>NW_027263972.1:8646150-9264800 GCF_045866475.1 Madurella fahalii | reverse complement strand
AACCCTAACCCTAACCCTAACCCTAACCCTAACCCTAACCCTAACCCTAACCCTAACCCTAACCCTAACCCTAACCCTAACCCTAACCCTAACCCTAACCCTAACCCTAACCCTAACCCTTGACTACTACTTTTACCCTAACTCTCGCCTTTGCCTTTACTACTACATATACCCTTACTTTTACTTTTACCTATACCCCTGTTCTTACTTAACCCTTTGTTTTTATCCTTACCCTAACTTGAACTCAAACCTTTATTTAACCCTTTATTTTTACCCTTACTTTGCCTTTGCTTATACTCTTGCTCTTACCTTTACTCTAATCCTTATCTTAATCTTTACCTTGATCTTTATTCTTGCTCTTACTTTTGCTTTACTATTACCTTTGCTATTACTTAACCCTTTGCTTTAACTCTAATCTGAACCTGAACCTTTGTCTAAACCTTACCTTAACTTTTACCTTGACTTGTACTCAACCCTTGACTACTACTCTTACCTTTACTCTTACCCTTATCTTTACTATTACCTTTACCTTTTTACTATTACTCTTGCTTTTGCTCTTACTTTTACTTAACTCTATACTCTTACTCTTTACTCAACCTTTTACTTTTAACCTTATCCTAACTTGAACTCAAATCTTTACTTTTACCCTTACCTTTACCTAACTCTTTACTTTTATCCTTACTTTTGCCTTTGTATATACTCTTACTCTTACCTTTGTTCTAACCCTTGCTTTGATCCTCACCTTGATCTTTACCCTTACTATTACTTTTACTTTGACTCTTACCTTTACTCTTACCCTTACTTTTACCTTTACTATTGCTTCTATCTTTACCTTTACTTTTATTTTTATTCGAACTTGAACTCTATTAAACTGTTTGCCTAACCCCCTAGTTTACTTTCGCTCTTATCTTTACTCAAACCCTTACCTTTACCTTAACTTTTATCTAACCTATTATCTTTGCCTTTACTATTCCTTTACTTTTATCCTTATTCTAACCTTTGCCTTTACCTTTACCGTTATCTTTGCTTTGACCTTTACCTATCCTTTTTACCTTGACTCTTACCATGACTGTTATCCTTACTCTAACCCTTGTCTAACCCTTTGCTTTGACCTTCGCCTTTCCTTTTTACCTTAACTCTTTTTTACCTTGACTCTTACTTTGACTCTTATCCTTACTCTAACCTTTGTCTTTACCTTTTACTCTTATATATACTCTTATCCTTATCCTAACTCCTTACCTTTACCTTTATCTTGCTTTTACTCTTACTTTTATTATAACCTTTCTTTTTACCTTTACCTTTACTCTTATATATATATATACTTTTATTCTTACTTTAACTCTTTGCTTTTACTTTTACCTTTTCTTTTTACCTTTACTCTTGCTTTTACTCTTATCCTTACTCTAATCCTTGCCTTTACCTTTACCTTTACTTTACCTTTGCCTTTACTTTTTACCTTTACTTTGACTTTTACTCTTATCCTTACTCTAACCCTTATCTTTGTATTTACCGTTACCTTTACTCTTATATATCCTCTTGTCCTTATTCTAACTCTTCCCTTTACCTTAACTTGAACTTGAACCTCTACCTCTATCCCTATCTTTACCATTACCTTTACTATTACTTTTACTTTTACTCTAATAATAAATATTAACTCTAAATCGTATTATATATACTCGAAATCTTTCTACTTCCTATACTGCTATAACGAATTATCTTTATTATAAATACCTAAAATCTATCTCCAAAATATATTGTCCTGAAAAATATATAAAACTATATTCTACAATATTAATACTTACCTCTATATACGAATCTCTATCTCGAATTTCTCCGAACTTTAATAAAATAATGTCCACGGACGCGATGGTCGATACATCGGATCAGATATCCAACGATCTAGATAAGATCGAGCGAGCACTATGTTTGCCACACTTTGGCGAGAATTTGGAACATGATACTTCCTTCACGGCCCTCAGAGAAAGGCTTTCACATCTGTCCGCTCTGGTTTCGGTCCAACAAGATCTCTAGAGTACGGCGCGGGATATTAGGAAGCATAACGGAAGCGTCTTTGGCCAAGACCTCCAACGTAAGATGGCCGTGTTTCTAGACGCCGCGTTCGGCGGGGCGACCCCCGACTGGGGAAAATTCGACAACTCGACCCTGAGGCTTTTTTCTTCATTGCCCTCTCTTATACCCCACAGGACCTCCTCGAGATGGATAGAGCGGAGTTTGGATATCTTACCAAGATAGCTCCAGAGTTTTCAAGGCTGAAGGAGCTCCCACAATGCTGGATATTTGCAAAGGAGATACAACTTGCTCTAGCGAGCCGAGCCCCAGTCGAAAACATGTCGGCGTTCCAGAACGGTTAGTGCGACCCGATGTAGTTGAACGCTACCTAGTTAGCGCTAACTTTGGGGACTTTAGCGTACTACCAGCGCGCATTTCAACCAGCCGAACACCTGAGCTCGCGACCACCGAAACGACCATCTGAACAGCTGCATACGCAACCACTTAAGCGTTGGCACCCAACATCGGTCTATTCAGAGTGTTCTGAAGAGTGTCTGAGTCAATGCCAACCAGGATCCTTAGGCGGTACAGATGTAACAGGTTGGAGTGATGAAGACATTCAGAACGAGGTCCGGAAGAAATTTGACATAGACTCCGTAAGCAGCATTTTTCGGTATCTAAGAACATTGTCTTACTCTTCATTTAGGCTGGGAAGTCGGAGCAAACAGTCAAATTGCGTATCGATAATGACAATCGAAACTCTTGCGCCGCCATTATTGACTTTGACGGGCCTGGTGGAGAAGTTGTGGTAAATGGCCGGTGGCTTACAACAGGGTGTGGTAAAGATGACAGTGGCAAACGTTTATGCGTGACTACAGACGTGATGGTAATGGGGGATAGCCCATCCGTTCGCTATATTCATCAATTTTAAGCCCAATTCGTTTCGCAAATCGTGAGATAGGAGTCCTTCATCCTAATTCTCACGCTCGATACAGACACATAGTTGCAACCCATCTTTTTCACCCATTTATTCAATTTGACATATTGCAAAATACCACCGCGCCAACATGCATGGAACATTCTTTACTCGTGCAACGATCGTAATTGCTATTTATCTAACAGTAGAAAAACGAGCCTGGCACACCCACGCCCACACACCACACTCACACACACTCGCTGGGACACACGCAGACTTAGCACATTATTCCAGTCCTATATATGGACCGCAGCCCTCGCTCACTTCTTCGGCTCAGGCCAGGTTGAAGTCTTACACGGTTGCCAGTGTATGCTCGCCCTCTCGTTGCCACCAATGTAACCACCTTGATCAGGCGTACGTGTCTTGAAGAAAGGAGCGGCTGGCGAATAATAGAACCACATAAAGAATAATGCCTAAAACGCGTCTCGGGGCGGTTTCGTCGGTGTAATTTCAACCCTATGATCGATCATCCTTAGCCAAGCGTCCTAGAAAATACACTACGTAGTTTAGATAATGCTAAATCGAAAATCATCTGCTATACTTAAAATAAAGTGAAGGTAAAGGTAAGACGGCGAAATAAGATAAATATAATATAAAACTAGGAGGAGGTGGAAGGAGACTGCTGTGTGGACGATGGGGACTCAGAAGGCCAAGCTCAAGAGCCAGCCACCCAAATATGCTAGTGAGCATGAACAGCCTAGCATGGACATACAGGAACCAGGGCGCTGCCCGACTTTTAACCTCACCATATCGTCCATCCCTGAACAGATTGTCCAGCCATGGGATCCGAATCCCGAGCTGAGATTCCGGACTGAAGTCGGACGGTTTTTCGTCTCACAAGAATCCCCGCTGCGGCGACACCCGATGCGGTGGAAGCCTAAAGCGCTAGCCATCAGGCCCGACCGCGTCGGGGTCTACTCCCTCGCCATCACGTTGACGTCGTGGGAGATGCCAACTCTCGCAACGGACAGAATGAGTGGGCCCTTGGCGTTGGTTCGGGAGCCGACAGCCTTGTCCTAGACACACATTTCCGGGGCCTCATGGCTTTGAACGATGTTGTGCTCGACAAGCACATTGCTGATTGCATTTACATCACCTGATTAGCAAGCCACGCGTTTGGTTTGTGACAGCCCTACGGCAACGACAAAACCTTCATGTGGATCCGAGACCAGGCTCCGAAGTACGTCCCAGCATGAGAACCATTCCCTACGGCTACGACAGAAGGCTCGCGGGCTCGGAGTCATTCCAAGGCATTGGCCATCTCCCCATGGGTTTCTTCTCACAAGTCAGAGCCAATAGGGGTGCCCTCAACGGTGCAGAGCCGCTCGCCTTTCTTGCTCAGTCTTGGCGGGATAGTGCTCAAAGACGCCCTGAGCAAACAGGTACAATTTACAAGACAATTCTCTTGAGGGGAAAATCTTCGCCCGATGCAAGGGCGCCATCATATTCGGCGTCCCCAATCTCGGTATGGAACAGAACCACCTTCTCCTCCTCGTTCATGGTAACTTGGCCAAGCACCTTGTTCAAGACCTGTCTTGCGAATCCAGTACCTATGGTATCCTAACAACCTTGAGCTTTCGTTTGCTGGAATCTCTGACGTTGGTGGGATGAAATTGTGCTGGGCATTCGAGACAAGCAGGTCTCCAACATTTGATCTTAAGAAGAACAAGATGACGGGGCCTCAAGGGATACTGGTCGATCCCGATTCTGCCACATCACATCAAGTTAACCGCCCAGGTTCGCGTGTGCATCCCATCCCCCGGAGCCACTCAGAGATGGTCAAGTTTACCCCCTCTGACCCAAACACTGGTCCCGTCGTCGAAACGCTGCGTCGGGTGTGCGGCCTTAATGAGATTGACTCGGCAAATGGCGACGCCAATATCCACTCGGAGGTAATAGCTTAGTTAGACGCGGGGCCTGCTTCCAGCATGCCTAGAAATGTCGAGCCAGAGGAGGAGCGCCGGGACTATCAGCTAAGAAGCGAGTGTTCGTCACGGCTTGTCCGATTTTCCGGTCTAATGAGTTCTTAGAATTGGATCTTATGAACTCCCTGGACGCGGACGCCCTCGACCACCAGCAAGCTCTCATTGAGGAGCCATTCAAGCACACATTTGATTGAATTCATGACCCTGGCCCTTTTGTCTCATGGTTGAAGCAGGACGATGGCATTTATATATATACGGCAAATCCCGTTTCGTCAAGTCGACGCTAATAAAGCTTCTTTCCACCGATACCCGGATGAAGCAGTACTCACACAACTTTGGAAGAACGACGTGTTGCATTAATGCAGGGTTTTTCTTCAACTACCGGGGAAGCGCTGTTCAGAAAACACTCGAAGGGTTAATAAGGAGCATTCTCCGTCAAATCATGCAGCGCCATTCGGAATCTAGCGCCGCAATTCCCCTTCTGGATGCTTTGCTGGAGTCTTCCATTAAGACCGGGATCAATGGCCTATCAAACAGTTGGAAGATGCCCTTAGAGTGACACTGAAACGGAAGGATACCGAGCTGCGCATCTCCTTCTTTTCGACACTCTTGACGAATTTGATGGCCTACCGGACTATATCTGACGCTTCTTGAAGTACTTCGTCAATCGCCCGACTGCCTCCATGGCGCAAACCAAAGTTTGTTTTTCTCCAGCTGGCCTTGGGACGGCTCTGTCACGAATTCAGCGACGGACCTAAGCTTGCGGTAGAAGTCTCTACCTCCCCATATCCCCCCTTTCCCGAGCCACCGCAAGTCAAAACAGTAGTCATATATTTCCCCGGCAAATCCGTGACCGGCGACCTCGCATTATACACGCATTATACGCATACCTGCCCAACAGGACAAGGACTGATCGTCGGGGATGTTCCGCCGCAGGATTGGAGGATGCATGGGCCGGGAGGTCGAAACCCCCTGGGGGGTGGGTGGATGCGCAGACGAGGCCCTTGGGGCAGGGGTTTGGTTCTGGAATGAGGTCGCCGCAGCGGCGGGAGGGAGGGTGGGTTGAGAAGGGGGAGGTAGCCGAGGTGGTGGTGGTGGTGGTGGTTTTGGGTTTGGTGAGAAGTTGGCGAGGGTTGTTGATACGACGTGAGGAGCGCGTAGTAGGTGAGGTTTATGAAATGCATAGTGATCGATGGGTTTGTGGGCCGAACGAGAGTCGAAGAGGATAGGGCCAGACTACACGATAACCGGGTGTTAAAGAAAAGTACAGAGACATTGCTGGAGTTTTCACTCATTGGGGTGTTCGGGAGAGCGCGCTATATACCCATCTTGGTTTATACTAGCTTTTGATTTGGACTGAAATGGACCGAACCGAGTAACTGGCCCTAGATGATTCCTCCTGTCCGGCAATCTGGGTGGGGATTTACGTCCTTACCCTGGATGTGCCTCGAGAGTGTCGCATTCCGGGCAAGTAACTTGTAGTTTTAATTACTCGACGTAACCGGGGGGAGTAACAGGCTAGGTGGTATCGCATACCGCAGGATAGTGCATAACATCCCAGCGCAGTTTCGAGGATGGTGTATAAAGTACTAGCATACAAACTTGATATAGTATACAATATACTAGTACGTTAAATATACTAATATATGATATACCAGCTAAACATACTAGCATATAAAACCCTATATACTGATCTTACTTTTGGACTACTAAACGTCATTTGGGCTACTTCTGGAACCTGAACTCACTTGTGGGCCCTGAACTCACTTCTTGGCCACTAAACCTACCCTTGGGCTAATGATCTCACTTCTAAGTCACTGATCCCAATTTTGGGCTACTGAACTAACTTCTGGGCTACCGATCCCGCTTATGCTAGTTCATGCCCTAGGTTGGTACGCGGTATCCCAGCTCGGAGTTCAGGACGGTACATGATAAACAGGCATATGATGGCACTAGCATATGATGATGGGATGTCTCAGAGTATGTCCCAGTTATTGGATTATCCACGCGCTAAGGCGTGTGGTTGAGCCCTCTGGCCGTGGTGTGGATTCACCATAATGGTGGCAAGTGCGCCGAAAACAGAGATTTCCAGAGGAATTACCAAAGCCAGACAGCTCTACTGATACAACACAATACCACCAATTCAGCCTGTCTGCGTGCAAGTGATCCAATCCAACACCAGTCTATTCCATATAGGCCGAAGCATGACAATATAAACGAAATTTCCATTAATTACCTACTCATTTTTTCGCTTAGGGTCCTCCTCTACTGCTTTACCACTTGTTTTCACCTGCTGCGCGGAACATCGTGACCTACCGAAGGGAACTTTAGCCGGGGGGGATTGAAAACGGGCCTCTGAGGCTGCGTAGTAGCCGCGTATGGGATCACCCTAGCTGGAAGAATCAGGGAAAGCCCAGGACAAATCAGCCACAGCTCACCCCAGCTCAGGACTACGAATGAAAATGGAAATTTCGTGTGCCCAGATTCGTCTCATACAACCAGGTTGTAAGGACACAGGTAAGAACATGCCGGCAAGATACAGATATGCGGTCAAGGGTGCAGACGGTTATGGAGAGAATATCGAGATCGACACGGGGTTGCAATGTCGCCAGCAAGATATCCGCTGTGGCGACGTCAACAACGACAGCCTCGACGACTTCATCTGCATCAACACGGAGGGAAACATGTGCGTTGCCATTAACAATGACGCCAATCCCCCGAAATTTTGTGCCTACAGGGAGCGGCGGTTTAATTCGAGTGGGCGAGCCGTGGATCACCCAAGAGTGTGTCCGTCTCGCCGATATAGATGGAGACGAGCGCCTGGATTATTGCGGTATTGACGACAAAGGCGATATCTACCTACCGTTGGCGCGACGGCGGCGTTGGGCTAGCTCCGACAGCGGCAGAATGGGGTTATTAGCAGGGAATGGTAGGTTCGAATCGTTCCAGTCATTCCCAAGTTTCGGACGGCGAATGCACACACATAAGGTAATTACTGCTGCATTTTTCTTCAACACTAACACGGCACTTCTATTTCTTAGGTCGGCGGCGAACCTACGTTCTACGCTCAACATGAAGCCGAAGGAATAGGAGGTGTACACCTCATCGACATCAACGGCGATTTCAGAGCAGACTAGGTGTATCTGTACAAAGACAGATCGACAAAATCTTTATCAATTAGCGAGGAACCTATGACGAGGACGGCAAAGGTCTCCGTTCCTATTGGGTGAGAGCCTAGAAGGAGCATGATAAGCTCGACTCGGATTCTGGGTTCTACTTCGTTCGAATCGCGGGCACCGGCGGACGTTACCGTATGGGCGTCTCGAACGGGACTTTTGATGGAGAAACCGCTGTCCTGGCCCTCCTCTCCATGTCAACGATACAAAGACTATATATGGGTGGACTCTAAGGCAAATGCTGTATGGAAATAGCCAGGGAGAGGCGAATTCATGGACCTCATGAGGGACAGGAGGAGTATTCATTTTGTGAATCTTGTCCAACAAAGACTAGTACATACGAGTCAAGCTTGGACTATGAATACTCATGATACTAGGGTAACTGGGACGGCGACGGCGTCAGCGACATTCTCGCAGCTGAAAAATGTACTGGACGCGTTGAGTGGTGGCGCAACCGCTGGACCCCTGGCAAGGCCCCCAGTGGCCAGGCTCCCACATTTGATGACCCCAAGTAGGTGGTAAATACGGGTTCTAACCTCTGCACGGAGGGTTTGGGTGTGGGATTGTATGATCAAGGTCTGAGATTCGCAGACTTAGGTAAAGGGCTCTCCTTAGTGATCCACGATCCAATCGCGTTGTCGCACGTAAATCACTGACACCATGCAGTGAGGTCTGCAGACGGCGATGGGCGTGTTGATTATCTCTGCAGGAGAAAGATGGCCAAAAGGTGGGCCATTTGAACACGGACAAAGGCCTGGAATACAAGGAGCAGATCAAGTTCGCTCCAGTAGAGAGGCTAGATAGAGCCAATTTCAGATCCTCCGGATCATGGGTTGGCCGACAAAGGGGCTTGGAAGATGGGCATTTGTGTTGCGATCTGAAAGGGTTTAGCGCTGCCAAGAGTTAGAGCGCAGTTAGCCGCAGAGGATCGCTTTTGTATATATACCGCTCAAAGTCTCCCACATATTGGGATCAAAAACAAGGCACACTTTCTCTTCTTTTCTCCTACCAACACTCTATCCCTGAGCTGCCTTTTCGCTCCCTGCAGTGCCACAATTTGGCCCTCCTCGGGCAGAAGCTTACCAACCGGGTAGCAACCAGAGACTGACGTGAGTTTGGTTAGGTCAATGGCGACGGTAAGGCAGACCTAGTCTGGGTCAACAAGTACTAATGCTAAAGCGCGAGTTTAAAAATACGGGGGCTTCATCCCGGCTGGAGGGAGTAGCCTGACCTGGATCGACCAAGGCATCCGCTCCGAGGGCCACGGCGGTGGGTAGAACATCCATTTCCCCAAGCTTGACAACGTCCACCGTACCGACTATCACGATATCTACCCACACACGGCCGCGACGAATACCTAGTTCAATGAATGTAGCGAAGAGGATGACCAATCGATCCCATGCTGCCGACCCCACCCGACGCTGGAGGCGATTCTGACGACAACGGCTTCGACGGCAGTGATCTCTCATTTAATTGGCATCCTTTCTCATCCTATCCAATTCCAACGATCGCAGTCCATCTACCGTGAGGACAGTTGCGTATCGAGCAGTAGAGCTTAGTAACATGCTGACCACAGGTGGTATTTAGAAGCTTAAGTCTGATTCTAACCCTGACATGCCAAAGACTGGCTATATACCCAGAACGGGCACGAATCTAACGTGATAACTTCTGCAGGGACAATGTACCTGTTTTGCAGCTCATTCTGGGCAACCAGGTGGTAGATGACAAGATCTACGATAAGGTGGTGCAAGAGGACTTGAGGATGAAAAACTCAGCTATACCTATCAGTTGTCGAAAGAGTTATTCGTTAGTATGGTTCGAGTTTCTCGGCCGCTATTGCACGGGGTGTTCTGCTCTGATGTGAATCTTACCCGTCGGGCAAGATCTTAGAGATCGCAATGTAATCGAACAAGAGAACTTTGGGCGCTGTAGAAGTGGTAGCAGTGGTATTTTCTACCACTTTCAGCTGTGCCGGGGCATCCTCAAAGGTTGCGTACTAGGCATCTGGATACGACTTCATAGTGACTTGGGAAAACAAATTGACGTCGCTATTCTAGGTTCCGGTTCACACGCTATCGTCGTTCCTCTTCCACGGAGTTGTGCCAAGAGGGTCCCACATGTCGAGCTCGTAAAACATTAGACCGGCTCGGTAGTAGTAGCACAATGAGCATTCTTATTCGAACCTTGATCCGAGAAAGACAGGGAGGGCGGGAGTCTGACCTTGTGGTACTTTCCGTAATGGACTCGTCCACACCGGGTGTGCAGAATCGCCCGCCAAACTAGCCAACGTAGGGATCATAGTTTACAAATACGACGTTGGGGCCTGCCCTAGCTGCTACCGCTGCCTGTTTTGACATAAATCCCCGTCAGACACTATTTTGGCTATCTTTAACATTATGCAATTGGATGGGGGATCAAGTGGGTTTACCAGCTGGGAGTTCATATCGTCGACGAGTTGGTTCATGATTTGTCGGTGCGTATAATTATATGAGACGTTCAGTTGGCGGTTGAACGACTTTTCCTGTTAGCTGCGTTCATGTGACATAATAATCAGCTTCAGCTCCGCACACCTGGTCCTAATTAGGATTTAGGGATGTCTGGGGGTTAACTTACGCCTGCTGCATCTATTGCTGGAGTCTGTGCCCATAAGTTCCAAGTGACTCTGTTGCAGTCGAAAAGCAGCAAGTTCACATCCCAGAACTTCGCGTACCTGTTTTGCACGTGTGAGCGACAGTCCATATCAAGCATACGTATAACATGAGACTACTGACCCTGTATAGTAGATAACGCCGGTAGTTTTGCTATAATTAGCACAGGGTATATATAACTAGGTCAGTAGTTCCAGTAGGGTGAATACTATACTTACTCAGGTGCCAGATTTCCCTTGACAGCAGCTAAGAGCTTGTCGACCTTCTGGCTGAAGGCGTCGTTGTGGATAATATTATTCGGGGTTTGGAGCTGGCCGTCGAATCCGACGGTCAGTTTGTCCAAGTCGACTTTTGAGCCTATATCAGACCCTCAAGTTCCGCCTCGGCTTTAGCTAAGGCAGACTGCACTTTAGTAAAGACAGACCACTGGTAGGTACATTGGTTCAAGACATTTAGCAGCTCGGTGTCGTTACCCCCTGAACATCTTCTTTGTTAGCCGACTTAGAATTCACGAGTGCTGTATTATTTATGAAGCGAGATTTGAATATACCGGTAGATAAAAGGATGACGTGCTGGTTCCCGTCGATACGCGGAAGCTGCTCGTCGATAGCCTCTTGTATCACAGCCCCGGAACAAGACTCGAACTGGAACTTTCTGGTCGACGGGTTACCAAGTCTCCCGTCTTAGTTGATGACACTCGGGTGAGCTTGCTTGTAGCGTGAGCATGCATAGTCTTTGTATGCCAGGTGGGCCACCACTGTCAATCCACATTGCCTTCGAACAATTAATTCTTTGTCCCCTATGACTCGGAAACTCACCACCGTGCTTGTTGAATGCGTCGATGACGCTTCCAAGTCCTTCGCCAGCACAAATACCAGCTGAGTATGAATCCCCAATAGGCGGCCATCCTTATTATGAGTTGGATTACAGGAGGGGCTGGTGGAATGCCCAAAGACGACGACTCTACAAGAATGATATCCGCCTCAGGAAGTTATAGTCGTAGTTCCTTTCTGTGGAGAAAGTTTGATAGTTAATACCTCATATCACGACGAGACGAGATGATACCCGCATGCCCACAAGGCGAGGAGGCCGCTGGTATAGTATTAACATTTTACGATGACTACCTGTGGCGATCCCAGACGTGAGGAAATTGTGAGTTCCTAGGTAGCAGACTGCTTCTTTGGTATAAGAAGAACTGTCAGAAGAGCAAAGTACCTTAGTCATAAACGACCCTAATTGCCAGTCGTGCCTAATAGATAATACACACTGCCCTAACAACCTTACCAAAGCAGTCTCACACTTCGAACAAACCGCTCAACAGAGATTCTTATAGGTCTAACGCAGCAAGGCTTCGTGCTCCCCTGGCCGCCCCTGCACGTGACCTTTGAGTTACTGCTGAACTTGGTCCACACGCCTTCTGAATACCGGGTGGCCTACTATTACTATATATTAGAAATCGTTCTAATCGGAAGGGATAACATTACGGACTACAGTCGAAAGTTAATTCCATGTCCTTTCCCTTGAACGAGGTCCCTAAAGCTATCTTGGGAAGCGCGCTTTAGGTACGTCTCTGTGAGTGCTCGAATCAGCAGCTTTTTGCTCTCTGGGATCATTATATCATCAAACGACGATGGACTCCACTTAATATTGTTAATATTGGCGACGGCAAGCTCAACTATGACTTTGCTCAGGCTTGGCTGTAGGAACCAAAAATGGCTCTCGAGGCCAAAAACCCCCAGATCCAGGTTGTTAAAACAGATCTTGGGAAATAAACGTCACAGACTGCCGCGCTTATGAGAAGGAGCGGGGATATCGGAACCTGCCAAGAGAGGTACAGACTACTACTTTGTTGGGACTCTGCGCCGCGGCGCGCTTCACTGTCAATGTCGCCGAAAATGGCACCACGCGCCAGCCAGATTCGGCGGTCATAACAGCCTTTTCTGGGCTTGATGTATTTAGATGTAATAGTTGATCGTTAAAGCGAGGGTGATACTTCCGCTTAGCATAGGGTTCACTTCGTACATAACAGTAAAATATAATGGACAATGTTAGGCAAGAATCATCTACCAAAAGACTTCCAATGCTTGCAGTTAAGCTAAATGTATGAAAGGAACATGGACAGGATATAGGTCTTGAATCAAACTCCAAGCGCATCATCCTCGAGTGAGGTGTTTCTATACCGATCAAGCGGCTTTCGTGAGAAACTCATATACACCCACCAACCGGAGAGAACTATGAATGTGAGAGCTACTGTTGCTCCGATATAAACTCTCCTGTTTGTGTCCTCATCAAGTTGGAAGATATTGATTGTCCAAAGTGACTGGAATGGAAGCTGTTCGTTATAAGCTCAAAAGTATTCTGGAGCCACTTACAGTAGTAAACGTCGACGGTAGAAATACGGCCCCTAGCACACTAATTGTCTTCATCACTCTGCTATCCGTCGCTGTAATCCTCGCCACATCAAGACTGATTTCCGCTACCGCTCTGCTCGTCTTGCTCTCCTTCTGTGCGATGAGGCTATACGTCAAGCCCATCTGCCCCCTTTGTCTGTCTACCAACTCGACAATCCGCTCCTTCACCCCCTCACATCGACTCCTTATTGACTTAATTCTATCTTCTACCGCTGCCATCTCTCCAGCCCCCATCTCCCCTCCCAGTCTCTGCATAAGCTCCTCACAAAATCCTCCCAACCTGACTGTAGCAAATTCCATCACACTGAGCACATGGCAAAGCTCTACATGCGTACTAGATAGCTGTGCCAGCAACTTATCAACATTCCGCAACTCCTCCGATCGCTCCAAGTTAGGTGGGTAGAGAATCCAATCCGGCGGCGCCATCTTGGTGAATCCTTCGATCTCGTTGATTTCGATCCAGAGCTTGGTGGCCCAATTCTCCCAGGCACGGCTACGTTGGTCATAGAGCAGGGAGACTAGGGAAATGGGAGAGACGAGGAGCGAGTGTTTATTACAGGTGAAGAGGATGCGGAGTTCCGAAAGGTCGGAAGGACGCTTAGCGTAGAGTAGGGCGACTGTGATATGGGAGGGGAGGTGAATTTTGAGGATGAGGACGAGAGCATGCATGTTTCGCGGCAGTCGAAGGATGATGGCTTAAAGACACGGAGTTAGTCACTGCTAGACAGGATAAGGGCTTGGGGGGGGGGGGAAGGGACAAACTCATAGAGGTGGGCTTCTGCGACGGCGGATCGTAGGAAGAAAAGTACGTGCAGTGAGGTCGAATAATGGTGCGGATATCGTACGGCTCGGTATTTACACCAAGAAGCTCCTTTAAGTCGTGGAACTCGTCTGGCTCGTTCTTGCTTCTCAGTCCACCGAAGTCTTCTTCGTGCGGGTCACCGTGGGTCGAGCTGAAGCCATGGGCTGAGTAAGTATACCACTCTACACAAGATATAGGTAGGTACTTTTTGGGTAAGAACGTGCATGAGGAAAAGAGAAGGAGATCGTGAAACCGGGTTCTGAAGCAGCGCTTTCTAGGATTGCCATCAGTCGCCTCTACATAGAAAGCGCTCGTTAGGCCGCTCACAATCTGCGACACTTTAGATGCCAATTCTCCTTGGCCGAGAGCTTCATCCTTGCCTCGTTCTTCGGTGAGAGTAAAGCATCTAATATCGGCTGTGGCAAATGATGCGGTCATGGTAAAGGCCTTCGCTGGCGCCAACTATTCCTGGTGAAGTCGGAACAGAGAAATGACAGTGGAGAGAGAAAGGAGCTGAGGGTCTCGCAGGTCTTTGCAAACTTCGTTAATTTGGGTGGGCAATGCGCTCAGCCACCCATATGCTTCTGCTCAGCCGCTTTCCCCGCACGGAACCCTAGGGCACCCTTGTGCAGGAAAGAATTCGCACATCGGCCGGTGCTCTATCACGAAACCTGGAGGTACTCAGCATTGACTGCTGATATCACCGTGGCGCTGGCATATATACAAAACACATCACTATGTCTACTCAAGAGACGTAGTAGCTCGCTGACAAAATTCCCAAAATTCCTTCGCTCTTCCCGTCCCACCAGTTTGCCCAATGGGCTTCAACGCGTCGACCAAGTCCTCTCTCAGATGCGTCGCGGCCCTCCCCCAAGGCACAATATAACATCCACTCTTCTCGATTGTGATATCATCTGACAAGCCGGCATACAGCTGCGTGGTGGCTGCTAGCTTGACAGGGTGAAACAGAGGCCAAGCCAGGTATCGCAGATAAGGTGTATGTCGGAAGAGATTCGTACACGCCGCCCCCGGGTTGACGGCAACGCTGACAACGGGGATATGGTGTGTTGAGATGGACTCCCGTTGTTGCCGTGCGAGCTCGGCGGCTAAGAGAAGGTTGCCCGTCTTGGAGTTTATGTAGTTCCGTGTAGTGTCCTGGGGAGGGGAATGGATCTCGGACATGATGATACCCCCCCTCGGCGCGGAAAGTTCTATGATTTGGCTAGCGGCCCAAATGACTCTAACGGAACCTGGCGTAGATCCGGCAGTAGCTGCCGTTGCTTCGAGTAATGGTAGAAGAAGTCGGGTCAGAAGGAAAGGACCCAAACAGTTGGTGGCGAGCTGCAGTTCGATGCCCTGCGCGGATGTACTGCCGAGAGGCGGCTGGGACACGCCGGCATTGTTCCAGAGGACGTCGAGTCTCTGCTCCTTAGCCTTGAAGGCATCGACTGTGGCTTTAATGGTGGTCAAGTCGGCAAGGTCGAGGTGCAAGAACTCGAGACTTCCGTGAGAGGCCGGTATAGCGGCTTGGATGGCCTGGATTGCCCGACGGTAGGTTGGCTCGGACCGTCCCGCAATATAGACCGGGCCGTTCTTTTGGTATAGCATTTCAGCGAGCGCTAGACCAATACCCGATGCACCGCCCGTCACAAGACCTTTCCATCTTGAGGCGGGATATCCGCCTTGGAAAACGTAGCCTTTGGAGGGAAGAATTGTGCCAATTGGGATCTGAACATGGCGTTGAGGGTGATAGTTGTTTTGCACAACGCGATGTTTTTTGTGGCAAATTGGTTCGGGAAACCGGACTCGTTGTGATCCGTCAACGTGAAAATTGGTTGGCTATACCCATCTAACGCGACCTGCATGTCAAGCCCAATATCGCTGTGTTTGGGAAACAACACTAAGGAAATAGGGGTTCTACGTGTGGCAAAGCGCCAACAGGGCTACAGGGAAGTTGGGTAACGCCGGCATTTTTGGTGGGTCTGAGAGAGTCCAGACAGTGACACATATTAACCGAAGATCAAATATAGGAAAGGTAGGCTAATGTGCTTTGATAAGCCAAATCATTGGCTACAACTTAATATACAAGTCCATGCCAGACAAGAATCGTAATCACAGGGAGCAAATGAGCTAACTCGTATACTTCTCGCCTTCAATGTATATTAATGGGAACTTTCAACAGGACGTGCGCCTGCAATATCCGCCTGTGCCAACATCGTTGGCGCTGCAAATGCATGAGTTGTGGGATATAAATACCAGCCTCTTTGGGTTGGCAAAAGTAAACTTATATAGGATATTGCATGTATACCGTAGTACCCTCACCTTTGTATTAGAGCCTTTTTCCCATCTTTCGAATGCTGTATTTTGTCTCCCCATAGCCGTCCCGCTCATTGGATATCGTATTCGGATCAGTTCTCTCCATGTAGCGGCTAATGATATAAGGAGTTGGTAATAGCTAATGTGAGCTTGATATTAGTAGTTCTCTATAACGTATTTGATAAGCGAGTTGCGCAGACAAGCGAGTTGCGCACACCCCACCACTCAACGAACACTATCCTCAATTACAAAACAACAACACTAGGAACCGACTATAATTACATCAGAAACAGCTGAATCAGATACTTCTGCAGCCTCCTGGCAAGTGCGTGCATTGTGGCCAGGCTTACCGCATATGCCACAGCACCGAACCTTCGTACGACCCCCCCTTATAACACTACTATCCGGCTGCGTTTCTTACACTCCCTCCCCACCCAGAGCCCCCTGGCTTAGTACCTCCTGTGCATCCTGTACAGTAAGTGATCCTCCAAGCTGTATACATGTTCTTTTAGCTCTCCGGCGCTTGCTTAGTACCTCGTTGGCCTTGCAGAGCGAAGAGACCTCTACTTGAAGGAGGGCTACCTGGTACATTACAGCCATCGTACCCTTGGTAAGCTGGTCTACAGCAGCTAATATCGAAGTTGGGGAGCTATTTTAATAGTTGGCAATACGAGTCTTGATAAGCGTTGACTGAGAGTTGGCTTCTCGGGGGTTATGTGGTGTCTGGAATACCTAAGGTTGTGGGGTACCGGCCCGGGAGTTCAGAGGTGTTGGCGTATGAAGCTTTACATCCAGTTTAGAAAGCACACTCTCTGGGTTATACGGCATAAGGCCAGCACCTGAAAAGCCACCCTGGATATTTTTCTCTGTCATAGAGACAAAGAAGGCCGCGCGGAAGGCATTGAGGAACTCGAGCTTACTTATATGGTTGATATATATACGCATCAAGTCCTCGATCTAGCGACCGTATACCTGCTTTAACGGCCCAAAGCAGCTAATATCGAGTGGCTGGAGGTAGTAGGAGGAATACGGAGGTATATAGAGCGTAACGATCTAGTGCTCCTAGCAGTAGAGCTCGAATTCGGTCGAGTAGTAGCTCTCGTGGCCGTCGAGGATTAACAACCGGTATTTGCCCTTTATACGAGGTGCCGTATAGTAGTCGAAGTGCTTAATCCAATCGAGACCTACAGCATTGGTAGTCCAGCCATTGTCGGTAGTTGCAATACGCCAGTCGGCTAGGAGGTTGCACTCCGTATACCAGTTGGCGAGGTGGTACTACACGGCTAGGATTATAAATGGAGGGATAGTCCAGCCAAGGGCATTGACTCCCTAGATCACTGTTGCCCATTCCCGGTTACCAGGCTGAACTAGTTTTGCCTTACCCCGGCTATCCGAGGTTGTAACCACTATACCTACAAAGATAATGCTTATCATAAACCCAGTCTCGTCGAAGTTATAGATATCGTTATCTACAATACCGTACTTAGCCTTAACGTTTTATACGAGGGTAAACCATTCGCTAATGACCTTTGGATCTTCGTACTTAGCCCTCTAGTAGTCGTACCGACACATCCAACGTATACAGAGCTCTAACTAGCGTTTAACGAAGTTGTAAGCCCAGCGTTTACCGACAGGGGGCACGTCGCGTTCGCGTAGTAGTTGGTTGGCCATATCTTCTACACCATATAATCTAGGCGGAAATGCACGTTCAGATAGCTCAATTATATACTGAACTATTGCCTTCTCTTCCAGATCTATAAGCTTGCGCGAGTTAGCTGCAATATCGCGTCGTGCAGGCTTGCCACTACGTCGGTAACGGAGGGTTGATTCTGGTACGTCGTAGAGCTTAGCTGCAGTTCGAAGGCTTAACTTTTTGTCGTTTTGGATCGCTTCAAGGGCTAAGATTACCCTCGCTTCCTTTGAAGTGGGAGGCATATCGGGTTGTAGAAAAATTCGATATAAAGTATAAAGAGGACGCGTCGTGGTAGGGCGTGCGCAACTCGCTTGTCTGCGCAACTCGTTTATCAAATACGTTACCGTTCTAATGGCCCGGTGTTTTCGTTAAGATGGACCAGAGTGACGTTAAGCTTTGCATACGACTTTCTAACCTCAATCCTGAGGCTAACTGTCAGGGAGTCAGGGCATTAATTTAGGGATTGATTCTTTGTCCTCACTAGTTGTCCAAGGGGTTGTATTACAATTGCTAGAGTTAGTAGCCAAAGGAGCTTGGTGGGGGGGATTAGTCGAATACTTACCTTTACATGAGATAGTAAAAACAATTTGACCTCAATCATTATTCACCAAGGGGTGGCTTCAATCAGGAAGCCCAAAACGGCTGTGGATATTAATATGCAGCATGCGGGGGACGTGCCAATCGCCCCGGCAACAAGGCGCCGGGTTGCGGGTCATGGAGCATTCAGGGACTAACAAGGTTAAAGGGCCAACCACCAGCCTCGTAACCCCGTGCATGTTCCCAAACCCTTGCAACATGGTGTATGTAGCATGGCCAACATCGCGGCATATTGAAGGCACAGATAGGATATTGATTAGTATCAATCACGGCTAGTACTAGAGGGTGCGATAAGTAGCCCTCAGCTACCCCACTAAAGTTTCATTCTCATTAGATTTGACTTTCATCTTTAGACAGATCGGCCGTTTCTCAACCAGTAAGAAAGTCCTCAGGTGCTCCCACCTCAACCACTTTTCCTTGTCCTCAGGAGCCGCAAAATCGAAATGCCACAGCAGCTTTGCCAGGATCAACCGCATTTCTGCCTAGGCTAGGTGTTGGCCCATGCAGGATCTGGGACCAACGCTAAACGGCTGCATTGCCTGATGATTATCACCAAAGAAAGGTGATTCTGGGTCAGAACTCTCGGGCAACCAGCGTTCTGGAAGAAAAGATTCAGGGAGATGCCAGTACTTTCAGTCTCGATTCATGGCATACGCCTGAATCGAAACGGGTGTCCCGCCTGGAAGCCAAACCCCGCAGACGGTGCCGCCTCCCCGAGGGACTCGTCGGGGTAGCATCCATGGAATGGGCGTACAAAGCCGAAGGCCCTCGTTGATAACAGCGTTCAAGTAGGTGAGGCCACGTAATGCGTCGAGCGTGATGTGGCTCTCGCTCTGGAACTGGCGGATTTCGCCCGCAACAACGGCCAGCTTTTCTGGTTGTTGGATAAAGTAATTCATTATGCCGCTCAAGACAGTGGCCGTCGTCTCACTACCGGCTGTCGTAAGCACCATAAATGTGACGTTAATCTCATCGATAGGCATCCCTTCCTCGGGGTCCGCGGCCTTAATAACCACATGGGACATGATATCAGGTCGTTCTACTTCGTAATTGAGGCGCCGACGCACCTTGTCGGCAATTTGCTCGTAGTGCCTTCTCTGCTTCTCTTTAAGAGAGGCGGGGATACATCTGATCAGCACGTATTCGATCCAGGGGTAAAAGCGCATAGCGGCGATGTAGGCAGCTGCCTTAACGCTGCCAAACAGTAACACAATCCACGGGTGATAACGTGAGTTTCGCAAACAATCGAACGATTCGCCAAGACCCAGATCGCCAAATATGTCGAACGTTGTGAACATGAGCCACGGTGCGATATCGAGCTCTACCCACTCGTTTGTACAGACTCGTTCGCGTAAGCGTTCGACAAGCAGGTTGACATATTGGTGCAGATAGGGCTCCTGGGCCCTTAGTGCCTTTGGAGTGAAGCCTGGCGCGAGGGCGCGGCAGATGCGCGCGTGAGGCTCAGGCTCTATAGCGCTTATCAACGAGTTTGGTTCCCAGGTTGTCGCTTCCACCAGATGGGGTCCTTTAGGAACTGGGGGGAGACGGGCCGGAAAATGTCATCCCATGCTCCAGGGTGGGCAAAAGTGACCTCATTGGGAGCTATACGCAGGATTGGGCCGTATTGGCCATGCAGCTTCTGAATGTCGTGCACGATGGTGCCCCGTAGAAGCGACCACACAAATGGCACTCGACTGGCTGACCAGGCACGCGAGCCCGGAATTTTAGAAAGTGGATGGAAGTAAACATTGTAGGATGCCCGCAATAACGGTTACTTGTCCATGTCAGAAATTTTCAGAAAGTAAGATGCGAGAAGCGGTCTGGACTTACGAGGAGCAGAATCAAGAGGACCGTTCCGGTAGCAATCGGTCGTCCCACACCGTGCTGATCCTCTGTTCTCCCGGTCGCCATCTGCGTCGATTAAAATCTCTGCTGTGCGATTGGGGTGGCAATAAATGAATTGGGGTGAAAACCCGACCGTCGAAGGGCAGTTTGAACTGCCCAACACCTGTCTTTAATACCTTAAATAGGGCATATGCGGGTGTTGGTTGCAACGCTTGATGAAACCCTAGACACACTTCGGTTTGTCTGTTAGCGGGGCTCCTAGGGTTATCCTGGCTCGAGGTACGGGCATCGTAGCTAAACTCGTATATAGAGCAGTTTCAACGTAAGAAAATAAAATCCCAGTAGCCGCTGAGCTGTTGAATATTATATTTTTCTCTTCTTTCTTGACTAAATATTAGCAGTTATTGTATAGAGTAATGCCCTTGGTCTTACAAGTCACACGCTAATCAGCCAACAAACCTGTATTATCCTAGACCCGCCTCGCCCAACACTCGGGTACATTCCTCGAACGCTGGGTGTACCATTATCAAACACCTTGTGCTAGCAGCCTAAATGGATACTATTTCCCAACCCCTTTTCTCCCGCAGAAGGTGTTTTTAGGTTTTTCTTAGTCAGTTCCATTGCTCTTCTTCCAGCTCATCTGCAAAACAATCAGATAGGGTGCCACCAGAGCTCTCCCAGCTTCCCATAGGCTCAAGCCCAACTTCGTCGATCCATTGTGCTAATAAATTACTCGTGTCTCTACCCTCGTGGCAGTGCCCGACGTGGTGCGTTTTGACACGCACCGTTAGATCACCGCGAGCAAGTGAGGATTAGATAATGGCTCCTGAAACGTACCTAGGTAGTTTCATACCAATCTTCCGAATCACATATACACCCACCTCAATAAAAATCCATCTGATACAAAGGCTTTACTGGTCGTTTGGGCTCAGGTGAGGACCTGGGAGTACTCGACTTTATTAAGAACCTCACCAAGCCCTCTCATATAAATATATCAAACTTGCATAGAAACCCACTAGCCTGCCTGTAAAACAGGTGTCTACACTGATTAGGAGCAAGGTACGTACTAGTTTACGTTATATCCGGTGCTCCACCACTAAGCCGTAAAGCATACTTTTACAATAGCTTAGTCATCGAGATATCAAGTTATTCTGCCATTCACTCCTCGTCCTTGATGCGCTTAGTGAAGTTGCTCCCCGGGTAGAACAATGCTTTGCCCTTCCGTCAGTACTCCCAATCCAAGGTCAATGTTAAGCTACCAGACCCTTTCATGCAAATTGACTGGTCACAGATTACTAAACAGGATAAGTGGACCTACTAAACGAATTTTCTCAACCAGCTCATCCAAGTACGAACTAGGAGAGCATAAGCATCCCCTTCACCTGAGGCAGTGACCGCCAGCTCATTCCGCAACACCATTACCATTGCCGAGAAGGACAAGGAGAAGAGCATCTTATTCTCCCTGTCTCCCAAAGCTCCTTTCCGTACAAGAACATTTCCCGCCATCACTGCTTATGGCGGGGCAGAGCTTTCCAGTTCCGAATGATATTGCAAACTTCTGCAAAGGTCTTATTGCCCAGCACATAAAGCCGAGGAACAGCCGGGAACGCAAATTATATAATTTGTACGGGGGCAGCGCTATTGTCAGTGCAATGCTCCTCTAGGTGTTGGGGCATCGATCGTATTGTTGACGCTCCCGAGAAAACTTCTGCCTCTGGAATCGATCCCAACGGCTCGGCGTCACTGGCTGCTTTCGCAATGGAAGAGGCGCTATACTTGTAGGCTCTTATGGCAAACGCATTGCCCTTACGCTCCCACTGGAGATGTGTTCCTACGGTTTTCCCTACTGCTACCTCTCGGTTGAGACTAAGCGAAGGGGTGCAAATGTGCAGCAGGCTACCTAATTTATTACGGATATATCTGGCTCGGCAAATCTTTTAGACAATTCGTTAACAGTATTAGCAAGCCTCCCCATTACTGCTACCAATTCGGCGCTTTCATCGCTCCGCACGCCATGCTTCTCATAGAAAACATGTCGCAGGTCTGGCTAGGTATATAGTCAAATATGGATGCTTGAAGACAGGCTACAGAAATTGGGGAGCACTTGGCGTCCAGGGGAACGTACGATTCTGGTGTACTGTCAACTATAGTTATTGGTTGGTGGTTACGCTCCTAGGCTCTGGCGCGCATCATTGCAAGAACCTCCTGGCAATTTGGAATACTGCTGAACAAAACGAGGCTTATCTCATCGCTGGTATGATCCGGCAAGACCATCATGGTGTCCAGATGGGCGTCATTACATAAACAATATAAATAGTATTGCCAGCGCTAAGTGATAGGGGAAGGTATCAAGGCCACGCAAACCCCCCACCCCCTTCTCCTTCATCTTGGCTAGGTAATTACCCAGTACAGCTTAATTCTCGCAGACACTCTATAGGGCTTTTTTATAGTAATTACAGAGAATCAGTCCACTTTTGTATGTCGAACCGAACGAAATCCAGTCCTCCAAGTGTCCGTACTGCGCCTCAGCAAGCGCCGTAACGGGCAATCTCCCTTCTCTCTTAACTGGATTGTTTTCTCTCATATACTCCTCAAATGCCTTGACACTGGCGTGAAAACCGTCTCATACTACCAAACGGAGCCACGACCAGTCCCCTGTGAGCTAAGGTTGCCTGAGACCTGAGTAAGAACGAGATTGTCCTCGATCCTCCAATATAACAAGATCGGCTCAATCGTTTCCATCGTGTTGGTTCGATCGGGAGCGGAACCGATCAAGTCCCATAGTATGCCTATACGAGTTTACTTACGTTGTGTGCCATTTTGTGTAGTGTCCTAGCAAGCTCCTCAGACGCTACCCCCTTCTGAAGAAGCTTCCGGTTTGTTACAGACCATAGCATCTATCTCTCACGCATCTGTGCCGTGCAAGAGCGGAACGCTAGTCCCAAATACGAAGCGCGTCAAATTCTCTCGGTCGATATGGTACTCCAAAATGGTCCCGTTTACCGTCCCGTAGAACCTATAGGCGATGTTCATGGCGATGGCCGAGAAGACCGGCGGCGGTTGCGGCCCGCCGTCTAGCTCAATATGTTGGCCAAAAATCCATTTATTCACCCTTGGATCCCAGCATGTTGCTGCGAGACGGCCGTCCCGTTCAACCTGTACAGCGACGATGGCCCATGACGGTCCCATGCTTGTTATCGAAGGTTCAAGGGGAAATGCCGCTGCGGTTATGATCTGACTTTCGAAAGTGGGATGCGTTGGCCCAAAGAATGCTTCTATCGGATTGTTAGTTGCAGGGGTTGGGCAAGAGGAAAAACCTAGAGCAATTGCTTACCATCTGGAACCCAGCCCGTATCATTGCTCCACGACATCATTCCGAGCTTTTCCCCTGTGTCGAAGAACAACCGCATATCCATAGTCCCACTGGACGGAACGAAGGGCGTAGCCGCCATCCCGGTCCCGACGCGAACGCTCTGTTCAAACCTGGTATCAAACCACTTAGCGCCGGCAAAGCCTTGACGTATTCCAGCGCGGGCCTCGTCCTCGAAGAACAGACGCACCTGATCGACGCCATCTTTGCTGCCACGGCAACTGGGCTGGCACTGCAGCCAGTACGAGGCCAGTCGCGACTGCGCGTTCGCACGAATTTAAGCCTTGGTGTATAAATCTCCCTTCTGCCAACATTTGAGGCACCGGTCCTTGGTGTATACCTCGCGGATGCCGTTGTCATCATCAAGATAGATGACGGTGACGTGGAACTTGTTGCCTGTGACGATGACAAGGGGTGTACCGAGTTTCGCTCGGATCGGGTTGGTTGGTAGCTTGGAGCATGCGGTCGGTAATGTTGACCACTGTCCACATTGTGTTCTGCTCGTCCCAGGCGGCGAGGACAATGGAACTGACAGGGTCCTGGCACGCAACAAAGTTGCGTTGAGGTTCATCTTTGGATACCCATTGTCCCGCGGCGAGCTGTGAGCCGGCATACAAGTGAGGTGCCGCTGCTGGGACATCGCTAGGTGTTGGAGAGCCCAAGGTCGTGGGGGTGGCTGACATGCTTGGGACCGGGTTGTTGTCATGGAGGGAACTGGCTGTCCCGGCTGCATTGCGTTGCACAAGGAGACCGCCTGCGATCCCGCCAATGGCACCGAGAAGGAGCAGTGTTATAGCCGCGAGGGCAATATAAAATGTTCGAACGACAAGACCACATATCCTACGCGT
This sequence comes from Madurella fahalii, assembly GCF_045866475.1. Classification (NCBI taxonomy): domain Eukaryota; kingdom Fungi; phylum Ascomycota; class Sordariomycetes; order Sordariales; genus Madurella; species Madurella fahalii. The sequence continues at coordinate 9,240,183 of NW_027263972.1, read as the reverse complement.
TGGGGTAGACGGTGATGTATGACGAGGAAGCACAGGTTCCAAAGCTGGTACTATTGCCTGGAAGTACTTTCCACTGTCCTGCGGGACGACGATCTTGTGGCCCTGGAAGGTAGGGTCGTCTGCCCAGACCGGGATAGGCAGCTGATTGCCGTTGTCTGTGGTGGAGAGCTGCAGTGGGATGACGCCATGTTCTGCGCATACCTTAGAATACGCACATGGACGGGTCGATGACGCGATAGATTGTTACAACTAACTGGCTTGCATGCTGGTGTGACACAAGAGAAGGAGCGTGACGGTTAAGTCAAACTCACAAGCGCGCGTTCAAGAAGAAGGGCCTCCACTGTTGCCCGCATCCGGCCAAGGCCCGAACAATTGCTAGTCGTTGCGGCGCGGCCCCTCTGAGCCGTACATGAAGATCCCCTGCGGCGCAAAATAAGTACCGTGCAGAAAGGAATAGGGCATTTGCCAACCACTCTTTGAGCCCACATAGATCTCTGGGACAGCATAAGAGATGGAAGATGAAACACACAAAGCGAGATTTGGGTGTTCGTCGAAAATAAAGGCGACAATACGTGAACCGGACCGCACACCAGCAATGTGACAGCAATGAGACGCACCGACGAGGATAAACACAAGAGAGGTTACAAGTCTATCATGCAATGGCTCTGTAGGTGTACGGCACTGCCTAACAGCCTATTCCCTTGAGGCTTTCACCGTTACTTAGGTAAAACCCAAGGCTCAGGCATCTTGAACTCTCCCAATTTAGAAGCAGGCTGAATTACACTCAGAACACGCCTCTTTGGCTTCCGCAGATCAACAAAAAGCCGCAATTATCTTATATTCAGTTGCATAAGTGACGGGGAAACTCCCCAGAGGGATCACCCTGAAACATGGATCATTGTTGTCCTGGGCTGTGTTAGCGGATCGGAGTGGCGCAGGATTGAAAGTGCCCTGTCTTACATTGATGATTTGAGACACCTGCCTTCCCGAATTTTGAATTAGCATCACTCAGGAGTTCTGCATATAAGGTACATTCGCTTGTCTAGGTGATCTCAAATCTATCGTACCTTGGCCTTCTGCCTCCGGCGTCTCCTGGAGAATATAACATTCACCTACAGCCTCACAACTCGGACCTTCCTTCTTCCTGGTGGTGAATAGCACCCTTGCTCCATTAAAAGCGCTACAGAATATCCATCACAAATCACCACATGCGCAAGTTCGAAGTACTCGGCAATTCTTAAGGATCCAAAAGTCGGATTCACCGAATAGGCCGGGAATGTCCCCCTTAATCAGCGCCCCAGTGAGGAGCACAGTCGGGCACAAATAAAAAATCTTCCAACATGTGCCTGTCTTTTCATCGATACTTGGTACTTAGTGCATCGCCTGTGCTGCAAAACACCGACACCCAAAACTTGGACTCCTTCCCGGTTCCTTTCCCTTCTCAGTCGAACATTATCAAACTCGGGGACAGTCAACCCATGGAATACTCGGCACACAATCCGGCCGACAAACGGTATTATTCGCCGGCACGTTCCCTGTTTCAAAATAATCACGAATATAATGCTCAGTACACCGACTCCTCGACGCGATAAACGTCGTATGACCAACTGATTCTTGCACCACTACGACAGATCCTTCATATTTCCGCGACAGCGCGTACGCATTGCCCAGCGGGGTTGCGGGATCATACCTTGTCGACACAACCAGCAGCGGCGCCGAGCCTTTCCACTTCGTCTCGCCGGAGGGCACCGGCAAGATAAATCTCGGAGCGAACGGCCACTGCGCGCATGACAGCAAAAAGCGGGACCACACTTCCCCGGTGCTTATCGACTGGTTTGCATGGTAATCTACCACGCTCTCTGCCCAGGACATATTGCGATCACCGGCTGTGGCCATTGTATCAGCGCAGAAGATGCCGACCGAGGCATCGCCAATCCTGGTGTACGTGGACGGGGGATCGGCAGTGTCTGGCGCGGAGCAGGCGCTGTTTTGAGTTACAGACTGCGTGCCGAGAAGCCGTGTGTAGTTCCCGGCGAGGGACTCCGCAATCGTCGAAGCCAGTGTTGCGAACTGCCCGACAGGGTCATACAGCGCGTTGCGGATTGCCTCGCGAATGGAGTGTGAGGTGACTAGTTGGATTCTACCATCGTAGGTAGCAGGCAAAGGGAATTGCTCCAAGGAGGTGAGGAGGGAAGTTACTCGGCTCCGGATATCTCCGATGCTCTCGTCTGTTTTCTTGTGGAGTGGGCAGAGCGGGCCTGCGTCGAGGCAGATTTGGTAAAACTGATCCATAGCCTTCTCCGCATCTGTTGTGGACGTCTTCCATGTCTGGAGGTCGTCAGTAGTATTCAACAACGGACACGAATTGGTGCACAGGACTTACTCCGGTGAGTAGATCCTCAACATCACCGATCCCGTCAAGCACCATCCTCCCCACACGGTCCGGAAACAAAGACGCGAAGACCTGCCCGAGCACAGTCCCGTACGAAAACCCCCAGTATAGCAGACGAGGACCTTCTGAGCGATTGCTGTTGCGTCGTTCCTCCACACGCTCCACAATCTCCAGCATGTCACGCGCGACGGAAGCCGTGGACATGTGCGCGAAGATGCTGTCCGATCCCGGCAACGTCTCCTCACACAGCTTCCCCAGCCCTTCTGCCGCCGCGTAGCGAATGCGCAAACCCAATTCACTATAAGTTGTGAGAGGCGCTACCGCCTGCGCGTGCTGCAGGGCGTCCGCAGCACGGCGAAAGTTGTCGCCACGGTAGCAATCCGCGCGGGGCGTGCTCATGCCCACCCCGCGCGGGTCAAAGCTAAGGAGTTCGTAGTGTTTATTGCCTTTAAGAACCCTCTGCATCGCCCGACCAAGGGAAAGTGCTGTGGCTACGCCCGAGACGCCGGGTCCGCCTGGGTTCATGATGACGGTGCCACCGAACGAGGGGTCTGTCTCGGGTACCGAGGCCGGGAGCGAGATGATGGCGAACGCAATCCATGCGGAGGATGAATTGCGGTTGCTGGTCGACTCCGCTGCTGCCCAATCCAGAGGCACGCGCAGGCGGGCACACCGAAAGCCGGCGTAACATGGGTGATAATGCAGGTCTTCCGAAGGGTTGATGGAAGCCCATGGGAATGCATCGCCCGTTTGTCTTTGATGGAGGAAAGCAAATGCGTTCGTAGTTAACAGTGCGGTAACAGACCACACAGCGTTAACAGGGACTTTCATTTTGGCGAATTCGCTTGTGGATTTAGAACAGAACTAGCGAGCAGGGTTTGGGGGAACTGATATAAGATGGGGAGGTTTAAAAGTAAGGTAGTCAGCAGCGTAGGTCTGAGCTCGGATTCGAGATGCGAACGTTGCATTGGGTCTGACAGGAATCTGTCAACCACTTAGCAGTTTCATTACCGTGATGAGTAATTAATTATGAGAGAGAAGTGATCTAGAGAGCTAGTGTACAAGTACGCGTACATGAGGTTCTCAATTATGAGAGCCACCGATTAGCCTACGTTCAAAAATATATCATCATCTAGCGCCGTATTGCCGAAGGCAGTGCTGGAGCTCTCTTCGGCCTTCCGCTTGATTCAGTATGGTATTTGCAGGCCATAGCCGCACCATAGTTTGGCACCTGCCTTCTGTAGAGTTACCTGCTTCCTGTGTTTCCATGGTCGTAGCGTAATGTTTCAAAAGAGCTGTATTTATTGATGTGGAAAGCCAGTACCTAGCTACTTGCATCATCAACCCCCATCTGAAGGCGCCTCAAACACGGTGGGTATTGTCCAAAACTCCTTCCTCCTCCATCCCTGACTCGTCCGCCTCATCCTCAATACCAGTAAGCTTCTGCAAAATCGGAGCCGCGAACAAATCGCCACTGACATTGACGGTCGTCCTGAAGCGGTCGAGAAACCAGTCGATGGCCACCACGACCGCAAACATGCCCGTGACCGGAACGTTGACGCTTCCTAGCGGATTCTATTAGCATTTAAGATAGCTGAATTTGAGGAGCAAGAAACCATACCGGCGATCATGACCGTCAGTACGAGGGAGGAGCTTGGGATGGGTGTTGTGCCGATGGAGGCAAGAGTCGAAAGGAGACAAATGATGACGTAGTCAGTTCCGCTTAGAGTGATGCCTTGGGTGGCGGCGAGAAAGACGACGCAGCATGGGAAGTAGATAGCGGTGCTATGCCCATGAGGATTAGCAGCGGGTAGCTACAAGGGTGCTACTAGGTGAACTAACCCATCCATGTTGATCAGACAGCCCAGCGGCAGCGAGAATTTGAAAACGCTCTCGGGGATTCGGTTGTGACGGGCACACTTCATGGAAACTGACAGAGTCGCGGCGCTCGACGCGGTGCCCCAGGCGGTGATCCAGGCGGGCGAATTCGCCATCCAGTAAGCGAATGGATTCTTCTTCAGTATGAAGAAGAAGATGGTAGGGAGGACGACGAAGAGATGGAAGGCCATGCCCACCAGGGCTGCGGCGATCAAGACACCCAGGTTCTGGCCAATCTCGGCAATTTTGAGCCTAAACAAGTTCGGCAGAATGAGGAAGAAGACGCCTATCGGTGCCGCCTTAATCAGCCAGGTGATGATGACTGTGATTATGTCCTCAATCTCCTTGACAACCCTGATGAGGGGCGAGTTCGGTTTGAGGAGGTAGCCGACAACGACAGAGGTGACGAGCACGGCGAGAAGGCTGTCTTCGGCCAGCGCATTAACGACGTTGTTGGGAATAAAGGACTCGAACATTTGCACTACGGCCTCGTGTATCGCAACTACATCCCTCTGTCTGGCGGCCGACTGCTCGGTCTCCATTGCCTCGAGATCCTCGGGGTCCATAACGGTCATTAGGCGCACCCAACCTGCAGCCACAGCAATGGTCGAGTGCGCAATAGCTAGGAGGGTGGTGAGAACATAATACCCGATGGTCCAACGGGCGAGAAGACCGCCGCCACCGGATGACATCTCGCGGAGCCTCTGGACAGCAAGGACGATGGCGCAGATAATTAGGGGCAGCACTAAGCGGATGCGTAGATGGGTTAGTACACATTCCGTGCAGTTCAAAAACGCAGTTTGGAAACCTTTAGCATACCAACTGCTCGGAGAGAACGCAACCAGAGCGTCCCGGGGATCGCAATGATGGCACTCGCGGCTTCGGGGACCTCGTCAACGGTGTTGGTAACAGCCATGCCGATGCCGATGGCCAGAAGAGCGGCGGCGACAATCTGCAGGGCGTGGCCGGGCTCCTTGATGCCATGCCACCAACGGCGTTCCCCTCTTCGCGACCCATCTTCATCCCCAACAGCGACCGATTGGTTAGATGGCGACTGCTGCATCGCCTCTGCGGTCGGCTTCTGCCCCTCCTGCTTTTCTGACATGATGGGGAGAATACGGTTGCTGGGCAGGGGGAAAGGGTGTCGGTCGTGCAGCTCGCGCGAGTAGCGTTCGCGGGAAAATAAAACCCCTGGGCAGCGCGATGACCCGGACTCGGACGTGAGCAGCAATATCCAAGGCGCTCGAGGAGGGAATTGAGAGCCAACAATCACGAGCCCGAAGAGATGGACTTGGTTTTAATGGGAATCCAATCTCATAGTGCTTATAACCTTAAAGATATATTAGTGGCGCAGCCCTCGAGAGCTTGGCAGCACGCGCGTGGACGGCCAAGCTGGGTTCCGTCGGCGACGAGACTTCTTCCTACCTAAGTAGGCCTAGCTTACCCCGCCATCTCGGGCGCAAGCCAACTTTTACAACCCTGATTCCGAGCTTACGGAGGCCAACGTAGCTTTTTTGCTTCGATGCGCCGGATGAGATAAGTGGCAAGATAACCGTGCTTGGCTCCTGGGTCTTAGGAATTGGGCGGTGCTTGGCATCAGCGGGGTAGAAACGGCATGTAACGTTAAAAATAATCTGTGCCCAGAGTGTACACTGTAGATACCCAGTGCTGGAGCGCAATAGGTGGGATCGACGGTTAAGCTGTTGCAGTGTCCAACCTGACGGGATTGCGTGCAGTGCCCGCCCCCAGAGCGATTTATGTCGAACACTATCCTTGGGGATTCCAGCCGCCCTAAGACATTCCTTCGAGAAGGTGTTGCTAGGTTCGTTCATACATCTGTAACGTACTGGGAAGGAGATGCTGTCGGCCAAATGCCAACCTGCAGCAAGAACGGGGTGGTGAACCCTGATTCGTGGGGGGTAGCTGCTTGGCGTCCATCCTGACCCACCTCCCCCTTGGCAATGACCGCCCGGAACAGAAGGTGGGAAGGGTGGCGCTGTTGGCTAAGGCCGTGCCAAGGCCGGGTTGGTAGGCGAATCAACGCGAAAACGCAAACCGCCAGGCTGATCAGCGTCGGCCTCTGTCGGTGAGCGGAAGGGGATGACCGACAACCATCCATGACGCCTGCTGGTCGTCTGCCAAGCAGCCTGGATATCAATCGGTGATGTTTCCGGCCTCGGTTTTCCTATATGGATCGGTGATAGCCGTTGACCGCGAACACTGCCACAATGACCATCGAATTCTTTTCTGTTCGTCAGCGTCCCAGTTCGGCATAATTCTCTCCGGCTCCGTAATCACATTTTAGCATGCAATTCAACTGGAGTAAACACTACAAACACAAGCGGTAGACCCGATGGCCGCCACCAAGGAATCCAAGTCTCGTTCAATATTAACTCTCCACGCCGACAAGGAAGTCAACGAAACAATTTAAAGCAAGAGGCAAAGAAGGATAAAGGATTGCGAACCGGTCGTAATACAGTTATCCGTATGTAAATGGAAGGAATCCAGATTGAACTCTTTTGTGGAGATGGCATGTGAAAACTTCTAACTGGGCAGAGTCCTTAGAGAGAAGATGAATATTGCCGGCGCGTTATCCGACAATGAAACAGATCGAAGTATCCTTTGGATTAGAAGGTCCCCGAGAACACGGGATTCCTTGTTTGGGCAGCCTGAGCCCCGGACATGTAGGTGTACCAAGGAGCCGGGAATAGAACACGCCGGGGGGAGGGTATTGTGTTATAACCAGATGAACAAAATCGTTGTCGTGGCGGTCTGTACAGTACAGTTAAGTCCGCCCCGTGTTCCGCGAACTGCTCGGCTGTCACAAGCGCCTAACAGGGCGAAAGCGCACACCAGCCTTCCCAGCTGAAGCGGGACCCTTTACCAGCATGAGTATACGACAAGAATCTCAGCATGGGCTTGCTTAGCCATAGGTAAGGACAATATAATACCGTGGCGCGGGGGAGTTCTCAAAGTCCGTGCTCAAGGGGCTATTGACTATTATATTTATGCAGTATCGGATTCTGGTAGTGAGACAACGAAACTTGAACGGATCTGAATCGCTGCCTATAGCGCAGAAATCACAGGCAGAAGTCAAGCCAAGCTCCGAAGATAATAAGAGTGGTGAATTGCAAGACACTAAACTTTATCGAGGGTTCTACTTCTAAATTCCAAGCTTGAAGCCTCCCGGAAGCAACGTTTGGAAGACACGGAGCGGATCGTTCGTTCGTGAGATCTCCTTGAGTCTCCGCACATTCTCCTCACCATATCCAGCATAAATTTCTTGGAATCCAGCTGCATCCTCCATATAGGTACTTTTCTTCACACCTGTTGCAAGCTCAATTGACGAGCTCTCCTTGCGTGCAAAGCGATCTCCCTCTGATCAGAGGGAGCTCTATCTGCACATGTTGTTTTGACCTTGTTTAGGCTGCAGGGACCCGATTTGTGGTGGTATCGCCTGGCCTGTCTTGTCTATCTTGTCTGTCGGGCATTTGGCCGTCTTTGCCCTCCCCCTTGTTTTTGGTGGGTATGTGGGTGTAGATGTGTGTTTCTGCACCATTTCAATCCATGGTGGAATGGTAGTAGAATTGGTAAGAGAAGTTGGAAGGTCGTGTTATACCAAAAAAGTGTACCGCTCGCTTATAAGACACGTTACTGTATTTGGTCTTAGTATTTTGTACGAGTGCAAACCACTCGTGAATAATCTTTGGATCTTCGTATTTAGCCCTCTGGTAGTCGTATTTATGCGTAAAACGTGTACGAAGGTCTGGCTGGCGTTTGACGAAGTTGTGAGTCTATTGTACGCCAATAGGGGTGCATCGCATTCGCGTAGCAATCGGTTGGCCATATCTTCTACATATGCATGCCGGGGATGGAATACGCGTATACACAGCTCAACTATATATCGTATGATTGTTTGCTCTTCTAAATCCGTAATTTATACGAGTTGGCTGGAATATCGTGTCGTACAGGCCGACTGGCACGTCGACGTCTAAGGGTGCTGCGATCAACGTTATAGATATTTGCTGCAGTTGCAACCTTAAGATTTGGATCTTTTTCAAGAGCGGCAATAGCCAGAATTAATTGGGCTTCGTTTGAAGTAATCTCTATTTTGCGTTGTTGGGAAATTGAGATGTTAGTGGTAGGGTGGTGTGTTTGGTAGAAAAGTGGTTGCTCGCTTGTTCTGGTCACTCGCTTATCATATACGTTATAGTGTATATAGCTCTCTGCTTCAGGTTTACAGATTTTTAGATTATGTCCTTAGATGTCAGTAAGACTCAGAATGAGACATCAGTTTTAGATCCCATTGAACGGGGAAATCTAATGTAGGAGAGTATAAGGATTTTATCTTATCTTACTACCGGAACCAAATGCCCTTCTATCTTCATTCCCGTGTCAAAGGATATAGAATACTCTAATTACCAATGTTCTAGTTAACATTGGATGTCTTTCGGTCCTGAGATCCAGAGACTGTTTTTGATCAAGAAGAGGATTAGGCGGGTTTTTGGCTGTATACAACAGTCTTATTCAATGCTACTTCAACTCGGGGCCGATAAAAGATATCTCAGCTACTTATACACCAAAAATTCCGCTGACGAGGTCGACGATTGGGCGGATAATTGGCTCGGCCTCAGGATGGCGTGCAGCGAGCTCATTATAAGCTGCCTCAATATCCCGCTTCTGGGGGGGTTGGAGCCCGAAGGGTAGGTTCGGCCCATTGAACATGTCCGCCGTCTCCGGTGTCAACATTATAGGCTCCCTCTTCTGCGGAGGAGGTGCTTCGCCGCCCGGCGGTGGGGCAACCCATGGCAGAACGTTGAGAGGAGCCAGAGGATCGATTTCGAAATTGACACCTGGCTTGTTAGACGGGGGCTTACCGCCACCGCCGCCACTGCCCTTCGGGTTACGCTGAACAAGCTTAGGTTCCGTTGTCCACATCACGGGCTCCCTCTTCTGCGGAGGAGGTGCTTCGCCACCCGGCGGTGGGGCAACCCATGGCAGAACGTTGAGAGGAGCCAGAGGATCGATTTCGAAATTGACACCTGGCTTGTTAGACGGGGGCTTACCGCCACCACCGCCACCGCCGCCCTTGGGACCACGCTGAACAAGCTCAGATCCGGAGTTGTTATCCCGAGTTTGCTCAACGCTCGGGATTATAGCGGCGTTGGCAAGGCCGAAGGCGGCGATAAAAGTAGTAGTGTACTTCATATTTGTTTTTTGAGTCGTTTGCGTATTATCTTGGACTAGTTCGATGAAGGGGATATCAAGCTTTCTATGTTAGCTGAAAGGTAAATTAATAAGCGAGAAATTGATTCAAAAACTTACGACCTATTGGAAGCCCAAGTAAAATGAGGGTATAAGTAGGAATTTGCTCGCTAGCGACTTAATACTTAGAGGGAAGGACAGGGACTTGCCAGAAGTCCCAATAGAAACTAGTAGTGTTTGCAAGAAACGAATGTGAGAGATCAAATAACGCTTGCCAGAAGCCTTAAAGGAGTGTAGAGTACTTTTGTAAGGAATGTGAGGATGAGGAAAGAGTTTAGTGCGTCTTGAGAGGAGGAGCTAGCCATTCTTATACCTTGAAAAGCTTACTCTGTAGTAGATTATTTATTCTTTCAGCGTTTCATCAGTAGCTAATCATAGACTAGAAATGACTTAGCTTCGATCCTTTATCCGTAGGCTTGGGCTGTTAGCAGTGGTAGTGTTTCGACCGCGTTCTCAAACTGGCCGAAGCAAATAGAGCTATGTGGGTAAAACGTGAAGCTTATCTGTATCTGACTAGGGGCATTTAGATAGAAGCATGAAACGACCGGGGTCTGATTGTGTTCGGTAGACAGCGAAGGGGAAATGGGTCGAGTATGGCAGTTTCGGGCCGTAACCACCGCGCCTGGGGCCAACATTGTTGTCCTCGTATACGGTCTTAGCTACACCAGAGGGGATAAGCTCTTACTAGCCGTGATCTACCCAGTCTGGATTCCGAGGGAGCTTGCAAGAAGACGTGGGCCGTTGGTGCCTAGCAGGGTTAAGACTTGGTGTAGCAAAAGTTGCACCAAATGCACATTCCTTCTCGTGAATCATATCGGAAGATCAGATGATTCGCAGATCTAACAAAATAAGAGTGTCTGAAGACTGAGCGTTAGGGCCCGTAGGAGCTATAGCATAGCGGCGAGAATAAGGGACAGAATTATGTCGATGTATGTTATTGCGTTGGAGAAGAGCCTTTTTTTCCCTGCAAGGTATTCATTACTAGGCGCACCACACACACATGTAAAAGTGGGAATGCAAAAGCGAGATCTAAGGGCCGAGCAATTTTGCTGTTTGATATTTTATCCACTTCCTCGGACTACATAGGCGTCGGATTTATTTGTCCTACCCTTAATTTTATCTACATTGCTACTAATGGTAAGGGAGGCCGAGGGAGCCAATAGCGATCTTTACTTGTGTGTGACGCCCCACAGATCTCGGTGGTCGAAAAGCGGCCGGCAAGAAGTGATTCAAACGATCCTGTGGCCGCACCGTGTTTAAGGCGTGCATGAGAATTGTGCGCACCATGTGGGTGTGGTAGCACAAGGCGGCGAGCTGGGAATATTTATGGATAAGCCGATGAGGGGCAGTAAGGAAATCCGATCGCGAACCTGACCCACGATGCGGTGTCGGCGCCTCGGCGGCGAGCCTTCGTTTTTCTTGGACTGCGATCAGCAACAGCAGCAGCAGCAGCTTGTCACGCATTGAGAATACCAAAAGGTAGCTTCGAGTTACATGCGAATAAGTCAATGACGCTGAATCAAATCCCACAAATTGCCGTACAGATCCTTCCACACCGCCACTTTCCCATAAACCTCTGTCTTCGGCGGCCTGACCCACTCAACACCAGCGTCGGAAAACCGCTTGAAGTCGCGTTCAAAATCATCGGTCGCAAGGAAGAAGAACACACGCCCTCCAGTCTGATTTCCTATAAATGTCTCCTGCTCTGCGTTGCTAGGACGAGCAAGCAGGATAGTAGCACCTTGGGACGAGACCGATGAAGAACTAGACGCCGGCTCCTGCTCGTCCCGCTTATCTAAAGAAGACTTGACCCGTCGCTCGGCAGAAGTGATAGGACTGGACAAAGGTTTGGTAGGCGGAGGCCGGATGGTAACCCACCTCTTCCTCTGTTCTGGAATGACGGTGTCTTCCACGACTTCAAATCCCAGACGGGAGTAGAAGTCAATGGCTTCGTCGTAATCACGCACAAGGAGAGAGATGTGGGCCACGTGCGGCATAATGATAACGCGCCGGGTAAGAGCTAGATAGAGCACTATCTGAGAACATGTGCTGCTAAGAACCGTGGTTCCCCGCTCTGTAGAGGTCGATAGCCTCTTTCTATAGCCGGTGTAAGACTGTTTAGGATTCGTTACTAGATAAGTCGACGTCAGTAAAAGCTCATTGCGAGCTGAGAGTTGGTATTTAATGATGTGGTTGAATATTTAGATGCGTTCTTGTATGTACCTATTAGCTACTAGCTGATTGAAACAGAGAAATTCAGGTGTGATTCGTAATTCGATCGGTCTGGTGCCTGCGGCATATAAAGGGGTGCTCTCATTGCGGAGGGGAAAAAATTAGAAATGGATGGAAATCAATGGTGAGAAGTAAGTGCGGATCTTCAACGAATGAGAGAGGACTCAGCGCATGTGGTATTTTCACGTGATGATTAGTTGCATTCGGCACTGGATCCCGTTCAAGCATACAACGTAATTACATAGCTCTTCGCAACAATGATACTTCGGACCTTTCGGGGTAAGGTAGGCTTATATTGCTATGTGACAACTGATGAGTTTAAAGACCGTGCTACATTTCAGTCAACGTTTAGTTTAATTAAAAATATTCTACCTCACCCTATATGTGGAAAGTACTGCGGCCATTCCACTGCGTGGTATACAGATACAGGTAACTTCCGCAGACCGAGGATAGTCTTAATTATCAAGGCAGTCTGTGCAACCAACAGACGATGGAGCTAAATGTTCCCATCATGTCCACCAATCGCCTCCGCCACCTTGAGTTTTGTGTTGTTTTGTAGACGTAGATACCGAGGAGGGTTATGGTAAAATCTAACACAGGCTTGACGGTGAACACTTCGACGTTGCTCCAGCAGAACAGCACAGCTAGTAGAGATGCCCTTGATGACTGCTAGATATATTGTTCAACGAGTGTTGGAAACTCACAGTCCCACTTTATAATGTGTATGGCGGGGTATAACACATTGATAAACCATGTAAAGAGTGCTAGGCGAAGTCTCATTGGTGGTGGGATGCGGTTATTCGGGATGTGTTGGATGGGCCGCTCCTGTAATCCGCCGAATGTGCTACAAGCTTCCCGTCGGCTCCAGGAATCCGGATGCTTCATGAAATCCATCGGCGTATTACTCCATGGCTTTTGAGCCGTCTCTCCAGCCTCTCGGAGGACTTGAGCCAGTGGGGTGTCTATCCAGATGATAATAGGGACCGTGACACTGTTGGGCATATTCATCCAAAACCTGCTTGTCATAAGCATGCAGAGACAGATTGCGACAGCCACGATCTCCAAACATGGCGTCTCAAGGTTTTGCATTGCTCGTACCACAGCTTAGCAGAATAGATAGTTATCTGAATTATTGCAGTGACCTTGACAAAGTGGTCAGACTTGCTTTTATCTCAGATCTCGGCCTCAGTCGTCGATCGCGCCTCAATATAGTCCTTTGATACGAGATAGTGGAGGGCTCGTGCGTCGATAGGGAACCGTCCTGCGTCTTCAGAGTCAAGGACGAAGCCGCCGCTGTCGGCGAAGAATCCATACGCCTTAGTCCAGTGCTATACGCCAATTTTCTTGCATTTTAGGGCAGGATTCTTTCGCGGATTGCCACAAGCCGCTAGGAGGGTAACAGCTTCGGGCGTGTAAAGGATGAAGAGTGCCCGTCTAGTTTTTCCTATTATAATATCTTTCTATGTCTCTCGCGAACCTGGTACATTGATGTGCATGATGGTCCAAGTGCAGGTAAAGGTAACAATAAGATATGTCCAGACGATACTGAGGGTGCTTCTGTATTCGGGCTCTGGTACCCAAGACAACTTTGTCGATAAATGCTCTGGCACCCTAATTACACCATTAAACTCAGAACTCGGCTGACTCGATCATGGCACGTCTGGCTGCCCTGTTCTTAGATGTTAATCACAGTTTTGCTAGTAAGCAACCATCGCAACACTCAACGGTTGGGGGACTCGGGATTTCTCTTGTAGGTTTGGCTTACAGGATGAATCCTATCAATGGAAGCGAAGTGTGGGCTCTTGGGCGGTACCAATGCTGCGTTGTTGGGCTGCCCACTGCCGTATGAGATTGCACTGAGGGCTATTTATTAGTTGATGTTGATCTTGCAACGGGCGGTTGGAAAACAACCAATATTATTGTCCGCATCGAAAACACACTTTACAAGACTACGCCGCATCGATGCATACCTTATACATAGTACAGTTATTTTCGACCCGAATGTCATTGTTGTATCTTATACATTCCCCAGGTTGCAGATCACCATCGGCCTGAGGAGAACAGCAGGATACCTTAAGCAGATCGGCGGCTTTCATAGAAGGACCCTAGTGTTACCGCGCTAGCCATGGTCCTGCATAGTACTAACAGCGCGGACACGGGGGTTGAAGTAAGGGAAACACAGTATATGCATATATCCGTAAAATACAATGGGTTAGCATTGAGCGCTGCGACTCAGTTGCTGTCTGCCTCGGCTACCTTAGTATCTGAGCTGCGGTTTGGCACAGTCCCATGAAAGTTGGAAGAGAGATAACCGATGCAAGCCATCAATCATGTGGCCCCCGACCAGAACGGAAGGACCCAAGCGTAACCTTGTCACTCAGAGGTAACCGCTCTGACATTGTCGCCGCTCCGCATTCGCCCCAGAATTCTAATTCAGGGCCTGTAGGTTTCAGAGCCGCGAGGTTTGCGTGCCTTGTTTGGCGTGCTTAGGTTACGTTGTGGTCCTCTCACGCGTCATACGGCATATTGCGAGTTCCTGTGAGACGGTGTCGCGATGCCTTGCACCTCGAGATACGATGTTGAGCCGGAAAGGCAACGACTTTCTCACAAGTCCTCCTAGATTCCCGGTCATCATTGATGACAATCACTCGCAGACACTGGATGGGACACAGAAACGCACCAGACACATCGTCCATGTCAACCGGAACTCCGGAGCACGGTTTGATGACAAATCCCCACAAGATACAAGAAACGGCAGTGAAGATGCAAATATCAGCCACGTACACGCCGGGACGTGGTCACCGTTCCCAACCGAAGTAAATGTGATCCCTTTTTGCCCAGTCGGCACTGTGAGCTGATGCTGCCGAATCTAACTCGTCGTATAGGAAGCGCTCGGGGTCAAATATTTCGGGTTGGGTATATGTCTCAGGACTGCGCATCAATGCGGGGATATTCGGCAAGACGACTGTCTTCTTTGGGATGGCATATCCCCGGTAGTTGATTACTTCAGTTGTTTAGTGAGGAATTCCTCAAATGAGCCTGTTAGACTGAACCAATTATCCGAGACTGAGGCATTCTGCATAGCTGCAACTGCAAAAGGTGACCATCAATGAACTTCCTTTATCAGTGCCCTGGTATAGGGAAGTCTGGCGTATCATCCCAAGATAGAAGGCGACCGGAGCCAACAACAGTGTCAGGTTTTGATGGAAAAACGTGGTATTAGTTTCCTAACCGGACCAGGACCCTTGTTCGTGTGGGCGCACCAGCCTGGGCTCTCGCGGCTCTCGCGGCTCTCGCGGCTGTCTCCGGGTGGAGGGCTACGGCCTTGAAAATTGCTGCATGTAAGCACCGATGTTATCGACTCCTGCACCAAGAAGCATGCTCAAATGTCGATAACTGCTTGCTCATCCAAGTTCATTCCGTTTGGTATCTGCATCAGTCACCTCTTATCTTCTCATCTACGAGAATGATACGTCTTACCTCGAGAAGCTGAACGGCTAGGGGAGTTTCCGCGGGGTTGAGGACCAACTTATCATTTAGCGGATGGGACTTAGGAGCCAGTCGCAGATGATTTATGTGGAGACACCTCTCCTGTCTTTTCAAGCTTTTGAAGACCCAATACCACGGCTGAATCCATTGTGGGATGTTCAAGAGGAAGGAAAAATAATCGACAATTAGTGAGCCTGGCTGAAAATCTGCGGAGTCCGTTAATTGAACACAGGATTGGCCCGGAGCTGGGCCGTAATCTCTACATAATTATAGTAGGACATTCGTTCCCATAGACCGAATGTCTCGCGGACCATATTCCCGTCAGGTGAGTCATAATGCACGCCATAGATAGCGCGCATCATGATATTGAAACAGTACCGGTCACACTCAGAGTGTGCCGTCCCCGGGTGTTCAGCAAAACTGCCATGAAGAGCGACTCTTGCTCACCATGTGCACGAAATATCATAGATCCTTGCGGTCCAAGTATCTGGTAATAGATCCTCCTAAGGCAGAGACACTGCTGGCCATATGGTGCAAGTACTAAGCTCCACGGAAGTAATTGGGCTCGATAATGAATTGTTAGCGGTCTACCTGAAGTGGAACAATACATCTACTTGGCAAGAATTAGTAGCAGGTAAAAGAGCCAAGTATATGAAGACGAAACCCACTACATACATAAGGTCATGGGGCGCAAGTGGACTGTTGAGCACAAGCAAAGGTCTTTTGGCGAGCCATATAGTAGTGATATGTCTATATCTTGTCAAGTGCGAGAGTGTCCGTTTTTCTTTGAAGTTGATGCCGCGGATGATCCATTCGGTACCGATCCACGGTAACGGTGACGGTCTCGGGGGAGATGTATAACTGAAATATTACCGTCCTAATAGAAGTAGAACAGTCCTGAAGGCAGTAGTTATCATGAGAGAAGTCATACTAGAAGTATTTAGACCGAAATTTTTGTGATTTGTCCAGGACGGGAGGGCTGCGTGCTCACGCCACTGCCGTAATTAGTTGCTAGTGAGGGCATAAAAGTGGGGGCAATGGGGTTAACCCCCGTCCCGCTTTAATTTATCCATATAACTAACTTAGTGGAATTGTTGTCCCATGTTACGGGCCTGTCATAGTTGCAACCGCGACGGTCCAGGCCTTTCTTGAAGGCCCGCACCCCCTTCCTCTCCCAGGGAGGAGCCGAGAAATTGACCGCTCATCATTGCCCTCTAGTATCAACAAATTTCATAGAACAAACGCGAGCTATCCTCTACAGGCGAAATCGAACCTTTGCCAGATTTTAGTCTGAGGCTTACGAACTTGCACAACATTTCAAGGCGGTATTTCCAAAGTCTCGGTAATACAACAGTCAATTCAGATACAGCAAAAAGATGGAGCCGTCCAGCGTCCGAGGTCTTGCCTCTCTGCTCTGGCAGCCATCGGGTTGTTCGGGCTGAACAGCATGTTTGGCCAGATCTACCGCAATGGCTACATCCGTCATCTCCTCGATATCATGACATCACCGAAGCCTGTTCTGCCTGGCTCACAGGCGCCGCTTCTTACCCGTTACCTCGGTCTGCCTGTGGTAGACCGCTTGCTGACGCTGGCCACTGTGCTCTGGGCAAACTGTTGCAGATGGCTCCGACCCCGCACTTTCTCTCTATGCGTTTCAATTCGGCGGCCAGCTGGTGCCCATTTTCTTAGCAATAATGATCGAAGGATCCCGAATGGGCAACTCCAAAAATTTACTGTCATTGTCAGTTGCTGCCTGTCTTACCAACACCTGTTTCCCTGGTGGCTGACCAGAGTACTTAGCACGGTAATGTGGGGTTATGCTATGCAGACCTGTGGATACGCCATCACAATGCCTATATATGGCGCTGTCCAGCTTTTCATTTCGCCTACTTTCGTGAGCTCGGGAAAAGCCCTCGCCACAGCTGTGGTACCGCAAAATGCGTCACACTTTGATCTGGGAGTACTCGTCCCAGCTTTTTTCGTAGGATACTTCCTTCCTACGCTCCTGATGTCATTGCCGCTCTCCCCTGCGGTCCACCAATGGCTTGGTGCTACCTGGCAGGGCTTCCCGCTATACGTCGTCGCCTGCCAACATCTGTTCGCGCGCCTGGTGAACGTGGCTCCCCAGAGCAACGCCGAAGTTCTTTCACGGGCTTACAACTGGGCGTTCAATATCGCTGCTGTCACTCAACTTTGCACCTACGCCTTGATCCTCGCTGTCAAGACTGCCCCTGGCTTGTTTCCAAGTTGGGCCCAGGCAGCTTTCAGCTTCAGCTCCGTTTTTCGACCCGGGCGGTTCTATTCGACAGAGCCCTTGCCGTCGTTAGCGACAGCAATGCATGACTTCTTCAAGTGGGATCAGTACGTGGGTTCGGTGGCAGCCATCACATGGGGAATTGCTCTGTACCTGACATCTAGGAAGAGCAACCTGAGCTGGCGGGCCTGGGCTACACTCAGCTGGAACATCTTGTGGTGGAGTGTGCTGGCTGGACCAGCCGGAGCCCTGATGCGGTTGCTGCAACGGAGGGACGAGGCAATTGTCTCAACAAGGGAGAAAAATGATGTAAAGGATCCGTAGACGGTTCATAAATAAACATATTCACCATAATCCAAAAGCTAAAGGAAGGACAGTTGCAGAAGCAATTGAAGTTTCTCAGGGCCGGCAAACCGAACCTACGTACCATAAGTGGGGCAATAGTGACTCATTACTTTTGATATTTTCCCACTCTAAAACCTACCTAACAAAGCGTTAACCGAATGGCGTGTGATCCGGTCTGAAGGCCCTCGCTTGTGCTCGTGCCATTTCCGTATCCACCATCCACACAGCAACCGCCTTCTCTTCCGCGGGCTTGCCCGCGTTACATCATGCGTTTCCACAATTTCTCCCGATCTACGGTAGATAATTGTAAAAATCCCACTCCATTTCCTAGATACACTGAAAAGTGTCTTCTTCTCCGGGTCATCCCGACGATACAGAGAGGCTTCAAAACGATTCCTTTGCTTCAAATGGTCCCCGCGGGCACTAAGCCGGCCGGGGACGCTGCGGCTACCGGCGGCATCGGGCGGCGAGAATCGAATTTCAGATACAAACCCACTGGAAGAGACTATATACGAAGTTCCGACGAGTTCCGACGAGTTCCGGATACAAACAGCCAGGTAATAATTCCTTGACGCGTGCTCGTGGTACTGGTATGAGATGATCCTTGTCAAATCGATCGATGTGCAGGACACCGTGACCGACTTGGCAGACATCGATGCTGACGCCGGCAACATCGCTGAAACCAAGGTCAGTGTTAAAGACCATTTTGACACGTGAGAACGCTTGGCCGCTGATTCCGTTCTCCGCATCCCAGATATACAAAACCGTGGTAGGGGGGTGATGGGAAACCTGTTCCACCAATAGGTGGGCCGTTGCGGTGTTTTTCTCGCTGTCTCCGGCCCTGTGACTGCCATTCCAAGTAGCGATGAATAGTTCGCCCAAGAAGGGGTTAAGAGGCTTCTTGATATAACCTGTGCCGTCGACATCACCGACGTAGAATTGGCGCTTGAGAGAAAGCCGGAACCACCGGAGGACAAGCAGCGCTCGGCGTTCAGCTGATTGCTCCAGCGCCGAGGTGGCGAAGACAGAGGATTTCTTAGCGCAGCAGCTACCGGCTTCGACCGCGGAAACGGGAGTCAAGAAGGGCGGTGACGTGACAGTTGCGAGATCGACCCCACGCAGTCCGCCGAGGAACTACTTCGGAACAGCATCCTTGCTGTCAGCCTAACACACATACCAAGCCTCCGTCAGTGAGACTCATGTTGCTCACGAACCTGGAATATGTCCCTCGCCCGCGATTGTCCAGTCATTCCTTGCTAAGAGACCACAGTAGTACCAGACTACTAACTGTATTGCTGAGGACATACAGCAATCTGCGGCTTGCATCCTACGGCAACGTCAAATGGAGTGAATCAATAAAGAATACTCGGTATGAAAGAGCCAAGGAAGGGGGGAAAACGGTATTGAGGTGATGTCCGTGATAATTAAAGATATACGGGCGTACTGAAACGAGATATTGCTGTTGCCAGCCCATAGGAGTCCAGGAGAAATGAACAGTAAGTTATGGCTACGATCCGTTGTTCATCTGTACAGCATCGTGGCCTCTGTAATCAACCAAATCTTCCCGCCTCGGCACATAACAATTCGGTAGATAATCTCCATCAGGCGTCTTCCTCCTTTGAATCTCTGCCGCCACCTTACACATCTAAGTTCTCCGCATCCTTATAGGAGGGAGTAGCTTTTTAGGACAGCTTTTTTGTTTGTGTCTTGTGTTGTCCTGTGAAGGATTAACATGTGTCGCTGCAGGTGATTAAGACACATAGGACCCACCCGCCACAGACACGGAAGAAAGATTGATATACACGAATACGACCTCCCCGTAATTACATTCCGCTATCGGCATTGTTAGAGGACGATCCAGCCGTTGTCTGTTTGCATTGCCATCCTTAATCGCCTACTCTCCATCCCAGACACCTATTTGAACGCCATGGCCAGACATTGATTGCCTAGCGGGGGGAGGGGGTGTCTTTGGTCATGATGTTGCCATACCCTGACCGTATCGCCCAACACTTGCAATGGCACTTCTCCTGGTAACATAATCGCGCCCAGCTAAAAACCATAATAGCCTACGTAGATCATAATGTCATCAGCATTTCGGAATTGCCAGCGCTAGGCTATACGGCTCGGTAATGACAGATACCCCTTTTTCTCTTGCTAGGTACCTGGTGCGGATAGGCTAGAGCCGAATATCAGTCGGGGTAGCGAACAGTGTTATACAGACATGCAAATAATTGCCCAACACATTCCTAATATGACAATCCGCCATGTGAAATATCCGAAATCCCTTTCACTCTTCAGCCCTCCTCTTCACACCTGCAACAAGGTTCCCAGGCCACACCGCATTTCCAGGATTTACTCTGGGTTCAAACACCGCCGGGGGCGCACGCTGCACCTGAACCTGAGGACCCTGGTTGAAACGAAGATGGCGTATGCTCGTAATCTTCTCATAGTTTGCCCCAAGAAGCATCTTTAGCTTGTCCTGGTCAAATTTACTGAACTCGTCCCAAGCCTGAGCGAACCGATCTGTCCACTCCTTTTTAGCCTTGGCGCCTGTATTAAGAGTCTTCTTGACGACGAGCGTCCAGCGGTTCCCCCGGCCCTCTGAGTGGTGCGAGCAGCCGAATTTCGATGTCGACGAGTAGCCCAACAGGTCTTCCAGATGCTTGCGCCTTTTCTTGAGGGCAGAGAAGTGCCATACTCTCTCGCCCGACGCCAGGAAGCGGTTCAGGTCCCCGCAGTCTGAACAACCGCAGTGTACGGGGCCCAGGCCGCTGTAGTCGGCCGCACCGCTAGGCTCCATCCCCACTTTCTTCTCGAGGTATGCCTCGAGAATGGCGCACGCAAGCTCTTGATAACGCGGCGTGGAAAAGGGAACGTTGGCCGCGTCAAGGGTGTATATCAGCTCGCGGACGAAGGGTATCCAGAGGTAGTGGAATTCTACAGGGGGGACATCAACAGTCTTGGCGGCGAGTTTGAGCGAGAAGAGTCTTGCTAGGTCATCCCAGTTGAACTGGATGCAGCGGGCTAGACACTCAGCCAAAAGGCTGGCGCTGATGAACATCTCAGGGTTTGTGTGTGGCCCATCCCGGGCAAGAACCTGAAATTCGCGATGGTCCCAATCACGGGTCTTTGAAGCGTTATATGACGCCTCTGTGCCCTCCTTGGTGCGAAGATTGGCGACGTCCATGGCATCCAGCACAGACTTGAGCAGCAGCTTACAGAGCTCAAGTGTCACAGTCTTGTCGAAGAAGCCTTCGTTTGCGAAGTAGATGATTCGCATCAGAGCATCTAGGGCAAATGGGGTTAGCGGCGCCTGCTGTTGTATCACGGGGACCAGGCTATATGTGAGGTTAGCCTACTCTGACGAATTAAGACTCGGAAGTGCTTGTCTTGCCTTGTTTTCAGATGTTCGATATCGTGATATTCCTTCACCATGGTTACAATTGCGCCCCCACTCGCAGATACAACGTTCCGGCACAAACAAGCCTCTAGAGCCACAGGAACAACTTCATTGGCTGCCCACTCCCCGATCTGAGGGTTGTAAGTAGACTCTCCCGGCAGCCCGAGCACCGTCAACAGCTACATGCGATCCGTCACCGGACGAAGGGAAAGATTCTGAAGCAGACTAGGCAGCATTAGAAACAAGCTGATTATATACCGAATAAACACGTACATCTTTGACTTGGCTAAAGTCAAAAGAGTCTTTGGATGTTGCCTCCTTCACGAGAACAAAGAGCTGTGCCCCAATTTAGGTCTTGAACCAATCCACTGCCTTGCAAAACAGCTCATATTCCCGATGACTCAAGAGAGTTGCTATGAATTGCAGTGCTATCTTGACGTTAAAAATGGGATCGGGACGGTTAAGCTCGGTGTACGGGAGAAGACGACCCAGAACTCTGTCCGGTTCCCACGCAAGGTGTGCAAGGTGTCGGACCATCTGCATGGCCGCATCATGGGTCTCCGAGTCGGAGCATTTCGCAAGATACTGGGGCAAAAGGCTCTGTGCATCAGTTTTGGTAATCCCTTTAGCGAGAAACCGGTCGACAGCGTCATTGGGAACCAGGACGGCGATCTATGTCAGATGGTCAGATGAAGGTCCGTAGCTGGAGGTGGGAGAGTTGAAGGGAAACGAACCGTCAGCCGATACCAGTGCGTCGCCGAAACTCCCTTAAGATACTAACGATTAGCTCGGCTCAAAGCAAGACATAAACTCGGCTTCACACTTGCCTCGTTGCCTGTGTAGCCCGAATAGTCCGTCTCTTCGCGTTCGGCCTTCTTGAATGGGTCCTCGTAATCCTGAATCAACCACTCTTCCAACTCGCCCTCGTTGAGCCTCAGGCCCTGGCGCAGGGTGCGTCCATCAGCGGCGACGAGACGCTTGATCGAGATTTGGCTCTCGATAATGTCGACGAATGGATGCCAGTCGTCGTCCTTTTCTTCGCCCCTGTCAATATCACGGCCGCCATTGTAGTAATCGGCGTCCTCATCCTCGTCCTCGTCCTCGTCCTCGTCCTCGTCCTCGTCCTCATCGTCTGGGTCATCGTATCCCCAGCCTCTGCTGCTGTAGTCGTACGGGTCATCATACATCTCGTCGCACCCTCCCTGGACCTCTTTCTCCAACAGACCGAAAAACAAGGAGACGTTCTGTTTGTCGCACGCGTCTTTTAGATATTGCATCCGGTAGAGATCGGCACCCTTCAATGCGTTGAGCGAGAGATTGGACTCGGTGTAGGTGTGATCTAGCAGATAGTACAGGTGATCAGTTTCGCTATCGTCACCGTCGCGACCTCGAGAATCGAGCCATGCACTCAAGGCTCTTTGTACACCATCCAGTCCTGGTGCATGGAGTTCGGTGTTGAGTGCGGCGGACGGGCGGCCAAGGGATTGCGAGATGGCGAGATTGTACGTCAGGATCCAGCGGATACCGGAAGTCACGGGCAAGACTTCATGGGAGACATCCGAGAACCAGCACGCCATAGATGCCTGTGTCTCTGAGGTTCTGAAGACCTTTGTGACATCGCGGTGCTTCAACACGAGATCGCCACCTTTGTGCTTTGAGGGAAGGCAGATGATAAGAGTTCCGAACATTCCTGGAATTTTCTCGGTACTATGCCCATTTGTTAACATCCGAAAACACAGGGGGCCCACGCCGGCACATACTCAGTGTGGGCTTTGAACATGGCGCCCTTCTCGTAAATCAACATCTTGTACAGTTCGGCCCTCACAGGCGCTGTGATGCCCAGCTGCTGGGCGACCCACTCGCTGGCGCCGTTAATCGTCGACTCCCATTGCGGGCTGAGATTCAGTTGAGAAGCATCCAACTCCCACGTGTTGCGGACCGATGTATCAACAAACGTCTCGCTGCCCTTGCCGTAGGGGGCTCGGCGGGCCTTTTCAATCAGCTGTCGCGCCGCGGTTTTCTGCAGGGGAAAGCCTGCAATATTGCCGACATCTTGAACAGAAATTGGCTTGATGCTCGTCACACTGAGTTTGCTGAAAGCTGCAAAGCTCCCGACAGCTTTGATCGCATCCAACGCCTCGCACAGTCCCTCCCTGATGATATTGTCGGCAGGGCCGGTCGATGCGTGGTCATCCATGCTGAAAGTTACTGAGTGGAGTCGGAATGTGTCGGGAGGTGGTGAAGGTGGGATCCAGCGGAAACACGCCGGTACCTTATCCAGACGTGAAAACCGAAAAGTCGAGATTGTCTCGATCCCATCTTTCGCTCAATCAAGCAAGAAGCTGCATGTGTACCCCGCGACGCGAGACGGCAAAGACGCGTCTGAGGTCGCGTGCACGGCCCAAGTGGGTCCGGACTAGGTGTTTCTTTTGTTGACAGTCTGGCCTGGCAGGCATTGCCAATGACGTTCTGGAATCTTCCACAGAGTTCGAGAGCGTCATCAGTGTTTCACCTTCCAGCCTTTTAAGCACAGGGAGTAATCCTAGAAGCAGATTAGGCTTTGTTTGCAACGGATACCTAAGAACGAAATCTGAATTTCCAACTAACGAAGGTCTATGCTGGGCTGCGGTTAGACTGATCAAGCAAAATGGATGAGCTGGTAGTTTCCCTCTTCGCCAAAGAGAACTTTGGAGACAGTTCCGTCATGCACAAGGCCGATGTTGATCTAATTGCTGAGGTGTTACCCTTGACGTTGAAGCCCCGCGGGTCAAACCACCTGTTCCTTGGATCTCCCATCCTTTAGGTTGAGGTGTATTGTAGACACAGTGGAAGCACCCTGGATATCCCGAAAGATGTTGAACTGGTTATCTCCGGTCCTCCACTCGAGATGCCAGTTCAGTAGCTCGCCTACCAGTCATTGCTACCGTTAGCCCGCAAAACGATCCCGGTCACGCTCTTGAGGTTTTCGGTGAGAGCCTCGCTAGGTCGTCTTGTGATCGAGGATGTGACCAATATCCATCTAGTGCGCTTGGTCATCAATTCTGCGGCTGAGGGTCCAAACATACTTGGTATAGTTGATGATGTTGATTGTACTACCGATAGCTTTTTTGCAGGTAATATTGAAGGGATCATCTGAGCGACGAAGGCTCTTTGGTACATGGCACTCTTTCGGAACCTGATAGAAGAATGTTGGAGGGTTGTTTGCGCACTGTTGTGAACGAGGGAAATTGCGACCTTTAATCCCCAACTTGACATTGAACACCAGCTCCAATTCGGCTCAGAACTACGACTGTCGAGGTTGGACACCCATCTCCTCTTCATTAAGGCGCTCTTTTAACAGCCGAATGTGTCACGCGTACAGGAGCTCAGCAGAGGGCGTGGGAAGTGCATGGAATGGTTGAAGTCTCTGAAGATCTATCTACTGCAGTAGGAGACTGAAGGACTGGCTTACAACAAAGGAAAATGGTCTGGGCGAGCTCACGTGATGAGCTTCTGGGCTCGGCGGTGAGAGCCGAGCTCCACAAGTACGGTTTCTGGGTTTCCAGCGCGACAGAATGTCTGCAGTCAAGAGTCTGGATTACATCAGTCCCTCACTCATACAATTACCGGTCCTAACAAGTAACCCCCTGCAATACTAAGCTATAGCCCGAGGGTAGGTTTCCAATCGAGAATTCCGTGAACAAGCCTAGAATGCTCTTTTTAGGTCGGAGTAAGGGATAGGGCTATCTAGTCCCGTCAATAGCGAACAAGGGCTGTTGACTCCTTTGAGTTTGCAGCCAGGTTCCCCCTACATTGCATTTCCACCACAGTCCATTCCGGGCAAACCACATCCAGTCCTGCCGATAAGATGTACTATAAACACTGCAGCTCCCGCATGACTCTGCCCGTACCAAGGCAAGCCGGACTACAGTGAAGCACCGTCGAGAAGCGCCAGGTAGGCAGCCTGTCGGCTATTGATGGCCATGTAATGTAGCCGATCCTACGCGCATTTATATCACCTGGTGTGCCTCTTCAGGACATGTGTCTTAAGCACCTCAAGAGGTTCGCAGACGCAGTCAAATTGCCTCCCAAGTTGGAGACGGTTTCCCAGTTTGCCAGATTGACGGAGCTGCAATTTCGCGACGTCGCCGCGTTTCGCTCCCCCACCTCTCATGATCGAAGACGGCCAATCGACAACAAAACATAATCAACAGCCTACCTTGCATGCCCTTCCTATCTTATGCGTAAGACAACAGGCTCCAGCATTGCAGGTTCATGACGGCAGACGGGGGCTTCGTCTACCGTCTCTGGCTAAACATGATTCACGGTAACATGGACTCGGTCAAGCTCCTCTACCGCCGTCTCAAAGAGGACGGTCACGAGTGGGCTTATCGTAACTCGCATAATTCCATCCTGTCGTTGCTCTTCTCTCTGTCCGATGCGGTCTATCATAGCTCGATAACATCTATAGACTCTTCCGGCCCTATCAGTCTCCGGGAGGGCTACCACCTAGTGTTAAGGACATCGTCAGCCATGTTATCTCATTAGGTATGGGATATAGACTCCACATAGCGATACGACCCTTCATCAACACTGCTGATGTAACAAGCCTCTACATGACGAGGAGAGCTAGGACGCTGGCTTGACACCTGTAGCCTTGGTCTGCCAGCGCTTGACCAATCCAATGTGGCATCTTATACTCCTCAAACTGTCAGAAAAGGGAGCTGATCCTTCCTGGGCTCGGGCAAAGCTGAGGAGACATCCTTGCTTATGGCAGTGTGGGATAATTGGAATTCAAGGAGTGACGATGATCCTGGAATTCGGCGCCGATCCCAATAAGGGCTCGCCAACGACAACGTCTTTGGAGGAAGTAATAATCATCGAGTTGTTGGAAAGTGTCTTGAACTTCTCGATGGCCATAAACCTTCTCGATACAGGCGTCAGCCGCTTTCTTCTCAGATAGAGAAACCCTGTAAGGAGAATTCTGCAACATTCGATGTCCCCGCAGGGGCTGGGAGAACTCGACTCTTCGCATCGTATGCTTCTTATATGTTGCAAGCTTTATGAACGGCCTAATTACGCCGAACATATTGCGGCCGAGGTGAAGGAGATGCTGGATATACTTCAGCGGCCGGGTAAACGTTTCAACGACCTCATCGCCCCGGCTACAGCTTCACACGCCGCGAAGTATTCAAGTATATGATATCAGCGGTCCCTCAAAAGTCAGTGACGTATTTTTTATCCGTAATCCTTCAGTTCAGATTATCATTGTATAACTGGGTGCACTCCAGCTAGATATACTTAAAGACTCTGGTAACGGAGTATCGTATCAGTACACTGCCTACATCCTTCCATGCTCTCGACTCTACGCCACTCAAGTGTCTGCCATCGCCAACGCATATGTCTACGCTAAAACGTAGGCCTGGCCGAGGACGAAGACTCGTCAGGGAAGCCGTAGGTGGTGCCGCCCCACAGCGTTTTGATGTCTTGGCCTGGACTCGAGAGAGCGGATTGCATCACGGTTCGATTGTGGCCCCAGGCTTTGCCGCACTCTCGCATATATCGCCGCTTCATCCCACCCCGCTAAGCTCCCACATGGGCTGGACACAACCCTTGCTCTGCACACCCACGCCCGCGCCCGATCCCACCGCATAGACCAAGAAAACTATGCTACACACGTACATGCCTTGCGTAATCCGAGTCGTTGCTCTCGTTGCCGGAACGGTGAGTACCCTAGCATAGCAAACCCCTCTCCCGACACTCTATAGCAAGGGTCGCTAACGATTACTGCTATATTCAAATTACTAGAACGAAACCACATTAATCATCGGATTCGGCGGATGTTTTGCTGTCCCTGCGGTCGGTTTGGAAGAGGTTTTTCATAGCACGGGGGAAGGGGGGTTGAGAAGTGGGTGATAGAAATATGCTGAAGAGGGATCTTGTAGGGAAACGCGGACCGGCGGCGCCGGGTTGAGGTAGAGGGGAACTGACATTGAAATCTCACTCGCCGCATCCTCCCAGAGCATCTATCAGCCTGTACGCCGCTCTCAAGCAGAAGGCGCAGCCTTGAGCAAAGTAGATGTCCGCTTCCGCTTTGATGATACAGGTATTGACTCGAAGCCTTGTTCAGCCCTTCTCTGTGAGTTGCTGGAGAATTCGGGATATCTGTGGTTCATCCTGAACGGCCAGCGTCATATTGGCAGACGCCCTTGAAGTTTGATGTTCGGAAGCCGTGATCTACATGTTCTTAACGGCATCAGAAGCTGCCCTTGATGTATGGGTTTGATGGGAGCATATCTTTATTAAGATCTCTCCGATTTCCACAGAGTTGCAATACATTACAGCGGCTTGGTTGATTTGGTCGTGTTCACATGCAGTAACATTTTAACCCAGTATTTCAGGACTAGGTTATCAACATGCAGTCCGGCGCCCGGATTGAGAGGTTGCAGGAGGAATGGTTGGGAAAATATCTCGACCAATTTTACCCAACTTAGGCTTTCCTTGAACTACTGCGAGGTGAACCCAACTTCAGAATCGAGCTATAAAACCATTATTGTAACCGTAATAACTCGAAATTGTTGTAGAGCACTATACATTAGGCATTCCTTTAAGTACCTATATTAAGCTAAAATAGCCTAGCGTCCTAATTGCCTGCTGTTTTACTCCGTAGGGCTCAAGCCTCCGCAGAGTCCACCCCATGAGTGTCTATCCTCTCTCCTCTTTGGGCAATTTTACGGCAACATTTTGTTCCTGGACTCTCAAATCTTTTTTCTCACTTCCGGGATGCCGATCACTACCAATCTATAAAAATGCCCGCATTTGGTCCCACAGCCATGCGATCGGTTGCAAGTTTATCCCACCACTAGTCATTGCGTTGGGAGAATCGTTGGGAGAATGTATGAGTGATGGCAAGATACAACATATGCCGTCACTTGCGGTAGCGGTTGTGGTAATGTATATATATGCTAGTTCCTGATGATGGCATAGAGTAATTAGCACGTGAAAACTGTCAGGATGAGTGAGAACTCGAAATGCGGATCCGAATAAGTGGAAGGCGTCAGTAATTTTTCCAGTACATCGCTTTCTATACCCCAACACCTAGCCTAGGATGTTTAGGCGGTAAGATCGGAATCGTAGTATTTCTGGCTGATAGAGCCGGACCGGTGGTGGAACACTTATTGCCACCATTTCAGAATACTAATATAGGTTGTCCAATTTTCTGCCAAGTTGGGCTACCTATACAAATTTACACCCCACGGACGTGTTACCACTATTTCTCGGCCGGGCATACAGCACAAAAGGCCCGTTTTCGGTCTGAAAGAACACAGTTACCCAACGGTCTCATGGCAATGTGCCATTCATCTGTCCAAGGGTAATATCTTGAATGATAAACACCATATTCTGTAGCGTGTCCATCGTGAGTCGATGTTTGGGCTTCTTCCAGCCCAACTCGTATGGAAGACGTTCGTTTGCTAATTAGTGAGGTTAGCTATACCGGATCCCAACCATTGTCAAAAATCCCTCTCTTGATGGAAACAGGGTTACAGCTCGATAATACATACTGAAGAAATACTGAACATGCTTTTTCGGTGTCGAGAGTCTGTCCTTGGGGTTCTTCGCGTCAAGGTTCCACTCGCCGAGGACGAATTGGTAGGCGGCAGTCTCGCCGTAGATGAAGTGCGCACCGAGCTGTGGGAGCGTGAACTGTGGGTTTGTTGCCGCGGAAGTGATGACACGAGCCGTGCGAGCTCTGCTGGCCATGGCTAGGTCGATGGTAGGACCTGTGAAGTATTGGAGGGTTTCGTTCCAGATCCCTTCATTGAAGACATCTGCGGGACCAAAATTTGCATCCTGACGGCTGGAGACATGGATATTATTGGCCTCGGCCCGTGCTAGGAAGAATTGGAGGAAGCAGCACTCACCTCAAGCTGGCATCGTGCTCAAGAATATTGTGGGTTGTCAAGTGACTCAAGTCAAAGCTGGTGGCGTTTGGATCAGGGTTGGTGGGCCGCGCGAAATCCCAAAGATCGCTGACAACGCTGATGTCCCAGTTCAGAACCGCGCTCAGAACGTCGATCGCGATTTGCTTGCTGATGCCTTTGCCATTACGGGGCAAGTGGCCGTGATTGGCAAGAGTGTTGAGCATAGGACAAGGACCTCGGACTGGTTTTAAACCCGTGTGAGTTAGTTGTGCCTCGGTAGATCACCTATATACCACTACCTTCAGGTATAACTCACCATCATTGGGACCAGGCAGCATCCATTTGCCCTCGTTGGTGGAGGGGTGAGCTAAAGCTGCCGAAAGCAGCAGGGAAACAGAGAGGTAGATGAGCTTCATCTGGTCTGTCTAACTTGATGATTTATGAGAGACAGTTGTTCAGGGGACAAGTTCTAGCTCGACTAGACGAAGGAAACGATGGACTTTATATACATGTATGAATCCACAAAGCGCTGCCATGGAACGGACCCTGCCCATCAAGAGTCCCCGAAATAAGGCCTGTATCATCGCTTCATTCTGTCAATGCTGGCAGGAACGATGCCGGAATGCTACTTCGGAAATGGTCCGCGGGTAGCGTTTGTTCGAGCAAGCCCCGTCAACACATCAGTAGGTACAGCGGGCGGGATTGCAAATTGGATTGCGATAGATTCGATTGGATCGGTAAAGATGGCAAGAGAACGGCAGTGTGACTTCACCCCGCAATTACCCATTTCTCACATTTCGTTTCGAGTACGTATCCTCGGAATAAACCCGAGGTAGATGCCAAGGTAGATCTTCGCTGCAATGATTACCGCAGTATGCGTAAACCATGTTGACTCATCCTTGTGTTATTGGTTCCCGAGCATGCAGACCCACTAACCTCGGGAAAAACCCGAGGTAACTACGAAGGTAGATATTTGATATTTCATAGCGGTAATTACAGGTAGCCGTTGTCTCATACTAAATGTCACCGGTTCCCGTATATCGTATATATCTGCTGGCAACAAAGGCAGTGATCTATGCCCAGACTTAAATTTCTGGCGTTAATGGTGCTGTAGCGGTTATACTGGTCTTAAAATTGGTATTGCTTTGGTAGTGTCCTGAAAGTGGTGTGTCCCACTGGCGAAGGGCGCTTTAAGTCGTTAACGTACCTAAGATAGTCTCATACAATACGCTAGATACGTGAACTACGCTCGTGAAGTAGAACTAGAGCATCTACTTATGCTGCTTGTAGGCGAGAAAGACGGTGCAGCATGATTCGGGCAGGCAATGGTATACATCTATGCTGTTACGTTATTTTGTCTAGATTCTGAATAGGAACGCTCTCGGGCTCTCACTTTATGGCATATTGGAGAAAAATGCGACTAACAGGATACCGGTAATAGGGTTGCTAATATTCGAGCCAGGTAAGTTCGGTAAGATTACCCGTTTGGAGCTCCGATGGTCTCCAACAATTCTCAGTGCCCTAAGAAATGAGATCCTTCAATACCGGCTATACAGCGCTGCCCCGTCCCGGCAGGGCCACGGTACGGGGTAATATGCTATCGCGCTTCGCACTAAACGAAGAGCATTGCCGTAGGCGGTAACTGGGTAGCTCTAGTATGGGCGCGAGGATAGCCTGAGGGTCATCGAGGTGGATATTATTAGCATTCAGATTTAATACTTAATATCCTAATCCAATGTGTGATATAAATACTATTCCAATGTATCTCTAGTCGCAAATTCGGTAATTATATTGCACTATTCATTGTGGATAGTATTGAAACACTGAGTACACAACTCTAAAATTGATGCTACATTTTTCCCTTTCCTTCTTCGGAACTGAGCAGTTGCCGCCTTAGCCTGAGTTAGACTGGGCTAGGATAAGCGAGGGAGGTCACCGTTCTAGCTAGCTCGGCTATAGTTACCTCGGTCTGAAATAGCGGTGGAGTTACGAGGATGAGTTCCTAAACCCAGTTTTAGGACACTTAAACTACTACCACTTAGGTGCACTTTCCTCAACCCCAGCGACGGAAAAATATACCCCCGAGAGCTAGGGAGCACTGATCCGGGACTATATACTCTACCTCTTATAGTATGTATATACATATAAGGAGATTTAGTTTCTTGAGGTTGTTAACTACTTGTTCGTTGTCGGTTACAAGTGAAATGGTGCAGAAACACATATCTACACCCACATACCTACCAAAAACAAGGGGGAGGGCAAAGACGGCCAAATCCCAGACAGACAAGATAGACAAGACAGGCTAGGCGACACCACCACAAATCGGGTCCCTGCAGCCTAAACAAAGGTCAAAACAACATGTGCAGATAGAGCTCCCTCTGATCAGAGGGAGATCGCTTTGCACGCAAGGAGAGCTCGTCAATTGAGCTTGCACGTCACGGCCAGAAGTAGGCGCTCCTTACTCTTTAATTAGGACGGTGGATCTGCGTGAGAAATGTCAGCGGTGCATCTAACACACGAAAGAAGTATGCCTTACGAATAACCACCGAATGATGTACGACTGTGAAAGATGCCACTATGGCTTTTCCATATCGCGTATCTCGGTTGGCACCATGGCGGGGCGATCATGACCCCACCATACGCTTATCCTCTTTAGGTTAGCCTGCATTTTGCAACGCAGCGATTAGTCGCAGCACCTAAATATGGAGACCCGGTCCATCTTATCCAGTTCTGCGGCGACGCGAGGCGTCCAAATTCATTGTCAAAGGACGCACCGTCGTTGGGTGTGAAGTTTTCGAATTTGGCAAAGTAGGATTGCGACGGCGATGGGAGCCCGGTTACCACGTCCGCGTCCTCTCTGCACAGCCTCGCGCCCTCTCTTGGCAGCATAGGTAAGCGCCGTCTGGCCATACCAATAGTACTTGAAGTCTCAGATTAAGCATATTAGCATCAATTACCTTACAATTACCTACTGGAACCCCTTCCCACCGATATCCTCAACCCTAATAGTAATAAACAACAGTAACCGTCTTAAACGCCGACGCCAACGACGCCATCCCCCAAATACAACAAATTGTCAAGCTCACAAAAATCACCGGGATTGCCAGCGCCACCAACACCGTTGTGACAAACAGCGCCGGGTGCGAGACCACCCTGAGACCGAAAACGGCAAATAAGAGCCAAAATCCAATCCCGAGTACCGCATTTTGGCTAATCTCATGCCGCCGCTCATGAATGATGTAGCCCCCAACCTCGTGGTTCATGATCCCCATATAGATGCCCAAACAGGTCACCAACAAGATCTCATCAAAGAGACCGAGGTAGAAGATGGGCTCCCTGCGAAAGGCCGACTCGCTTTTATAGAGTGCCTGGATGAAGATGGCGGTGGAGGTAATGGCGAGGTTCATGAGGAAGGAGAAGACGAGGAGCGCGAGGAGGCCAGAGGCGAGACGGTTGTTGAAGGCGTGGTCGACGGCGGAGCTCTGGGTGAGCGAGAGGCAGTGGTTGAGTGTTGAGATGGTGGATGTAGTGGCGGCGTTTTGGAAGGTGGTCGCGGTTGTATTTCTGAGGTTGCTGAGGGTGTCAAGGAGGTCGGATTCGTATAGTTGTACCCAGTTGAGGGACGGCCAGCCGGGCGGGTGGGACGAGCATGTTGTGGTGGTGTTTGTGAGTCGGCATGAGCCTGGGGGATGTGTCATGTTAGCTTTTTGCTGAGAAGTAGAGGTTGTTATAAGGAAAGGGAGAATGAAATAGGAAAGGGGAGTGGAACACTAACCCGCCAGGCCAACAGTGTACTTCTCGGGGAGAGCTACCAGGGAGCTGTTGACGCATTCCTCTCCAAACGAAGCAGTAAGGAGGCTGTATGGGGCATTAATCAAGCCGTAGCTGCTCTCAGCTGGGGTCCTGCATCCGATGAAGATACAGATTGTGAGAGCGAAAATGACTGGGGATGGGTTGTCCATGTCAGTTCAACTTGGTGGAAGGACCATCACTGCCCAGATGAACTGGAATGCGTTGCAGAGATGGATGCGTACCGAGATTGCAGAAGGACATCCAAGCATGAGAAAAGTAGAACCCCAGCTTGGAGGAGGAGGACGGGTTCAGGTCAGAGGACGTCATTTCGGAGACTTGAGTGATGTCGAATGTGCAGTGTAGTGTTTGTATAGAGCAAATAGATCAGTTCCTCTCAGTCCGTAAGACAACACCATGTCAGTTGAGAGATGTTCACTCATGAACTTATATCCATTCAAACTCATAGTCACAGCCTCGTAGTTTAGCGACCAAGGCACATCGTATCGCCCCAGCAATCGACCAACGCCGCCAAGGACTCCAAGAGGTTATTTTTACGGTCTGCAGTTCCTGTATATGGTATGGGAGATGACGATATTGTATTGTGGAAATGAGTGTAGTTGTCTGTCAACTCAGAGCTGCAGTCCAGTTGTTTAAGCGCGGCGCCCCCGCGGCTTGCGGTTTCACATCTTCAGCTGCCAAGAATTTATATATAGCATGTTCACGCAAATCCTGCTCTCCCCACCACACCTCTTTAAAGGGGGCCAATAGCCTAGACACAGAGATATTACACTGAGTTACCCTTTGCTGCGTCCGTTCATGCGAGCAACAAACATATGGACACTTCAAAGACGTAGCTGAGCTCAAACAACGGGCCATTGCTGCATGACCAAGGGAGACGGTTCCTGGGCGCGTAGAGAGCGGGTTTGGTTGGTAGCTCCTCCAATCGTCTCCGAATCCAGAATTCAATCAGGGTTGGTGCTGAAAGTAGCGCCGTATCGCACTCGGCCCCTCCAAGCTGGTCACAAGCGCCACCCCAAGCGCTGTGCGCTATAAGCCACCGCTAGAGCATAAAAGATAGGTATCATGACTACCCTCAGTGATTTCAACTTACGGCACTCTCTTAGTAATATAAACTTTCAGGCGAAAGAGTTGAACAGCACCCCATTCTATCCCCTAAGTTAGTTCGGCTAAACAAGATTGTATCTTTATTTTTCCATTACTATATTGTATATATATTATTACCGTTATCGTACGATGAAGATCCGATACTACTGCGAAAATGCAGGTTGGTGCGACCAAAGGGGGCTGAGATATATAGAGTTGGAACTGTGTTGTGGTTGGGGTTGGGGTTTGGGTTCTGCAGCGAAGCGGGCCAATCAGATACGCCCAATCAATCGGCTTGCCCGGGCTGCGCCCGGCGAAGAGACCTACGCTGTCAATCGGCCGGTCGGAACCCTATCTAAGTTAGTTCGGCCGGACGCAATTGTATCTAGGTAGGTTCGGGTAGTAGGGACTATATCTAAGTCAGTTCGGGTACCCGAGATACTATCTAAGTCAGTTCGGCCGGACGAAATTGTATCTAGGTAGGTTCGGGTAGCCGGGACTATATCTAAGTTAGTTCGACCAGGCCGGTACTCGAGATCTAAGTCAGTTCGGCTCCCAGATACCATCTTCTTTTTCTTTTCCCCCCTTTTTTTTTTTTTCTTCAATAGAACCCCTAGAACGCAGTCAAGTTCAATTGGCCTTACCCGCCTAGCCACCTCAAGTTCAATGGGCCTTACCCGCCCGGCCGGCCCAGTCAAACTTGACTTCGGCCTCACCCGCCTACCCGGCTCAACGATCGGATCCGACAGTTCAGTCAACCTCGCCCGCCCGGCCTGCCTTACCCGCCCGGCCCGCCCAGTGATCGGCTTCGACGGCCCTGCAGTCAGATGCAGCAGCCCAGTTACACACCTGCAACCACTGCAGCCAGACCTTCGACAAGAGACGCCTCCTGATCGGGCACATCTTTCAAAGCCACCGCCCGGCCCAACAACGTCGTCAACAATAACGTCAACAACAACAACGTCGTTAACAATAACGTCAGCAACAACAACCGATAGAGAGCCTGGCTGACTTTCGAGCCAGGATTCAGGGTTCAAAGGAATACCAGGAACTTGTGGTCTTGACGGAATTCCTGTACAATATTAGGGTTCAGGTCTCGGCTTCGACCTATCCTACCCGGACTGAAGATCGTGTTCCTATCGAATATCAAACTATTGATCGGAACAAGTATCATGATGGGTATTACGATAGATACCCCGGCCTTGACGGTCCTAACTATTGCAACGGCCCTGACTACCTCGACGGCACTGACGACCCTGACGGCACTGACGACCCTGACGGCACTAACGACTTTGACGGCACTGACGGCTCTGACGGCACTGACCGCCCTGACGGCTCTGACTACCCTAATTACCCTGACGACGGTTCCGACTATCCTGACTACCCTAACGACGGCCCTAACTATCCTCACTACCCTAACGACGGCCCTGACTTTCCTGACCGCCCTGACAATACCCGGACTGAATATAATGCCCCTGTAGAAGATAATATCGGATGCACAGCACCTCTGAACGTTCGGAGTTAAATTTAGGATGGAAATTGAGGATGTCTTGTTTTCTTCCTTGTCTAACGGAGGTGAACTTCCTTCTTATTCCTAATTTCCTGGACCACGGAGACCCGGGTTAACGGGTCTCCGAGAGATCGGATCACACTTATCCGAGTCGTACTAATCCGGATCACACTGATCGGGGTTCGTATTTTGCAGATCTAGGATCTAGCTTCCTGACCCTTTTGACACAACCCTTTTTGACAGATAACAGGGACGAGTATCACGATAGGTATAATGCAGTTGCGTGGGATAGATCTGATAGATACGACGATAGATAGAATAGATATGATAGACCTGATAGATACGATCTAACAGTTCAGTTAACCTTACCCAGCTAGCCTATCTAACCCGTCTAGTAATTAGCTTCGATAGCCCTGTAGTCAGATACAGCCTAGTTATATATCTGTAGCTATTCCAACTAGACTTTCAACAAGAGATACCTCTAGATCAAGTATATTTAAAGATACTATCTAGCTTAATAACGTCAATAACAACTTTATAACAACGTTAATAACAACGTCGTTAATAATAACCAACGAGAGCCTAGTAAACTTCCGAACTAGGATTCAGAGTTTAAAGGAATACTAGGAACTTATAGTTTTAATATTAATCTAGATTATAAATAAATTAATGGAATTCCTATATAATATTATACTTCCAATCTCAGCTTTAACCTATCTTATCCAGACTAAAGATTATATTTCTATCGAATAACACTATTGATTGGAATCAGTATTACGATAGGTATTATAATAGATGTAGTAGCCTTAATATCTTAACTATATAACGGCTCTAACTACTTTAATAGCCTTAACTATCTTGATAACCTCGACGGCCTTAACAGTATTGATAGCTCTAACAGTATTGACCTTAACGATTACTCTGATTATCTCGACCACCTTAACGATGCCTTGGCTTTCTTAACTACCTTGACAATATCTGGACTCAATATAATATCCGTGTTGAAGATAATAGGGACGAGTATTATAATAGGTATAATACCGTTGTAATCTCTATCCGAAGATAACGATCAGAACAGTTTTATAAACAAAGAAAAGTATTTTCTCTAATTCAATATAGAATAAGTTTTCTATAAGATATATTATTATATATAATATAGTATAACTAGTTTACCATGATAATATAATAGATAATTTACTAGTTGCTAATATAGAGAACTTCTATAATAAACCGTTGTAGTAAAAGGTATGGTATAAGTTTACTAACTAGTAGTTAACTTAGTATTCCCTATATATATTTCTATTTACAACTGATAGTAACTAGCAATAGCTATAATATTCAGTTTTTCTTTAATATATACTGGTTTAGGAATTTACTTGATATATTATATATTGTATTTAACTACTATTTCTATTTATAATACTCTATTTTTCTATTACTTTCTATTACTATATATTACTAGCATAGTATATATCAGATATATAACCCGTTGGAAAGTAGTTGTTAACCCGTTGATAACCGGTTCATTTCAGAAAAGAGGAATTAAATCGTTTATTACAAGATAGGGTTAGGGTATAATATACATAATAGGGGATATTGTTCATTCAGTGGTTTTAGTTCGGAGTAGATAGAATAGGTTTCATATTTTTTTAAAGTTCAGAGAAGTTCGAGGTAGAGATTCGTATATAGAGGTGAGTGTTAATATCATAGAATGTATTTTTATATATTTTTCGTGATAGTATATTTTAGATATAGATTTCAGGTATTTACGATAAAGTTATTTCGTTGTAGCAGTATAGGAAGTAGAACGATTTTGAGTATATACAATATGGTTTAGGGTTAATATTTATTATAAAGTAGGGTTTATACGAGTATTTAATATAAGAGAGAGCATTATTAATTTAGGGATTATAAGATTTATTTAGATTTAGTAGATTATTATAGAATATTATAACGTATATTATAAGCGAACGGTCTACATAAGTGAACGGTCCACTTTCCAACGCGACGCGCCACCCTTGCACTCAACACAGATTTTCTCAACAACCCAACATGCCTCCTACTTCAAAGGAAGCCAGGCTAATCCTGGCCCTTGACGCTCTTCAAAATGACAAAAACCTAAGCCTATGAGGTGCAGCAAAGGTCTACAACGTCAGCCATACTACTCTTCGCAACCGTCGTAAGGGCCGGCCTACGCGACGCGATATTCCAGCCAACTCGCGGAAGCTTACGGATCTCGAAGAGCTGACGATAGTTCAGTATATAGTTGAACTATCTGAGCGTGCATTCCCACCTAGACTGAGTGGTGTGGAAGATATGGCCAACCAACTACTACGTGTACGCGACGCGCCCCCTGTCGGCAAGCTCTGGGCCCACAACTTCGTCAAACGCCAGCCAGAGCTCCGGACACGTTGGACACGTCGGTACGACTACCAGAGGGCCAAGTGCGAGGATCCAAAGGTTATTGGCGAGTGGTTTGCACTCGTACAGAACACTAAGGCCAAGTACGGTATTGTGGATGACGATATCTACAACTTCGATGAGACTGGGTTTATGATGGGGATTATCTCTGTGGGTATGGTCGTTACAACCTCCGACGGCTATGGTAAGGCAAAGCTAGCCCAGCCT
The DNA here is from genome assembly GCF_045866475.1 of Madurella fahalii. NCBI lineage: Eukaryota > Fungi > Ascomycota > Sordariomycetes > Sordariales > Madurella > Madurella fahalii. Next base: position 9,201,993 of record NW_027263972.1, on the reverse strand, counting down.
GGCAACCGCGAGTGGGCAACAGTGATCCAGGGTGTCAATGCCCTTGGCTGGGTTATCCCTCCCTTCATTATCTTGGCCGGGCATTACCACCTTGCCAACTGGTACCGAGAGTGCAACCTTCCAGCCAACTGGCGTATTGCGACTACCGACAATGGCTGGACTACCAATGTAGTAGGCCTAGATTGGATCAAGCACTTCGACTACCACTCAAAATCCCGGAAAAAGGGCACATACCGGTTGTTGATCCTCGACGGCCACGAAAGCCACCACTCGACCGAGTTCGAGCTCTACTGCAAGCAGAACAATATCATTACGCTCTGTATGCCTCCGCACTCTTCCCACAAGTGCCAGCCACTTGATGTTGGCTGCTTTGGGCCACTGAAGCAGGTATACAGTCGCCAAATCGAGGACTTAATGCGTATGTATATCAACCACGTCAGCAAGCTCGAGTTCCTCTGTGCCTTCCGCGAGGCCTTCTTTGCTTCTATGACAGAGAGCAATATACAAGGTGGCTTTGCAGGGGCTGGCCTTGTACCGTACAATCCAGAGAGGGTACTTTCTACCCTGGATATACAGCTTCGTACACCAACACCCCCAGCCTCACAGTCGAATACCGTACAACCTTGGGTCTTCCAGACGCCACACAATCCCCGAGAAGCCGAATCGCAGTCAATACTTATCAAGACTCGCATTACCAACCATCAAAACAGCTCTCCGACTTCGATGTTAGCTGCTGTAGATCAACTTACCAAGGGTACAATGGCTGTAATGCACCAAGTTGCTCTTCTACAGTCAGAGGTCTCTTCGCTCCGCAAAGCCAACGAGGCACTAAGCAAGCGCCGGAGAGCTAAAAGAACACGTATACAGCTTGGGGGTCACTTACCGTACAAGATGCACAGGATCTACTGGCCCAGAAGGCCGTAGGTAGGGAGGTAGTGGGAGATACACAGCCAGAAGGTAGTAGTACAGGGGGGGGTCGTACGAAGGTTCGGTGTTGTGGTGTGTGTGGCAAGCCTGGCCATAATGCGCGTACTTGCCGGGAGGCTGCAGAATCCTCGGATTCAGCTGTTTCTAATGTAATTATCGTTGGTTCCTAGTGTTGTTGTGTTGCAATTGCAGATAGTATTTGTAGGGTTGTAGAAAGTGGACCGTTCGCTTATATGGACCGTTCGCTTATAATATACGTTATATTATATTTTATAGTTTTATCCCCAATTCTCCATTCGTTTCTAGTAGAAACGGATGAAAAGTGGGGGGTTGCACGGGCCACAACGCGAATACAGGGGGTAGAAACGGATGAAAACTTCCTGAGTAGAAACGGATGACCTTTTTTGCTCTAAAAATCGTGCAACCGGTACCAAACCAAAGAGAACAATCAGGAGCTACCTACTGCGAAAATGCAGGTTGGTGCGACTAAAGGGGGCTGAGATATATAGAGTTGGAACCATGTTGTGGTTGGGGTTGGGGTTTGGGTTCTGCAGCGCAGCGGGCCAATCAGATACGCCTAATCAATCGGCTTGCCGGGCTGCGCCAGGTGGAGGGACCTGCACTGTCAATCGGCCGGCCGGGACTCTATCTAAGTCAGTTCGGCCGGACAAGATCGTATCTAGGTTCTATAGCTAAGCGGGTTAATCAGGTGCACCTAATTAAATGGCGTGCTGGGCTGCGCCCGGTAAAGACACCTGCACTGTCAATCGGCCGGCTAGGACTCCATCTAAGTCAGGTCGGCCGGACGAAATCGTATCTAGGTAGGTTCGGATAGCCGGGACTCTATCTAAGTTAGTTCGGCTAGATAAGATCGTATCTAGGTAGGTTCGGGTAGCCGGGACTGCATCTAAGTTAGCTGGGTAGCCGGGACTCTATCTAAGTTAGTTCGGCTAGCCGGGACTCATCTAAGTTAATCCGGGTGGCCGGGACTCTATTTGAGACAGTTCGGCCGGATAAGATCGTATCTAGGTTCTATAGCTAACTGGGTTAATCAGGTGTACCTAATCAAATGGCTTGCCCGGGCTGCGCCCGGCGAAGAGACCTGCACTGTCAATCGGCCGGACGGGACTCTATCTGAGTCAGTTCGGCCGGACGAAATCGTATCTAGGTACGTTCGGGTAGCCGGGACTATATCTAAGTTAGTTCGACCGGCCGGCACTCGAGATCTAAGTCAGTTCGGCTCCCAGATACCATCTTCTTTTTCTTTTTTTCCCTTTTTTCTTTTTCCTTCAATAGAACCCCCAGAACGCAGTCAAGTTCAATTGGCCTTACCCGCCTAGCCACCTCAAGTTCAATGGGCCTTGCCCGCCCGCCCGCCCGGCCCAGTCAAACTTGACTTCGGCCTCACCCGTCTGCCCGGCTCAACGATCGGATCCGACAGTTCAGTCAACCTCGCCCGCCCGGCCTGCCTCGCCCGCCCGGCCCGCCTAGCGATCGTCTTCGACGGCCCTGCAGTCAGATGCAGCAGCCCAGTTACACACCTGTAACCACTGTAGCCAGACCTTCGACAAGAGACGCCTCCTGATCAGGTATATCTTTCAAAGCCACCGCCCGGCCCAATAACGTCGTCAACAACAACGTCAACAACAACAACGTCGTCAACAACAACGTTAGTAACAACAACCGATAGAGAGCCTGGTAGACTTCCGAGCCAGGGTTCAGGGTTCAAAGGAATACCAGGAACTTATGGTCTTGATGTTAGCCTAGATGACGAACAAGTTAACGGAATTCCTGTACAATATTATGGTTCAGGTCTCGGCTTCGACCTATCCTACCCGGACTGAAGATCGTGTTCCTATCGAATATCACACTATTGATCGTAATAAAGTATCACGATGAGTATTACGATAGATGCCCCGGCCTTGACGGTCCTGACTATCGTAACGGCCCTGACTATCTCGACGGCCCTGACGACCCTGACGGCACTAACGACTTTGACGGTACTGACAGCCCTGACGGCACTGACCGCCCTGACGGCTCTGACTACTCTGACGGCTCTGACTACCCTGATTACCCTAGCAACGGTTCCAACTAGCCCGACTACCCTGACGACGGCCCTGACTATCTTTACTATCCTGACGACGGCCCTGACTTTCCTGACCGCCCTGACAATACCCGGACTGAATATAACGCCCCTGTCGAAGATGATAGGGACAAGCATTACGATAGGTATAATGCAGTTACGTGGGATGGATCTGATGGATACGACGATAGATGGGATAGATATGATGAACCTGATGGATACGATGATGGGTATAACGATGGACCCGATGGATACGATGATAGGTACGATACGTTCTGATAGTTAAGAGGTGCAATGGGGGTATTGTTTTTTCAATTCAGTCCCGGGCAATTGTTATGTAGTAGGAGCCCAGATAGGCTAGATGGCCAGGATCCCAGGGGTCATGTGATCCCAGGATTCTGGAACCTTCTCTAGGCACTGGTCTATTCCTATTATATAATAGATTATCTCGACTACTTTAACGATGGCCTTAGCTTTCCTAACTACCTTAATAATACCTGGACTCAATATAATATCTGTATTGAAGATAATAGGGACGAGTATTAAAATAGGTATAATACCGTTGTAATCTCTATCCGAAGATAACGATAGAGAAAAGTATTTTCTCTAATTTAATATAGAATAAGTTTTCTATAAGATATATTATTATATATAATATAGTATAACTAGTTTACTATAAAAATACTATAGATAATATACTAGTTGCTGATATAGAGAACTTCTATAATAAACCGTTGTAGTAAAAGGTATAGAACAAAGTTCACTAACTAGTAGTTAACTTGGTATTTCCTATATATATTTCTATTTACAACTGAGAGTAACTAGCAATAGCTATAATATTCAGTTTTCTTTTAAATATATACTATAGGTTCAGGGAGTTACTTGATATATTATATATTGTATTTAACTAGTATTTCTATCTATAATACTCTATTTATCTATTACTTTCTATTACTATATACTACTAGGATAGGATATATCAGATATATAACCCGTTAGAAAGTAGTTGTTAACCCGTTAATAACCGGTTCATTTTAAAGAAAGAGGAATTAGATAGTTTATTATAAGATAGGGTTATGGTATAATATATATAGTAGGGGATATTATTTATTCAATGGTTTTAGTTTGGAGTGGATAGAATAGATTTTATAGGAGCTACGTAGGAGTGAGTACCAGGCGAAAGAACAAGTATCAGGTTGAAGTGCGGGGAAGATGGTTCAACCCCTGGCCAAATGATTTAGTGGCACATCACTGCCTCAGGCCGCTACAGCCCGTTGTCTTGACCATAGGTCGTAACGCCCGCTCGCTATTACGTATATGAGTATGTCTCAGCATTTTGTTGAAATATGTTGAAGAAATTCAGGGCATCGAATAATGGAAGAGGGATTTATAGGAGGTGCGAGTGCGGGAAAGAATAGAGATACCCGTATCCGAGGACGGGCGTTGGACAGATATCACGAGTTGATATGTAGATTGATAGTCTGGAGAGGAAAGATCGCACTGCTATCCATGCGCTCTGCCCACTTCACCGATTGTGGGCAATTTCCAATGGGCACTTCAGTGCCCAGAGGCCAGCCACACTCTCTTCCTCAAAAACCACAATTTCTCGCATCACCAACTTTTCTACTACTTGTTTGCCTTCCACGCGTATTAGCGTATAAATAGGAGGATAAAAAATGCAAGACGCAAGACAACACTACCAATTTCTGAAAATGAGACCCATTTTAGCCATCTTTATATATGGGACCAGTTCTGGGCCCACTCGGCTATACTTGAAGCAAATCCCAGCATGCTGCGGTGCAGCCTGCCCAGAATGGTTATTAGGGAGTAAAGGTGAGAAAGCCTGAGTAAATCCTGAGCAAAGACTGAGCTGGGCCTGAGCCAGGGTGGGCAATGTCACGTGCGCGTGGGGCGAAAATGGAAAGTTCGTGTGCCCAGATTCGTCTCAGAACAAGTGATCAATTCGTCGACTTCTAACCTGTCTGCATCAGTTGCGTTGACCAGCTGGGCAAAAAAGAGGGCGGTGCCATCGTCGCATAGAAACCGAGGTTCTCGGTTGGCTGCTCACTGTGAATGTAATTACCGTCGTCTTAGATGGAACTACCCCACCTGGGTCCGGACAGGGCCGCGTCCCGATCCCTTTGTCGGATCGCAGTTGCTGTCTACGAAGTCAGAGACGCCCGTGTCGGCAGGTTCGCTGAGGACACCCTTCTGTTCTGCCACGAGAATAGCTTGGTCCCCAACAGCAGCCATTTTGGCGGCACCTTTTTCGTTAGGGTAGAGATTGTCGTAGTAATCAGTATTTGTATCCAGGAACCCATTGTTCATCTCAGCGAATACAATCTTCTCCCCGCCTCTTGCATAACGTTGTACGATATCGCAGTAATCCTTGTTAGTCACAGTAACGTTATCGTTACCCGCGTCCTTGCGCGGCAAGAGTGTTGAAAGGATGATTGTGACGTTGGAGATTTTGCTGTAGAGGTAGTCCAGTACGACCTCCATACGTTTCCCAGTCTCCGCGACCAGCGGGGCTCTAGTAGGGTCGGCGTCGTTGGTACCACAATTGATCAGGACAGGATTCGACATTTGGGTATGGTGTTATCTACCACTTTGGTCATGTTGGCGATCGTGGAATATCTCCGGGTCGCCGTCCGCCTCGATACCAACCGTGTTGACCGGCCAGCCACGATATCTTAGTTGGTCTATGAGAGCTTTCGGTATCCGTTCATGGAGTTATTACCGACTCCCTCCGTAATTGAAGCGCCTAGAGGCATGATCCGCAAAAAGGACGGCCTCAGTGGCGTGGTGCTGTTTGCCGCGAGGTGACCTGATGACTCCAAGGGTTGGCAAGAGTGGCGTTGGAGCCGATTTCCATGGCAAAGCCAAAAGTCTCAAAGGAGAGAAAAGGATGAGCATGAGGTAAGTTAGAAGCGCCACGACGGGCTTCGGAATGAATGCCATGCTAAAGTTTGGAAGGTTGTCGCAACGAAGGCGCTGCACTTTCTCTCTCGTTCGGCGAGCACCAGACATAATTAGCAGTCCATCCATTGATTCACTAGTTGGCAAGGAGCAATTTATATGTTACTCCAGTTTACTAAGGCCCGACTCCAAGGCTGCTTCAAGGTCCGCCTCCGCGGCGTACACGGTCGGACTTGGTGAATCAGAATTCAGGAGCAATGAGAGTATTAACCGATAAGCGAATGAGGCTATGGCTACGTATTACCCAATGAAAAAAAATTTTTCTTTGAGTCACTTATCGTTGCAGCTGCCCTCGCTACGTATAGGCCGGGATATAGGTATTCAAGGGGCAATTAGAGAATGAAGCGAGGAGCGGATGAGGCAGCAGCTGGTATTACACATACTTTCTGATCCTGTAATTCCCGTCCTCAGGTGTAATACTCAACATTGCGGACTCACGAATTACTCGGGCAAGTATATGTATGTTGTGCCGGGCAATTGGCAGCCCTCCGCATTAACCATGTTTCCCACCCCCAGCACGACCATGCGCCGACCGAGCCAAACCCGAGCCAAGGCTCCCGGGCCGTACCAAGCCAGCAGCTTACGCAGCTTCCTACTGGATCTGTATTTTCCTGGACCCGGAGTTAGCTAGGCTTGCTGGCAAAGCCGGCAATGGCTTCTATCGCGGTCCTCCTCCCTGCAGACGAGATCCCCGCCCATGTCTTCCAACGAATCAGTAAAGCTGGCATACACAATGTCCAATAGTTGCTTAACAGGTTCTGACGGAGCGAGCCTACACGGCCCGGCTGTGCCATTTGGTCCTCGCGCTTGATCTAGTTCTTGGCAGGCCTTGTCAGTTGTCACGATGTTGTACGGATTTTGGGAAACCATAGCTTCAGATTTCAGATCCAAGATACTCCGATAACGAATCATCACTTCCCAACTCCACTATAACCTATCAGTCCCCAATGTTGCTTCACAGCATTGGCAGATAGACTCATTAGTAAGCAATCCACGACCAGTTTTTGTTTTCCTTCATATACGCCAGCAACCGTCACTGCTCCAGAAGGGTCCAAGCGCGCCTATCGCCGACCTGGCCGCGCTGCTTGCTCTCCACTCTGTTATTGACATCAGAGTCATCGTTACTCTCGGTACCTTCAGAAAGCTCGTTACGGTTGTGGCCATTGCTAGCGTTTGAGAGAGAATCATTACCAATCGATGTATTGCTGTTAGTTATTTGCGTCTCGACGTAGTTGATAGGGTGGTCCGGCGGTCTTCCTGCTGTGGTCATTTCCCTGGCGTACTCGCGGATAGTTCCAATCCACAGCTGTACCATCGCAACGTTTTTCGGTGTCAGAGGACCTGGAGTAGCTCTTGAGAAGTGTCCCAAAAGGCGTTTTGTCCTTGGGAACCTATCCCCATGCCATCTTCGTCAGCTGACGGAGGTTCTCAGCGTTGAAGCCACATGCGGACGCATCAATGGACAACGACCCTCGGACAAGCTCCTAAGCTCACTTGACAAGTGTGATCTAGCACTGTATATCGTCATGTCCGAATGATTTCTGGCAAATTGCGGCACGCCCCGTGCCGCTCTCCGCCTGTACCTTGCCAAGGTGGGACGGTAAAGCAGGGAAATGTATGTGTGACCCCCAGAAAATCCTCTGCGTACAAGCGACAGCATCTGTGTACAACAATGGACGCGGCACATCATAGCGTAGTGTGTCGCCTACAATACTTCGTGCAGATCGTACGTGCTATATAAACGGAGGACCGTATCACTGATATAGCTAATACATTACTTTATACCGATGATTAGATAACGTAAGAGGAAGTGCCTTCCGGTATCGATTAACCGCACCGCTACCGCTTCCGTTGGGCTTTCGATGGCCAGCGAACCGACTATAGCCTTCTTTAGCTTATCCCGCGAAAAATACGTAGAATGTAGATTTTGTCTTCTCACTACTGCTGTTGCGATAGTATTCTCGGAAACAAGCATCATCGAAACCATGGCTAGAAAAGGCAATCGGAAGTCGCTAAATAATTGGATGAACGACCCTCTTTGGGGGTTCATTGTGCAGCGTCCCGGGCGGCTTCACCCACGCAGCCCCGCGAGTATGTTCACGTCTGGCGCCGGATCGCAAGCCTGCTTGAAGCCCACATTCCCTATCAGAAACCCGGTCCCCGGAATATGGAGATAAAGAACGATCAAAAGCGTCTTCCATCATAGTGGCGAAGCCATGAACACCTCCTAGCACAGGTACGAAGTCACCTGCGACTACCAGCAAGCCGCAGCGTCATCCGCTCCGCCTCTGGCCTTGGCCGTCGGTACTACCGAAGTCGAGCCTGCGGCGACCAGATCCACAGAGCAACAGACGCCTACGATTTTCACGCCACAGAGACTATGGAATTCTGTGTATGACAGTCTCGAGACGGACGATGCACAGCTTGACGGGTGTACATAAAAACCCCAAAGAAAGTTCTCGCTGCCGAGACTGGAAAACCCTTATCCACCGACATTTCGGACAAGTGTGATGACGGCACTGCGCGACCAATGCGTATGAAGCAGCTCGTTCAAAACGGCCGGGCAAAACTGCCAGAGCGTCCAAGATAACGAATGTGGTAGGCGAACTGGCTGATGTCGTCCTAAGCTGCTCGACGCTGTATATAAGTAGATCCTTCGTCCCTAGAGAATATAGTGTTTATACACTTGGACAATAGGGGATCAGGTTATCCGCTATATAGATTGCTCTGAATAAAAGAATATACCGGTATGTTAGAGACGATATTTATATAATCCGCTTTATTCGCTAACTCTCTTATCAATCCGTTACCTTAGTACTAGCGTTTTCCTTCTTTTCTACCAAGGTATAGATATAGCTTTGAATAAAGCTACTACTATCCTCTAGTCTTTGATCTAGCTCCTGCTTCTTTAGATACTATAGCTTATATTGCATTTACTTCCGAAGCATCGAGAGTTAGCTACTGACCTCTTTAGATATAACCATATACTTTCCTCCTTAAATACCTACAGTATTCTGGAATATACTGATAGATCCTCAATTGTCGCCTACAGGGAAAGTGTTTGGGTTTCTGATGGAACAGTTCCTCCGTCGGCTTGAGAGTTTGTCTCTCCTAGGGAACCTTCCTAGTGGGCTACTCTCGATAAGAACGCTTCTGCATGTCACCCAGGTAGGTTGATAATACTATAATAGCGTCAAGTTACTAAACGCTGTTTAAGTACAGACTAGATGTGAACACTCGGCTTTTGAGCTGCTGAAAGACGCGGAGCAGTTTGTAGTCAATCACAGATCGATTATAGAGCGACCCCTATATTGCAGACATGTGGTTTAGCACTCGTAATTAGACCGACCTTCAGCGAGATTATAAATCGGTATTCGAAAGGGAAGGCTGATTTTCATCAAAATAACCACTGGCATTAGAGACCGCTGGGGCGCGCACCGGCAGACGCTCGAGGGGAATAGCACTTTTACGATGATATACGAATTAAGGGTACTGCGCTGAGAAATTTGAGTTCGTTTGTTATGTGTGCGGTAACTGAATGAATGTAGGAAAAAAAAAGCTCTTTTCCAACGCAATACGCTGCGCTGCGTGACACTAAGAAACTCCATTTTATCTGACCACAGGGTGGAGCCATCGTTTATTTGAGAGCTAGACTCTGTTCGGATATTCGGACCGGGGTCAGAACCGAGAAATTTAAGCTTAATTGATAAATCGTTACTAAGTGAGCAACAAGAGATTGCTAAGCATGACCGTGACTCCGGTACCAAGTAATATTACCTAAGATACCTTCCTTAACCGACTTGGTGCAGGATGTGAGTGGAAGAATGGAGATAACTTCAAATTGTAAGAGCACCGCTAATTCGTCTGCGTAATAGAATCTCGTCGGCCTAAGTTTAGCTTACAAATGAGAATGAACCTCCAGTATTGCTGGACTGGACATGATTAGCACGCGGAGCACAGCAGAGTTCAATCACACTGGGCATGGGTGGGAGCGGACGGTTCAGAAGTGACCGAATGAGAAATACGATGTTAAGACCAAGCTTGCATCATAGATTGCTAGTAGCAGAAATTGAACTTGGGGACCATTCGAAGGCACGTTTCCTAGTCGTAGTCCTTTCTATTCTAGGAAATTATCGGACTCTCGTATCCTTCCGATGGGAAAGCACTGCGAGAAGAGTGCAAAGGTCGACCAATCGGCTGCGCCTGGACAACTGCTCTCGATCGAGAATCACACCGCTCTTTCAATCTGCAGACTTTTACTTAATTGACAAGTCGTTAGTTTAACTACTCCATTTTCACTCGAGATTAATACCGCTGGGCCTTTGGCGTAGATACGTCACTATATAGATATAAGAATTGCTCCCTCCAATCGAGAAGAGACCTATTTAGTTTCGGTGATTCCTACTTGGTTTTCCGCTCGAAGAATATCCCCTAATTATCTCTCGGGGATATTCCCGGGTTTCCTTTGCAACTTGGCTATCACAGTAGATACCGTTACGTGATGTGGGTCGAGGGTGTGAGTGATGCAACCAGACAGCCCAGCCTTATACCCTGAGCTTCGGGTAACGTTGAGTGCCTAGTACATAGGCGGTGCGGGAAGGTAGCTCCATGAGGTAAAGAAACGTCACATACAAAAGTATGAAGATTGGCTGTCTTGGGCAGACCTGATAAAGGGGCCTAGGTCGTGCGTGCCTGCGCGGAGCTCCAATTCTACGTTGAGTAAGGAGGCCGAGCAAACCAGATGATTTGTCAAGTGTTTCTTCTGATTAGGAAGGTGTTGGGATGAGATGTCGTATAGTCCTATGGTGCAGCCTGCGAGGTGTTTTCGGCGCCATTTCGGACTTCCCCAACCATTCATTCGGGTCTATAGGGCTGGCCCAATCGGCTAGTTTCACCTCCGATCTGACGATCGGCTGAGCCTTAATCTGAAAGACATGCAGCGGACCAAAGCCAATGGGATCAACCGGACCGGGAACAGTCAAGAAAGACTTGCCAGCATTGAAGATCATTACTGTAATCACCATATTGACGCTGCTCATCGTGAGAAACTCGCCGTCGAAATTACGACGGCAACAGCATGGAACCGAAGAAAGCGAGAAGGATAGCATGCCAAGTTCACAGCCAATGTTCTAATTCATATCTAGCTTCGAACAGCTTAAAGAACTCGTATAAGTAGCTAGTTGCCTAGGTCACTCTGAACATCACATCCTACCTCTCTACATTCTCCCGTTGAATACTCAATGAAAATGAAGCTTGTTAGCATCACCTCCACTCTAGCCTTCCTCCTGCTGCCAGCGTCTACACTTGCAGCCGTGGGAGGGCGCTGCTCCGGCAACTGGAATGATGGCGCCTGCATCTGCCTCAACGCCAATACTTGTAGCGGCACATATGGCGGAGTGCCGTACGCAGGAGAGCCTGGTAATTGGCCTTGCCCAAATGATGCGGACGATATTTGGGGTTGCTATATCCTTAACAACTGTCCTGGCTTTGGCTCTGATACAGCCTGCGTGTGGAGAGAAGCCTGTTCCGGAAATCCTCTGCCAGGTAAGTATATTTCAACCTCTATATGAGGATGTCGCAAGGAGAATGCTGTTGATATTTAGAGGTATATATTCTAACAAATGATGTTTTCTAGATCCGGTCTGTCCCGGGGGAAATGATTTCCTCTGCTGCCGGTTCTAGTAGTGCCATGTAAGGAGAGTTGGAAGCTCGGTACCTTGATCCATATGTGGGGTTGACGACAGAGAAGGAAACAGCGGTCTGTCAAGGGAACCAATCGTAGCTTCTATTTCTACTTCGCTTACGTCCTCGGTATTCAACATACCATCGGAAAGTCTCGTTCAAAGGTAGATAACTCGTGGGTCTTGGATCATTGAGAATACAAATGGAACCGGAAAGTTTTAATTCATAAGGTGATTACTACTACAGAAATTTGTGAATGAAATGTTGTAGTGCCGGGTAAAAGGCTAGTTACGATCCAACGCCAAATCAACTAGTATCATGCCCTCACTGCAACACAATGTCATCCGCAAGCCTCCCATTTCTTCTATTGGGACGGTGCGAAGCTTTCCGGATAATCCGATATCAACGATCAGTCTCAAGTCTGTCAAGGAATAAAGAGCCTGAAGATTGACAAGATCTAGCAAACAGGATTTCTCTACGGCTTATACGACATCGGTAACCCTTTACTAGCAAGGCTTCATCATCATGTAAGGTTCCCAAACATGCCCATCCAACTCCACCCAACTCCTCAAATACATGCACATCTCCACACCAGGCAGCTTATACAGATCCAACACACCCCCAGCATCTTCCACTTTGCTCAACCAGTTATCTACATCCTCACGGGCCTGGCACAGGATTGGGTAGACTGCCACCGTCGAGGGATACGCATCGACGATGTTTTCAGAGGGATGTATAAACACTCTCATGCGAGGGTAGGTGTGCACATGATACCGATAGAGGAGTTGGGTCCGGGAAGTGGGAAGGTAGAGGTTTTATCGTCTGACCAGGGTTTAAGGTAGTGAAATGGAATGAATGTATAGAAGGCGGTAGAAGCAGAGAGAGAGGTAGTAGGGAGATTGATAAAGAAGGTTAAAGAGTTCATAGACTCGGCGTAGGTAAACATTTGTATTTTTGGTGGATGTTGGTAATAGTATCATGAAACAAAACTCAAGTAACTTCTTAATCATGATAGATAGCTGCTTTTACGGTCCTCCAGAACCCTGGCTCAATTTCAGCTTACTCCCTGAATGGCCAGTTCTGTAGACCTATTTTCCGGATTTCCCATTTGTTTGTCGGGAAGTAGGCTAAAGGCCTTAGCTGCCTCAGTAGCTCTCCTTGTAATCACTCCCTCGATCACCTTCCCGACGGTGGGTAGTAAGGAGATTGGTCTGTAACTCCTAGGGGTATAGTAGTCAGCTAGCTTCTTTCCAGCCTTTGGAAGCACTATAATAGTAGCTTCTTTAAACCTTCTAAAGAACTACTCTGGCTCAAAGTACCTCTAGGTTAGAAATACTAAGATCCTGTGAAACGGCTATCTACTGGCCTTTAATAAGTCTGTAGATAGGTAATAATTACTCTGGGCCTTCTAAAACGAGGTTCTAAATAGAACTTATCTAATATTCTCGAGAGTAACATCTTTATTAATTTCGAACTTTAGCTCATAAGGTTAGGATAGATCTCGATTTTAGATATTGAAGAGGTCGGTTGATGGATCTAGGAAAAATCTTAGATAACGTACATGATAAGCGAGTGACTAGAACAAGCGAGTGACCACTTTTTCACCACCTCACCACAACCATCCTCAATTACACAACTACTGAGTTGGGGAAAACAGTCCCCAGAGGGCAGGGTCCCTCTGATCACAGGGACACAGTTGCTAGGATGGTGCCCCGGGGGCTGGAACTTGCCGTGGGCCCATTTTTCTTTCGCACCATAAGTAGGGCCGTCCTGGCCATTGCGCCTTAGATAGGACAATCAATTCAGTAAAAGCGTCGTAGATGCCGGCCAACTTTGTAGCGTCGTTGATAGCCCGCGTAGTGTTCTGAATCCAAGAGTCAACGGCGTCGTTATATTCGGACGACTTCCACTCGACAACCTCAGCCCACGCAAGGTAAGTGCCTTTCCCTTCCACGTCGAGGCCGAGTGCGTTCCCGACAGGGTTGTTGGTAGTGGATCCAGCCTGCCACAACGCACCAATCGGCTGCCAATTTAGAGAGATCAATGCAAAGTCCTCAGCCGGAACAGTGGCATAAAGCTCTGGCAGCTTGCTGAAAAAGACATCATGGGTGATCTTGACGCCAGAGTGCAGGGTCTCATAGTCTTTGCCGACGGTAGAGCCAGCAACGAATACATCGTTGATGCCATCAACGACCAAGCCTCCAACCTCAACAGCGAGCTCAACCATCGTCCTGAATCCAAGGGTGGTGGATGTTGCAGGAATAGAGAGAAATGGTTCTAAGCAAGTGGGCTTTGAAACAGTATCGCTATCGTAGAAGATAACGGCAGTACCGGTGGCGCTGCGTGCGTTGAGAGGGACAACCATTGGAACGACGTGTGAGAGAGGATCAGCGTTGAAGGCGGAGAAGTTCGCGACAGCCTCCCGGTGTGTGTTAGCCTCTGCACCTGAACACCTTGCACAGGGATCTCTCTTAGTTCAACGCCAGGACTGGAGGATCACTTACAGCAAGGGAGTCCTGGATGTGGTCTGGACCAACACTATAACTTCCAAGCCACACTTTCTTTGACGCAAAAGTTGGTAGCTTGAACCTAGTCACAATTCCGAAATTGGAGCTGCCTCCTTTCAAGCCCCAGAACAAATCCGGCTGCGAGGTTGCCGATGCTGTGACGACCCGGCCATCAAAGAGGACCACCTCGTACTCTAGGACATTGTCCGCCGACCAGCCATGCTGGTTGCCGTAAAAGCTGATTCCACCGCCAAGAAGAAAGCCAGGCACACCGACTGGGGCAAGCCGTCCCCCAGCAACAGCGAGATCGAGCTGCTCGAGGTACGAGTAGACGCCGCCCCAGGTGTGCCCTGGGCCAACATCAACCGACTTTCTATCTCCCGAGAGCTCCAGTATCGTCAGATTAGACGCTACAAATAGAATCCCGCCGTTAATGTTATTGGCCCCCTGGCAATGTTAGTATCTAAGCACATATTCTCAGACTCTCTAGACCACATCTATTGACATGTGGGCATGCCTCCGTACCTTGATCGCCATATACGCACCACCTCTGACAGCGAACGTGGACTCCGTGATACGGCTCGCCAAAATTGCGCTAGAGACATCACCTGCGCTTTCAAGGCCGGAAGATGCAGCTCGGACTGAGTATCTGCGTGTTGGACCAGAAGGCCTGCTTCTCCCACTCGTAGACCGCCTCCCCGGCGTAGAAGACCTTATTCGGGAAGTCTTGCTTGAGGAGGTCACATCCTTGGTGGACAGGCAGAGAACGCGTGGCCGGGTCGGATGCGCCCTCGGAGAGAGCTAAAACGAGAGGAGCCGCAACTTGTAACAACAGATATAGTGGGGCAATCATTGTGGCCACTTCGGGGATCGGTATTAGGAGAACGATGAGTGGGAGGAAAATCTTGATCAGCAGTACTTAGTAAAACGAGGCTGACGATGTCGAATATAAGCATCTGGTATGTGATACTCTTCATTGCTCTTCCAATTTTTTCCCAAGGCGGAGGTTTGAAGATGAGGATACCCGAAGGTAAGCATGTATACGAACACAGCCGTGTCATCCAAGTACCTAGTACACATTCAGGATAGATAAAATTGCTTAGTTTGTGTGCAAGTCAAAGAAGGTTACTAACTTCTCCGTGGATAAATAGTTAGCCAACACAGATCTGAGTGCCAACTCCCGACAAATTTGCCGCCAGGGATATTTGCTATCTGTCCTCGATTCTAAGACTAATTACCTAGCCGCCTATATCTACCAAACTGCAGTATTTTTAACCGATGTTCAGTATGTGCCATCATTGCTCTACCCGTTCGCAAGCAAGACCCTCGTGTTCACAAGTCCTGGGAGTCCATTAGGCGGCTGAGGCTCAGCGTTCTATATATGTGTGGTTATTTAACAGAATAAGGTAATAATGTAATAGGGAAAAATGTCTCCTCTAACACAACACCTTGCGTTGACGCAAAACAACTCTATAATAATCTATAGAAGATCTTATAGCTATTACAAATACAAGCTCTACATACTACGTCTCAACTCGTACTTCAAGGTCACTACCACTTGAAAACAGAGGCATGTGCGTTCTTAACGAGCATCTGAGCATATTCGTCAAACCACTCTCCGGCTCTAGTGGCTCCTTCCATGCCGCATTCGCCATCACTCTCGCCTCCGGGCTTCACCCAAACAATGGCGTCGACAACGGTGTTGTTTGTCTTGGTGGTAGGCGCCGGACCAAATCCAGCGGGCTCCACATTGCACCACTCGCCCCTGATAATGGTCAGCAGCCGTACAGTAAAAAAGCGCTATATCCGCGTGGCTTGTTAGACGCAACGGCCAGGAAGTGCGCCAACTCACCATTCTTCACGGGCACCGGGGAGGTGGACGCGACCTTGATCGACGATAAAGTGTGCTGGAAGACCCTCAGCCTCGAGGTGGGGGGCTAACGACAATGCGTAGTGAGATTCATCCCAGGAATTGCTCCACTCAGTGTAGTTCTCGCGCACAGCAGCGTTGAATGGATTGTAATTTGACACGTTGGTGACAAAACCGCGAATCTTCTTGCCCTCGCCGGCCAGTTTCACCACCTCAGCAAACTCCTTGGCGGCCAACGGCAGGTTCTGATCCCAGCCAAGCCAGCCGCCGTGAGCAGCATCAATGTACAAGTGCACATGATCGTGTTGTAGGTTCGCAATGGCATGTGCGATGCCCTCGCGATACACGGGCGCGGCCTTGGCGCAGAGCTCGATGCCTGTGTTGGTGACCAAGTTGGCCAGCGAATCGGGCTCAAGCACAATGGCGAAGGTGAGGTCCTTCGCGGCAGCCACCTTATCGGCGTATGGCTTGATGAACTCGCGCTTATATATCTCGAGGCCGTCCTCGTCGCTGTGAAGTTCGCCGGCACTCTCACCAGCGCTGCAGTCTCGGTCCGGAAGATTGTAGAGCACCAGGCCGACGATCTGCTTCTTGCCGGTCCGCCTCTGCGCAGCGCGGGCAGACGCAATGGCGTCGTCAATGTTGGAGAGATCGGCTCGCTTCGACGCCCAGACGAAGGTGCTAATTCGCCGGACTTTTTGCACCTTCATGGCGTTGACAATATCACCCTTCGCAAGGAACGACCGCATCGTCTGGCCTAATTTGTCGGCCCATTTCGGGTTTGCAAACTGAGTCTTGCCGAGGAAGGGGTTCACGTCGCCCTTGGGCGGCTGCTTCCCGCTGGGCAGCGCAGATACGAGCCCTCCGGTCGAGAGGGCCGCGAGCAAGAATGAAGGTCGCATACTGGACTGCTTGACCGTACCGCGGTGGTCCGATGGAGTCTAAACGAGGGAGAATAGGTACCGAGGGATATCCGGCGTCCGGCGGCTTAGCTGGAAGCGACACGAGAGACCGGTGATCTTCATCAGCATGACCGTGTACGTCGCCTGCCATCTTATACCTGGATGGCCGGCACCACAAACCCCGTTTCCCTGGAGGATATGCCCGGGCAACTTCTGCCTCCGGAAACAAAATGGCACCATCACTGGGGCGCGGCCAGCTTGGAGCGAGATTGCGTCCCGGTGCCCATGAACAGCCCAACGGATACGACCCACCCGGAACGATACCGTACGCTGGTAGGCCAAGGCCAAGGCCAGAAATGCTGCTCCGGGTTTCCTCTCCGAAGATCCGCAACCCACACGTCCCAAAGGGGCAAACAAGAAATACCCCGGACTAGAGACGATGTCCCGCAGTTTGTTGAGAGCAAGACGATACACTGGAGAGAAAAATATTGTAAAACGCAAGCTGAGCGATTGTTGGGATCCTCCCTACGTTCAATGCTTGTCTAACGAGGTTTGATACATAAGGTAGGTGCAGTGCCAGGCTCTTTGCTTCCGCTATTCATATTATGACATCATGGGATAAGGTAGTCGCTTTGCGGGAGTGACTTCCGCACCGGCCATTTCGTCGGTAGATTGATTGTCGCTGTACGCGCATGTGGAGTTTCAATACGATTGAAAATGCGACGCGTTTGTATTTTAAGGGGACTTGCTTGTGGCGAGCATTGCCGCCTACCTAGCGAGCCCTCACAGTTATTGCACAGTCCAGTCCATCCGTTGATAGGAATAGCTGAGTGGCAGGGATGTGGGCTAAGGTCCGATTCGGTCCTCGGGCCCTCGCGGGAGTTGAAGGTGATAGTGCGGGGCAGGGTGGGTAGACCCAGAACAACCTGAACGAGACCGGGAACTGGCACGGATCGCAACGGGAATCGGAGCCATGACTAATGTCCTGCAGGCCAACCGTCGCAACCTGCCCGTCGGCCCGCTCAACAGTGACTTAGAAACTGGCGGAGCACTCAGAATCTCTCTCGAGATTTTTCGCTTGAACCGAATGCGTCCATCGTTCAGTCTGCTGCAGGAACTGACCCCCCTTGCGCGCGCACCCCGGACCTGTTGCCTCGGGCCGAACCCCTGATTGCACCGGCTCATCAAGTCACAGGACGTTCCTTCTTGCGCTATGCCTGTCTCCAGCTCGGGACAATCACAGGGCGACGTGGCGCGGCTACCCTCTTTCTACTCGCCCCCCCCGAATGCCCGCGAGACAACGGAGAATGATAGAGATGTCGAAGAAGCCGACTTCTCCGTTTCCGCTAGCAACCCCGCCCCCAGCGCCGAAGATGACCGATCACAACGTTTGCCCGCCCGGCCATCCCCGCAACCCCCGCCATCTTCTCTCCTCTCGCCGGCATTTACGCCTCCGTCTACTCCCGGGACGGCAACACCGAACAATGCGGGCGCCGCTGCTCCGGAGGAACCGCGCGGCGTCCCCGTCGACAGCTCGATACCAACGGGCGGTTGCGGCACCAAACAACCACAACTGCTCCACAAACTCCCCGAGGTCGAATGCATAGTGCGTGCCAGGATACCCACAACCACGGGGGCCGAGATGTTTCTGCACCTATACACAAATAACGTAGATAACAAGGAGCACCTGGCCATTGTTTTCGGCGGGAACATTCGGAGCAGGTCCTTGGATGCCGTTAGAGAAGGCGAAACCGAGATGGATCGCCTCGTCAGAGGCGCATACACTGGCCGTCTATACCCGGGAAGAACGACTAGCGGATTATCGGTGCCCGCGCAGGATGGCGAAGGTGGCGCGTCTGAAGCCGAGGCAAGGGGGGAACAATTGCGGTTGACGCCGCTTGTCCGAATACATAGCGAGTGCTATACGGGGGAGACTGTCTGGTCGGCGCGGTGCGACTGCGGAGAACAGCTGGACGAGGCGGCAAGGCTGATGTCGCTACCCGGCAACAAAGCCGGGGGGATCATCATATACTTAAGGCAGGAGGGCCGCGGCATCGGGCTGGGGGAGAAGCTCAAGGCGTACAACCTTCAGGACTTGGGCTCCGACACGGTCGAGGCGAATCTCTTGCTACGTCACCCTGCCGATGCACGCAGCTACGGTCTAGCCACGGCCATGTTGCTGGACCTCGGCCAGAAGGAAATACGGCTTTTGACCAACAATCCAGACAAGATTCGCGCCGTCGAGGGCCCGAACCGCGAAGTTGTCGTCAAGGAACGCGTCGCCATGGTGCCACTATCGTGGAAGGGCAAGGGAGGCTTTAGGGCGCCCGAGGTTGAGGGTTACTTAAAGACAAAGGTAAGTGTTCTGTGCTTTGGCACAACGAAGTATGAAGCTGACTCGGAACCCGACGCAGATCGAGAAGATGGGTCACATGCTAGATTTGGGAGGATTGCCACGTTGAAAAGTCACAGCACGGGTTTTTGCAGAGCTGTAATTACTTCGTATTTGCCATAGATACCTTACTTATAGATCCAGGGGGGGAGTTTTTGGGTACCGTACCTAGTACCTCGGACGGCTTGGGCGAGCGAGCCTCCGCCGTATTGGCGGCTAATCAACCTGCTGATCGGGTTATACATCAATTACCCATACTTCGAGAAGTCGGGTCAACAAAGATTGGAGTAAACCGGCCTGGCAGCAGCAACCGATTTATTCAGATCGTTGCTCATACCCGGCAGCACGGCTGAACCGAGAGAGCCGTGGCCCAAGCTTACTGCGACACACACCGCAGTTGCAGCCAATGACTCCAATCTCCTACCCACAGCACTTTATCGATAAGATAGCCAGCTGCACTTATCGGAATTCTCCCCAAAAGTTCCCACGCGTCAGAACGTCGCGCGACCTCTCCGCCTTGTACCAGGAGGTCGTCTACTCCGGCACCAGAACCTCGACTCGTAACCAGCGCCACTAATTCTGCCGTGGCACATAACGGGAGAACGCTCTTTCTTACTTGGCGCGCCGCCGAGCAGCCCGGGATGCAAGATGAGAGACAGCCGTCTTCGCCTTCGGCTGGTGGTGCAGCGGCATGCGCTCCCCGAGGTACGGATTGTCTTTGCTGTCAAACTTGACGGCGGCCCAACTATCGCCAGTCTTTTGGAACAAGTAAATGAAGTAATACCCCTCGAGAGCAACGATTGGGGTCTGGAGGATTACACCGTCGAGCTCCGTGACTTTAACGGCCTCGCATTTGAGTGCTTGCACTTTCAGCCAGTGTCTGGCATCTTGAAGGATGACGAAGAGGTTTTGTGAGTATGACCAACGTGAGCCTATTTGACGCCACAATCCGCTAACATCGTGCGTGCGCAACAGCATCCGGCCACTCGTCACCGAAGATCGGCAGAAGCGCCGACTGAGCGGCAGGCACCAAATCTCGACCAACGGCAAGCATCTTATCGACGGGGTAGCCTTCGGACGCCCGCGCCTCAAGACCCCGAGGGACCGACCGCCCATCGACATCCCCCCCCTGAAGCGCCGGAGGCTCACGTACGGAGCTGAAGAAAGCGAGGATGAGGAGCCTCAGTTGCTCCTTACCGGATATGATGAAGGGCACCAAGATGACCGGGTCCGGCTACACTCAAAGTCCGACTACGCAGGTGACGATGACTTTGCGGGAGATGAAGATTACGAAGACGATGACTTCGTGGATGAGGACACAGAGGGGGAGGTCGACGAAAATGATGACACGGACGCGGACGACCCCGCAAACTCTGAGCTTGACGATGAGCTTCGCGATCTCCAAGCCGAGAACGACCAGCTTCAAGATAACTCTCCGGTGGAGATTTCCGACGAGGAGAGTCAAGCGTCAGCCCAGGTGAAAGCACTAGATCTGGCGCGGCTTGACAGGATAACGATGCTCAGAGCCACTTTTCCAACGGCACCGGTTGATGCTTGCGAGAAAGCAGTGATGCTTCACAACGACAAGCTAGGCAAGGCATACGATATGCTGCGGTTTGATTACGGATACCAACCGGTCAAGTCTCTTGGGACGATGATTGCCTCTTTAGACGCCCTGCAGCCCGGAGACTCGACAGCAGCGGCTGATGACGAGGTGGATGACAGCGAATCAGAATCTGTTAACTCCATGGTGAAACACTACGATCAACATGGCTTCCCCAGTGGGTCGATCCTGGCGGGCACCGCCGCGGCGCAGATGGCTGAAGTACTGCGCAAATCCGGGCATTCTGTGAAGCAGCCTGTCCATACCAAGTTCGACGAGGGCCACAAAAATAACCAAGACGGTGGGCACAGGGAGCTGGTCGAAAGGGCTGGCATCAACTCTTCCAAACGTGCACTACGAAGCGATCCGGACTCTAGACAATCCTCGTCCTTGACGGGGGGGGTCTGTGCAAGTAACATTGAAAGGGAGAGTGGAAACAACAATGACAGCGACAGCGACAGCGACAGCGACAGCGACAGCGATAGTGGCCCAGAGATTGCATCCTCAAGGACACTGAATGTTCCGGTTGCTGCAGAGCTCACCACCACCGACCAATCCTCCATCAAGAGCGATTCCGACAGCAACGAGGGAAGTCATAGCGGTGACGATGAGAGTAACCTTGGGAGCGACGAAACGAGTGACAGTGATGGCAGCAGCGTCAGCAGCGAAGATGTGATTGATAGCGACAGTGACAGCAGCAGTGACAGCGACAATGACAACTCCGGCGGAGTTCGCTCTGGCGAGGTTCGCGGCGACACTAGTAGTTCATCGAGCGCCAGCGAGAATGAAGATAGCGGCACATCCAGCGATGAAGAATCCTCTGATGACGACGGCAGTGATGCTCCTAGTTCCCATCCAGCTACAAAGGGGGCGACAACAACGCATTCATCCGACATCTCTGTGTCCACGACGCGGGCAGCATCGGCCCGCTCCCAGAAAAGATCCGCCGCGCATTTAGAGTATGAGTTTGCGAGCCCCGGATTGCTTTCGGCGCAAACGAGCGCGACAAGGCCAGTACCGCCGGGACAAGGGAAGACAACCACGCAGAGAAGAAATGCCCGGAGAAGAGCTGCTCTCAAAGCTCGGAAGGCTGCCCTCGCGGGTGAATCGTGGACGACATTTGTGGACCAAACCATTATCCCGTTGGGGAGCGAGTCTCGAGACGCTGAGAGGTCCATCGCCACCAAGAAAGCGGCATTACTCCGGAGCCTCGATATGCCAGAAGAGGGATTCTCACGAAACCGCGGGGATCCTACAAGCAATGATCCGGATGGGAACCAAATCCTACCCCAAGGGCCTACAGCAAACAACACGACCCCTCATTCATCTTCCCCCTCAAGACGTGAACCGGCTGGTACAAACTCGATCTCTGCCTCTTCGCAGCGTAAGTCAAAACTCGATATAAACGCTGGTCGCCGCATCCTCTTCGGTGCGCTAGGACTCAAAAACCCAAACTCAAAGGGTGATGAAGAGCGGCTCCGCTCAAACCTTATGAGAAACGTCCAGCCACTCGCCAATCATCGTCTGGTTGACTCAAATGACAACCAGCGTGCTCGATCAAACGATGAACCAGCAGGAAGCGAAGAGCCAGAGGCATGGCGAGACAGGATCGTGTACCGAGGGGTCGAATGTTGCCATGATGGCGTAGAGCTCAGCGAGCCACCTTTTCCATTTGTTCAACGTTGGGACCCGCAGCAACAACACTTCTACAAGAACAAGACCCAACGCGGGGGGCGTTCGAAACGGAAACAACGCAACCAGGCAGGGTTTCTCGACGAAGAGGCAAGGCCCAGTACCAAGAGGAGAAAGTTTGATGGCGGCCCGTTGCAATGTGATGCCGATGTCGATGGTCAAGGTTCGTTTAGCTATGAGGACGATGGATTTTGTTACGACGAAACAGTCCTGAATTACGACGATGAACCGCAGGAACCCCCTAAAGGGATAAACGACGCACCGTGTAAAAATGTGGACGAGGAGGACCTGCCGCCACTTCCAACAGACGTTTCGACTCTACCGATTCTCGCGGCCGGCAATGCAGCCCCCGGGGTGGTACTCACATGGAAACAGTGGCTACTTTCGAGGGCCACAAGCTGGCAGCCCCAAGTATCCAGCGTCACAGGGATCGTGGTCGACGTACTAGAAGGCGGTTCATTGAGGGTTCGTCTCGCCAAGAGAGATCGGAATCTCGACCAGAATGAGAAAGTCTATGACGACGAAGGCAACCGTGTCTATGACAAATTCGAGCTGCCTGGGGCGGACGACGAAGACGAGGAAGCCGCTGAAGAAGGATATCGGACGCTGGAGTTTGCAGATATGATTGAACCTCGAGTCCTTCGAACCCCTCCCCAGACAGCGGAGAGCATACCCTCGGCTCAACAGGGGTCCGGCACCCTTAACGACGACCGAGCCCCTTACGCCGTCCAAGAAATCGAGCAAGTGAAACCAGAAAGACACGGAGCCGACCAGCAACACATGGGCATTGACCGTCAGCAAAACATCGTCTCGGAGGCAAGTCTCAACAAGTCAAGTCCATTCCCGGCTAGCCATCCACTGTCCGATGGGGTTATCTCAGTCTCGGAGGATCGACGGCGCGAGATAAGCCTCCTCATAAATGATGCTGGCTTCCGCAAAGATGTCGATCCGTCGGTCACAAAGACTTCATCCTTGGATCTGAGCAGCCCATCGCGGCAACTTGAAGAAATGGCGCACGAACTGCCGGCCCCGGCACCAGAAGTCTCGCCATCTCCCAGCCACGGCAGCCGGGCCAGCCTGGACTCGGATTCTCAGGCAACATCAAATAACATCGACTCGCAGCCGATATTGCTGGAACCATTCAACGGCTTTTCTGATGCCATTGAAGAGCCGGTTGATGCTGGTCGGGTTTCGTACCCAAAGATGGATCTCCCACCCTCCGACACAGGCAGTATCCACAGCGGACGACAAGTCGATCCGGACTTTAGCACCGAGTTGTGCAATAGCTCTTTCGACGGGCTCGATGATAGCGTAGGAGGCAAGGGTGGAATGTCTAGCACGGCACTGCGGCGTGAGAGTGACAACGGGGACACACTGACGGGCCTGGGGGGCTTGAAGCCACGCAGCCGGTCAGCGTCGGAGTCGTCTGACGGATCCTTCCCGTCCCTGAGCGAGGTCTGGATATCCGCCTCAACCAATGGATCTCGATCGCCAACGAAAGGCGCCGTGACGTCCGCCGTCAAAGCAAGGAAGCCGGATGTTGGCCCTGATTTGGTATATGAGGAAGCCATGCGACGACTTGACAATGAGGACGGCCCTTCTGAGGATGACGACGATGACCAGCAGAATCAACTGTCCCAACTCGCCCAGAAACTCGTTGACAAGCCGATCGAGAAGCCTTCACCCAAAAAGTTGGTCTCGCAGAGAAGGGGTTTGAAGCAGGTTCCTGCGCCGGACATCAAGACCGAGCGTGCCTCTCCCAGTCCATCGTCTCGCAACTCTCGTCGTGATCTCTCCAATGCAACCAACTCTGCGCGTGCGAATGAATCACCGTTCCGCGTCCCAGAGGGTTCGCAGGTCGTGTCGCTCCTGACCAGCAGTCCGGAGCCCGAGGTGGAAGAGAATTATGCCGAAGATAGCATCGATGAGACGTACAAGGAACCGGACATGCCGGCCGGCCAGGGCTGGGTTAAGAAATCACGCGATCGCCGCGGGGTCAGAGCCACGCCGTCAGAGGCTGCGCGCGAAACATCCCCCAAGAGATCTGCCTCTTCGCAGTCTAAGCATAACACGGACAGGCGGTCAAGCGTAGCGCTGACTTCTTTGTTACGAGCCAAGAAGAAGGCCCTAGCAAATTTGTTCTAGATCTGGGAAGTGGTTTATCGTTCCAGATCCGGGGATGGTTTGGTGGGGGCCGGAAGGGTGGTTTGACCAGGCACTGCCTTTGACAGCCTAGAGGCATTCGATCCAAGTCTATCAGCCGTTGTTCTTGTTAGAGATCTGAACGGTATCAATGGCTGTGCCGCTCATTTCGTTAGGAATTACCTTATAATACTACGTATACCTCGTAAAAAGGTAGCTGTTGTAAGTCCATGGGTCGTACCCGGGGCCAGTGGATAACGTTCAAGAGGGATTGAAGTTGAGCAAGCCGCTTTCCCAAGACAAGGCAGCACTGAGTTTAAATATGACTGTATCCTAAACTAAAGCAGCGCGCAGTGTGCAGGTGATGGCAGGCGGTGACTTAGGAAAGCCCCAGGAGCTCCGCTCAAGGACTGCATCAGTGCTAACCTCCGTTCATACGGGCATAGTATGTATACGAAAAGCTAAAACGGGAGAGATAGCTACTCAGATGTCGAGGCTTGCTCCATCATGTTCGTACCTTAACAGGCGTGGCTGGCTTGCAACGTCTGTTCGCCTGGCTAAAGGGTTAGCCCACTGGATGTACCTTTCCGGGAAATAAGATGCCTGGAGCACAGATCTCTCTTGTGCTATTGCAGGTAAGCTAGATCCAATTGTGTTCCACGTTACCGCGATCCAGCCCACCCAACCGGGGATCCTGTACGACCATGAACAGGCAAGAAGGCGATCCCCGTTGGAAAGATTGAACATGCGAAATCTCTCACGGTAGAGCATCAGGCCATCGTGAAAGATGAGTATTCTCAACCCTAGAACACTTGGCCCGAACCCACCTCCAAAAGCTAAGTGCCGGAAAGGCATCCCATCACCCATGAGTCCAGTCTTGGCTTGGTAACCGACGACGCCCTGTATTGAGTACTATGGTTCTGCCCGAATCATCGAAGCCCCGACCATCGCGCCTCCATCATGAATCCCAATTGCATGTTACGGCGTCATATTTGCCGGACGCAGCCAGCAGTCCAGGGTAATGCACAAAGCCACAGCCATCGTCCATCCCGCCAAGAGGACCCGTGTAGCAGACGACGCCAAAAAAAAAAAAAAGAGACGCCAGACGTTTATTTCTCCTTCTTCGACTTCGCACCCTTGACCTTCGCCGTGCCCCGCAGGGTTTTCTGCCGATTCTTGCGCTGCTTGCCTGTGTTATGAAGATGAGTGGTCAGCCATTGCTATTCCTCGCAACTCGTAATTCCTTTGCGTCACCCATCGTAAACCGGGGCCATCAGAGGGGCCACGTACGCTGCTGCCTGCTCGCCTTCTCAATCTTGGTGGCCAGTCCAACGCGAACCAATCTGTAGTGGGGCTCGAACTTCTTCATCGCCTCGGGGGAGTCGTAAATCAGGGCAAAGCCGGTGGTCTTGCCGCCACCGAATTGTGTCCGGAGACCGAAGACGCTGACCTGGTCCTTCTGGGCCTTGTACATGCCGGCAAGCTTGTCACGGAGTTCCTCCTTGGAGATGTTGGCGCGGTTCGGGTGGAGAATATCGCTGCGTGCAGGAAGAACGACCGGTCAGTATCATCCTATCCAAACATTTGGAAAGCCCAGGTTTGTGCATGGAAAGAACGAAGTGACTGTAATCTTCTGTGCGATTCCAAGCCTCGGTGACGGCCTCGATCCGGCGACCATTGCCACGGTGTTGGTGACGACGAGATTGAACAGGAGGGAAAAGTTGGGAACTCACACGACCATCTGCTTGCGACCGAGCAGAGGGTTGCGAATGAACTTGCGCGTACGCAGCGTGACCGGCGAGTCGGAGTCGGCCATCTTGGCGGTTTGATGGCGGTCGATGTTGCGATACTTCCACGATCTCGATACCGAAAGGTTTCAGGTGGGATTTTCCCTTGTGGTGGTGATTTTTGCAGGGCGCTGCGCTTTGGGTGGATCTCGAAAAATTCCGGTCCCGGTTCGGTTAATTGGGCGCGAGCCCTAATCTGAGCTGTGGCCTCAATTCTCAGGTGGCCACGCAAACGCCACCAAAAGAGGGTTGTGCAAAGACCCACTTGCCCCACCTGGTGGCAGCACCGCGCTCTAGCCGCTCTTCTCAGGGTTTGTCTCGAGATCGTTGACTACAAACTTATCACGGTGTAAGAGACAGTCTGTTGGCAGCACGTGTTAAATTCCCAGCCGGCATATGTGTATTGGGCTCACGTCGCTGTAGAATGGCCCGTTTTGCCCGCTCTTTGGCGGCACTGGAAAAGACTCGTGGCTCAAGGAAAATCCCCGGTGCCCGCAAACATCCAAAAAGGTCTCGAAAGTCGCCCGGTTCCGCTCCGTCGCCGCGATCAGTATCGAAATCCCCCGGCAAAGGTCTGCCATTTCCACCAGCGTCTCAACCAAAGCCGGAATAACGCTCGCGTCATATGTGATGTCGGCCCCAATGATCGTGTCCAGCTCTAGTCTCCCACCCCATGCTTGACCCTCACTGTCTGCCACAATGTGGCCCCATTTCAGCTCCGTTACCGAGATCTTCTCGGTTCCCTGAAGACCGTTGAGGAGGAAGCTATCTGGCAGCTTACTCACGACCTCGTTAGATCCATCTGATGCGATGACGTGGCTTGCGTCGAGATATTTAGCACAGAGCACTGCGAGATATCCTGTGCCAGCGCCAAGCTCGAGTACACGCTTGCCCGTGACAAAAGATGGATTAACGCAGAGATACTGCCCCAGATGCAGCGCCGCTTCCCAGGTACGCAGCCCTGTGGTGCCTGAGGCTGATATGAGAGACCGCGATTCCAGGAGAGTGATGTGTGGATCGGGCACGGCTGGCTCGGTTGGAAGAAGAGAGAGACGGTAGGTCACATAGCACCTCTGTTGTGCAGCCGTTGTCTCAGTCGGTAAAGGCTGCGAGAGCAGCTGCGTCAGGGCACCCATGAGGTTGTCTGAGATGCTCTGCGCCGTTTACTATGTGAGCCGTCTAGAGCATCACCGAGTTACGACGCTCCTTATACTCACATGCTTGTCCCAGTCCGAAATAGAAGACTCAATCCTGGCTATCAGCTCTTTCAGGATCCTCAGCTTGTATCGCGGCGGAGGCGAAGCCGTCACATGGCCCGCAAGCAGCCGCTCATAGATTGTCTCCTGAACTTCTTCATCGCAGAGCAACTCGCCACTTGGAAATTGTGGCGCGAGCTCCAGTTGTAAACACTGCCAACAAAAGCGAGAAACCTCTGGATCGGCCGTCTTCTGAGATGAAAACATCTTTGGTCGTTGCCTTGAACAAGAGCGTGTGTCGTGAGAACAACATCCGTTTCTCCCTACTTTGCTCAGATCAAGTCGAGGTGGTAGTGGGAGAGCAAATAATTCTCACCGCCTTTTCAGGGCAGAAAGATGGATAACCCAAAGGCGGAGAGCGACCCTTTTCCACACCCGCGCTTTCCACACCAAGTCCTTGGCCACCTTTCCGACCATCCAAGTCAGCCCCTACACTATATTCTTTTAGAACGAGCGCAGACGAGAAGTTGGTGATGTACCGGGATTATTCTCCCGTGGTAAAATGAACCGTTACGGCGTTACCTAGATTGCCCGTCTCTTAAGAAGTAATATTTTAGTACCACCACCCCTACTGCAGTAGTACTGCAAGGACCACGGACGGAGGATTGAGAGTGATTGACCGCTAGAACCCTTCCCGCCCGGGCATTTACTCTACCTCGCGCCGATGGGTAGCATTGTTAAAGATAATCTCAAGACGTCTAGACCGAAGAAGCAGAGATGTTGGCTGTGATGCTCTTTGATGAACTTACCCCTGACCACTCTCATCACGACAATGCCGCCAAGTAAAAAGATCCGCACTCTCTAATCCCCATCCGTCCTTGGAAAGAGATAACCGTAGAATTGCAAAGCAACCTTGGCAACCAGCATAGTAAATGGGTAGGCAAACGTCGTGACATACTACATTTATGTAAACACCGCGAAACATGCCGCTCAAGCTCTGCTACCAGCGCGGTCCTCCGACTACATACCGTCGGGTCCTCTCCGATGGCAGAAAATGGCGCGGTTTGCCAAACAAAAGGAGACAGGACTAATGTGAGACTTGTTCCAATGCGGATTGATGTCAGCCATCTTGGCGTTAACGGCACAAGGAGTTCGATTAGATGAGATAGTAGGGTAGACAACCATCATTACTAGGATAAGACAAAGGAATCTGGACCGAAACACCACGATATTATCTTTTCCCGAACCCGCATAATGCGCGCGCACAAGGATTAACAGCAAGTCTAAACCAGAAGGAGAGTATAAGGGGTGGGCATTATGGAAAAGAAGAGCACCGAGGTCGGGCCAGCATGGCCCGGTCGAGTCGTCCCACAACCGCCCATCCCGCCGCAACGAGCAGTTCCACCAAGCTGACTCCCAGTCTCGCCCTGGTGACGGCTCTCATTGGCTGTGCCGGGTCTTTCTGTTGTTTTGTGTTACCACAGATTTGCATCAGATCGGCAGTAGCTTGATGTCAACTCAAGCACCGACGTAGCGACGCATGCTGGGCCCGAGCCGGGCTCGGGGAAAAATCACAACTGGTCTAACGCAGGGGGTAAACCGCCAGGAACACGCCGAGAGGGTTCGGGAACCGGCCAGTCGTTGAGCCAATACAGCCAGTCAGATTAGCCCCCTACCATTGACAAACGACTTCAGACATTCGTCTCCAGCGCTTCAGGCTCCCCCCAATATGGCCCGCCCACACGATACTTAGTACGTGGTCAATGCCGGCTAGCCACAGCAACATTCCGGTGCTCGGAGTGGGCGTCAAGGGTGGTGGTACCGTTCCGAGACGCACCGGTGTGGCTGCTATGAGCGTATGAATGACGATGGACGTGGGAGCCCGCGGGCGGGTCACCCAGGTATGCCGCCGCCGCACCTTGCTGTGGGGTGTGATGCGCGATCCCGCCGGGAGCATAGGGTTGGTTGTTGGCGAGGGCTGAGGCCCCCGAGCTTCCTCCCGAGCCCCGCCGCGGCTCGGTCGTGTACGTAGTCATGTCGAATGCCGGGCCTTGGCTCTGGAGGCTGCGCTCTTGCTCGCCAAATATGGCCTCGCCCACCGTGTAGCCACCCGAGTTTCCGCGCGAGGATGACGAGTGCTGGCTGGCTAGGCTGCTGCTGGTCGACTGGGAGGTATATGGGAGACCTGGGGTATCGAATCCGCTTGCATACGTCGCCGCCGTGGCCACGTCCGCTAACGTATTTGCTGCGGACGCGGGCGGTGTGGTTGGGGCTTTGACGGAAGCGGGATAGGGAAGCGTAGAGGAGCGTGCAGTCGGGTTTGGCAGTAGTCTGTCTGACGCTGGCGCGCTCGGCAATGGCAAGGACGCAGCAACGCCCGAAAAGGAGAAATTGGTGGTGTCGGACCCGGCTGTATGAGGGGCTCGGTGGACCAGGCTAGGGCTGCTATAGGCGCTGTATGATCCGTCCGTGTCCATATACATGCCGCCGAAAGAAGGCGGTTTTGCTCGGGCCCCGGAACTCCACTGGCCGGGCAGCATACCGACTGGTTCGTGACCTAAGACAGGCTGGGGGACCGCGATCGGAAACTCAAACTCATCTCCATATGGTGCTCCGTATGCTGGCATGCCCGGATAGTACGCTTTGGTCGCTGGCGTGTACGAGTACGTCGATTCGCCACGGTATGAGGCCAAGACGTCGTTGGAGCCGAGCGTAGGGAGGTCATGCGCGTACTGAAGGCCTGTTCCCGCTGGCGTCCGGGTGGCGTAAAGCCTTGCATCCCCGACATTGTAATTGAAATCCCCGGGCTCATTGCGCATCGGCGCTTCTCTCGACAACACCTACCAACAACCAAGTTAGTACCCGCACTGCACCGCAGGGAGTCTCAGAGAACGGATATATCCCAACATACCCGCAGGAACTGACATGGCTCCACCCCTGCGTTCTTGCAGTTGGAACATGGCTGACCTTGACCGGTGTCGCCACTGCATCGGATCTTTCGTTTGCGGCAGCGGCCACACTAGAGACAACACAATGACCAAGTTAGCCGGTGACATTCCAGGAATGCGAAGA
Source organism: Madurella fahalii (assembly GCF_045866475.1). NCBI lineage: Eukaryota > Fungi > Ascomycota > Sordariomycetes > Sordariales > Madurella > Madurella fahalii. Next base: position 9,171,159 of record NW_027263972.1, on the reverse strand, counting down.
ATCCTTGATCGAAACCTTCGAAATGTGGCTGGTATTTCAACTGGGGTGAAAACAATAAAAGACATCAAAGGTCAAAGTACGTTAGGGAAATACTCCAAGCAGCCAAACAGTGCACAGAAAGAGGGAGGAAAGGGGGTGATAGATAGGTCTTACTGCCACGGCAATCCGTTTTCTCTGCGGTGTCGAATCGGAGTCCAACTGATGTTCTGTCATTGTGATTGCCCGTGTGTCGTGCGAGGATAGTTGGAACCGCCTCTCTGTGGTTGGAAAATACAATGGGTACGGACGGCTATATCGTCTTCCGTCGCTGGGGCTATAACAAGCTTGGGATACCATTGTCTCGCCGCCAGACCGATGTTCCCCTTCCAACGTTTTCTTTTTTTATTAAAAAAAAGAGAAAAAAAAAAAAAGAAAGAAAGAAAGAAAGGCAATTCGTTGGGTGCAAGCCGTGTCCAGCCGTGCTTCCGGACGCAAAATGGCCGTCCGACGCTTTGATTCACCGATGTAGCCTTTGCTCCCGAGCCTTGGTCGGAACCGGCCGCAGCTGGACGTAAACTTGGTGCGCTGAAATGACGGTAACTTTCGGTTGTTGCAGCTGGCGATGATGGCTTCGGAGAACGCAGCACGAGGATTAGTGTGAGCTGAGTATTGGTGGGAGAGACCAAAGACGAAACTTGCGAGACCCCACACCGAGGTGTGACAGGCTCCCAAACCTCAACACAACGCTGATTTAGATGGCACCGTGAGACAGTCTATTTTGGGGAGGTAAAGGGTGTGGTGTCGTGTAATGCCTGTCTCAGGTTCGAGGGCCAGTACCTAGACACATACGGGGTATGAGCGTCATATACAACCAGAGTTGACAGACATGATGCCCTCTAACCGACAGTCCACGGTGCGTATCGGCGCCCATTTGCAACTTCATCAAATGCGATGGCCTTACCTGCTATGCCTACTCGGACGGAACTGGTACGGTTTACCCCATTACCACGAGCCAGGAGGAGAAAACTCAAGGAGACATACCTAGGTGCGCGCTGGGGAATGCAGTATTGTATCCAATTCAATCTCGGAAGTGTACGTAGACCCCCACAAGCGGACGCCCTTCGACGAAAGCTCGACGCTCTTGGGATGCCTCTGTCGTAGAAGCTGCGACTAGGCCCTGACTCGTTGCGTCGCCGGCCTGGGTGGCGATTATGGGCTGTGCGGAAAGTCGAAGGAAAGTAAAAGATAACGGGGGGTTGCGCTGATAGTATCCGGATTCTGATATGAGGCTAGAGGAAGTGGGAGCGGTGCGGTTCCTTGGGCGCAAGGCTCCGCTATCGAGATGGAGAAGGGTCGAGGGAGGTGTAGAGGGAAGCGCGCTATGCAAGTGTGGCGGTGTTATATGTGATCGGCAGGAAGCATTGGCCAGAGCCAACGGTTCTCTCCGTTTGCAACTGGCACCGGCGACCAAACAACTGCTGCATCAGCATTAATCGACGTCTACAGGTGTTGCAGTAGCGGTAAATGCAAGGCGGCGCTGCGTCTGCGATCCGCCACCGGTCCATGACCCCCGCCTCATATGGAGGACCGTGAGGGATGGACTGGTATTACAAAGCGACTGGAATTGCTATCTTCCACAGGCTTGAATCCGGTCCCACGCCGTTGACAGCGGGGATCTACAAGGACATGGGGGTCAGCTATCCTTGCCTCCTTCCCTACGTGTTGGCGACAGAATAGGCTCCTCGGGAACCTGCATCCGCCAGGTACAGTAGGTACCTGATTCACTCCTAGTCTGGCAGATCAGAGCGCCCGGCACTGGCAGGCGGGGATCCGTGGCCGGCACGACATCACCCGGAGGAATCGAATCGACGCCAGCTCAGGTCGGCAAGGGCAGGTGGGCGATTTGGGAAAATGACTGAGTAAAGGTCAATGTTGCATACCGGGGCCTCTGTGGGATAACGATTCGACGTCACGGCTCCAAGTCCTCCATTTGGATTTGGGGTGCTTTGAACACGGTGGGCCGCTCAGGGGTCATTGCTGAAGCACACTTCGCTGCAGCTGCCGGGAAAGATGGAACTTACTATAGACAGAGCTGGACTTGTGGGTGACTAGGTATTACATACCGTTAGCAGTGATTGGCATTCGGGCCCAGGCTCGCTACGCCGCAGCCTCTATAGTGGTCAACATAAACTCCTCAGACCAGCTGACGTTCAAAAAGCGAGTGCTGGTAAACTGGGCATGAAGATATCGACGGGCGTTCGCCGTACCCTTCCGACGCTATATTGCCCCATTAACATCAAGTTACCTTCCTACCTTGTGACATAACCCTGGTAGAGCGGCTATGTCGGCTTGGGAAGTAAGGTTCTGCGCACATATCACCACTGCTTTCATGAGCAATGACAGCTGTTGAACCGTCAGAGAGTGACATAAGAAACGCTGATAAGTCAATGTACCCACTTATGGGACACACCACATGTAGAACACCCAATCTACACATATAACCCTGAAAACTTACACTTATTAATCTTAAATAAAACTCAACCTTTAGTAGATAAATATATAATCGAGGTAAATTAGTATATATATTTGTATTATATCTAAATATAAAGCTCAAATTAATTATTTTATTTTTAAAGTATTTAAAAGTTTAGTTAAAAGCTCAGGTAAAGATTTTGTTAGACTTTCCTGTATCTAACCTTAAATAGAGATTAGAGTTTTCTAAGGGAAATCTTGAATAATTTAAAGAATAAGGAAACTTAAGTAAATTAAGATTAAAATTAGGTAAATATATAAATACTATGATATATTAAGTTATCTATTTCTAGAAACTCTAGTAATTTTAGAAAAAAAGTAAAAAGTTATTTATTTTTTTAAAATATTAGTAAAAGTTAGTAATGTATTTTATAAGCGAGTGGCCCATATAAGCGAATGACCTACGCCTCACACAAAATAACACCTCTATACATAACACTAGTTTTTTCCACCATTCAGTATACCGTCGCCATCAAAAGAAGGCAGGCTAATCTTAGCTCTCCAAGCTCTCCAAAAGGATACAAATCTACCTATCCGAGCCGCTACCTCTATCTACGACGTCAGTCGTAAGACCTTTGAACGCTGACATATTAGCCGGCCTTCATGACGTGATACACCAGCTAATTCACGGAAACTTACGAATCTAGAGGAGCATACGATTGTTCAGTATATTACTGAGTTATATGCATGCGCATTTCCTCCTCGGCTTCGTTTTGTGGAAGATATGGCCAACCGATTGTTATACAAATGCGATGTACCCTCTGTCAGTAAACTCTGGGCTTATAACTTCGTTAAACGCTAACCAAAACTCCGGACGCGTTTTACACGTAGATACGACTACCAGAGGGCTAAATACGAGGATCCAAAACTTATTCGTAAGTGGTTTACTCTTATATATAATACTAAAGCTAAATACGGTATCCTTAACGAAGATATATACAACTTTAACAAGACCGAGTTTATAATAGGTATAATTACTACTAGGATAGTTATTACTACCTCTAATAGCTATAGGAAAGTCAAAAAAGTCTAACCTAGTAATCGTGAGTAGGTTATAGTTATCCAAGGAGTAAATACTCAAGGCTAGACGATCCCACCATTTATCCTTTTAAAAGAGAAATATCACCAGGAGAGCCGGTATTAAGAATGCAGTCTTCCGGCTACCTAGTATATCAGTATAACCAATAATGGCTAGACTACTAATAACCAAGGTCTAGATTAGATCCGGTATTTTAATCTTCATACAACATCTCGTATAAAAGGAAAATACCAGCTCTTAATCCTCAACGGCCACGAGAACCACCACTCTAACCAGTTCGAGGCCTACTGCTAGGAGCACAATATTATTACACTCTGTATATCTCTGCATTCCTCACATCTAGTCCACTAGATATTGGTTGTTTTAGGCTGTTGAAGAAAGCTTACGTATGAGGACCGGCTGGGTAAAGTCGGTATAGGCATAGGACTGAAGCCCCGAAGCCGTAGCGCCGGCGGGGTTGCAAAAGCAACAACAACGCTAAGCTAGAAGGGCGAGGATATCACGTCAGAGGAGTGTCGAAGGAGCGCACAAGCAAGGTCGATGACGGGGCAATGAGCGGGGTAAGTGAGCTTAGACGCTGTCATCGTAGGGCATAAAGAGGGGGGGTGGAAGACAAGACTTAGGGGAGAGACAGAGTTCAATGAGACTACCATCCTACCTCTAATGAGCACTTTGCTCCTACGTTGCGCGTGCACTGCTCGTACCCAGGCACTCTGGTCCTACTACCCTTGGGTCCTTGACCCTCACATTACGGCTATCAAATCGAGGAACTTATGCGTATGCATATCACACATATCACCAAATTAGAATTCCTTTGTATATTCAGAGAAACATTTTTTGCCTCTTTTACCGACAAGAATATACAAGGAGCCTTTGCCAGAGCTGGCCTTGTACTATACGATCCAGAAAGAGTGATTTCCAAGATGGATATACAGCTCCAAACTCCAACTCTACCAATCTCAAGCCTAGGTACAACACTACCTTAGTTATCTCAGACGCCACAAAACCTGTCACGGGGTTTCCGTCGTGATCCCGTAACTGGTGACCTCAAGGGCGTTAGCCTTGACGCTGAGGTAGGCACTTCATGAACACTGGCATGATCTATGACAAAGTAAGATATAATGATGGTTGATTCAATGAAGGTCCTCTGAGGATAAATCTGGGGGGTCTTTATAGACGTATGCGATGACCCCTGGGCCGTCATCCCTGACGGGATGTGGGCCTAGGCACTGCTGAGCAGTGTTAGCCTCTGCCACGTAACAAAACCCCCGAGAGGCCATCTCATAGAAGGACTTTATCAAAGGCCGGATATCCAACTACCAAGGTAGTTCCCCAATATCTATACTAGCTGCTGTAGACCAGTTAGCCAAAGGTACGATGGCTATAATGTACGAGGTGGCCTTTCTTCGTACAGAAGTCTCAGCACTTCGAAAGGCTAATGAGGGGCTCAGTAAGCGATGGAGGGCTAAAAAAACACGTATACGGCTTAGAGGATCTCTTATTATACAAGAGGCACAGGATTTACTAGCTCAGAAAGCCGTAGATGAGCCAGAAAGCCAAGAAATACGGCTCAATGGTAGTGGTGAAGGGGGATCTCGTACGAAGATTCGGTGCTGTGGCTTGTGCGGCAAGCCTGGCTATAATGCACGCACCTGTCAAGAGGCTGTAGAATCGTCTGATTCATCTATTTCTGGTTCGGTTATTGTTATTTCCTAGTGTTACGGTAGTATAATTATAGATGTTGTAAGTGGTAGGGCGTAGACCATTCGCTTATATGGGCCACTCGCTTATAAAATACGTTATCTATAGTATAATTAATAACATATTTTTTACCTTAGCTTCTTAGACCTTTAAAGTGCTTATATATAAATAAATATTTAACAGTATGTCAAGGGGCTGTTCTGGGAACACGTTGAGGGAGATGGATCACGATGTCTTAATACCGAAAAGATCTTAGCTAGCGGGCGATATCTTGGTGAACAGCCTCCTATCATAACAGAGAGACTGATCCTTACGGATCAGAAGTCCCTCGCGTGGGAGGGTTTCCCACGGGGACTTTATCTACTTCAGTACTGTGACATCATCTACTGCCATTCGGCTGGTTTCTCCGGTCTTGTCCAGAGGCTCTCGTTACACAGTAGTATATAAAATACAAATATATAAGCTAGATTACTTTTATTGTATATCTATATACTAAGGGTTGTGTTTTATTAACGGTTAGAATGTGTAAGTTTTCAGGGTTATGTATGTAAATTGGTGTCCTATATGTGGGGTGTCCTATAAATGGGTATGTTGACTCATAGGAAAGAGCCACGGATCATGTGAGTTATCACTATGTCATGAACCAAGCTAAAGCAAACGCAGGGCAAGATTTGTGTGCCCAGAACCATCTTGGTTTGCTCAGAGGGTATGACGCTCTGAATCAAAATTACGAAGAGTGTCAGCCCACCATGGGTTTGAGAGACGCGCTGTGGGCATGCACAGGATCTAAATGTACACATCTTATCACGCACGGTGCGTCCGGACCTCACCGTTTCCACAGCGATAGCTCTGGTGCGACGTCTATTTCCCAGTAATTTAGTGGGAGTCTCACGAGGAGGGTGTCGCCTTAGCCATGCGTACCGGATGGGGTCAGCATAGGCCCACGACCGCCCCATTCCGCCATCCTATGGCTGGATTCCTAGCCGCGAGAGGCGTTGATAAGGACACATATGACTACTACCTACAAACAGAAAGGTGACTACACCACGCAGGTCCTGAGCCGTGAGATACTGTATTCCGTATAATATTTGAGACGGAGAGTATCGGGATTAGCCGACAGCTCACGGGTGAGAGCACTGGCAGCAGTATTCCGTCGACACTGCGCCCATGCCTAAGCGCGCCGTTTGCTCGAGGTTGAGCAGAGGGGAGACCTTGGGGACGATGATCACATCGGTTCAAACGAGCCGGGTTTCTCCGAGCCGGCATGGCTCTAAGGGCCTGTTTGGTGGATAATCCGAATGGTGCCCAAGGTAGGCAGGTCGTCTCGCTCACTTCCACAAAGGTTCAAGCTGGTACTGAGAAAAATTTACATTGGCCCAAGGGGTTGCACAACGTGGATGTCGGTGTCATCAACGGCACTGGAGCTTGGTCCGTATGCACCGTATGGTCCTTCATCAGGCAGCACGGAAATGCAACGAGAGCACCTACCTTCCTTGGTTTGCCACCAGCGCCGCGGTTCCCAATCGGTGTCGATCACTACCACCGGTAGATGGCGACTCACATTGATGGCAGCGTTTTCTGTATTCGCGGACCTCCAACAATCGTGCTACTAATGCACGTCTAGGACCGATGAGGTGTCTTTCGCCAGTCTCAGTTAGTGGCAAACATGGGCCAAATGAGATGTTGGAAGACCACAGGAATATGCAAGTTCACACCAAACTCGAGGTTGATTGCGCACTGCACAAACTGGGCTGATTGCGACATCATGTTTCAGCCATCTGCTGGCCAGTTTGCAAATATGGAGCAACGAGTACATGTACACTGCAAGCCACCGGTGCTCGCCATAAGGTCGGTACACTCCGTGCTCTTTGATGACCTGGCCCGTAGGGCGGAATTGACAAGGCAGCCTTGTTTCTGCCTGCTTGTCTCCCGGTGACATCTGATCTCGCCCGAAATCGAAAATGCGACAGATTTCCCTACCCTTAGAGGCTCAAACATCGGGAACGACATCCGATTCGCACCTTGTTGTGTTTGGATTGCATCGTTGTGTCGCGAGCAAGGCTCCAGTTGCATTCCCTGCATCCATAACACGAGGGGGGATCGGTACCGCCTGCAGCTAGCCTGTCCTGCAGAGTAATTTCATGCCTGCCAAATTCTCGTCCGGATCGGATGTTCTTTCGCTGTCGCGGTTTGACGGCGAGACATGTCGTGGCGACACGGCAGTCAGCGGCCTTCCCGAAGCTCGACTTCGGGCCGGCCTTCAACCCCGTGCCGACAGAAGAGTACCCATGTCTTTCTGCTTAGCATCGCAACTCCCGGTGCCGTGGCCCAGCCGGTTGCTACCCCGCCCTAGAAGTGGGATTGCTGTTTCGGCGATTGACCAATTTTTTTTTTTTTTTTTAAAAAAAAAAAAAACTCGGGGTCCGGTTTCTTCAATCTCACCCTTGTTTGGAGTTGGCGTGATGAGTTATGATTCAGATGCTAATGTACCTACATTAGTGACGGACCCGGGCGTACGTTTCGGTTCTGTCTAGTCGGCAAACCTACAGGTAGTAAACTACGTACCTCGTCTGGGCTTGCTATGGTGTATGGCCAACATTCCCGCACTTAACCACCGATTACCACATCCTCCCGATCACAGAGGGACGGGAACGGCAAGGGGGTTGTGGCATGGAATGCGAAGAATGATCTAGGATTGGCCATGATTAGGCCTGTAATATTGAATGGGGAAGCAGGCGCGGGAGATTTGGGGACTAGCTTATCGCGGGTGCTTGCAGCGGTGATGGCACAATGGGCTGTCAATTCCACTGTAGTAGTTGGTGTAGGTCAGTGGTGCAGACTGCCGCTGCGGGCACTAAAGCCCTCTCGAGAAGGACGGTTCCATGCGCCATGGCAGACCAATCAAGCCCCTAGCCCGTGCAAGCTGTGTTCAGGGGCACGAGTATGTCTTGTTGTCTTTTGCGTCTTGCTCTGCTAGCCTGCCGTTACCAACTGGCCCAGCATTCGTGTTAACCAGCGACCCCGGGACGCCTGGGAGTGGTCAGAACTCTCTCAAACTGTGAGCAGTTCACGGCTGTTGATATTGCTTCTCGGTCAGCATTAGGAGCCGATGCCCTGGGCAGAAGGGATCTCGTGAACTTGTGGTTTCCCAAGCCTCAAGTCGAAGCTGAAGCAGAACTTGCCGGCTGGGAACGAGAGTACGTGCCAAAGCTCCCACCCACTGCCATTAGCGGATGGTGACACAACTCGAGCTTTCGTGGCGGGGCAGATGGATGATCTCCTGGTCCAAGATATGCAGCAGGAAGATGCGTTTGAACAGCCTCGTGCCACCTAAGCCTCTAGATACTGTGAAACAAAATCTCATCTCACGAAGGCAGATCCCAGGGGCTGAGAGTGTAACAGACGAGTCGAAGACGGCAGCCGCCGACTTCAAATTCCCATGGAGAGCGAAGTAGATACATAATGACCTAACGTTGCAAAAGGTTAATCATGAAGGGCGCCGTGAATGCCGTAGGTAGCTAGTGGCCATGACGGCCTGGTTATCCTGCTTCCAAACCAAGGCATTTAGAAGAGAGGATAGATGTGGTCAAGCAATTGACTTCCGCGGAGAGATGACGCGCCCCATGCGGACAGCGCAGTAAAACGCGAACAAGGATGCGACGGCTCTGGCAGAAAAACCCAGGAGGCTTACGGAACTGGTCACTTTAAAATGTTGACGGAAACGTCCGTTGACATGCGGCGCACGTGGATGGCGAAGCCCAGCTGATGTGGTACACCAACCGTATTTCAACGTGACCAGTGATACCATGCGAGGTGCATTCCAGCTTCCCCCTAACGTCTGTGGCCGTAATGCTCGGCTCCTGGACGGACACAGAGGCAAGCCGCAGATAAACTGTTGGTTATTACAGGCGCGATCCTGGGCGGCACCAACATCGGGAATGGCGAGCTCGTATGGAGTTGTCATGATGATGGCAGCTCTGGTAGCTTAGGAGGACGGGGTGATCGCAGGCCAAAAAAGCTACATGAGACAGCCGCTCTCAAACTCCGACGAAATTGCAGCTACATTCCTGACTCAGCTGGTGAGAATGACGCAGGGTGAGTGCAGCCCGTAATAAAGCCCGCAGGCTGCCAACGCGCGGAGCTGTAGTGAACAGGCATGTATAACTTTGATGGTGCCTGTGGATCCAAACTCGCCACGTAAGTTTAGTGTCCCGAGGCCATAGTGACAGGATAGAAGGGTTAACTGAGTTCGGTCCCAAGTCCACGTTCTTTATATGCAGCAGCATCAGAGATGCCGCACCATCGGCCACGGCATCGTAAACCGCTTGCGGCCTTCGGGTCGAGACGAGTAACCCGGAGCCGATGTCTTGCCGCCATTTACCGACTTAGGATGATTGCTTGTCGAGGACTGTAGGTGTGGGTAAGTGCCTCACTGCGCCGAAACAGTCAACGGCCGGAGTGTGGAATCCAAACTAACAATAATCGACTGGGAGATATTTTGCTAGTCAGATATGAGACGGACGTGCGGGTAACAAGAGAAGGATTAATGACCAAGAGCCGCAGGAGAGAAGCAGGTTGTAGTAGGTACGTACGTCCGAGCAGCGGAGCCGCCTTTGAACCGTCCAGCCATTGTGCCTTTCATCACATGCGGGAACGCGGGAGGCAGCTAGCCGTTGCTCACCTGCCACTGTGCTCGTCGCGACCTCGATACCTGTCTCTATGCCTTTCCTCCCTTTCATCACGATCGTAGCCTCGACGGTCTCTGCGGCCCCATTCCCGATTGTGCTCACTTTGACCAAATTTGCCCGATCGTTCGTGATAGCCATCCTGGTTGCGGCCGCGTCTGGGACTCCGACTGCGCCGTTCTCGGTCCCGGTTCCTCTCGCCATGTCCAGACCCGTACTTATCGCCGTGTCGGCCGGGCGGGCGGTCATCCTGCCGGGAATCTGCATCGTGTCGATTTGGACCCCGTCCACTCAGGCCGCGGACCCCCGAATCCCTATCTTTCCCGTGCCGGCCGTGTAATTCCTCCATGCCGTGAATCATCTGATAATGTTCGTCATCATCGGGCTCAATATCCTCGTTGCGGTACTTTCTCCACTTCTCGAGTTCTTTCACACCGCCCCAGCCGCCGGCGCCCCTGGCAGCAGCCCTCTTTCGTTTCTTGTTGGTCTCGTTACGCCATACTTCACTCAAGCGGCTCACACTCTGGCTGAAGTCGACGTGGATGCGCCGATCGTCAATCAGCACTGAATCCATCTTGGAAAACGCTTCCTCGCAGCTCTTCTGGTCTTCAAACTCGATAAATGCGTATTGTAGACTGTCGCCAGTCTTGTGATCCCGAATCACCTCGCAACTCAAGATCTTGCCGAAGCGGCTGAAGATGAGCTCCAGGTCCTCATCGGTCGTGACGGGATTCAGCTTGCAGACGAATAGCACGTTTTCTGGCGGCTTGACTTCGGCAAAGGGCAAGTCTCCCATCATTTCGAGCGTCAGGGCTTGCGCGGCCGCCTCACGCTCCTTCCGCCTCCGTTCGGCCTCCGCGGCGGCCTCCTCATTGGCTTCCTCGTCCAAAAGTTCCTCACCCTCGGCAATTCGCACCGTTGCAAGTTGTGCCTTGGTCGGGGGTGGTGAGCTGCTAGGCTCTCGTAGGCCGGCTGGGTCGGGATAGGGGTCGTCAAGCACAACCGTGTGCTTGATGCGGATGTCGACCAAGGGGTGCCCGCGGTCGTCAACAATTGCATCGTTGATCTTCTCCAACACGTCGAATCCTTCGACGACCTTGCCGAATATAGCTGCCTTGCCGTCGAGATAGTCCGTATTGTCTCCTAGAGTGATGAGGAACTGCGAGCCAGCAACGCGCGTGTCTGGATCGGACGGGTGCGGCGCGGTTGCCATGCTGACGGTACCTCGCTCAAGATGCTTCAGTTTTGGGTGGAAGAGCGCCGGAAACGTCTTGTCGGCTGGGTTGCCAGATAGAAGGCCCCAGATGGAGGTGCCGCCATCGGACTGCGCAGACAGGGGCCCAAGAGGGTCGCCGGTCTGGAAGGAGAAGGACTTCTGTACCGAATGAATGGGGGAGAAGTTGTAGTATTTGACCTTGCAGAGCTTGAGAAAGCTGGAGGTTGCGTCGCGTTAGCAAGCTTCTGGCATTACCCGCAGTTAGCGAATGACCAGGCGACTTACTTCTCGCACATTTTCGGCGCGTAATCGACCAGAAGGTCGATGACGATATCACCAGCACTGGTCTCAAGTAGCACGGACATCTCCAAGGGGCGCAAGGCTAATCAGATGCATGATACGGCACAAGAGTTTGGAGGCACGCAGAAGCGACACAATACGTGATGATGTCGCCAGTTGCTCGGTGAAGGCAAGACCCACTTTGCGAAGTGCTTGCCTGCCGGTTGGCGCAGTTTGCAAACCGCTTCCAGGGTTAGGGGTATGCTTAATCCCTGCAAGAGCAAGAGCAGCAATTTAACGCAAGGTACCTCACGCAGTTCGGCGGCCCCGCTTGGAATGGCACTTACGGTTGGCACAAAACAGAATGGGATCGAAGATTCGAAAACGGGAGAGGCAAGTAATATATCATCTCTTTTGGTTTCTTTTCTCCTTAAAATGGAACTGCTTCCAGTTCCGGTGATCGTGAGGTTCATTTTTAAACCCCGAGCAAAGAGCGGTTGCCAACCGCGCCCTCTAAGTTCAGGCGTCGGCCCCCACACAGCCACGCATCTGACCCCTTGAATCCGAACCGAGACGCCCAAACTCCGGGCTAACATGAAAAGAAAAATAAAATAAAACATGAAAGGGGAGAGGGGGGATTGTCAAATGTTAAATACAATAAAGACAAGAAGCGGGTCCACTTTTTTTCCAGGAAATTGTAGCGGTCACCCCGCAATGAGCGATGCGCCGGATGGGGTGGAATCAAGGCCCGGGGGCACTACGCCGCCTCCTGCCGCTCCGTAGCTCCCGCTCAGTGTCCATCAGACGGCGCTGGACCCAGGTGCGGAAGGCCTGGTCGCCGCGCACTGTTTCGCAGTTCAACAGCTCCGTCAAGGCGCGCTTCATGCCCTCGTTGACATCGCAGAGCTTGGCCTCCTCGACTGCCACCTCAGCTAGCGCCGACTCGTGCGATAATGTTCCCATTTCCCCCGCGGCCACGGCGACGGGGCATGACGCCTTCCTTGCCGAGAGAGGGAAGCCGAGGGGCTGGTGACGCGCTGTTTCGGGCGAGAGGGACATGCGCGTGGGCGAGCTATCAGGGCTCGGTGTGATGGGCGTGTAGATGGACGGTTGCTGGCTCGACGCCGGTCGGAGTTCGTCTATGTGTTGTCTCAGGAACTCGTGTTGTTCGTGAAGTAAAAGATACTTTTGCAACGCGAGGTCGAGGCAATGGTGATGAGGGTACGGATGGACAGACGTCCGTGGAGGCTCAAGCAAAGCACCCATAGTCGTCGATTTCGCCATGCTGCTCATGTTCCTGGGTGAAGGCCGCGGCGATAGTCACTGCCGGTCAATGTATGTCGCTTTGCATTCGAGAATGCTGACGGCCAGATCATTGGAAGTGGAGGATCGAGCCGATTACTGCAAACGAAGACGACTTAGTTGAAGCGGAATCCGACGCGGCTACCCGGCTTCGAGCGATTGCGTGCTTATTACACAAAAGAATCGAGGTTGCCAATACAGGGGTGTCTTTTCTTTCTAATGCTGAGGCGTTTGTTCTTCTCCTAGGAGAGATTGGGTCGTGTGGGAAGGACTGGGCGGCCTACAAGGACGGATTGAGGAGATAACGTAAATCAGATGAAGGAACTGAGTCGAATGACGATGGAGCAATGAGCCGTTTCTAAATATCGGATCGGCTTTCGGTCGGGGGGGTCTGCGGCTCTTTCGGGGCATGCCAATGGCTCTGTGACTGGTGGCGATCGTCAGATTGTCGTCACCGCAGGTAACTTAAGCACCCTGTCTTTCAAGGAGCCGGTGAGGTGAGCGCGGCCCGCAGTTAAAATGATATCGGTGTGCCAACAATGGTAATCATGGATCGACAGCGGATAGCGTCACTGCTCAAGGTCCGAAACGGGAAAGCCACAGCAGATGGCGCAGAGCTGTCCAATATCGCTAGCTTTTATCGATGGTGGCTGCGTGGGCTGTTTCGAAGACTGGTATCGGCAGCAATTTCATATGTAACGTACCTAAGTATCTTTGGGCTATGGGGGTCCCTGCAATGTGTTAGTGGACCATCGTTGCCCCAAGTGTTCTTGCTTCGCCGCATTGGAACGGGAAATTGTTCGTGAACAATCTAATGATTGCCTTGGCATGACTTTGATCCTACCTTGCTAGGTAATTAGTGCATAACAGGATGGCTGGACTCGCTGATTGATAGGTCAAGGGCCTCCAATCGCCAGCCTGCCCAGACACACGAGAGCCTCGGATACTACCGCGGTGGACATGACTGCTTGTGTGTTATGCAGTCTAGACTTAGGCCAGACCCGACATGGTGGAGCCAAGGAATTCGCAGACTGACACGTACAACCTGATGTGCCCTGCAAGCTAAGGTGGCTGATCTGATGACCCCGTCACGGTCAATTGGTACTACAGGTGGCTGGACTTGTCCCGCAACCTGAGTGAATCGAGTCTCTGTCTGAGCCAGTGTGAGGGGATGGGGCGGCATTCCATTTGACCCCCCCCCCCACCCCCCAGAGGACTGGGGCGGGGAGGGGTGCCAAGCATTGCCGCGCACCTCATACAGTCCCCGGAGTTGCTTTGTCCATCAACCTCGAGTAAATAGCGCCAGCTTCCAATTGAAGCCCACCGGTTTACTCATAAAGATCAGCACTCACCTTCTATATATCTATTAAAAGCTTAAGTTATTGCGCTAATGTATCGGTTTGACAGCCGAGCTGCACTTTTTTCTATAGTCGACTCAAAACTCGTCAAGAATCGCGCGCTAACGAACAGGGTGGAAGTGTTTCACTGTCCTGTGCTGCGTCGTACAGTACACCAATCCCAGTTTAGGTGACGGATGAGAACACCTGGATCGAGACTCCTTCTGCCAGCATTGGTTCGGATCACTTTATTTGATAGAATATAAAAGCTACACCCAGGTCTGAGGCTGGGGAAGTGGCTACCTGGGTGACTCAAACCTGCCAAGTTACGCTCTCTGCAGTGCGGACCTCTCCCCAAGACACTGAAAAGACGTTGAACGGCACAACCCGAGTGTTGCCCCAACTGGAACCGTGGACAAAGAAAACCATCCATTAGTACGTCATAGAAGAGGACAACTCAGGACAGACCGTAAACACATACTCCCTTGTCAGTTACCTTGGCTTATCCTATCGTACAACAAAACTCCCCATCCGGTCGCCAAGTGGACAACTGTGGCGGCTTCTGTGTTGCCATCCTTCTCGCCAAATCCTTGACCAAGTCTACCTATAGTAATTCACGGTTGACTAGGCGAGCCCTTCCTTCGGAACTAGACGTTGAAATGCATCGATTTTAGGATGCTGAAGACCGTGGGTAGGGAGATTGAGGCCCGGCGTCTGATTCAGCTCTCGGGCCCCGTCTCAATCATATCCATTCTGCGCAGATATGAGGCGACTGAATCCCGAGGGATGTACGCTTGGTACTCTCTCGCCCACCAGGCAGCTACCGAACAAGATCTCGGGTTAGGGGACATAACGATCTTGTCTGATGTGAGCATAGCAACCTCGCCCGTCTTTTCCGCGGTCTCCTTCCCGCGCACCTCACCAAATCCTAACAGCTCCAATACCCAAGCGCCCTGCATCTCAGCTAGCACTCCGACGGAAACTATGGCGATGAAACCGTCGAGCGACTCGGGATGCCGGCGCGGAAAGGCAAATTCCTCGTCAGCGATATCGGTGGCCTTGTCAAGCGCCTCGCACATGGCGGCACCCATCTGCACCCGTCCTTGCTCGACATATTCGATAACGTAGTTCAGACACTCCTCCACCATCTTACGGTTCCAGCGGCGGTCGCCTACCGCTTCTGAGATGCGGCTCTGCAAGGCATCGTCGTTCCACTCGGCCAGCCACAGCAGCCGGGCGACCGCCTCAGCAACTTCCTCGACGGTGCGTGTGTCTCTTGTTGCAGATGTCGTCGTAGCACAGTATTCCATGGCTTCTGGTTGTGCATACGGTTCCTCGTCTGAATACAAGGCCATCTTTTCGCGTAGATGAGCTCCGTGTACCCTTCGCGTTCTCCCCGGCGGCATAGGATGCACGCCAGCATTGAGAGGATTGTCTCCATTGCTTGCCCGCTTAATTCCTCGTTGATGGCGATCGTTGCGGCCAGTTCTGGCTTTGAGGTGTAATGCTGGTTGCGGAGGGGAGAGCGGAACAGGTCTCGAGCGTTTCTTGTCTAGCGAAGCCGAGAAGCTGGCTGCCGTAGGCTGGGGAGAAAAGAACCACAGCAGGGCCGCCTCGGTGGAAGTTTGGAGTATTTATCCCTCTCCACTACATCGCGTTGCACGCGAGGCCGCGTGCTTGCTGCGGTATATTGGGAGGCAAGAGCTGTGGGTCACGCGGCGTGCGGGGCCGTAGTGAAGTAGGCCGGTACACGGGCCGGAGGGTCGGGAGGTGGCGCAGCCTAACGGCACCGGGCTGCTGGACGTGTACGGGCCGCGCTTGCGGCCAGATGGCGAAGGCTGTGATGCGATCCGGGAGGCGGCGAACTTAACGAAGAAGGGGACCAACGCTCTCCAAACTTTGGAATAATCCCCAAACTTGTAGTCGTGCATGAAAGATCGGTGAGGCATGGGGCGACATCGCGGTCATCAACTCCGAGGCCCGAGGAGGAGGTAGGCCGGAGACCTGGTGGTCGCCTCCGTGGCCTTGCCAGATCCAAGCCGCCACAAACGATTGATCAACCACGATCATGAGACGCTAAATCCTGCTTTTTAGCAGTACCGGCAAAAGTACATACCACTACATTGGAGGCCTATATTGACCAACCGTGAGCAAACTAAAGCAAACTCGGAGAGAAACCTTGACGCAGCTGATGCGGGGCAGTCTTCCGCTACCCGAACGCCAGCCTAGATCCAGACCGATGTGACTGTGGCCGCTATGACTGGTGAAGAGCTTATCCTCGGGAGAGGAAGGACATCAGAAGTAAGTTTGGGAGGCAGCAGGTTCAGAACCGACGACTTGAGTAATCATACCAGCATCAACTCCATGCGCATAGCTCGGGGGAAGAGTGACAGAATTATTTTCGGCCGAGTAATATGCCAATCGCAACCCAGCACTAAACGACTGCCCTTTCTATGTCATTGCTGCAATCAAGTGTCTGGGAATTTATTATCTTGCGACTGCCGAGACGGTGCAGACCCCGACCCCCCAGTTCGAGCCCAACGTCCGGAGCCAAAATAAACTCAGCAAAATCCAGGACTTCGCGCCGAGTTGTGAGCGGAAGAAGCTGGGGGGGAACATTGGCGAGTCAAGCCAGACCACACCTAGTCATCGGGCGTGCCAGGACGACTTCCCTTGTAGAGGACAGTCCGCTGCCTGCCGTCCTCTTCCTCGTCTTCTCGACCGAATCTGGTCATGCTGAACTCGGGCACCCGCCTCGAAAGTGGCCGGAGGAGGCCGCTCGGGTTCTGCTTTGCGCGACGCGCCCGCTCCAACTCGCGTTCCTGAGCAGCCAGAGCCCGCTCGTCGTCGTCATCTAGGCAAGTACCTTCAATGCTGAGGTAGCCGTACTCGCCAGCGAGACCAACATCAAAGTTCTTGATACGGAACCGGAGTTTGCCGCTCACTTTCCGCCCGCGTTCATTAACCCAATAGCCGGTTGTGTGAATTTGCTCCACGATCTGGAGTTCCTCGCCGTCAAGCATGTCCTCCGATTCTTGGTCCCGCTGGGCTTTCTCGTCCTGATGAGACGGCGGTGAGTTGTTCAACTGTGCACCCCCTTTGGCCAAGTCGACCCATCGCCAGCCCTTGGGTAGCCGCTTTGCCTCAATACTGGCATTGAACTTGTTCCAACATACCACACCAATATGTCCTTCGCTTTGGAGCTGCAGAACCCCCTCCATCCACTTCCCCCGTGATGGCACAAACACGTGCGCATCAAAAGTTAGCCAAGCAAAGCCTACTGCGTACTCGTCAATTGAGTGCAGCAAAGCGGGTGTTTGGTCGGTGGGCGGATGCCGAATGCTAGCCTTGGCTGGTCTGTCGGAGAGGTTGAGATTTGAGTAGCTGAGGAGAACGCCGCGTAACAGTGGTGAGTAGTGGTTTAGAAGAGGATCCAGGTGTTGCGAAGCGACATTGGTCAGAGGCTTGTCGAATCCGACCGGGAAGAATGGAACATAGAGAGATATGCTTTGAGTGAAAAAAGGGAACTCAGAGTCGGCGACTAGTTCGGCGGCTAGTTCGCGTGCCGGCTGCCCCTCTAATATTGGTGCTGCTTCTGCGATGGAGCTGCCCTTGACACTGTCCT
The DNA here is from genome assembly GCF_045866475.1 of Madurella fahalii. Classification (NCBI taxonomy): domain Eukaryota; kingdom Fungi; phylum Ascomycota; class Sordariomycetes; order Sordariales; genus Madurella; species Madurella fahalii. The sequence continues at coordinate 9,153,464 of NW_027263972.1, read as the reverse complement.
TGTTCTTCCGCTTCTTTTTCTTATGTGCTTCTAGGTCGGACGGAACAGTAGCAACGGCTTCTTCAACTTCGGCCGCTTTTCCCGCTGCCGAGTCCTCCGAGGTCAGCTCCCCTTCCTGAACTCTTTGCTTCTTCGATTTCTTCTCCTTGCGCTTCTTGTCCGGCCTGTTGCTCGCGCTCCCTGGCCCAGGCGCCTCGGTCGCTTCAATCTCCATTGCATCTACCGTAGTCTGCTCGGAATCTTTTGCAGGCTTGCTCGACTTCTTACGCTCTTTTCTCGATCCGCCCCCAACAGGTGACAGCGCTTGAGCGGAGCCATGTCTTTCGTCGTCTGCCTCGTGATCTTTGTGTTTCTTTTTCCTCTTCTCGGACGGCTCGTCGGCCACGGCGCGGGATTGAGCTTGATGTACCGATTGGCCGTCATCGTCGATACGCTCGCTCTTCGTCTTTTTCGATTTTCTGGGGGTCTCTTCAACAAGGACCGCGTCCTCTTCCTCTCGCGCTCGCTTCTTCTTGGCTTCTGATTTTGTTCGCTTGTGTTTCTTCTCCGACTTTTGGCTATTCGGAATGGCCGCAGTCTGCGAGCCTTCAGCGGCAGCTGCAGACATTATGGGCGGCGGATGTGAACCTGTTGAAGAGGACGGTAGCGGAGGTTGCTGTGAGAGTGGTTCCGTCAAAACCTGAAATTCCGGTACCCTGGCACCAAAAAAAATTATCGGCGGCGCCTGCCGCGGGGGTACGGTACCTCACGTTAAACAGCTTTCTGATTAGCGGAAAGACAAGGCGATAACGGCCGCTCATTGGCCAAGTTCCGCCCCACCAGAGCTTCGGGCATTCTGATCAATTGGGAGGACCCAAAACAAACCATCGGAGACGATACTGCTACGGATTGAGCGAGGATGTTATGAAGAGGTACGGCGCTGGAGATTCGGCCGCCCTGCTAAGATGTTTAGCCTCGTGACTTGTTGTCGTCGGAAACGGGTATAGTCGGCCTAGGTCCGCCGAGCCTGTTGGTCGGCGGGTGGAGAAAGTTCGACCCTGCACGTCAACGTCACATGTGTATTGAAGGCAAAAGGCGGTATTGGGATAATCTGGTAGTCCAGTAGTTTTAATCGTGGCTTGCGACATGTCTCCTAAACCTCGGCTAATGGGATGTACTGTATAGGAGTGAGAGCTAAAGCGTGTGAGTGCCTGGACTGCAACTGGAACCATCCGTCCTAGTCTTGGACATCGGCGGGGTCGATCCGGCCGAATGAGGGGCAGCCCGGGGCACATTGGACGTGTACTATACTGTACCGCTGCCCTTCGGAGCGAAGATGAAGCCATGACACGAGCTTCTTCAGTGCGTCTCCAATCTAACCTGTACTTACCAAATTTGTTTCCCGCTCTTGCCAAAGTCAAGGTCGGCCGAACCCCTCCGCAGCTCAACGAAGCACTCCAACTTCATCAGTCGGCCTTGAGCAGCACCACTCATTAGTGAAGCAACAGACCGCGGGACAACTTCCCAAAATCAACAATGACATCCTTCACACCAGCCAAGGTTTTGATCTTTGGCGGCACGGGCACCATCGGCCGATACATCACCACTGCCCTCCTACGTGCCAAGCCTTCGTCCCAGCAGATTGTTCTTTTCACTTCGCCCAAGAGCGCCAAGGAGAAAGCGCCGCAACTGGATAAATGGAAGTCCGAGGGTCTTTCTGTGTTTGTTGGGGACCTCACATCAGAGGCCGACGTTACGGCCGCCTATAGCGGTGTCGACACAGTCATTTCGGCAGTGGGTCGAGGCGGCCTCCAGCATCAACTTAACCTGCTCCGGCTGGCCGAGGCCTCGAAAAGCGTGCAGTGGTTCCTGCCGTCCGAGTTTGGCACCGACATTGAGCACAATGCCGACAAAAGTCCGCATGAGCCCCCGCATCAGCTCAAGCTACAGGTGCGAAAGTACATCCGCGAGAACTTGAAGCGGGTCAAGGTCACGTATGTCGTCACAGGGCCCTACTTTGATATGTGGGTGGATGTCGCTCCCGGTCTTGAGAAGGCCGGCGGGTTTGTTCCTGAGAAGAAGCAAGCATACGTGATCGAAGACGGCAATGGCAAAGTTGGCTTTTGCACAATGCGCGAGTAAGTTCAACCCACACCTATCCCTTAGCTGCTATCCAGATCCCTCCCTTTCCCGGACCGCATAGCTCACCCAACTATCTAGTGTGGGCAAGTTTGTTGCCGCCACTATGAGATTCCCGGAGGAATCTTTCGGCAAAGCTCTCAAAGTGCAGAGCTTCGTTGTGACGCCCAATGAAGTCTTGGCCGAATATGAGAGACAGACGGGGTCCAGGTGGGAAGTCACCAAGACGCCGCTAAGCGAGATCGCCGCGCTTGAGGCCAAGTTGTGGGAGGAAGGAAATCCGCGGGCGACCCTTGTCACGTTGCGCCGGATCTGGGCTGAGGGAGGGACATTGTACGCGCAGAATGACAATGTTGCCATCGGGATGAAGCCGGAGAATCTGGACTCTCTGGAGGCGGCGGTCAAGAGAGCGCTGGCGGGGGGTTACAAGAAAGACACTTTTTAGTGCATTATGTATGCCTGTTTAACCGGGATATGCATCAAACTGCATTATCGTGGCCTTGGCCTAGACCGCCCCGCCGTTCCTTTGACTCCAGCCCCGTTGCTTTCACTGATCGAGACATCCGACTCGCGCCAAACATCCCTCAAACCTGACCGACAACCGGCGTCCCGCCATGTGCATTGATTAGCAGCATCTAGAATTAGCGAATTCAATCGACCATTGCTCGCCATGGTTTCGGCTCTGCGCGATGTTACGGCGTACCTCTTGGTGCTCGTTGGAGTGGCTACGCTTGGCCCACTCCAGTTTGGCTATCACCTTGTGAGGCAGAACCGCTGGCAACCCAATGTGGTCTGACTAACGCGCATCTGCTTCCAGGCCGAGTTAAACGCACCGGAAGATGTCATTACCTGCCAGAAGAAGTCTATCTCGGCCATGGAGAAGCTGATGTCGCTCGGAAATCTGACGGGGACATCCGTTCCACCGGCCGACTGCATACCCATGAGCCGGGCGTCCTTCGCCGCCATTTCTGCCATATTCACTGTCGGAGGCCTTATTGGTGCGCTTGCTGCCGGGCCATTCACGTCAAGCCGTGGACGCCGGCTCTCGATGCAAGCCACGGCTGTATTCTATCTCGTGGGGTCCATCATCGAGACCTTCGCGTCGTCTGTTCCGGTCATGATCGTCGCGCGCTTCTTCACTGGCGTTGGCGCAGGTGCCAGCACAGTTATTGTCCCGCTGTACATCAGCGAGGTGGCACCGCCAACGAAACGTGGCTTCTTCGGCGCATTTACGCAGATTAGTATTAACGTCGGCATCCTCTTCACACAGACCTTGGGGTATTTCCTAAGCCACGACGGCGCCTGGCGGTGGATCTTCGGTTCGGGCGTCATCATTGCAGTCATGCAGGCCTTCGGCTTGCTAATCGTTCCCGAGAGCCCCACCTGGACCGTGAGCGCGAAAGGAGACATTGTGCATGCCCGACGTGCCCTACAGCGGATCCGCGGCAAGCACGTCAATATTGATGAGGAGGTCGAGGCCTGGGGCAGTGGCGGCGGCAAACCGCCCGGCGAGGAAGAAAGATTACTGACGAGAGAAGAGCCACCAGAGGAAGGCGCTTCTGGATCACTGTTACAATCCTCTACGGCCGCCCGGTCTCAGAAGGCACATCTAGGTTTCACGCAGGTTGTCCGTGACCCATTCTACCGGCCAGCAATCATTGCTGTGGTGGGCATCATGTTCGCCCAGCAGCTCTGTGGCATCAACTCCATCATCATGTATTCTGTATCCCTGCTCAAAGACCTCCTTCCTACAAGCTCCGCCCTGTTGACCATCATCATTTCGGTCATCAATCTCGGCACCACGATTGCCGCCTCCCCGCTCCCGGACCGGCTTGGCCGCAAGACATGTATCCTTGCTTCCATTATCGGCCAAGGTTCGAGCTCTCTGGCGCTGGCGCTCTCGATCAGATTTGGCTTGAAGATTCTGTCGGCGATTGCAGTACTCCTCTTTGTTGCTTTCTTTGCGCTAGGTCTCGGTCCTGTCCCATTCATTATGGCCTCGGAGCTTGTCGGTCCTGAAGCCGTTGGGGCAACGCAGTCCTGGGCCCTGGCGGCGAGCTATATTGCCACATTTCTTGTTGCGTACTTGTTCCCCATCGTCAATGAGGCGTTGAACAACGCCCTTGGTGGCGCTGGTTGGGTGTATTTCATCTTTGCTGGGTTTGCGCTGCTCTGGGCTATCTTTGTTACCCGAAACGTCCCTGAAACCCGGGGAAGGAAAGATGTTGACGAGGTATGGGGCCGGACAAGACGGACTGATTGATGTGGTTAGGTTCCGGTCTCAGCGTGATCCCCCCGCGGCAATGGTATACCGTCAGGTTATAACCAAGACAAATTGCCTCTTCCTACAGACGTATCATGCTCCCTCGAACGCTCGCCTATTGCGGATCATTTGCTCTAACAAGCCAATCCCTGCTCTTACGCCGTCCACGACCAGGAGCTGGTTTCCTCGCTCTGTGCCGTACTCCTCCACCGCAACAGACCGGATGATTTGCTCCAGCCCAGCCATACCAGCGCAACCCATTACCACACATTCGACGTTCCCATGGGCAAGAAGCCTTTTAGTCGCCTGTCTCAACTTCTCCCGGATGATGGCGGGGTCAACTCCCCCGTGGAAATCCCCCGCGTTGAGACCGGTTGTCTCGACCCCGGCAAACTTTGCGTTGAGCGCTTGGGGCTCGGCGCCCAAGAAGGTGTTCACCCCCTGGGTTAGGTGATCCTCCCAGAATTTACCGGTCGTCACGATTCCCCATTTTCGCTGCGGAGGCAACAGCGACAGACACGCCAGGATGCTAGCTTCAAAGATTCCTGTCACAGCTAGCTTGCCAGATGTACCCTGTAACTCGGCCAGTTTCCCGACCAGCGGATGGACACTGAAGCAAGCCACCAGCACCGCGTCGTATTGCATGAGAATACCTGTACTCGTCACGTTTCGGTATACGACCTCGGTACTTCTTAACACATCATTGCCGTCGTTGATGCTCGCCGGGCTATCTTGGGGTGCGGTATAAGTGTAAATGTCGGTAGACTGCACGTCAGTGATCGTTAGCGGTAGCCTACATCTAACATGTAATGAGCGGCCCCTCATGCGCCGACAGGCACGAGAATGGGTGACAGCGATCCATTCATCTTGCCCACCCGGCCTTAGCTCTGCATTGGTGTGTATTCCAACTTGAAGCTAACAGCGGGCCTGCTGTTGTGTGATGCGGCGAGGGTTCCGCATCTTTCGGTTTCCGGAGTATGGCGACGGGTCCGTGAAAACATACTTGGGAAATGTCCATGCCCCTGATAGCACCCTCTACTCCCCGGGTCATTGCCGTGGATGAGTTTGGGTTTAGCACTAGGATACTGGCGGTCCGCCTGACGAAATTGGTGGTCATTGTGTCGACCAGGCCTGTGCGGGGAACTTGGAGGAATAGCGAGGAATAGAGAGGAATATCGAGACAGATCCTCACCCCCTGCTTTCTGTATATACCTACTTGTAATCAGTCACTGGTCGCAGAACCTGCCTGTGAGTATGGGTGCGGGGTATCACGTGGGACCTGTGGTCCCTGCCACCCCAGCCACAGCAGTGCTGACGGGGTGGGCTGCTGCCCCCGGTTCCTGACAGCAGCCTCAACCCCACCATCAACGTGCGACTCACCACCTCCTTAGCTGTAGCTTCGCATCGCCGCCCCGAAATCCGTTGCGAACCATTCTGCACGAACCCATTCAAGCTCGGCGACGGGGACACAATCCAGGATGGCGTCTCCTCCTCCCATCGGTAAGACGAAATGCCGATTCCCCGTTTCCCTGTTTCCCGCAGTGACCTCACCGGAGCGAAACAACAGAGCTGACCTCCGCTTCACTCATCCATAGTCCTCGATGGCGGTACCGGCTTTCTCAAAGTCGGCTATGCGGCGCAAAACTTCCCCGAGTTCCAGTACCCGTCCATCGTCGGCCGGCCGATCCTCCGCACCGAAGAAAAGGGCGGCACCGACATGGTGATCAAGGACATCATGTGTGGAGACGAGGCGGCCGCAGCCCGTACTATGCTCCAGATTAGCTACCCCATGGAGAACGGTATCGTTAAGAAGTGGGATGATATGCAGCACCTCTGGGATTACACCTTCTTCGAAAAGATGAAGGTTGACCCGCGCGGCCGCAAGATCCTCTTGACCGAGCCGCCGCTCAACCCCCTAAAAAACCGAGAGCAGATGTGCGAGGTCATGTTTGAGCGCTACGGGTTTGGTGGTGTCTATGTTGCCATCCAGGCCGTTCTTGCGTTGTACGCTCAAGGTGCGAACTCGCGAGCCACAGAGCCTTGGCCAAGGGTACTGGACGAGCACGCTGACATGACACTTTTGTACAGGCCTCAGCTCTGGTGTGGTCGTCGACTCTGGCGACGGTGTGACACACATTGTCCCTGTCTACGAATCCGTCGTTCTGAACCACCTCACACGTCGCCTAGACGTTGCGGGTCGCGATGTTACCAGAAACCTGATTGCGTTGCTGCTCCGCCGAGGCTACGCCCTCAACCGTACCGCCGACTTCGAAACGGTGCGCCAGATCAAGGAGAAGCTGTGTTACGTTTCTTACGACCTGGAACTGGACAAGCGGCTAAGCGAGGACACGACGGTGCTAGTGGAGAGCTACACGCTTCCCGACGGGCGTGTCATTCGCGTCGGATCCGAGCGTTTCGAAGCTCCCGAGTGTCTGTTCCAGCCGCACCTCGTCGACTGCGACCAGCCGGGTATCGCCGAGTTCCTCTTCAACACGATCCAATCCGCAGACGTCGACGTCCGGTCATCCCTCTTCAAGGCCATTGTTTTGTCGGGCGGCAGCAGCATGTACCCTGGCTTGCCGTCACGCTTGGAGAAAGAGATTAAGCAGCTGTGGCTGACGAGGGTGCTAGGAGGGAACCCGGAGCGGCTGAGCAAGTTTAAGGTCAGGATAGAAGATCCGCCACGAAGAAGGCACATGGTCTTCCTAGGTGGCGCGGTACTGGCTAATATCATGGCTGACAACGAGAGTATGTGGATTTCGAAGCAAGAGTGGGAAGAGCAAGGCCCTAGAGTCCTGGAGAAGCTGGGACCGAGATAGACCCAGTTCAGCACAGCAAAGCGTTGTTTTCGAGGGGAATCAAAAGACCTCAGTGATTGTATATCCGTATCGTAACCGTCCAGCCGGTCGTTTCCTGCTTTCTTACATCGCCTCCGAACTTTAGCCCTCAGGAAGGCCAGGTTCGGGGGCGAGTCACCTGGCATAACAGGGTAAGCTGGGCTCTGCACCAAGTACTGTTAACGCATCGGACTCAACCTTTCCCGCCACTTCGGGCCAACCACCTGCCAAGCACTCAGAAGGCGAGTCTCTGGGGTCGGACGCACAAGCCCCACCTACCACATGAATCGTCCTCCTCATCGCCTGAAGGAACTCGGTGATCTCTTCTGCCACTTTCCGCCCGAGCCCGTCCTTTCCGTAAGCGACAAGAACACGGTGATGCTGGCAATTTCGCTAGGTGATTTGTATCCTCCGCAATTGGATCATTTGTGCAGTGGAGCGGATTCTTCGGTGCCCACGCGTCCACGGATCACGGTGGCCTCGCTGGCTCGTCTCATTTGACAATCCCCGACTTCTCCTCCGCCAAGTCTGCTCTGGCCTCCGGGCTGCCCCATGGCACGAGACTAATGAGCCTCACAAACCCGCCGTCAAGCGCGACCGGCCCGGGCTCGGTCTCCGCCGTGAGAACCCAGGCATTGAAGAGAAGTGTGCAGGCCGCCTTCGAAGGTAAGCATGCTCCATTCGCCGTTCCTTTTTTTTTTTTTCCTTCTTTCCCACTTCTCATTCTTGTCTCACCTCGTTTCGTAAACGGGGCTGTGGCTACCCGAGGAGCCCGAGCTTTCTCGCTTGATCTTTACTCGGTCTGCACAGCATCCCCGCGACGTCGTTCTCTTCCTTTTCTGTTTTCCGTGCCCTGCAGCATGCCGTTGTAAGATATTGCTAGCAGCTGTTCGGGCCGTTATGGAGAATCGGCCGGCTCCACCGTCCTCGGCGCAGCGCCACCAGCACACAGCCGCTGGACGCCGAGCCGCTAAGCCGTATGGCATGGATCTCCCCTGGACAGGCTTCGCATCTGGGTTGATGCATCACTATGGCCCTGCTGTTTCCTCTTACCCCTTCACTGGTGGGGTTGGTGCGAGCCCATATCTTGCCATGATTCCAGTCAAACGCCCTAGGGCTGAAGTCAGCTTCCAGCCGATGCCTTGTCAGTCTTTCCATCTGCGGCCAGATTCATGACTGACTTGTCTCCGCAGACCCAGCAGATCGTGGCATCGGGCCCATGAGCTACCAGAGCAAGGTTCGGGTGACAGACAAATACAAGGTCATCGGCTTCATCAGCAGTGGCACTTATGGCCGAGTGTACAAGGCACTCGGCCGCCACGGCCAGGCGGGCGAGTTTGCCATCAAAAAGTTCAAGCCCGACAAAGAGGGTGAGCAGGTCACGTACACGGGCATCTCTCAGTCGGCCGTCCGGGAGATGGCCCTGTGTTCCGAGCTTAATCATACCAACGTGATCAGGCTGATCGAAATCATCCTGGAGGACAAGTGCATCTTCATGGTGTTTGAATATGCCGAGCACGATCTACTCCAGATCATCCATCATCACACACAGCAACCCCGCCATCCCATCCCGCCAACCACCATAAAGAGCATCATGTTTCAGCTGCTCAACGGTTGCCAGTACTTGCACACGAACTGGGTGCTGCACCGGGATCTCAAACCAGCCAACATCATGGTCACCTCAGCCGGGGAGGTCAAGATTGGCGATCTGGGACTGGCCCGTCTATCCTATAAGCCGCTGCACAGCCTCTTCAGTGGCGACAAGGTTGTTGTCACGATATGGTACCGCGCGCCTGAACTCCTCCTGGGGAGCAGGCACTACACACCCGCGATAGATATGTGGGCTGTCGGCTGTATCTTTGCCGAGTTGTTATCCCTCAGGCCGATCTTTAAGGGGGAAGAAGCCAAGATGGACAGCAAGAAGACGGTACCGTTCCAGAGAAATCAGATGCAGAAGATTGTTGACATCATGGGACTGCCAACCAAGGAGCGTTGGCCGCTGTTGACGAGCATGCACGAGTACAGCCAGCTGGCGACATTGCAGCCCCCGATCAACCATAGCCATCACCACCACCACCACAGCCACCACTACCAACGGCAAACTGGCGGCGGGAGCCACCTCGAGAAGTGGTACTACAACACCATCAACCAGCACGTTCCCGGTTCTAGCACCTCGGCGGGGAATCCATCCACCCTGGCGAGCCTCGGAAGCGAGGGGTACAAACTCCTCGCGGGGCTGCTCGAGTACGACCCCGAGAAACGGCTCACGGCGGCCGCGGCGCTGCAACACCCCTTCTTTAGCACCGGGGATGCGGTGAGCGCGAACTGCTTCGAGGGGCTCAAGATGGAGTATCCCCACCGCAGAGTCAGCCAGGACGACAACGATATCAGGACCAGCTCGCTGCCGGGAACTAAGAGGAGCGGCCTGCCTGACGACTCGCTGGTTAGGCCAGGAAAGAGGGTCAAGGAAGGGTAGACAACAATTACGGGGACGAGTTGCACTTCCCACCCCTTTTTGGTTCCATCAGCCAGGGTCATTTCCTTCTATTTGTGGCGTTGGGTTCTTGGGTTCTTGCAACTGTTGTGGGCGTTTCAATATGCATTCTACTTGTGTTCTAGGGCGAGGCTTTAGGATGTAGTTAGCAAGGCGTAGCGGGTAGGCATGTATGCATTCGCACATAGACCAAATGGTCACCGTGGCTAGTAATGTCAGAAGCAGCTACGAGTAGGACTGGAAACCTCTGACTCGGATTTTACTGGATTCCATTTCTCTTCTGACATTCTCAAATTCCGTCGGCCGCTCACGCAGTCGTCGGCCCCCCTTTGTCGCTCTCTTCTGGGTATAGTTTGTGCTCTCCCTCTCTCCCCCTCCCCCCTCCCCCCTCTCCCTCTCTTTCTTTCTCTCATCTCTGAACCAGAAAAGAAGGTATGGGACAGGTAGCCCCAAGATTAAAGAAATAGTAAAAAAGGGTCGTAAATGTAGACGTTAAACACAAAGGGGAGCGGCACAGTGAAGCGCAGATGACAGGAGGGAAAGGAAAAATAAAAACGAAAAATTACGACACGATGCACCCGCCAACTCCCGAGGCCAGGGACGGCGAACAAGTAGAGCGATAGGGTTAGGTGGTTTGCTTCTTGCCCGCCGCGTCGCCGGATTTTCGGAGCAAGAGCCACTCCCCCGCCTTTGATCTCCTACCGGTTGTGTGGTTGTTGCAATGTCGGAGAGTGGGTGGGGCGGGTATGCCACCCATGTGCCTTCGTCCCGAACCCAGTTCCTGATGCGAACGGTGTACGACCGGCGTATTACATTGCTCCTTCCGTTGGACCGCCTGTTGGCCCTCAACCGTGACGTGCTTATTTCCCACCGTACTTGGGCATCTTTTTGATGTTGTCCGACAGCCAGCCGAAGCCCTCGGTCAAGCCCTCGCCATCGGTAGCGATGGCCGGCTGGACGAACCAAGGCCTATCTTTGAGCTTGTGGAGCTCCAGTTTGTCGGTGATTTTCTGGGGGTCCATGGCTGTTCCGGGGAAGGTTAACGGGCGCGACTCGTTGGCTAGGTGAGGAGTAGACTATACGTACCGCCGTCAAGATCTTGCTTGTTTGCAAATACGAGAAGCAGGCAGTCGGACATTTCGAGGTCGTTGAGGATGCGATGCAACTCTGTCCTGGCCTCATCGATCCGAGCGTGATCCGACGAGTCAACGACGAAAACGAGACCCTGAGTGCCTGTCCCGCGGCTGTCAGACCCATCTCAGAGCCACTCTGGACCCAACCCCGCCCCGGAACTTACCGCTATAGTAATGCCTCCACAGCGGGCGGATCTTGTCCTGGCCACCAACATCCCACATGTTGAACTTGATATTCTTGTAGGTGAATGTCTCGACGTTGAAGCCGACCGTAGGGATGGTCGTCATGGTCTGGTTCAGTTTGAGTTTGTACAGAATGGTTGTCTTGCCAGCGGCATCGAGTCCCAGCATCAGAATGCGCACTTCCTTTGAGCCAAAGAGCTTGCCGAAAAGGCTCGAGATGGACAGCGCAGCGCCCATTTTGGTCGATGGCCGGTTGTCCTCTGTGTTCCGTAAATTTATGACGCTTAGTGATTTGTTGCGATGGCTCGTTCGGTGAGGCAGGTCACACGAGGATGGGATGCGCTTGAGCTCCGAGGGCTGCGAGGGTAGAATATGACCTTTCCTGGTTTGAAGGCACGTAATTATGGTAACGGAAATTCCGGTTGTGCCGAGGACAGGGACCTGATCGGGGTAACTTTGTTCGCTGTTGCGGCGATGTGATCGATCGTGTTTGCTGAAGGACAAGCGCTAGAAAAGGATGGATATCCGTTCTGGCATAGGACAAACGGGTCAGCGCCGCCACGACAATGAGGTGTCTGCCACGGAAATGAGGCGGAACCCGGGCATAATCCACGAGTGGATCTCGACAAGACCGGGTCTAAGTACTGTACCTTCGATGAGCGTATGTGAGCAATGATCTAACAGCGCTAGGCGGCTAAGCAAACGCATGCAAACGCATCAGCAATCGCAGGCTCGAAGAGAGACAATGGCGGCGACCAGGTTGCACATCTGATGTCTCGGAAGGCTGCGTGTTGTTTAACGTGGAGCCGCGTTCTGTCCCTGACAGGGAAGTGCCGCCTGCATTGTTCGAAACCTGGAGCTTCAAGAACCCTGGAGCCAAAATTTATTACCCCTGAACTTCTGGGCCAATGGCGGCGCTGAGCCAGGCAGAGGAGGCGCGTGCGCTTCCTCGGCTGCAACCCAAGCTGTGGATCCCAAGTTGCCAGCTGACGGTGAGGTCAAAGAGCGCCGGCACCTCGTGCGCTCGTCTATGGAGACTCAGAGTCACTGAACGCCGAGAAAGCTAAAGACGCAGAGGCGATGACAAACATGCCATGGTGTGGAGAGCTGCTAAGGACTTATAATTACGAAAACGCTAAACTTCAGTTCCTGTACTCGACCACAAATCGCCTGTCGACAAGCTGGAGAGTCACGCTGTTTTCCTCACCCTCAAACCGCAGACTGACCTTTCCTGTGGCGGCATCGGTCCCCATCACCTCGGCCTTGTAGAATGTGGTACTATCCGGATACAGGGCCAGCACAGTTCTGCCTCGTTCGAGTTCGGGCAGCTCGACGTCAGCTGCCGGGATGGGAATCATGCTGCTGGCACTGGTGCGATACTCAACACGCTGGTCCGGGGGCAGGTCGGGGTCGGCATCTTGCACCTTGTACCGCCGTGACTTGCCCTCGCCCAAGACTTGCTGCACACGACCAAGCATCCACTCTGTGCTCTCGGTATTAGCCGTCGGTTTGGGCTTGAAGACCACGTCCTGGCCCTTGAAGAATGAAATCTTTGCTCGCTGGGCGGCTGTCGCGGACCCAATCCCGCCTAGCTCGGGCGGCACGCTGTCGGCCTTTCCCGGAGTGTCACGATCTCCGCCGCGCGGCGGAACGCTGTCACGGTTTGCTGAACGGTCGCTGCCAGCACCAGCGCTACCTCCCAGCTTGCGTCCTACCGGCGACGGAACAGGCGACTCACCGCCACCGTCAAAATCGTACACCAATCCTAGATCGCGGTCGCGGTCTTTTTCCCTTTCCTTCTCTCGCTCCTTCTCGCGCGCGCTAGCACCACGAACCGACGACGCCCTGGCTGAGCCCGCTAGCAATCCGCCAGGCCGTTCGCGGCCTGACAGGCCCGACGCACCGGCAGCTTGTGCCTCTGATTCTTCCCTAGATTTCACCAGCGCCCTGAGGACCGTGACGTGTTCAATGAGTGCGTCAATCTGCTGCTTGGATAGGTCGGCGCCCTTCACACCGCCCCGCAGCATACTGTCAAGTTTTTGTTCTTCAGCCGCGATGTCAATGTTGCCCTTATTCTTGGCGATGTAGCTGTCCTGCGCCACGATGGCCCGGAGTGAATCGTTGCTGCTGTTGATGCCGTCGATCATGGTCCGAATGTCGTCTTTGATCTGGCCCCACAGATGCGCCTCCTCCCCTTGCGTGCTGCCGCTGTTGCGGTTGGGGCCGCGAGCATTGCGATTGCGCGAAGACATGTCGGACGTGGTGCGCAACTTCGAGCACGAGTTTTGCCGGGTGTGACTAGGGAATGTCGTTCTCTGCTTGGTGGGCTGGGAACTATCCTGATGCCCTCGATCCGTAGGTCTGGGCTGCCTCGATCAGGCTGGCATTTGCATAACAGCCGCTGCTAGCTCGTGTGCCTGGTCCACCGAGTTGCCGTGGGAGTCTATTTAGGAACGTTTGCAGCGGGCCGTCACGAAAGGAAGTACCTGCTAGTCTTGGATCAGTGGACGCCATGACTACGTCAATACGGGTAGGCATGGAAACCTTGGCTGAGCGGCTGCGGCAGCACTTCCCTAATCAACCTTTATCTGCTCCGACGGGAGGCAGTCAGCCAATCCAGGACTATTAAAGTAATCCGAGGTTGCCGCGCCGCGGGACCGCGGTATGTGCAATCAATCTGAAATAGGCCTCGTTAACTCGATGCAAACGGGGGCTTCGGTCGGCGGACCTCATGCCTCGCGACGGTGTTAAGAGTGATGAGCCGGCGAAGCGCCGGCAGAATCAAGGGCGGTCAAAACAACCGGCAACCTAGGGTGGAGCCTGTCTTGCACCGCGGGGTAGCCGTGCGCCTGGAAGAGCGAATCACTGTGTAAAATGGAAATTGGACTCCTCAGCACAGTGCCAACCGATCTCATGGGCACAGGCACACTCCGCAGGCCCCATCTTGTGACGTAAAAGGAGGGGAGCAAGCTCCTTGTCCCACTACCGAGGGGAACTGGGACATGGGATGGCTCTGGAAGGTGATTACATCCCGTTGCCGACTTCCAGGAAACTTCGAGCCAGCCAGCGTCCAAGTTTCTGTTTCTTGGGTTTCCTTCTGCGATGCAGGTTCCCCTGATTCGGCTCCGGTGCGGAGCAAATTCATACGACTGGGGAAAGAAGGGCACAGCATCTGCTGCCGCCAGGTTCGCCGCCGCGACACCATCTGACGACTTCACAGTTCAAGATGACCGCCCATACGCGGAGGCAGGTTAACCATCTCTTCCCAAATGACCACGGGGAAATCAACCTCCGGCTAACAAGTGGTGCAGTTGTGGATGGGCACGCACCCATCCAACCCCTCCAAGGATGCGACCACAGGCCGCACTCTCCTCGATCTCGTCCAGGACAACCAAGCCCTCCTAGCGCCGTCGGTCGCCGCTCGGTACGACAACAAGCTTCCGTTCCTGTTCAAAGTTCTCTCTATCAACAAAGCCCTGTCGATCCAGGCGCACCCCAACAAGAGGCTTGCCGAGCAACTGCACGCCAGAGACCCCAAAAACTACCCAGACGACAATCACAAGCCCGAGATGGCCATTGCAATCACCCCCTTCGAAGGGTTCTGTGGCTTCCGACCTCTAGAGGAGATTGCCCACTTTTTGCAGTCTGTTCCCGCGCTGCGCGGGTTAGTGGGCGAGGAAAAAGCCCAGGAATTTGCTGATGTCGCCAAAAGCGGCCCAGAAAACGCCTCTGACGAATCAATAGGGCGAAATAAGAAGGCCTTGCAGAAGGTCTTTAGCGCCCTCATGTCATCCTCTGAGGAAAATATGGCCGCTGCCGCCAAGATGCTTGTCGAGTCTGCCGCCGCCGCCGGAGCCGATTTCGCCGCGGGTGGTGTCAGTTCGACTCCTGGGTCAGTCTTGGCTGAGCTGGTCACCCGCCTACACAGCCAATTCGGTCCTGACCATGGCCTCTTCGTCCTCTTCTTCCTCAACTTTGTCACGCTACAACCAGGCGAGGCACTCTTCCTCCGCGCCGACGACATCCATGCCTACATTAGTGGTGACATTATCGAGTGCATGGCCAGCAGCGACAATGTCGTACGAGCGGGCTTCACCCCAAAGTTCAAGGACGTTGACACGCTTGTTAATATGCTCACCTACAATTACGCTCCCATCGACGAGCAAAAGATGCATCCTACCGAGTATCCATACGTCACCCTCAATCGGACTGCCTATAGCTCCGGGTCTACCGTTACGCTGTATGATCCCCCGATCGAGGAGTTCAGCGTGGTGCGGACCACGCTCATGGGCAGCGGATCAAAGGCCACATTTGACCCACTGGATGGCCCCAGCATTATCATATGCACTGCTGGCAGGGGCAAGATCTCGGTTGGCCCAACGGTACAGGAGGTCAAGGAAGGATATGTGTTTTTTGTCGGTGCCGCCGCCGAATGTGTTCTCGAATCTGACGGCTCGGGTGATGATGATGAATTTATCACTTTCAAGGCGTTCTGTGAAGTTGAAGAGCATCGGAATGGAACTTCATAGCACAGCGTCAGTAACTTAGGGCGATAGACAGTGACGGTGTCGGGTACGAAAGGGAAACCACAGTTACCTTACACACGGCTGAAGTCGGGACCAAAGCTCATAATTAACTGCTGCGTCTGCTCATCTTTCGTCTGCGCGATCCGCCTGTTTGAAGACCAATCCAGCTCGTATTGTCTAGCAAACCGATCGTAGGCAGAGTTGCGCTGGCACCACCGTAACAACAGGTACCGAGGAGCAACCAACATCGCCCTTTACCCGCTGTTCCGGACAGGCGCGGAACTACCCCATCGGTTGTCTAATGGCTCAGACGGCTCGGGCTTGGCCAGCCGCCTAAAATAGCAGCGGCTCGAGATCACGTCTTTATTCAAACCCTGCTCCACCACCAACGGTTACTCTGCGCCTAAGAACAAGTGATATGCCTCGCTGGCCGTCTGAGGAGAGCCATTGAGTGGATTTGAAGGATTGGGTTCCCTTTGCTGCGGTGGAACATTGCCTCATAGAGCCGGGAGGGGTCGTACTAATATAGTCAGTCTAATGTATGCCGCGGAAAGAACTCCTTATTCCGGGTCAGCAAGACATATGCTGCCGCTTCGCAGGGGCAGGGTAGCTATGGCGACCCGGGTCCTGGATATTGCTACTCGTTAGATAGCTTGGCCTGCATGCGTCTCATCGGTGCTCCGGAAAGAACGAGATATCTTCAGAATAGATAACTACAGTAAAGTTCCTCTTCCAGCACCCGGAACTTAATCTTCATCACCTAACCCTTCTGATGGCAAAGACTTCTGTGATTCCAACCACCATGGTCAAATCAGTCTTGCTCTCGTACGTCCTTGTGGGATCGGCCATTGCGCAGAGGAATAACCCGCCACCGCGTGCCTCCGCAACACAAACCTTATACGGCCAATGTAGGACCGCCGGCTAAGATGGTTAAAACATACACTGACTAAATTCTTGTGAGAAGGTGGTGGGCAGACATGGACGGGGCCAACAGCATGTCCAACGGGCGCATACTGTAAAAATGATGGAAAGTAAGTAATCTGAGTATTCCCATCTTGTGCGCTTTGCAAGTTCCTTTAATGTCGACGGAATAGCTACTAACGTGTCCCCTTATCACCTAAAGCATCTGGTACTCGCAATGTGTTCTACTCGAGTCTGGAGGAAATCCGCCCCAGTCCTCGGGGCCGGGCGCGACAATAAGGACGCTGACCACGATATTCAGCGTCGGTGGGCCGACTCCGACGGTCGTCTCAACACGCATCACATATTTGACCCCAAGACCATCCACTACCGCTGCTGCCCCGGTAGTCACAATTACATTGGTCCCGGATGATCCGTGTGATCATGAATACCTATGTTAAACTGGCCGTGGGGACTGCATCAGGGTAGACGGTAAGAGGCGTTTATTGACATGCGCGGCCTTCCTGGAAAGGACTCAATCACGAATCCTTGAAAGACTCAAATAATTTCGCCGACATGGGTCAGGCAGCGTTATAGTTAAAGATGTCCCCTCCGAAGTTACAACCAAGCCTGCAAAATGCATACCACGTCTGTCCCGCCAGTTGAATCCTATTCCGCCCAACGAACGCCAGTTGGTAGCCCGCATGATGGCTTTGCGGATAAGCTCTTTTCGGCCCACATTCCTATGTTCTTCCGACTTCCCGTCCTCTTGAAGATTTCGGATTATGCCATGCTCCCGTTCCATCTGGACTTAATTCTAGTGCACGCGATTCAAGCGGGCCAACTCATGTGCCAAGCTGCAGAAGGGAGTTTATATCATGATATCTAATTCCTTGTATGCTTGCCCCGGGGGGGTAACATGCTGCTGCACGTATACGCAGGACTTCCTACAGAATGGCAGTCCGCTATATCCTCAAGCCCTGTAGAATAGACAAGTGAGGGCAACACCATGATACGTATAATTAGCGGCCCCATAAACCCGGTTAAATGGACGTTGAGTATGCTTAAGTGGTAGCAATGTTGGTTATCAAATCTTCTAGCAAGCGCATCATAGATGCTTATGTGCTGTACAATATTACTAGCCCGGTTAGTCGTAGCCAAATTCACCACCTTGACGGATCAGTGACAGTTCTGATAGTAATGTGAACAATTACCTAGGTACCGGGAAACGAAGAACCCATCGCTGCGCCCAACGTTGGTAGACAAGTGAACCAGCAGGATTTCCTTGATTCAAGTTGATATGCATCTGCGAAAACCGAACTAATTAGTCGGCACGATCACCCTGTGTGTTTCTAGGCTATCTCGCGTAGTACCTGAGGCGCGTTAAGAGCAACCTTTGATCTACCGCCGGGCTTAGACTAAAATTCTGGAAATAGTCGTTGCCCGCCTGTTAAGCCGTTGCTAAGATCGGAGAGTTTTGCGGGGTGAGCTCGGGGGAAATGGGGGCAAACGGCACCTCACTAAGGTCACTTGGGGTGAACTTGTTTGGAAATGCCCCTTATTGCCTCGCTAGCCTGTTCTCTATTGGCTAGCAAACGCTGAAAGAGCGATCCCTGGCCTCGTCAGAATCCTTTACTTTTTTCCCCATTTGCCTCGGCATTCCTTGATTTCCCCTCTTCCCCCAATCCGCCGAGACGTCCAGTTAACCCAAAACGGAATCGAGGACCAGGAAACAGCACGGCCGATGGCAACTCACTTATTAGTCGGCCCTCGTCAGCACCGGCCGCTGAAGCTGCCAAAACTTTGCGAAATTCAAGATTGACGTTATCATGGTTTCAATTCCCCTGGCCTTAGCTGGCGCCGTAGCCGGATCCGCCTATCTCAATGCACGATTTTCGCTTGAACATGACTTGCTTTTCTTTCGCATTGCCGGCTCGACTTTGTTTAATCTCATCCGTGCGGTCCGCGCTGGAAAGGTAAATGTCTTCTACGTCCTTGAGAAACAGGCTCTCGACAGAAATGTTGCCGGACGGCCGTTCATCTTGTTCGAGGGCAAGACGTACACCTACGCCGAGACGTATCAGACCGTGCTGCGGTATGGCGCCTGGATGCGCGAGCGCCATGGCGTGTGCGAGAGCGATATCGTGGCGCTCGACTACCAGAACTCGGAGACGTTTATCTTTCTGTGGTTCGCCATGTGGTCGATCGGCGCGAAGCCGGCATTCATCAACTACAACCTCCAGGGGGCGGCACTGACACACTGCCTCCGTGAGTCGACGGCTAAGCTAGCCATTGTGGACCCGCATGTGGCGGGGAGTATTACCGAAGAGGTCCGGCAAAGCCTGCCCGGCATGAACTTCGTCGTCTTCACGCCAGACATCGAAGCTGAGGCTGGAAGACTGGAGCCGGTGCGGTACCCGGATGCGGTGGGGGCCAAGGACGACTACACCAGCTTGGCGCTTTTGATATACACGTCTGGTACGACGGGCATGCCCAAGCCGGCTGTCGTCTCATGGGCCAAGGTCTACCTGGCTGCCATGCTGACGTCCAAGGGTAGCAGCGCAGGGCCAGACGACGTTCTCTACACGGTATGTCTGCTTTATTCTGTGTTCTATGGCTAGGCTCTAAAGATCAGCCAAGTGCATGCCTCTTTACCACAGTGCCGCCTCCTGCCTTGCAGTGGGCAGCATCCTGTGGGTGGGAGGGGCCGCTGCTATCGGCCGACGGTTCTCGACCAAGACATTTTGGAAGGATGTGCGTGAAACCAACTCGACAATCATCCACTACGTGGGCGAAACGTGTCGATACTTGACGGTGGCCCCGCCCGAGATAGACCCTGTAACGGGCGAGAGCTTGGACAAGAAGCACCGTGTCCGTGTGGCCATGGGCAATGGATTGCGGCCTGACGTCTGGGATCGCTTCAGGGACCGCTTCGGCATCGAGGTAAGCTTGAGGCGTTCTGGGTTCGAAGCGTTAGGCCCAAGACTGACTTGCGGTCTCCAAACCGACAGACCATCATGGAATTCTATGCCGCCACCGAAGGTGCTCTCGGCCTCTGGAACGTCTCCCGGAATTCGTTTGGCAAGGGCGCCGTTGGCCGGTACGGAGTCATTTCCAAAACCGTTCTGGGGGGCCGGTCGGCCATCATCCGAGTTGACGGCGAAACAGAACTGCCATGGCGGGATCCCGCAACAGGGCTCTGCCAGCGCGTCAAGAGCGGCGAGGTTGGTGAGTTCATCGTCCGCCTACCCGCCGACGACACCAGCAAGCGCTTCCAGGGATATTATGGCAACGCAGCCGCCACAGATTCCAAAATCATGCGCAACGTGTTCAAGAAGGGCGACGCGTGGTATGGGCCCCTTATTACTCAGATTTGGCTCTCACGGGGCTTTCAGGTTGCTGACCGTTGCGTCACAGGTTCCGCTCCGGAGATGTGCTGAGGTGGGACCGCGACGGACGCATCTACTTCAACGACCGCATTGGGGATACGTTCCGCTGGAAGAGCGAGAACGTGTCGACGACCGAGGTTGCCCAGACCATCGGCCTCCATACGGCGGTGCAGGAAGCCAACGTGTATGGTGTGCAGCTGCCGCACCACGATGGCCGAGCTGGATGTGTGGCTATCGTACTTGATAGCCCTTACCCTCACCCAGAACTGCTTGCGAGCTTAGCTGCGCACTGCAGGGAGAAACTGCCGCGGTATGCGGTGCCTCTGTTTCTGCGCGTGCTCAAGGAGGTTGGTATGCAGAATACAGGCACGAATAAGCAGCAGAAATACATCCTGCGGCAACAGGGCGTTGACCCTGCCAATGTTGAGGGTGATGCGCTGTTCTGGCTGAAGGATGGGACCTACACCCCCTTCGGTCAAACGGAGTGGAAGTCTCTGCAGCGGGGGCAGGTCAAGCTCTGACTTTACAGGCTAGGGCTGTTACCATTTTCCTCTATCTCCATATGAGGTTATGTAGAAGAGTATGTATTGCATCTTAGAGACCTTAGACATGCAGCAGAAGGTAAAGTTAGTGTTGATTGTCGAACATTACTAATTAGTAAGTGGTATTATTTGGTACTCGCCGCATTTATGCATTTCAGGTGGCAACACCAATCGGAGAGTCGAAAACTACCATCCACCTACAATCGGTAATGATGTGATAAGCTGCTGCTTCCCATCTTTGCTTAAAACAATTTAGCCCTCCTTCCCGTTTTTCTGGGTCTGTATGATCGACGCAGTCTATCTTTGGATAACCCGGCGCGGACTTGGGGATCCCGCCCCTAACATCTGTGCGCCAGTTGTTCCGGTGTTGCGGACTCGTTCGACAGTCAGTCTGAGGTGCGGCGTTTGCTGCGGACGCCCGGGCACACCGCTGGGGGTAGGGCTTGTATGGCATCGTAGTGGGCAAACTTCCCTTAGACATCCGGGATGCGACTTTTGTGTACCAATTGGTGCGGTACCCGATGCCAAGCGGATTGATAAGGACTACCTTAATTAGGTCATCTCGATTCAACATCCATTCCCGGTGGACAAAGCTTAGATCGCCGTTTCTTCGACATTCCCATGATTCTGGTATGAGTTTAGTGTGAACAGGCCTAGCACTTGGCAGTTATGCTAGATGAATGGCATTTGTGCGGTACCTTAGTTAGTACGCAGCCGGGGCAGTTGGCCATAAAATGCGTTTCAGGGCTCTCATGATCGCCTGCGAGTCTGTGATACCGCTGCCTTCCAACTGCCGCGCCTTCCATTCGGCGCTCGGAATTGACAATGCGCATTGCATGCATCAGCACTTCTGATACCGCGATCGTCCCCTGCTTTTGCAGCCCCAAAGATGGTGACGGACGCAGTTTGCTCATTACTACCGCGAGTCACTCTCGCTGGGAGTCCCTCATTTAGGATGGAGTACTTCCTTTCAACTGATCCATCTACCTTGAGTAATTAATTCTCACATCGCCAATTTCATGTTGCAGTTCAGACACCTGACCTTCCACGACCTGACAGCCTAGCCATGGAGGCATTTCCAACAAATTCAACGTTTGCGACAACCCCATTCTCAAACGGAACGGATTCAGAATTTGGTGGAAAAAACGAGACTGGGTTTCCCGGCTTCTGGCGACAAAGAGCGCGGCTGGATGACCTTGGTCCAACAACGCGGGTGTCTGTATGGGTGCTGGTCGGGGCTTCGTTCCTCCTCATCATGCTGCGCGTGTACTGCAAGTTTGTCAGACACAAACGGCTGCACGCAGATGATAATTTTGCCATTGCGGCATGGGTATGCGTCTTACACAAGACACCGCAGTCGCTCGATGCAGAGACTAATGTCAAGTTTGGGCTAGTTGGCTCTACTAGGGACTGCCATCTGCAATAATATTGCCATCGACCTGGGATACGGCAAACATGTGTGGCAGATACCGTTTCAAAACGTCAACAACATGTATTTGATCGGGCAGATTACAGTCACCCTCACCATCTGTAGCCAGGCCTGGAGCAAGACGTCGTTCGCCATAACATTGCTGATGATTTCGGATGGGATTCACGGCAAGACGAGGGTCTTCATATGGTTCGCTATCGTGTCAATGAACCTGCTCTTCGGTATTGGGGCCATGCTGTTCTGGATAGGATGCACGCCGCTGGAGAAAGCCTGGCATCCGTATACGAAAGGGACCTGCTGGAGCCCCAACGTAGTAATCACGTACGGCATTCTTACCAGCGGTAGGTCTTCCCCCCAAAAGAAAGAAGAAGAAAAAAAGGCCAGAAACGCAGGGAGAAACAAGCTGACTGAGGGTTGCTAGCGTATTCCGGCGTGATGGATTTGGTCCTCGCCATCATCCCTTGGAAGATCATCATGAGCCTCCAAATGCAAACCAAAGAGAAAATAGGTGTTGCATTGGCCATGAGCATGGGAGTTTTGTCAGTCGTCTGAAGTGAAGTATCTCTAGCATGGATTTTCTAACTTGGCTCCAGTGCGGCAGCCTCAGCCTTCATCAAGTGTTCCTCCCTCCCACAGCTAGGAGGACGAGACTTCCCACGTGAGTACCCCCTCACATGGAGCTTGACCGAAATGAGGTGTCGTGGAAAGCCAACAGAAATACAGATGACGGGGTCACTCTGGTTATCTGGGGCACTGCCGAGGCAGCCGTCACCATTATGGCGGCATCGGTCCCGATGCTAGGGATATTGGTGCGTGGCTTTAGGCCACGGCAAGGTCGCAACCATAACAGCAATAGTCGGTCGAGGACGACTTTTGCCAGCTTAACGACGAATTCCTCTAGAAAGGTCTACTATTATAACAAGCCTAGGAGAGACCTCGTCACTATGACTGGCTCAACATGGGCAGGTGGAAGCCGATAACCTTCGGAGTGTCCTGAAACCTAGTGTTTGCTACTACAGTTTAGAGATTTGAAAGGTATTCCTTCAATATCGTCGATATCGGTGTGGATCCTGTGTACATTTCGTGGATGTGCAGGCGAGTTGCGACAAAGGGAAGACATGGAGACTCAAACCTACCGCCCCAGATCTAGACTTGGACCCCGGTTCATCTGCCTTTCTGCAAAGTTCAATGCCCTCCGAGATGGCTAGCCGTTCGGGCCCTCCCGTTCCATTTCTCAGATGCAGGCCGTCAATGGTTGCTGCCGGTCGATATTTTTAGCTTTTCACTGATTAAATTTCCGGGAAACGGGGGCCCCCTATTCAGCCGCCAAATTGCTCTGGCGGAAGATGACACGCCACTCAGGGCACCGTTGTAACCTCAATCTTCCGGCATATACAAGAACCAAAAAAAGGTTTCAATATCATTGGTTATTTCCGATCTGAGCTGAGATGTGGTCCACAAAGGCAAACCGAAAGTTTGGAAACTCCCAGCAACCAGGACGTTGAGGTCCCTTTATGAGGCCCTGACTGCCTCGCATGGTGAGCAAGGCGTTGCATTTTCCGAAAAGGATGCTCCGTGATAAACACATTAATATACAACCTGCCCAATATAGTCTTCAGCGCTACACTCTCGAGGCTACCTAAATCCGCTGATGATGGGTGCTGGGATAGACATCTGGGAAGATAAAATACGAAGGCTATGCCTCTATTCTACGATGACTTCAAGTTGACAGTAAACAAAAAAATACCTGAAAGAATCCAGACGAGGAACTGTTTGACGTTCAAAGTGCTTCGGCGACAAGCTGTATCCGACTATTCAAAATGCTGTCTCTGGCTGTCCTGTACCTCGGCTTTATGGTGAGGTAAGCTTGCCCTTGGCTTTCGTTCCCTTCAGAGACAATCGTTATGGCCTAACTAACACATGTGACGACAGCGCCGTCATCGGCCAAATAACGCTCAACCCGACAACCATCCGCACCGGCCGGCCGGGCCTACCAACTTCAACAGTCACCGTGACAGAAACCAAAACCCAGACCGATACAGTGACCAAGACGGAAAGCTACATCCAGCAAGTCACGGTGACTGCAACCAAGACTAGCACCGTCACCAGTGTGAGCACACGTACCAGTATCAGCACCAGTATCAGCACCACGACTGTCCACAAGACGGCCACTGTGACCAAGCCCTGCGGTGCCAGCTGCCCTACCATCACGCAAACGGCGACGGCGTGCCGCTCCTGCTTCGTGCCGCAGTGCACAACCACCGCGGTGCTGACGCGGCCGTGCGGCTGCGACGGCGCCTTACCCACCGCAACGGTCGCTTTCCCGTGCAGTAACCCGGACTCGTGCAATCAGATCGGGTGCACGACGCTATATGATGTGAAGACTGCGGCTTGCTAAGGGGCGTGACGGAGTGGGTCATGGTTGGTTCGGGTAGAAGGAGGGCCAGTCCCAGTCTGGATTACAAAAAGGGAGAACTTGCCGGAATTATTTGACTTATTGCTACGACAACCAACGTGTGGCGGAGAAGGGTTTAGGGGTTCTTCGAGCTGAGTGTTTCCGTGGGTATTATAGGTCATCCCAAACCGTACCACACAATGCATCCTCCTCGTACATAGACTCTTGCTCGGTGCTCGTAGCAAGGTACTAGTGTCGCAGGTCCCTGAAATGAACATTAGGAAATGTGCAGCTTCCGCGTCACCGGATGTGTCGTGCGAGTTCGAGGTATTAGAGCCATGTACCTTACCTTTGCAGATATTTCTGTAGGCTGTGGTGGTATTGGGACCTTGTGTTCGCTTGAAATTATCAAATGGCACAGGGGGGGTGTGTCACGGCCCCCGTGCAAGATGGGTTTGCTAAGGCGTGGAAGAGGTTAAATCGAGTATATCTTGCATTGTTCTCTGGGCCCGACATCGGTTCACCCAGTTGCAAATTACTCTGGAACGCGCTTTGCCCACTCCTTGTCCGGGTTGGACCCAATGCAGCAAAGCCATTATCTCATCTGTACGCGCGATAATCACCGTAACCCCATGTATCTTTGGGCTCACAAGTTACAACCGGCTTGGGGCTTGGCATTCCCAAACCGGCGGTGTGACGGACATGTTCTGGTAACATCCAGGCTACTATAATCAGTCGCGCGCGTAGACGCTGCGGTTGGGATGCTAGGCTGAGGCGAAGCTGCAGCGTGAGCAAATCCGGGGCGGAGATAAGCGGCTTCCCAGCTCATTTTTTATTCGGTGGGCATGGATTTGGCAGGCCGTGACGCACCAATTGGGATGCTGACTGTCTGAAACAAAGGGCTGCGGGCACTACGATGAGTTGTCTGGGTAGGTTAGGGCCTCCTACGCGTTGTTTACCTAATTTATATGCATACGGCCCCTCGAAGCTGGTGGCGGAATGTAAGTATTAGTAAACGATTTCAGCATCAGAGTAATTCTTTACTACAAGACGCTCTGCCCCATGACGTACTGGGATCATCGTCTCTTCGCATTCGCTGCATGACTGTAAATAGCCGAACATGCCGGACGCTAGGCCCCCAAGCGCATGGGAAAGCCCATAGGCAAAAAAGATGGTGGTTCCAAGGGGCTGGGTTGTGCCACCGCGGTACAGTACGTAGTATACACGGAACAGCTTGGAGCCGCTGCATCGGGATGCCTTTAGAACCAACAGTTCTGTCGGGTCTACCGCTTGTGAAACGACATGTCGCACCCTTGCCCACTTTTGTTTCAGTCTGGGCATGAAGGCAGGGTCAAATGGGCAATTATTTCTTTTTGTTCCTCCCAACCAAATCTCTCTCATTTCTCGATCCAGTGGCAGCTTTCCTCGATCTGTCATTTTCTGATTCGCAGTGTCGCACGCCGACGGCCAATCCGCGCGTCCAGCATCATCCACGCCTAACAAAGCAAACTCATATCAATCACAGCCCAACCCAGTGTCGGTAGCGGCGAAGTCTCAAATTTAAGTGAGTCTTTTCTTTTCTACGCAGTCAAGGTGTATTCCATTTCCTTCATCTACTGCGGGCATATCCCACCAGGCCGAACGCCAATACTATTTTCGCCACATTTTGCGGCTCGAAGAATCCCTTTCTTGCCTTTGACTTTGTGTTACTCGAGATGTCAAACAACTTATCGCCATCAACGTTGCTGACAAAGCCGTCAGACCTTCCGTCGGGGAGATCGTCACCATTCTTTCCCGAGGAACGAGGCTTGCCGTTCTTCCTCGCCCATAAGAGGCTGGAACCGGTTAAGAAACGAGCCATGTCAACGGGCGGATTGCGCATCCCGGCGACGGGTGCCTTCAGTTTCCGCCGATTTAGCGCGTCTAGCACATCTCCGATACCGAGTCCCACTGTCAAGGTGCCGATCATCGGTACAAGTAGCTCAGCAGCTCCTGATGCTGCTAGCGGCCAGGAAGACACTCTACTATTTCCCAAGGTATACGAAGAGGCATGGGGCGGCGCGGACGTGAGCCGGACCGACCTGGAAAGGGCACGCATCTTCTTGCTACGCATTGCCTCCATGGGCGTGGACCCAGCTTCCAGCTCGACGCTGCGGGCCATCGCCTTGGACCACAAACACAACCGAACCGTCCCGGGCCTTGCTTCGGCTGTCCAGACCTCCATCTACGGCAACCGCCATGCCCAATTCGACACAACCCCGTTGTTACAGGCTGTGCGCTTCATGCTCATCAAGGCCAGGGTCCCCGAGAACCCATTCACCCAGCGGGCTAGAGACGTGCTGGACTTCTTCTTCGACCCCACACTCCATCGGAACTTGAACCCCCCACCGCCTGGCGAGCTCGTGCGGTACGCCTACCCCTCCGGCCGGCTGCGTGTGTGCATCATTGGCGGCGGGCCGACAGGTCTAGCATCGGCCATCTCGCTGGCCGAGAAAGGCGCGGGAAAGGTCGAGGTGCACGTCTACGAGCGGCGGTGGGTGGTCACCGAAAACGGCACGATTGACTACCCCGCGACCGCGAGGCGCCGCGACCAGGTGGTGACGCTACAGGACTCGGTCACGAGTCTGCTCAGTCCGGGATCATATCAGGCGCTGTTCGAGGGCCGCCCCGAGCGCGTGTGGCCCGGCTCGGCCAACATCCAGATCCGCAAGGTCGAGGACCGGCTCCTGAAGCGATGCCAAACGGACGAGTTCCACGGCCTGATCCACCTGCATGCCGAGGGCGTCACGAGGGAGGAGCTGGCCGCGGGGAAGTGCGGTGACTTCCACGTCTTGCTAGGCACCGATGGCGCCGCTTCGTGGGTGCGCAAGAGCTATTTCAGGGGCTATGAGAAGGAGCGGGGGAGGAGCTACGCGCTGGGACTCGCCTTCGACCGCGGCTCCAAAGGGGGTTTGCCCTGGAGCCAGCCGCTTAACATGTTCCTGACCCTGGGCCAGACGAGGTACCTCCTGAACGCGAGCGACTATGATGGGCGGGGATACCTCAACATGCAGCTGACTGAGGACGAGTGGGACAAGATGGTCAGTGTTGACGGGCAACCGATCCATTTCGGTCGGCCCGCTTGTCTGCGGCGTCTGGACGGGAGTATCCCCGAGGGTTTTGACGAGAGCCGCGTGTTTGCTCCGTCTGAAGACAGGAATTCGTCGCTGTGGAAGTCCATCGAGGACGGCCTCAAGCTATTCGGTTTCAAGGAGAGTGAGGTTACCAACGTCGTGCGCATTCCCATCGTCGTCCAGGCGGTGCGAGAGGGAGTGCAGATGCTACCCCTGGAGGATTCGCGCTTCGTCCACCGACCACATGCGCTCGTCGCCGTCGCCGGTGACGCTGCCATGACGGTGCACTTTTGGCCTGGGCGCGGGCTCAATAGCGGCATCAAAGCTGGCATTGCTCTGGGCGACGAGATTTGCCACGCTCTCAGGGGTGGTAGGTTCGCCGGCCTGGAGTTGACCGCCATGAAGGAGTACAACGACTTTATCATGAAGCTACAAGGCCGCGAGCACGACAAACGAAGTATTCCCATCCTCAACCAGTCTGGGTCCCCCGAGATGCTGGGCTGGCTGTTGAGCAAGGCTCAGTCGGTCCCGGACGAAGTGGCTATCGAATGGTAAGAACCATTAGACGAGACAGAATCTGAATTACAGTGCATAACTGACAGGACCGTCCGCTAGGCTCGTAGGCGCTATGACGCAGATTTCTGACCGACTAGAGCGTCGCAGCGACTGGTATGCGACTTTGACAGAGGAACAAGAACCCCTTTCCGGAGGCTGTCGAACTAACAACTATCTAGGGCCTTTCCCCATGAAGCCAATATCGAACCACAAATCCGCATTGTCCTCCGCCAGTTGCACAGCCTCACGCTCCGCGAGATGGCCGTCAGTTTTCCGTGGCCAACCCGCGAGATGGCCGGTGCTGAGGTGCTACCCATCCGTTCCATGCGCCCAGAGGAGAAGAGCAAATGGCTGCAGCAGCTCTGGGGCATGCTCACCGCCGAGAAGAACAAAGAGACCGCAGCTCGAGAGAAGGACCGGGCCCGTTCCCGCGGCTCATCTCCTTCCAACGCGCGATTTGAAGCACCCCGCCCCAACAAGAGCAGGCCAAAGTCCCCCCTGCAGCTCGGGCGTAGCAGCAGTCCGCAACCGCCCGCACCACTCGTCGCTCCCCCAGTTGCCCAGCTCGAGACGCTCAGCCTCAACACATCGCAGGAACGGCCTCCGGGATCTCTTCGTAGAAGCAACGCGATAAACAACAGCAGATGGTGGCAAGGGCCAGCGTCAGAAACTGCTGTGTCACCTATCACCCCCGACCAGCCGAGACGATTTAGCGGCACTCTGAGCCTGGGTGTGCCGGGATCGGAATTCAACCGAGAGGGCGGGGATGGGAACGTCAGCTATTACCAACTGACTGATGGGGAGGGGTATATGACCGGTGCTGACGAGGGACGGTTTCGGCCGAGATCCCCTGGCTTTGGTGTTTCATCAACGAGCGGTGGTGATGTGGGCTTGACGAGGTTGCTCAGTATTAAACGACCAACCGATTCCGTCTTGTCGGATGCCATGGCATTGGCGTTGTTCCGCGTCGATGAGGACTAGGGTGGACGGCCCGTTTTGGTTAAATGTAATAGATCCAGCGGTCGGAAAGCAGGAGAAGGGTGCTGTCGGAACGGGAAGCAACTTAAGATTGCTGGCCGTCTTGACCTAATTAAATTATACTAGAGACCAGAACTAAAATCTAGACGAACTAATATTTCTGATTCACTAATATTCGTGAGTAAAGCACTTGGCTTGTTTGTCCTTCTCGTGCTGGCTCAGAACTGCCGGCGATTACGCGGGTTACTAATTAGCCTGGCCCAAGTTGAATGTAACTAAATCTTCCAAACACTTACCAACTTAAGCCTTTTCCTCTGTCTCAGATTTGTTCTATTCAGCATAGCCGTGTACTTCTTTGGCGGCGTCTGTAGGTTTTCGAAGGCCCTCCTCACATGTCGCGGTTGGATCAGGCCCGCCTTCACCAGCAGCCTACTTCCGGCCCTCTGTTCTCCATCTCTGACTTCCCATGAACTCTCAAATGGCATCGAAAACAATCCCTCGACGGACTTCTTTTTTGTCCTGGTCCTTTCTCTGACATGTCCTACCTTGGCCGCCCTCGCCTCCTGCTCTTTAGCGGCCACCGCATGCTCTGTCAGGCTCTGTACCCACTCGCTCGTCAAGAATCCCAGAATCTCCAATACATCCTCGGTGGACTTATAGTCTGCTATCATCCCCAGCCCGCACCACTCCCGAAATGTCTTTTTCTTGCGATAGGTAAACGAGGCGGACCTGCACTCGGACCAAGTAGCGTACTCCTTAGCCGTCATACCCTTTGTGCGTTCGTCATTCTTGAGGAGGCGGGCTAGAAGCCACGGGTTGGACGTGCTTCCTGGCAAAGGGCCGAGTTCCGTTTCCGCGCTACCTCCTCCGCTTTCAAATTCATCTTCAATAGCAGCAACACCTGGAACCTCCGAGGCATAAGGGAAGAAGGAGATGGTAGACCAAGGTAACGGTGGTATGGGCACTTCTAGCGCGGGACCCGTCGTTCCTGATCCGGCCTTCTTGTGGCGGAGGTGAGATTGGTCATCGTCAGCGTCAGGATCGGCATCAACTGGGGATGTGGCCGCTGCGTCCGCTTCACCCCCTATTAAAACGTCGACTTCGTCGAGGTCGAGCTCATCGGCAGCCTCATCTTCTTTGACCCTTTTGCGGAGCAGCTTCCAACGCATAAAGTTCCGCAGGCGGGCGAGCCGTCCCGGGTCATGACGGACCTGAAAGAGGACGTCATCGATGGTGAATTTGGACTTTCCACGACGGGCGGCCAATTGACCGGCCGTCGCAATCTTGTGGTATCAACAGTTTTTTCTCGGCGGAACGGACTGGAGTCTACTCAACCTACCACCTGCACCACCTGATCCCGCACGATATCTTCCACCAAAGTAGTAGTCTCGACGGAAGGTTCCCCTATCTCTCCAGCAACATACATCATCTGTAAATCAATGTGTGTTTGTTAGCTGTGTGATATTGTACGCGAGACGACGGACGCGGCCATATCAACCTACCCGGAGAATCTCGTCCCGGTACTTTGACCGATTTTTGTCCATACTGTTGGCTGTAGAAACGCACTAAGTGGGATATTGGGAAGTGTGTTGTTAATTATAGCGAATGATCTGGGAATGGAACTTGAGGCCTCAATATATGGAAAAAGTTAGCATACGTTAACCAGAGTGCCATGGCTGCGTTGTCAAAGTTGGAGCCAAGGCAGGGCCGTGTGTCACGAATGCTAAACAAAGAAGCTTAGACCGATCCGAACTGGTCTTTATAGGAAAGTATTGGTTCTGGCATATTTTTCTTTGTTTCTCAACATTGCAATAGCGTTAGCTGTAGGAATTGCAGTACTTTTCTACACTGTCACGCGCGGCATCGTGATCCTAGGTCTCGTTCGAACGAGCCAATGCATGAGTTCGCTTAGACCCGACATCCAGGTGAGGCAGTCGCGTGAATACTGGTCATGATTGTTGGCATGGGATCTTATTCCGTTAGCGATTTCTGTCCGAAGTCAACTTCTGTCAGTTACAATAAGGTACTCGAGGATTGAAAGCATATTGTTGCTATTGGTTAAGTACGGGAAAGCCTTTATAGCAATTGCTTCAATTAATTCACCTAAGGGGTCCCACAGGGCTCACCTCGCTCCCCAGGTCTCATAATCTATTATATAGCCTCCCTGTATAAGGTATCAAGGTAACAACACCCCTTCTTCCACGACGGTCTGTCAACCATCCGGCGTGGTCATTCCGGGGAAAGCGCGCGGCCCCTTCTCTGCCAGAAAACTCTTGAGAACTGCAAGCAATCGCATAGTTCAGGGTCAAGATAGACGGCCATTCGAATGTCGCTTGGCATGATCTTGGCCCACTCAATGCGACCCTTACGCGCGCGGTTGTTGGCCAACTCCAGGACCTCGGTAAGCATAAAGGCCACGACTCTGGTGATGCCCGCGACGCATTCATCCCCAAACACTACTGACGTATCTCCAAATCGGGACAAGAACGACCTGATTCGGTTGCTTACGTAGGTGATGTCGAAGTTAGGTATCCGGAGAGCGTCTGGTTGCGTAAAGTAGCGGTAGCACCAACGGTCCAACTGCGATCTTTCGTCGTCCTGATTATGGCGAGGGAATAAGAGTTCGGCGGCAGCGGAGAACCCCGGATTGCCGGTGTGCGGAATTACGGTGCGTTGCAAATAGCTAGTTCACCCTAATTACTTGGACTTCTACGACGAAGATGTGTCACGATTGCGTAAGTCGTAGATATTCCTTGTCTCCTGGCTCGTGGCGAGCACACCGTGGACCGCCTCAATGTCTTGTTGAAGCTCCGCTTATTGTTTGGTTGGAAGCCTATGCGATGATAGTTGGACGATATGAAACCGAGCAGCCCGCCCAGCCAATCCCAGCCCTGCCTTCAACATATCCAGTTCGTCGAATATGGAAGTTATGGGAGGAGGCTGAGAAGATATGACACTCAATAGGCTCACCCGCTAGAAGTCCGAAGGCTCGGCAGGAACGCTCAGAACCTTGTTCCTTTTTTGCGGGTTTCCGTTTTGATTTCACCATGTGAAGACCGCCCTCCACTTGATGTGGCATCGCCCTCTTGCTCTTCTATATGGAGATTCTGTATGCGGAACGACATTCCTCAGTGCTCGTTCTGGCTATGTAATATCTATTAGTAAGACGGAGAGAGAAATAACACTAAGGTACCTATTCAACTAGCATGAGAACTGACCATTTAGTCGTGATGTCGAGTGCATCAGTCGCCGTTTTGCACCGAGGGCAGGACCTTTGTAGGAGTTTGAGATTGACGAAGACTATACTCATGTTGATCTTCATCCCACGACGGATGCAGGCCTGGAGGGGTTTGAAGTGTTGGATTAAGATCATTGCCGGAACAGTTATCCTAGAGAACTAATTGTCGCTTCAATACCATGTCATCTCCCTTCAGCTTCTTGAAGCGTGTCTCAAGCAGCACATACAAGTCCTACAGCTAATGTCAGCCTAGGGTGTTAGTAAAGAACCGCCGCTGGGTCTGAGGCGCTCACATCCTAATCGTCGATCCACTCTTCCGAAAGAGTAAGGTAGAAACCCAAGGCATCTTCCGGAGTAACTGGGAAGTTTCTAGTCGGGTCTAAGGTGCGGATGTATATGGAGTTTGAAAGAATGACCTGTAGCTGAGCGACTTTCCCGGCGAGATCTATAAGCATGCTCTTCACTTGAAAATTCGCGCCAAATGCTTTTTCGCTGTATCCAGTAACATGTGGCCAGACCCCTCCTGTATTTTAAGCGTTTCGCCAATTGCGGCGAGCTGTTGTGATTGCTTGTTTGCAACAACTTCATGGCCTTTTACGTGGGAAAGCAATGTCTGCTGGTTTCGTTCCCGTCGATCTAGTAATTCTCGGACCTCATGGATCCGGGCTATGACCGTCGCGTTATCGGCGGTGATGATTGTCTAAGTATTAACTAAAGTATCAGACCGTAGCTGCTGCCAAGCGGCGCTGAGAAAAGGCTGTGTTCCAATATGTCACGGTGCTTCTCGGAGAGCGCAAAATAGCCGCATGTACTCACCTTGCAGCAAGTACAGTAGAAATGGATAGATTGTTAGTGTTTTTGCACAGCTTATTCGGCAGCTCGCGCAGACGCTCCCTCTCTCTCGCCATCCACTCCACCCTCTTGTAACCATCTAAATTTGTTCCTGGAGCCTCCTGCCAGCAAAGCGTCGTTGTACCGAGGTACGAATCGATCCAGTGCTTCTTTGATTAGTAAACCGCATTCGCCGATAACCGACTTTGTCGTGTGCTCTATACTGCGTAGCGCTGGAGAGTGCTCGTGCTGATCGTACGTCGCGATAACCTGTTTATATAGGGAGGTAACTAACATGCAAAAGCACCTGAACGAACGTGCTTAAGTCTTTCCGGAGTTCCTAGTATTCCTGGGCGCTAGACGATACGTCAGAGGATCCCACACCGAGCGCTTTTCCCAGTTGGATGGCAATCTGGCGGACCGTGATGATGTCGCCAAGACTGCCGAAAGTCAGCCCCACTTCCATGGTAGTAGCACCTTCGTCGGTAGCCTGCTCAGGGACGCAGCATATGTCGTAGTAGGACAATTGTGCGATGTTTGAATTGTGCGGGGAGATGAGGTGCGTAGGGATTTAGGATGCTGCCTGACGAGGCTGTGCCAACCTACCTAAAGTTCAACTATGTGAGTCGCTACACACCACGTGGGATGCCTCTAATGATTCGTCTACATCTCGACAGTTTTCTCTCCCATTTGTAAGTGGTTGCGGAGCAGCAGTCATAATCATAATTGTGTCAATGTACAGCAGCTTAAACTCTAGTTCGATGCCCCTTTCGTAGGGATGGCTCAATGGTTTAAGGCAAGAATAGTATAAGTTGTAGATTTATAGGAGGTTAGGTAACTGAGGTAGCACTACATTAAAACTTTAAGGTTTTGAACCTCACCGATTCATAGGTACCTATTTACTACCTACATTGAGGAAGGTACTACTAATATATCATGAAATCGTGAATACCTTAAGGTACACAGGAACATTCCTGTTATTCGCTTAGCCTATCTGATTTCACTGGATAAGTAATTTAAGGTTAACTAAGAAATATCTATAAGCCTGCCGGAGTTTAGTGATCAAGAAGCCGTATCATCTCCACTATGTTTAGTACCACTTTTCCATCCGTCCCGATCTGGAAACGTTCACCCGACGTCTTCATCCCCCAAAGGGGTGCGAGGAGAAGAGGCTCCCCGGCTGTACTAGGTGGTCTAAGCGTCCATAATGGTATTACAGGTATTTGCGAAGTCCATCGAGGTTGTTTCTAGGGCGCGTACTCCATACGAGAATTGGCGGTTCGTATTCTCAGGAGCTAATCTGGGTTAGGTTGTGTTACTACGGCATGATTAGTGTACGAAATCATCTTCTCACAGAATCTTGCAATTGATTAGCTATACAAGGCGGGGACTCACATACGGTAACAAATTCGCTCGCGCCAACAAGCCCTCTATTTCTAGCTCATACTCAAGGGCGGCTCATCCGAGTGGAGCAGTTCTCTCCTTGAGCCGAAGGGCAACTGCTCGTACCTTCCTAAGGGGTTATTGTTCGGTTTATGGAAGGAGCTGCTAATATAACGAGCTAATTAAGGCTTTTAAGCTAGTAAATTACTGCTTATATGCCGCTTAGTTGTATTAAACCGCTCCTTTGGCTGAGTTGGGATATATTCGCTCAAAAAACGAGCGGTTGTACGTTCCTGGGACTCGGCGTGGGACGGGTAAGATTATAATTGGCCATGCTATTGAATAGAAATAGAGCATTCATCTGTCCCCCCTACCGTAGAGGGAATAAGGTTAACTTGACCCGACCCTGTTTTGCAAGTGGTTATTTTGCGTTTCAGGCATCTAATTAGCTCCCTTCGGTAATGGGTTTGTATTGGTTGGTTTATTGCGAGAAGGAGTCGTCTGAGATAAGGTACCTATGGTACTTGCTATCTTGGACAACCTCCTGAGCCCCCTCGCTCAATATACCGTCAAGTGATAGGTCGTTTTTATTGTTGTGCGAAACGCGCCCCAGGATAGGAACGCAATTCGCCATGCTGTCAAACATGGTAACATTTCCGCGGCAGTGAGTTCTCACGCTGCTCTCGTACCGTATGATTTCATGTTGGTGTAAGGAATGGAGTAACAAATATGATCTGATGGTGATGTAACAAACAGCAAACGGCAGTTCCACGTCAGACGCTTCTTCTGCTGTCGCATGATTATTCACAGCTTTAGCATGGCTAAGGCACCGAATTACTTGGAGACGTACACTGCCATATGATGCCGGTAGATTCTGTTTCTTATTCTGTCCAGCCGAAAATCAAAGTATTGGCTGGCCTTCCTAACCGCCTCCAGGAACCGCATTATCAGGCATGAGCACTGAACAAGATCAAACTGCATCCTCTCCGCCAAGAGCTCCCGGTTACATCACAAGAGAGTCCCGGTTCCCTCCCCTAAAGAGTGCTTGCTATGGCCACCGACGTTGAACTCTTTCACCGAGTGCCATTCCTTGCCGTAGCCTTCTGGTCCTAACCTGCGATTGATCTAAGCAGAGGGGTTGCCATTGAAGGCAAGCCGGTTGACCGAGCCGCTGGGGAGACCAGTGATGACACCAGAAACAGCTGTGTTCCTGATGTATGTGCACAGCGCCTCAGGAGACCTATTACCGAGCAGAGCCAGGAGGTAAGCAGCAAGGCCGGCAACGTGAGGAGAAGCCATGGAGGTGCCGGAGATGGTATTCTAAATCAGTGGTGGTTAGCATCCCAATTTACTACTAGTAGTGATGGTATACTATTCAAATATCCTGGGTAACTCACAGTTGCTGAGGAACTGCCAATCCAGGTACTCAGGATGGAAGTGCCAGGCGCCCAGATGTCGACAACGGAACCGTAGTTAGAGAAGCTGGACTTGGCGTCGTTCCTGTCGGTAGAACCGACGGTACAGACTGAGGCTTCAGAGGCGGGAGAGTAGTTGGCGGCGTTTGCATTATCGTTGCCGGCAGCCACAGCCAGGAATACGCCAGCGTCAACGAGGGCCGCCGCGGCTCTATTGATCGATGCGGAGTAGCCACCGCCGAGGGACATGTTGGCGACAGTGCCATTGGGGCAACTCCGGCTGCGGGAGTCGGTGGCAACGAAGTTGATGCCGGCAATGACACCAGAAGTGCTACCAGAACCATCGGCACCCAGAACCTTGACGGCATAGAGCCTCGTCCTCTTTGCCACACCGTAGGTATTGGCGCCGATAGTGCCGGCAACGTGGGTACCGTGGCCATTGCCATCAGTGTTGGAATTGTCGACAAAGTTGGCAGCAAAGGTAGCACGGCCACCAAATTGCTGGTTCAGAGGTCAGGAACGAGATGTGATGATGGGAAGGATGTCACACATACTGAGTGAGAGGTGTAGATACCAGTGTCAATCACGTACGAACAAGTTCCGGCGCCGGCACTATCGTCGTAGGTGTAGGTCGTGGACCCCCTGGACCTCGACGAGAGGCGGGCGATGCCCCAAGGAGCGCCAGACTGCGAGACATACGTGTTGATTCTGAAGATGGCCTCCTCCTCGACGTACTCGACCTTGTAGGCGAGTGTTAGTCACTGAGCGCATAGCGCGGGCCAGTACCTGGACAGGATTGTAGTACTCACCTCGGGCAGGGCGCGGAGCTCCTCAAGGGTAGAGGCATCGATCTTGCCCGCAAAGCCCTTGAACTTGCTACCCTTATAAACGTGCTCGGCCTTGGATTTGCCCGACTTTCCGAGCCGGCCAACGGCACGATCTAGAACATCGTCGTCGGCGTCATCCTTCAGCTTGATAATGTACTTGCCAGGAACCACCTGGCCGGCGCGGGCGGCGATGACCGGAGCGCGCTTATCCAGCGGCTCAACAGCAGGGGCCGCGAGCACGGCGGGCAGGAGGGCGAGGAGGGCAGTGGAGAAATGCATCTTGACAGAATCAGACCAGGAGGAGGCACTCGGATATGATGTTAACCTGGGTGGTGAATCCAGACCACCTTCGTTGACGGGAAGTTTGGCGATATTTATCTACGTCCTCACTCTAACCTAGAACCTTCGGGACGGTGATGACCTACCGGTTTCGATATGCTAGGAAAGAGCACATGCGCCTGACCCGGGCCAAGAACGGGCCTGCCGAGTTATGGCAGGAGTTGTTCGGTGCTTGGCGGCGTGATGACACTCGTCATGTTGGGGGGTCACGACGGCGGCGCGGACTACATCGACAAAGGGCAGGCCAAAGGAGAGACACCTTCCCGGTTTGGTTCCTCTGCCGTCTGTGACGGTGTCCCACGCAGGAGGGCGGGCGCTCCCGTGTCTGTTCCGGACCTAGAGGCGACCGACGACCGTTAGAGGGAGAAGGACCTAACATTTCGGGCTCTAGGAACGCCGCACGTTGGACGCGCCAAGCTTTCGCAACGCCCCATATAGGGGGCTGCGTGACATATAGGGTTTAAGTCGGTAGGTCGCCGATCCCTGCTGTCCCGTGCAAGAGGACTCGGAGCCGCCCGACGCGCCATGAGGGCCTGTTGGCCACGGGCAGCCCTGGTTAGGGTGTGGTGGACGCCTTCGAGATGGCAACCCAACGTCAACAGCGGCTCACAAATCAGAGTTATGATCAGTACTCGGATAAAAGGCAGCAGCAGCATGGCGGTTAGCTGGATGTCCCGTCCCTTTACCGTTATGGCAGGGACATGGTAGGATATGGGCTCAACCCTGTGCTCTGTGATGGACAGCTGCGTCGCATCTCGCTCGTCGCATGGTTTGCGTGGCTCTTTCTAGAAGATCTGTAAGACACATCTTCGGCCGATTGTTGACAGAGACGGCGACGACTGTCCCTTCTGCTTCCATGCCTTTGCTCCACAGCGTTGTATGTCAGCCGCGGGGGGGGGGTGCTGGGTGAAACAAAGCACGACAGATGACTGGCCATCCAGGATCTGGGGACAAATGCTGGTGATGCATACAATGCATACCGATGCAACAGAATCAGGGATGTACCAAATGGCGCCATTGCATTGGTCCACATGGGAACGGCAAGTGAACGACGGCCTCGGCAGTCGTTTGTAACAAAGTGGGGGAATGGTGGGGACGATGTGCCGATGGTCGGTGCTGTGGTGGCTCGCCTGTGTATCGTGATCTGGACTGGAATGTGGGTGGGCTGCACTGGCTGGGCAGGTGGTATTAAAGCGATGATAACTGGACCTGACCTGAGGCGGAACTTTTACGCGGTCTTCTGAGGCTCTTTTTTTCCGTGATTCAGGAATTAATTTATCGGTCCTACTAGTTCCAACAACCGGGTCTCTCGGTTGTCGGTGGGCAGGGGTTGTTCTGAGTGTAATATGTTATTTTTCCCGGGTCAGGACCATGAGGCACCGCCGCACAGCCAGAGGTTTCTAGGCCCGTTCCTGCATCAAGGCCGTACGCCCCGATCCCTCCGCTAGCGGCCTCACTCCCACTTCACAACAACCCAATCTCTCCTATGGCACGGTTTCATCCAACATGGGTCATTTGCCAGGTCTTATCGTGGCCGCCTTCCGGATCGGGTAACGGCCAAGTTGCACTCTGGTGCACAACTCTCCTTGTTAGCTCCGATTCAGAACGTTACTGGCTCACATCTCCGAGCCCGGGTGAGGGGGTTATCAGCTGCGTACGCTGCCATGCAGGGATTAGCTGTGCCGCCGCAGTCCTGGCGTATGCTGGTCAATCCCCTGAGCTGCCGAGTTGAGGGCGAATTCCCGGGTGCTGCGCCACTTAAGTCGAACTCGATGTGGGCGGGTTTAAACATGTCTTAGGCAGCTAGAATGATAGAAGCTCTTATGCAACACAGGTGCCATTTGCTCATTCCGCCCGAACGCTTGGCTGAGAAGTTATAAGCGAACGCAACGCCCGCCAGCGATCTTTGCCCGATCGAGAAACACAGAGGCTGTGCTCAGTATAGAAACCCTCTCACCTCAATCCCCTAAGATTTTAATGCATTATGCATTACAAGGCAGCAAGCTACTAAGCATTTGGACATTATATTTCTCAACTCGCCCGTAAAGACTAGTTGTAAGAGTGGTGTTTCCCCAACCCTCAAGCTTATGTGGTTTGTTCTCCCCATGAACCTGATGAACCCCTGTCTAGTACTAGATTTATGTTACAATCTCAGACCACCGCTATCAGAGCACCGCTATCAGAACACCGCTACCATTGGTAGGGCCATAATTACATGTGATTTGGTATCTATACCGTAGTACTACATACCGCTTGGACAACGAGTACCGGGCTCATTATGGATGGTTCCAGCAAGGGGGCCTTAATTTAGACTCGATGAAACACGGCACTCCTTCGGCGGTTTGCGCCGGGTACATGCTATGAACCACATGTAAACTGACATCACCGCCCTTAACCGTCTGTCGGGAGGTCCACATTGAACGGTACGGCAGTCAACGAGCAGTCGGGTTGACCTGGGAACAGACCGCAGCCGCTGGCTGATATTTGTCGGGTCGAATTTGCCTATATATTCTACTCTGGTTCAGATAATGCTCTATCAAAGATCCCACAATTTATGCTTAACTCCCTAAGACAACTTTATTTACCTTCAAGCTAGCATACTCGGAGCTCACCGCGGGTGAAGAGGAGAGGTGCTCGCCATGATTATGAAAAGCCGTAGTTACCGAACCCCTGACGGAGCAGCGGGGATGAGGAAGGGGCATTGAAATGTCACGAAGCCTCATCCCTGCAAGCCTTCATTTTCTAACACTGCACGGACACCTGTCGAAGATAAGGCAGAACGCCGAGATGTGTATCTCGAATTATAATGAGCATTGGGGCTATTCGTGATGGCGGTGATCATGCCAAGTTGTCGTCTAAACCTTGGGCAATTCGACGGATGACATTGACGCGCTTGGAGATCGCTTGATAAAGGACCAAGAGAAGTCCTGAGAACAACACTCAGCAATAGTCAGTAACAAAGCTGTGTCCGTGGAGGGCACTGGAGGGACTACTGCGAAATTGGGTTCCACGACTGTTTCTGTAAACTGAGCCTGCACCAGGATAGGTAATATCCTTTGCAGCTGTTCGCTTTCCGCCGGCTTTGGACTTGCCACTAGCCCGTTGGCTTTGGTACAGTACATGTTTTGTTGTTACCCCTTGTTCCGTTTCCGCTTTTGGTGACTGGTGTTGTGACACTTAAGGTGCAATTGCAATTGCGGTTCCGCTTTTGCAACAGGTGTGATCTCGACCACGGGCTAAACAACCATGAAGTCTGGGCGCCCGTATGACATTCCCCCGTCGCATCCGAAGTGCCCTCAATCCAAATAATGGGGTCAATGGGTAGTTGTTAACCCTGAAACAGTTGCATCTCCTCGTTTAGAGATTTGGATGCCATGTCTGTAAATTAGCATAGTCCCCAGGCTGCTCTTCTTTGCCAAGGGGTACCTTATTCTATGAGATTGAGAGATAAATTCTGGGTGGAGACTTGCGTTCCCCGTGTCATCACCGAACTCAGTCGTACAGAAACTTGATATTTCTGGGGCTTCTTTTGATTGGTGATGCGCTGATAGCGGACTCGCTCGGCGCCTGGGTCAACACTGCGTCAATATACCTCGCCGCCATGACCCATGGCAGTCTCCTTCGTTTGCGCAAGCGGGCAGCAAAGACCTTTCCTGTGGATCACCGGGTTAGTAGGCAACACATCTGTCATCCAAGATTAGAGTGAATATGGCAGGGCGCATTAACGAGCCCAGCCGTTGCTGCTCCTGTTTTCATTGATTTAAGGTTATATAGCTAGCGACCCGCCTCTAGAGAGTATGTATGGCCCCATGTGCGTGAATTCTGCATTTTCTCTCATGGATGATTTGGCGCTCACTGCAATTTGTCATGTCTTGTTTCGCGTCGGACGCACATCTGCGGCTCTTTGGCTGTTGTCTGAGCTGCGGGACGAGATACTGTACTGAGGAGATTCTGATTACGGTGTGCAGCCTTGAGATACTACAACTACTTCTTTTGACGATAGGTACCGTCTGTCTGTATGTCGGTCCTATGATGGAACTGGTTGCCACTGCTTGGCGCTGCCGGAGTTGATCACCGCTCTTGCTCTCGGTCGGCTCGCCTAAGTTCTCAGGTTCGTGATCGGGGAGTCCTAAGGCAGGCCGCAAAAGCCGCAGCTTGAAGCGGCCAAACGCATGCGCAAGGCTATTTATAAGATCCTGACTGCTTGCACTGCCGTGGTCGGTGCCTACTATGAGGCCAAATTAATCACAGCCTGGAATCATTACCAGTATGACCTGATAGATTACTAAAACAATATACTTTCAATAAAGGTCAAAGTATAATAAATTAATAATTCCAGGCGCATACGGCCTATACCTACCTAATTACCAACCTATATTAGGTACCCTATCAAATTAAAAGAGCAGAGAAGGCAGCGAGAGAAAAGAACAAAACCAAAGTTACTAGACAGACGGGGCTAGGCAATTACAGCAATAGGTTCCCAGCCCAGCAAACTCAAAACAATGTGTGCAGTTAAAGCTCCCTTTGATCAGAGAGAGAGCATATACACGTAAGGAATACTCTCAAAGTAGGCCCAAAAGGCCACGATGGCCCCACCGAAGTTGCAAGATCGGAATGGGGCCCCCTCCCTATGATCAGGGAGCCAGAATCCTGGAACGAGCTGTTTTCCCTTACTTAATCGGAATAAAAGAGACGAAGCAAAGGCACGCTAGATCACGAGGTGCCGACTTCCACATCGACCGATTTTTGCTACTGGAGCTGCCAAGAGGTGCAGAGTGCGGCCAATGAGGTCAGGCTTATTGGGCTTGGGGCCCGGATGTGGAGCGTGGGCCACTGC
Source organism: Madurella fahalii (assembly GCF_045866475.1). Taxonomy (NCBI): domain Eukaryota; kingdom Fungi; phylum Ascomycota; class Sordariomycetes; order Sordariales; genus Madurella; species Madurella fahalii. The sequence continues at coordinate 9,111,739 of NW_027263972.1, read as the reverse complement.
ACGGAAAGCTCACTGACTGCAACAACCGTTGCTTTCCGTAATGGGTGCCCCTCCAGCAGCACCCTTCTTCTCGATGCCCCGCACTTCCCTCTTTTTCTCTTCCAATTTAATCTCTTCAAGCGGCGCACTTCGTTGCTTGTCGAGAAGATCTTCCCTTGCTAGTCCTATTTCTTCTCGAGGCATCACCACCGTCCCATCTCGTTTCCCACAGCCTCCCCCTCGACGCCGGCCGCAACTCCCGAGCTCTCGACCCTATCTTACCGACTCGCTCCGCACCCATCAAGCTCGCAAAATGGCGCCACAACTTGACGGTTACTTCCAGAAGGTGGACGCCATGTCCGATGCCTTTATTGAGCGACTGCGCCAGGCCGTCGCCATCCCCTCCGTCTCGTGTGAAGCAGCTCGCCGCCCCGATGTCGTCCGCATGGGCCAGTTCCTCGCTGACGAGCTCACCAAGCTCGGAGCCCAGGTTGAGCTGCGGCCTCTTGGCAAGCAGCCCGGCACTGACCTCGACCTCCCCCCCGCTGTGCTTGCCCGCTACGGAAACGACAAGAACAAGCGCACCATTCTGGTCTACGGCCACTACGACGTGCAGCCCGCTGAGAAGACCGATGGCTGGGACACAGAGCCGTTTGAGTTGACGGTCATGGAGGATGGCCGAATGTGCGGCCGTGGCTCGAGCGATGACAAGGGCCCCGTGTTGGGCTGGCTGAACGCCATCGAGGCGCACAAGGCCGCTGGCATCGATTTCCCCGTCAACCTGCTGATGTGCTTCGAGGGTATGGAGGAGTACGGCTCGGAAGGCCTTGACGACCTTATCAACGCCGAGGGCAAGAAGTTCTTCGCCGATGCCGACGCAGTCTGCATCAGCGACAATTACTGGCTCGGCACCGAGCGGCCCTGTCTGACCTACGGCCTGCGTGGGTGCAACTACTACAGCGTCGAAGTGTGGGGACCCGGCGCCGATCTCCACAGCGGTGTCTTTGGCGGCACCGCGCAGGAGCCTATGACCGATCTGGTGCGCATCCTGGGCTCGCTGGTCGACACGGAGGGCACGATCCTGATCCCGGGCATTGCCGAGCAGGTCGCCCCGGTGACCGCGGAGGAGGAGGGTCTGTACGATAACATCTCGTTCACCATGGAGACGCTGCACCAGTCTCTGGGGAGCAAGACATCCATCTTCGAAGACAAGAAGCGCACGCTGATGGCCCGGTGGCGTTACCCTTCGCTTTCCGTGCACGGCATCGAAGGTGCCTTCTCTAGCCCCGGCGCAAAGACTGTTATCCCTGCCAAGGTCATTGGCAAGTTCTCGATCCGGACGGTCCCCAACATGGACATTGATCTGACCAACGAGGCTGTGTACCGCTATGTCGAAGACGTCTTCAAGAAGCTCAACTCAAAGAACAATATGAAGGTGTATGCCCAGCACACGGGCAAGTGGTGGGTCGCCAGCCCAAACCACTGGAACTTCGCCGCCGCGGCCAAAGCCACGGAGCGCGTCTGGGGCGTCAAGCCTGACTTTACTCGCGAGGGCGGCAGCATCCCGGTGACACTCACCTTCGAGCAGGCGACCGGCAAGAATGTGCTGCTCCTGCCGATGGGTAGCTCGACAGATGGTGCTCATTCCATCAACGAGAAGCTCGACAAGAGGAATTACATTGAGGGCATCAAGCTTCTGGGCGCCTACCTGCACTACGCTGCCGAGGAACCCATGAACTAGGGCGACGTAGCTGGAAAGTGCGGTGCAACCCCGGTTATGGTCGGGGTGTGTACGCTAGCCTATTAGTATATTGAAGGAGCAATAAGGTGATCAGGTCACAGCAGCAGGGGCGCCGCTGTTCAAGGGCCGTGGCATGTGGCATATGGAATGAGAATTATAGTTAAAGGGGCAGTGCGCTGCTCCATAGAGAGGACACCTGATGTTAAAATTTAAGAGCACGTGTCTTGGGGTTGCCCGAAACCCGTGCAAATCGGAAGTCTAAAGCCCCATTACTCAACGCACCCCTTCCCCGATGCACCCTCCTTAGTACTTGTTTGTCCGTGACTTCAGGGTATCAATGCGTTTCTGCCGTTCTGTGCCACCTATCCTGATGCTGGTCTTACCCCTGTGCCCCGTACGCCGTTTCCGTAATGTGGGGAGAGTAATCATGATCGTTGCCCCAGACTATAAAAAACAAAAAACAAAACACAAAAAAAAAAAAAAAGGATTACTCGAGCCCTCTTTTGGGCAGAGGGGGAATAGAAAGATAGAAAGTGGGTTAGAAGGCTTCAATCCCAACGGCAACTCCTCGAAAGGAGAATACCGCCCAGCCAGGGATCGTCTGGCATCGGAAAGCAAACCATTATGCCGCCGCGGCGCCGCCCTCACGCCTCATATTGGCAACTTTACTTCTTCGCCGCCGCGCCGCCAGTTTGGCATCCCACACACCCGCAAAGATATCCTCGCACTCGTCTTCATCCTGGGAATCGAAGACGACGACGCTTTCACGGTCACCCTCTTCTTCTCCAGAGTACCACGTGTTGGCGCCGTCTGGGTAGGAGGGTGAGTGAGGGGCGTCCTCCCAGCTCCGAAACCCCACCACCTTCCTCGTCTCGAGGATGAACTTGCCCACCTTGTACTTCTGGGCCGCGTCCTTTGCGTCGACGTACTTCCACCCCACCACGGTCCCGCACCCGACGCAGCTGATGTCGGCCACCACGTGCGGCCCCGTGACGAGCTGCCTGTCCTCGGGCCGCCCCACGCGGATGTTGACCAGGTCCGCTGCCTCTGCCGTCCCCGCCTCCGGACCCGGGTTGAGCGGCGACCGCGGACAGCTCGGCGTCGACTGCGCCGACGGCGGCGAGACGAGGTAGGCGCGGCCGTGGCGGCCCATGAAGCCCTTGCTTACTATCTGGGCATGATAGGCGAGGTCGGTCGCGCAGCCGGCACAGCGGAGCGTGTCAGGTTGGGTGCGGAAGACGGTCGCGTTCGGTGTCTCGTGGAAGAAGTGTCGAGGGGTTTCCGGGCTGGTGGGTGAGGTTGGAGAACCTGAGCCGGTCGAGAGGGGTGAGCTGGAGAGCGAAGGTATTGGGCTGGGGGGGGAGGTCCGTTCGGATATTGTTGGTGGCGAGTATTCCCGCCCGGGTTCGGAGCCTCGGCGGCGACGGAACGGGACGCGGAGGGTAGGGAGGAGGTAGAGAGGGAAGCGCGGACCGTTGTCTGGAGGCGGTGGTGCGCTGCCCCTTCTTAGGGACATGATCTCGAACATGGCTACTGGCTGCGGTCGCTGAGTTCCGGGTCGTTCTTTTTGCTGATCAGTGGCATCGGATCTTGAGCAGTCAACGTCGACGGGCGGGAGACGGAGGCATATCTCTTCATATAGCGGGCAGAGACAAAATGGTCAAGTTTAAGTATCAGGTTGTTTCTTCTGCCGGATCATTCGGGACAACGGAACGAGCAGTTGTTGAATGCCAGGGAGCAACTTGCGATGTCACTTGACAACAGCCCCTGCTACACGGGGAGCCGGGCTGACCGAATGAAGGCGGACTGTGACAGCCAATCGTCTGTCCAAGTTTCACGGAGAGTTGACGCAAAGGCATGATTTGATGCCAAATAGAAGCACCTGACACTCCCCGCATTGTTCCCGCCTTATCGATGTCAGGAACTTTATCAGTGACGTTTTGTGCGGGGCTATCCCTGCATCAACTGCCGGGCCGTGTCCGCGCTCCAAGGGTCCGTGTTGATGATAAAGCCGATGGTACTTTGTCGGCTTTTAGCTCAGTCATTGCAAAGCGACGGAGGTATGAGCCGAGCATATCGCATTTGGCGTCAGTACATGCCCAGTCGGTGTTGATGGAGCAGGGCGGAGACGAAGACCGGGGCCTCTTGGCGGCCCCACAGCAGCCCGAAACGGGAGTAAAGCGCCTTGTGCTCGCAACCATCGCAGTTCCGGCGAAAGCCCGAGACTGCCCCGAGCAATTGTTTAAAAGCCCGCTAAGCGCCCGATACAACTTGCCCTCGCGCATTAGCATGCGTGGCGGTTGCCGCAGAAGATATCTACTAGTACACTAAAGTGTGGCACAAGTGTTTGGGCCGAACCGGGCTGAGAGGACTACGCCCGGCCGTAAGGACGCCTGGTGTACCCTAACTAGCTTCCTTCAGTTGGGCTTTGGGGAGCTCGTGGAGCCCGGCCAATCGTTTGGCGGCCTGCTCTCTATCCGAAGCTTCCAGCCACGAGACGTTTTATCTCTGGTGCACCGTTCGGGCCTAGAGACGGGAGTGGTTGACGGAACTCCAAAATGTTATAAACTTGACTGCCAGCTGGCGTCGATTCGGTCTCTATTTTCTCTTTCCGCCACCGCCCCACCTTTCACACCACGTGACCAGTAGACTTCCAGCGCCAAGAAAACCCCACTTTGCTGTCTCTTGTTCTCGATTTTCGCTGAACTCACCGAAACTTCCAGCTTACTCGAGTCAACAGCATTTAAACCCCTCCACAAAGGCCTCCCGCCTTCGGTGCCCTTTCCCTGATTCCGTCGAGATAACTCGATCAATCGACCGAAACCAATAACGCAATCAACAGCACTCGCCGCGGCCTTCCACCAGCCGAATCGCAGCCATCACACCTCGCAGTTCCGTCCCGCAACCAACAATCTGGCATCTAGCAGCCATGGCGCCCATGAAACAATCAAACAATCAAAGTAGTAGTAATTATGGCGAGGGCATTGTCCGTCAGGCCAATATCCTCGCCAGCTGCTACATTGTCGACGCTGCCACGGCCTCGCTGAAGGGCCTCCACTACTGCACTACGGGCGCTGCAGGGGCCGAGTGGTATTCCTGAGGTCCCTTCTACGGGACTCCCATCGCCGCCATCAAGCCCCCCCCTCGCGGCCCTCACGACGACCAACGAGCTCGCGCTGACTCCAAAGGCGAACAAGTCATCATCGCGCGCCAGCATGCGTGGTCGTCGTTCCGGCTCGAGCACTAGCGCCGACAGCAGTGCTTGGCAGCGCCGCCGAGGGGGGGCAGCACTCCGCATCAGGGAAGAATGTGAGAGATTCTTTTGCGAGACGCTGCGCGCCATGTTTCTGGGTGAGGGGAACTCGGCGCCGCAGCACTCCGGCCTGGCGGGTGTTTACAACAGCAGTTTCGACAGCGATCAAGGGACCATGGATGTCGGACGACAGGGCTCCGCCGGACTCCCGTCGGCCATTGCGCCCAACGGACAGCTGACGCCGCCCGATGACTTCCCCATCTCGGATGCAACCGTGATGGGCAGTCGCCGGGGCTACGGCGTCGCCGTCCACGGCGGCATCCGCGGCTGGATGGAAATCTGGGATTATGCGGGCGGCTCCAGTTTCCGTGCATTTGTGGCCGAGGATGTCAGCCGGGAAACCAGGTCGCTGTTTGTCTTCTTCGATTCACACTCCATCAGTCGCGACTTGAAGCAGGCGTACGTCTTGTCCTCTGCCCATCACTTCTTGCCTTTTTTATTTGGTGGGCCGGTTGCTAATACGAAAGCAGACTTGTCGCTCTCATCGAGCTGGCTGAAGGTCCGTTTGCTTGTTCGCACATGGTCATCTGCCTTGAGCGGTCGATACCTGAGGAGGATACCAGAGCATTGACAAAGGGTCTTCAGTGGGCGGGTTTCTCGCTGACTACACTTGACTTTTGGACGTCGGGATTCGACGTCGTGAGCAGCCGCTGGTTATTCATGGGTATGGAAGTTTAGGCGCATGCGGCCTCCATTGGGTGGGTTTCCTTTTTGTCTTGGGTTATTTCATGGGGACTTTATAGAGCCCCCCTTCTTCACGTCTCGTTCATATTGAAGTCGTTTTTATTTTCACGTGGTTTTACGGGTGCAACTTCCCCATACGATGCAAGTAGCAAGGCGACTGGTGCTCGGTACATTCTTCGTTCAACCCAAGAAGGTCATTGCATTCTTCATATGGTTGTGGAAGCATTACGCGTTAGTTATCTATCAGATCTTCAGGGAACTACATTGGTTCATACTAGACACGGCCCTAGGGGTGATGCCAGCGTATTTGTCAATCGTCATAGATCTCCCTCGAACTGCCTGACCGCTAAGCCGTTCGCACCTAGATGATCTTTTACTTGCTGGACTGTGTACTCGCCCCTATGGAACATGCCAGCACCCAGGGCAGCATCTGTGGCCGTCTTCTGGAAAACCTCGAGGAAGTGTCCAGGATTGCCGGCGCCGCTGCTAGCAATGACCGGTATCCTGATGGCCTCCTTTACCTGTATTATCAGCTCTAGATCGAAGCCACTATTGGTACCGTCCTTATCGATGCAGTTGAGCAGGATTTCTCCCGCTCCCATAGCTTCGACCGCCTGGGTAAGCTCGACAACATCGAGGTCTCTGGTCTCCCGGCCTCCCTTGATTGTGCATGCGTACCAGCAAAACTCCTCCCCCTTGGGACCGGGAAACTTGGTCTTGATGAGCGCGTGGCGTGTGGCGTCCGGCTTGGGCACATACACCCTCTTTGGGTCCACACTGACGACTACGGCCTGGTTGCCGTACGCCTTGCTAATCTGCTCGATGGCGGTGTTGCCGAACAGTGCCTTTCCACCCCTGTAGTACTCCTCTGCAGCCAGAACTGCATCGCTTCCGATAGACACCTTGTCGGCGCCGCTCTTGAAGTACATGGTGGCAATCTCTAGTGCAGAGACCTTCGTTCCGTCAACGTCGACCGTATCGCGGATACCGCCGCCTATCGTCAGGGGCACGAACACGGTCTCGGACGTCCTCCGCAGGATCTCCAGCATCGGCAGGTCAGCGACCGGGCAGTCGCGGAAGGATGTGATGTTCAAGAAGGTGACTTCGTCTGCCCCCTGTTCGTAGTATCTTTTCGCCATCTCAACCGGCTTGCCAAGGTTCCGTACTGATCGATCTGCCGACTTCTCACGCACATCGTATTGATCCCCTTTGGTCACTACGAGATCACCTTGGTCATTTGTCCGCACATCGAGGCATGCGATCACGCGCCTCGTCAAGCCTTCCCGTGCTATCATCTCCTCCACGCCACCGTTGACCTCTTGCGGAGGGTGCTCGGCAAGGACCTTGGCCTCGCTTCCGTCAAGGAAAGCACGGATCACCCTCAGCCCTGCCACGCCGCTCTTCTCGGGGTGGAACTGCGTGGCCAGGACGTTTCCTTTCGCTACCGCACCGACAAACGTCTCTTCCTCGTATGTGCCAGTCGCAACCGCCCATCCGAGATTCTCGAGCTCTCCCTTGGTGTAAGGGTACTTGTAAGAGTGAACGTAGTAGTATTTCGAATCAGGTTGCAAGCCGTAGAGAGTCGGGTTCGTGGAGCACGATGCGTTATTCCACCCAATGTGCGGGACGGCTTTCGCCGTATGGTCGAATCGGTCGAGCTGCCCGGGAATGAGACCGAGTCCAGGACAGTCCGGATCTTCAGCAGACCCTGAGAATAGTGCCTGCAATCCAACACAGATGCCCATGAACGGCTTCCCGGCATCTATGTGCGCGCGAAGCGAAGGTAGATAGCCGGCCGAGGAGAGTTGAGAAAGGCAGTGGCCGAAGTGGCCGACGCCGGGGAGGATTAGCTTCTGTCCTCGAGAAAGGGTATTAGCTGCCTTAGACATCTAAACCGGCTAACCGTCCCTACCTCAGCATTGGCGACTTCTTCTGGTGACCGGATCCATTCGACTTCGTAGCCAATCTTCTCAATGGCATTGACCAGGCTGCGCACATTGCCGGCAACGTAATCGAGGAGGTGAACTTTTGGCATTTTGACGCGATTATGCGACGAGCGTACGCATCAGAGACAATGATCTTCCCGCTGGTGATGTTGTGACTCCCGGGGATAATAAGGTACAACAAAAATGAGTCAATTGGCCTCCGCAGGGGACCAGAAAATCTGGCGCGGGGCAATGTCCCGACCGCGGGGAGGGGGGGTAGCTAATAAAGCACCCCGCCATCAGTGCAGCACTAATTCCTGCCGCCTTTGACCGCCAAGATTCCCTTCAATTGACCAGCACCAAGACGGCTTCTCCAATCCCATACCTTATCCCGCGCCGCTCTTTTGAAGGTTAGAAGTTATACATTACTGAGCCGTCTCCATTTTTAGCTTTCAATGCTCAGCCTCGCTCATTTCCCGCGCCATCTTCTTCTCCTAATCATCATCACGCGAGAGCATTGAAGTAGCCGGGATCCCGGTTCAATTTGCTATGGCGCTTAACGGCGCAGGGGACAGGAACACGATGACCGATGACGATGACGGGTGGGAATACGAATACTCTACGACGGAAACCGAGGCATGGAGTACTCCATCCACAAGACCGACGTCGCTGACCGACTCTATAGACATATTATCTTACCCTAGACTTGTCAGTCCGCGACTTCCTCGAGAGACGAACCGACGACATTGTGCACAACACCCGGGGGGGTTACCGAGTGTGGTACAACCCTCTCTTCAATGCGCCCGAACCTCTCGCTTCCGATTCGGACCTAGTCGAAGAGAAAGAGGCTGACGATGGAGAGCTTCCGGAACGTGAGGAGGTTGATCTCGATACGATCGGCCGGCCACAACCCCAGGCACCACCCAACCCCCCAATCGATCCTCTGCTCGCACAGGCAACCGCAAAGACGGCACATCTGGAACCCAGCACAAACGACAAACCAGCGGAGGAAATCCAGATCCTGGAACTCCACTCGAAGGAGCCAGTTGTTTCATATCGTAACCATGTCTTCCGTGGTACCTGGTGCGAGAACATCGGAACAGAAATGATTTTTACCCCGCATGACGACAATGCGCCTCTCCCTGCGCTCCGTAACCTCAATCAGAACATTGACCTGCTCGCGGCCAGCGCATCTAGGATCAACTTTCGAGAGGCAACGTTACTGCCGAGGGAAAAAGACAAGACATCGGATAGGGCAGCCGACATGGCGATACTAGGTAGCACAGACGACCTGGAGGAGGACATTCCGGAGCGGTACAAACGCAACGGCGGCATCTATGTCCACATTGGAGGAGACAAAAGCGGACTGCGGCAGCCCCAGGCCCATTTCCTCGAGGATTTGATTGCACTAAAACGAAAACGTGGCGAGACAGATGAAGTCACGGTCCAGCCTTTAGAAACGAGGCAGAATAAGCTCATGGTAGAAGATGAAGAGGAGGAGCGCCGGCGGAGAAAGCTGCAGCAGGACCATGCGAGGAATGTGAGGTGGCGCGACAAGAGAAGAGAGGAGAAAGACTCAGGGCAAGGGCAAGGGCTGGAGAGGAATTACATTCCAAGGCAAGGCCGGGGGAGACGAGGATTCCCACGGACACGAGCCAGACGCGCGGCGCTTATTAGACGGGAGAGCGGCGCAATATCACGGTTCGGCCATAGGACAGATCGCGTCGCTAGCACCTCCGCCCCGACTCCGCTGCGCTGGAACGACCTCTCTAGTGCTCCGCACAGCTAGATACCTACAGTGAAGTAGAAGGGGCGGTTGGTGCATTGGTAAAACTAACAGCCCCTCCGTTTAAACGACTGCTTAGCGGCTCCGAAACACGGCAGAGGGGGGACCAGGCATTGCCTTCCATTGTGGGCCCTGCCGTTTAAGCCAAGAAAACTAGGGCCGACGATTGCACTAAACCCACTGCGGCTGTAGTAAGTAGTGCTGTACTGTACTGTACCTTGGGCGTCAGCGAGTCAGCGGCCAGCGGGTAGTGCAGTAGTGGTACAGTACTGTACTGATCTTGGCTGACGCATGGCCCTCTGGTTCCTGCGTGATGCGTTGGACATCTCGGGGGCGAAGACACCTGGGCCCTGATTTTTTGCTACTTGCATCGCTGCCCAGAGCATTCTTAATCCCTTTGCGCTGTCCCGACACCCTAGAAAAAGGCGTCCCTTCTTGTACGCCCGTTTTCTTTCCCTTACTACCTAAATCCTTTGTTTGACGCAACTTGTCATGGCCGCCAGCGAATCACTGCGCCGCTCGTGAAAACGTCTCCCTCACTTGCGCCGCTACGCCACCGGACCGAGTGCCCACTGGCCGCGACACCGAGACAATACCAACTTCATCCTTTCCCTAATGTCGCTGTCGTTCGGCCTACTAGGACAACGTCGCAGAGGATCGACCATGATATACAATCTGCGCCGGACGACGATCGCCGCTCTCTCCCTCGCCAGCCTCATTTTCCTGCTCTGGCTTTTGCCACGCCTTCTCAACCCAACTCCGCCCAATGAGGAAGAGAGGGAGCGGGACAAGCATTGGGTCAACTCGTCCCCGTACTGGCTCGATCGTCAGGCGTGTCGCTGGCTGAGTCTCTGCGGCATACAACACATACGATGGGATGCGCCGGCTCTCCCAGACGATGGATCACATTCGACGCTGGACGCACTGAAGTTGCTTGCCTTGGGCTGGAGCGAGGAGAGAACATTTGCCGAGAAGCATGAAGTCAACACTTGGGAAACAGCGCCGGTGCACAAGGACCTGAAGCGCCGCAGACGTCGAGCAACCGCAGCCTCGGGAGGCGCAAAGATTCTCGAAGAGGTGCCAAACTACGTTCTGGCGCACGCACCGCTCGTCCACCTCTATTCTGGTGAGAATTTCTGGCCGTCAGACTTTGCCGAGCATATCCGACACACGAGACCGTTCAATAACGGCTCGTTGGTGGACACAGAGAAGCCGTTGCATCTCGGAAATCTCGCGAGCCTAAACGCAGAGCAAGGCACTGTCTTTCTAACCAGCCAAGACGATGTGGAATTGAGGCCAGAGTGGCTCCATAGTCGCAAAGGGGTTCCAGTTCCCTTCAAGGACGATGATGCAGTAAGCGACAGACCCGATGGAGGGAACGAGGAACACCGGGGCTCGCAAGACCAGCCGCAGCGGCCCAAAGACGGAACCACTTGGTGGGATGCTGACAGGAAACACCCACCGCATCGCATAGCCCCACCGAACAAGTTCTCCAGCAGGCAACGGCGGCTTCGCGAGAGACAATCCATTTCCAACGCGCAACATCCAATTCTAGGGAATGCTCGGCAGGATGACGAGCCCAGCCACAGTGGCTACAGCAAATCGCCAGCGGTTCTCATTCTCGTCGATAAAGGGGCAGGGATCTTAGACGCCTTTTGGTTTTTTTTCTACAGTTACAACTTGGGCCAGACAGTACTCAAAATCCGCTTCGGGAATCACGTTGGCGACTGGGAGCATTGCATGGTACGCTTCCAGCACGGCGTTCCGCGCGCCATGTTTCTAAGCGAGCACGCCGGCGGCAAGGCTTATGCATGGCAAGCGCTCGAGAAACAACCCCAGAAAGGCGACAAGCCCGACCGTCCCGTCATCTATTCAGCCGTAGGCAGTCATGCCATGTATGCGTCACCCGGAATGCACCCCTACGTGCTCCCATTCAAGCTCCTCAAGGATATAACCGACAGGGGCCCGCTCTGGGATCCAGCCCTCAACAACTACGCCTACTGGTACGACTATGAGGGCGACCAGGACGAGGCTCAGAATCCGCCAACCCAGGAGCGAGCCAGCTTGACACCTGCCGCATCTAACCCCGACGCACCAACCTCATGGTTCCATTTTCAGGGGCCTTGGGGTGATGATGTATATCCTCTGAGTGACCGGCGTCAGTGGAGGCTTTTTGGGGAGTACCATTACATTACCGGGCCGCTAGGACCAAAGGCCAAGTGGTTGGACAGGAGGAAGGTATGTCAGACGGAAAAATGCACCATTCTTGACAGCATAGAAGAAGGCAAGAAGTCGGCTTGGTATTAGTCGTTGACCGTGAAGGAATATGGGCATCATGGAAACGGTCAAGTGGGGGGCGTTTTTGCTATACCCCTTTGTTACAGCATTTTTTGGATCATCATTTTGTGTTGCATAGACGGGCGTTATGGTGGATTGGCTTCAGCTTATACAGAACGCATGTTGCAGTTTACACTGTCTTGACCTTTGTCCCGTTCGTGAGTTCGAGTAGGCGGCGCCTGATATGCTTGAGAATCTCAGTGCCATGATAAGGGGCATCTGCAATGGTACCCGAATAGGCACCTACATGGCTGAACCGAGGGAGATGGCAGTGGCTTCTGTCAATGATGGCCTTGTCACGTTACGCCGGCGCAGACACTAGCTGGATTTTAACACCTACCTTAGTTAGATGCGATGGCTTGCCATGAATGCATGGATGTTACTGTCCATGCTTGTCCATCCAATGTCGGCCGCCCCCACAAGACGCCCTGCTTCTCGGCCTCAAGTAATCATAACGATGTTCCCCAGGAGAATGACCGGGGAACCTACTATGTCGCCTATGGCAGCGAGACGGAAAAGAAGGGTTAGGCGCACAAGTATCTCAGGGCCCTATTGAACAAGATCAACCACGACTCTAAAGTAAGCAGGGTACTAGTAACTGGCAAGGCGTCCAACAACCTTGCAGAATTCCGTCCCGCTACTAATATAAACCCTACAGCCCAAATCTACCTTATCCCTAGCCAGCACAGCGGCCGAAATTGTGACGTCGAGGTCGAGTTTGCTAACGATGTGACCTAGATTGCGCACATCCGGCTCGATGATCCCCTACTTCCTCCTTACAGCGTCCACCCCCGCATCTTTATGAGCGGAGTAACAACCTCAAATTCTTAGCCAGTACCAGGGTTCCATCATCGCGAGTGTATGCCTACGAGCTAACGTCTTCTGAACATACAGTTACGGCGTCGCCATTCGGATAGGAAAACTTCCGGGTAAACGCTGGGCTGCGACCGTGCAAACACGGAGTAACGGCGCAGAGCAATGGAGCAGTTAGTCGACACGTTTTGATGCTGGTAAGCTACCCCATTGCTGCTACAAGTTGTCTCCTTTCATCCTCGGGGCTGCTGGAATCTCTTATATGTAACCACGCAGTCGAGCCATTCGAGACGGTCGAGGCAGCGATACCTTCTAGTAAGAACTCTTCACCGGCAGGGGGAACGGGGAGGACATGGACGGGCTTTGACTGTTTTCCCTAGGGCTTGCGCAAAAGCTTCATTGATAAAGGAGAGGAAGCACGCATCTCGATGTATTGTTGAGTTAGACTTATGAAGATTGGAGCTAAGGGGCTCCGAACGAGTTCGCCAATAGGGGCGCCGATCCCCAGGTTTTAGTGCACGATGGACGAAGAGAAGGCGGAATGTACGGAATAAGAAATTACACATCTGGGCTGGCGCAGTTTACAGGTATACATGACATATTTCTGACGCTCCTAGCAAAGGTCAAGTTCCGCTTCGGTAGACCAGCCGTAAGCGACAACCGGCAGGTGTCATTGCGAGGTGGACTTTGCGCGCTTCAGTAATGATGAGACCGGCCCAGATCAGAAGCTAACTATGGAGCACTTGGAAGACGCCACGGGACCGAGGTGTGCAGCCGCCATCATGGCACCGATTCCCGTCATTCGGGGAAATCACCTATCCTCAAGTTCACGTGGCGGCTGAAAACGTCCCTTAAGATATCGAAGTAATCACATTGGATTGGGAAGAGAAGAGTTTGGCGTTGTACTGTCAAGAACCGGTTTTTCAGACCTGCCCCTCAAGGCAGTTCGACGAAAGCAACGAGATCCGGGTTTGCTTGTAGTTGACGGGAACCCGCGGACTTTGGAGAGCGTTACGGCTGAGTAACGTATGCCAGATAGAAGGCAAGTTATTCAAATTGAATTACGTGTATGAGGAGCGTCTTGAATCATTGACAGCTGGGTATTCCACCTCCTGCAGAAACGATGGGTAAGGTGAATGACCGCCTCTTCAGGCATCTCAAGTGTCGAGAGCGTGACACGGCCTAGTTTAATATGGCCAAAGATACCTAGGTTAATTATAGCAATTCGGATTTCCATCCGTATGTTCTAAAACATCACGATTGTGACTTCTCACTTTCAATGACGGACTTACACCGTGTTAGCGGCTCCAAGCTCTTATTACTTCCACACCGTTCCATCCCACATCGGATGATGAAGCCTTACATAAGACGACTCAGTAGGTGCTAGAAACTTGCGGAGTCCATGTCCCGCTGGATTTCACGGCGAACATCCCAAGCTTCGATCGGGTACTCCCGAAAGGACCCATCTCACGTGCACTAGCTTGATCGCTTGAAGATCAGCCTATATCTAACCAGTCAGTCCACAAGCCATGGTTGCGACTTGGTATCCTGATCCCTGGGCCTCGGGAGAATAGCCTAAACTTACTCAAGTCACTTTGAGTTGTATCCGGCCAGGGAGGTATTGCGTAAAGAACGGGTGGCTACTTTGTTAGTACCACATTAGCAACGTGGGCAGGTTCTGGGATGTGACGGAGTTGGCTCATGTGATTTTGTGATGTCAATTCCGTTGGATGGATATTCAAGTGCGTAGTAACTCATCTCAAGCGTCAATGACAAACACTCAATGGCGACACCCTAAGCTTACACTACGACTGCGGATGGCGTACCCAGGTGGCGCTACATAGCCTTAACCAGTAGAAAGGAACTCCGGCTTCCAAAGCTTGGATAGAACATTCCTGAGTGATATGTTCCTTTGATCCGTGTTGTTGTGCCCAGGTCAGGCCGGTGGGCGGCTGCGCAATGGTCCTGTTGCGGCGTCGTGCTCAGATCTTCCGTTTTCCCCTTTCCCTCTTACTCGGAGCATATCCTCGGCCACCGTGACCCGGATTTCCTTGTTGGAGCAAGGGTGAGGCCCTCGGAGCCCCAAACCCAGCGGTTAGGATGCACCACTCGGGCAAGCCCAGGCTCTTGGGTAGTACCAGGCTGCTTTTAGCCGGCGGTTGAATCGGCAGTCACTCCCTGGTCCATTTTTGCCGGTGTTTCCCAGCACGTTCCCACCTACCCGGCTCACGCAGTGTTTCAACAAGGCTTGTGCCCCTTTTTCATTAATGAGCCGCACATCATCAATGCAACAACCCGGTTCTCAACCAAGCGGGTTTCTGCTAGTGGTAACATGTGAAGCCTAGAATATAGAAGAACCATGCCACGACTAAGACTAACTGCGCTGAGGACTGGGAGGTTTCCCCGTGACCGCGCCACGGGGCGAGTTCCGTGGTTACATCCATGGATGTCGACGGAACTTGGCACGGAGCTTCTCTTAGACGCGCACCGTTGCGTCTACACGTAGATTCCCCATGTGATGGCCTGTGGAGAACTAGGGTAATAATGGGGTTGCCGTCGATGTCACTTGTGCATGCCCACAAGTGGAAAAGCGACAGGTCCGTCACCTACTACACTACTAGTCAAAGCTGGGCACCTTAGGTAGGCAACAAAACAGCGGAAGGCACACCCAGGCAGTTGGGGAAACGCAGTCGAGTGTTTTTCGTTTCTATTAGGCATTGCTAGTATAAAGCTGGACGCCAATGATGACAAAACAGCGGTTTGCGAGACCGCAATCAACCGAATCTAACATTGATGGATTAACACTTCTGCAACTCATTGCTAAAGGTGGGGCGAGGTCCATGTTGCATGACACAACAGGGGGCCAGGAACAAAGATCCGAGCGAGGATTTGTGGGTGGAGGGTCCTCCGCAACTCCAGGGACGGAGAGGTGGTGTGAAAAGTCCAACTAGACCAAGAATGGTAGAAATGGGGGAATCAAGGCTTTCGGATCCGGGGCGAATGCGACTGAGCTGTTGGGGACGTCTAAGTGTATAAGTAACCATTGTCATCCTCCCTGTCTCCAATCCTTTCCTCACTCCCCAGGCCAAGCTTCATTGCGGAGATCCTTGACAGTTGCTAGCCATGGTTGCTTTCTCGTCTCTCTTCCTTGCTGCCTCGGCGACCGTTGCGGCCGTCGCCGCCCCCGGCGAGCTGCCCGGCCTGAACAAGCGTCAGACGCTCACCAGCAGCGCCACGGGAACGCACAACGGCTACTACTTCTCCTTCTGGACCGACGGTGGGCCGAATGTGCGCTACACAAACGAGGCCGGCGGCCAGTACAGTGTGACATGGTCGGGTAACGGCAACTGGGTTGGCGGCAAGGGATGGAACCCGGGCACTGCCAGGTAAGTCCGGGTCCTTAGACGGCATCGTTGGAAACGTTATTAACGTCCGGCTGAAGGACCATTAACTACACCGGTACCTACCAACCTAACGGCAACTCGTACCTGGCCGTGTACGGCTGGACGCGTAACCCTTTGGTCGAGTACTACGTGGTGGAGAACTTTGGCACATACAACCCGTCATCTGGGGCCACGCACCTGGGCAGCGTCACCACCGACGGCTCAACCTACAACATCTACCGGTCGACACGCACCAACGCGCCCTCGATTGAGGGCACGCGCACATTCGACCAATACTGGTCCGTCCGCAGCAGCAAGCGCACCGGTGGTAGCGTGAACATGGCTGCCCACTTCGATGCATGGCAACGGGCCGGTCTCCGTCTCGGCACCCACGACTACCAAATTGTCGCTACTGAAGGCTACTTCTCGAGTGGTTCTGCTACCATTAACGTCGGCGGCCAGTCCAGCGGTGGTGGTGGTGGCGGCGGTACTAACCCCGGTGGCGGTAGTGGCGGCGGTGGCGGCGGCGGCGGCGGCGGCAACGTAAGTCTCGTGGCGTTTTCTCGCTCATAAGAACGCCGTCGTGTACGTTGATACTAACTACCGCTTTATCAGTGCGCTGCTCGATGGGGCCAGTGCGGTGGCCAGGGCTGGAACGGCCCTACATGCTGCCAGTCCGGTTCGACTTGCCAGGCTGCCAACCAGTGGTACTCTCAGTGCCTGTAAAGACTCAAATCAACCTCAAAACTTTGGAGCTTCTCTGCGGGGATAAGGTACATCGGTGATTGGGAGTTGTGAATGATGAAGAGAATGCGGTCAGCATATTCTCAGCTCGTGGCAAGGGAATCGAGACTGGAGATGTTCATGTACATACTTTATCTTCTTGCCTGCCTTATAAAAGTTCCCTATCTGCTCAAAAGGTTCCAGAACTGGTAGTTATGAGGACAAGAAACCGCACTCTCTGAACAACGATGAAGACTAGAAGCTGTCGTTGTTATAGGGAGGGTAAAACCGTGAATCCCGGCCTGGTAGTTGCACATTTTAAATGCTGACTTAGTAGACCTTGGGTCGCGTTTTAAAAAGGGTTTCTGAGCATTAAATGAGTCGTCTATAATGACGAATAAATATAACGTTTTGCTGTACTCGCTAGATAGGAGTAGATATGATCTAACTAGGACTCTTGCTTACCCTTCACTAGGTCGGCTTACTAGAAGGTAATCCCCGCTTAGTTGAATACAGCCGTAACATTGTCTAATAGTTATAAGTTGTTAGAAAGTATTATTTTATATCTAGTCCATATAATAGCTTCCCAAGGTAAGACAGACGGATCGTAGCTTCGATAGCTATATAGAAGCATTTGAAGTAACGATGTTTAAATGGTCTAGGAATAAGACTAGTTCCTTGACATCTTGAAAATATATGTACTCGACCGATGGTAGTAGCTAGTCGACTAGCTTAGTACCGTATAATGTAAGAGCAACGGGGTAGTTAATAGCAGCTTGCTTAATATCTAGTTTCTCCATTATACTGAAGTCTCTAAAGGGCTCAATTATTAATATAGGTATATAGATAGATACTAGTAATATCTTCCTACTATATACTAAACTCTATAACCCTGATATTAAGAGTATATAATATCTTCTATAATGGTACTAGAGCCTCTAGGGAAATAATGTCTTAGTGAAATGGAGCGGAAAACACACATCCACTCCATCAACAAAACAACAAGATAACAAAACAAGGGGAGGGACAACGACTGAGAAACCCGACAACAAACCAGGACTCCCAGCAACGCGGCTTGGACCAAAGTAGCAACAAAGACAGGCAGGACTCCCTCTGATCAGAGGGAGGCCGCAAAGACAGCTCCCAATGGAGCAAGCAAATCGAAAGAAAGAAATTGGTTGAACTGTTGATCTTTTTATTCCTCCTGATTGTCGAAGGCCGACAGTCAGGACAGTCTTAAATACAGAAAAAAAGTGGGTCCTCAGTCCAATCACCTGATCCAGCCCGGAGGGCCGGGAACCCGATACCCCGGACCTACACTGCCGAACCCGAAGTCCTGGAGTTGTCTTAGAGCGCCATCCGGCCAGTGCACTATTCCCCACTTCATTAGTCCTCTTCCTTAACCTCTAGATAGATATACTAAAGCTCCTACTACCGAGGATATATAGGCAGTAGTATCGCTAGATTATAGAATTTAAGGCCGTTAATGACTAGTTTTTTGGAAATTTCTAGGGTTAGCTCGAAGAGTATATCGTGTTTCGGATTGTCGCCTGGATCCTTGAAGCCGTACGTACCTAGCAGTGTATAGAACCTCGAGATTCGAAGCGGCATCAAACAGTGCCTTTGCCTCGTGGGTGTAGGAATGTGTCTATCTATAGCTGTCGTGCGATGCTCTTAAAACGAAGGAAGGCTGCCATTGCCGAGTTCAAAGGTATTATAATGCGAGTAGAAGCCGCCGGCGACGCTCAGCGTCTGTAGGTTGAGAACTAGCACGAGGACGATCTGGATCAGCTAGTCGTGGTCCGGATCCCCGGTACCGTCCAGTTGCTAAGGTATTCTAAAGCTGAAGGTTGCTAAATAAGTGCTTTTACCACTGTGCCTGGTAAAGGTTGGGTCCGGTACAGGGCTCAGACCTAGTAGTGCTTTTTATGACGGTGGCACGACTGATCGCAGGGGCTGCAGGTCCGACCTGTCCTCAGGGACAGCAAAATGAATAAGTAAATAGCTAATCAATCTCACCGCTTGATGCCTTGGTGAACTATGGCTCGTAGTCTTGTTGCTCCCACTAACAAAGAACCATTAATATAGCTTCCATCCCCCAATGACTTGACGTTGGAACATTCCTGCAGGGTCGTATTTCCTAGCTACTCTCCTCAGCTCATCCAGGTTCCCCGTGCTTTCTAGGGGTTCTTGAAACCTGGCAGCCGCATAATTGGGATACCGGAACCTATGGAGAAGACCCTGTTGCTTTGCAGTGTTCTCTACACCCGTGATAAAGCCTTGGACGGCTGTTTCCACCTGTCCTCCGACGGCCGGGTCGTCCCAAAAGCTTGAGCATAGAACAAGGACCAGATCTTTTTGGGGGTTCGATGATGGGTCGAACCCGAGAATGTTGGTCCGTGACGGATTGGACGGCGGCGCGGGAATCGACTGCAGTGTGAGCGAGGATGTAATTGTGGCATTGTTGCGCGTCATCTGCCCAACCGATGACTTCCAAAGAGAGTGAACCTTTGTGAGAATTGTCGGGGAATTTCTGATGGTTGTTGTGGCGAAAATGGTGCTGTTTAGCTCCCATGTCAGCGTCCCGCCGTAGGGTTGAAGGAGGCCACGCCCTGGAGGCGCCGGGGTCACTTACTATTGATTTGGAGTGCTTTGCGACTGTATTTCATTTGCAAGGTCTGTGACATTTGTCACACGAAGCGAACTGATCATCTGGGGCTGAATCGCGGTGAAGTTTCTCAGATTTTCCGGGAATGGGGTAGGCTTTGCGTAGGCGAGGAGGTTGGACACCAGCCAGAGCTGCTGCGCTCCAATGTAGACATGGCTCTGCTCGACAGAGGATGCGGGGTCAAAGTTTCTCGGGGTCTTCCAATGCGTGAAAGCATCTATCTGCGCGGCGGTAGTCGAGTCGGGATAGACAACACCGCCGCCCCAGATCTGACCCTGGGGGATTGTCGTGATGTCAAATCGCGTGACGATGCCGAAGTTGTTCTGGCCACCCTTGAGTGCTATGAACAAGTCACGATTAGATTTTTCATTGGCATTGACAACGGCTCCAGTCGCAAGCACAACTTCCATGTTCACCACGGCATCACACGCGAACCCATATTGTAGTGCAAAAAAGCCAATTCCGCCTTTCCTCCAAAGCATTTGTTAGCTGTCATCGCACGTTTCCAAATACATAAGAGAGGGCTTGGCGAGAAAGTGACAGAGTATAGAGATATTCATATATACCTCCTGAAAGTAAGCCGCCAACGCCAACATTAGAAGCCCGGCCTCCGTTCAAAGACCGCTTTCGAGCATCCAAAACCGGATATACATCTCCCCAGGTCGCGCCCGTGCCGATGGAGACAGTCACGCCGTCTTCACGGACTCGGACAGCATTGATGGAAGTCAGGTCTACCGTGACGCTGCCATCGATGTTTGAGAACCCCCGATTGGTTGCGTGTCCTCCGCTCCTGATGGCGAAGGGAACCTGAGGAGCCTCCCGCAGCGACTTCACTACCAAAGATACATCTGCGGTACTGGACGGCCTGACGATGCACGAGGGTCTCTGCGTCTGCTGGTTGGCGTAAGCATACGACGCCGTGGAGGCATTGTAAGCCCCGTCTCCGGGGAATGCCACGCGGTTGGGCAACAGCGAGGCCAAGGTTGTACAGATTCCGGTGGCTGTAGCTGTGTAGGTAGAAAAGAGCACCCACAGGCAAACCACGTGCAGGGTGTGTGATAGCGGATACATGGTGAAACCAAGTTATTTTGAGTTTGGTCTGTGAGACAGTGTGTGCTGAACTTTGCAGAGTATCGTCAAATTTAACATTGCTCGATCGACTGGCTAGAAGAGACAGAAAGCGCTTTAGCAATATATTTATGTTGCATTCTCGTGGCCGAATACTACCTTCACCCTGTGCCTCTGTTGTTCTTCGAAGCAGCACCGGCCCGGCTTACGCGGCGAAATCAATTTATCGAGTCGAGTATTGAGCGCCTTCACGCGCACTGCTGCGGCGTGGGTTTCTAATATGTACAAAAAAGAAAAAAGGGATATAGAGAATCCCTAAGGTACCCTTCATGACACAGTCCACAGCTGTGCAGCCACGAGGAGCGGCCGAGAAGTGGGCAATAAACGACTCTCATAGGTTCGTCCCAACACCATCAAGTCCCATCCCCTGCTCACAGCTGCATATAATGGAACAATATGCTCCCAATTCCATACAGGATCGCCAACCATCAAACAATAATATTGTTGGAGAAGAAACTCACATCTACACCCACATACACAACAAACAAGGGGGAGGGCAAAGGTGGCCAAATGCCGAACAGACATGGAAGATAGACAAGACAGCAGACGACACCACCACAAATTGGGTCCCTGCAGCCTAAACAAGGTTAACATAATATGCAGATAGAGCTCCCTCTGATCAGAGGGAGATCGCTTTTCACGCAAAAGAAGCTCGTCAATTGAGCCTGCAACAGGTGTGGAAAAGAGTGCTGAATTGATCGTCCTGTCTAAGGAGCAATGGCCAGGACGGCCCCTACGTGTAATTACTGTATGTACTTGCGGTGCAAAAGAAAAATGGGCCCACGGCAAGTCCCAATCCCGGGGCGCCATCCCGTTAAGTGTGGCCCTCTCATCAGAGGGGACCCCTGTCCCCTGGGGCAGTTTTCCCCAACTCTATCCCCCGTCTTACCCTCCGATTCCGAAAGTCCTGGTCAACCACCCCACCAAAGCCTAGCCCTTCTTGGAAGAATACCTATTTCTACACATTGATTGCTCAGCAGATCTCGAACTAACGATCCCGAGTTTCCCCTAGAAGTTCCAGTTTGACCATCATGTCTTCGGAGCTGAAGGGCACCGTCTTGATCACGGGCTGCAGCGATGGCGGGGCTGGCTCGGCGTTGGCGGTCGAGTTCCAGGCCCGTGGCTACTACGTCTTCGCTACCTCTCGCAGCTTAACGACAATGTCCAAGGTTGAGGCCCTGCCTAACGTCAAGTTGCTCCAGCTCGACATCACTAAGCCGGCCGATATTCGAGCGGCTGCCGAGGCCGTGAAGGCCGAGACTACTGGTGGGGGGCTAACCTATCTTGTCAACTGTGCCGCCCGCAACCACTTCATGCCACTTCTCGACGAGGATATCGACGCTACCAGGGCCCTGTTCGAAACCAACGTCTGGGGCCAGCTGGCAGTGACGCAGGCATTTGCGCCTCTGCTGATCGAGGCCCAAGGCACAGTCGTCTTCATCACATCCTTGTCCGGATATCTCAACGTTCCTTACCAAGGTTGGTTTTCTCACTCGCTTACTCGCTTTTCGCGTACCTCCCGGGCTAGGATGACTGTATGGTTGATTGCTAAACTGAGTTACATTTGGGGTATTTAGGGGTCTTTGCTGCATCTAAGAGATCCGCAGAGATCATGGCCGAGACAATGCGCCTTGAACTTGCGCCATTCCATGTCAAGGTGCTGTCTGTCGTGACCGGGGCGCTAAAGACAAAAGGACAGAGTCATTTTGACGACTGGAAGTTGCCAGAGGGGTCTCTGTATTTGCCAGTCGAGGAGACCATCCGAGACCGAGCTAGGGGTCAAGAGGGAGCGCCTAGAATGGAGGCTGCCGATTATGCAAAGCGTGTCGTCTCCGAAATCATTCGGGGCAGGACCGGGAAGTTTTGGTACGGTGCAAGTGCGGGAGCCGTCAAGTTTGGCACGTCGTATCTTCCGACCTGGATGATGGTACGTTGACACAAGTTCGCAACTGGATAAACCGGGCTTCAGTAGAGAGTAGTACTTACACACTCGTTACAGGACAGTGGCGTGCAGATCAGGACGGGGCTCGACGTGTTGGCTCAGCGGAACAAGTAGGCGGGTAGGCTGCATGTGTTGGAATGGGGAACCACCTGATGGGAAGTGTAAAAATTCTCTTTAATGTCCGTCTGGGATTTTGGTGTGATTGCTTAGCCATCGGTAGCTTATATGGGTAAGGCGTGCTGCACTCAAATCAACTAGTTTCATCTCCTTCGCACTTCCCATCCACCCCCATCCATGTGTCAAAACGTTTCCGGGCCGCCGGTTTCATGCCGAAGCCGGGCACTCGCTCCATAAATGTCAGCACCGGTCGAATTTTGCGTTCACTATTGTTGGGGTAGGTAATTGCATGCAGGTCATTCCCTGGTTACACAATGAGAGGAGATGTGAGCAGTTCTAGGGGATCTGTTGCTAAAGCAGAAGCTAACTTTCCTTTCCTCTCATTTTTCTTTTTCTTTTCTTTTCTTTTTCGTTTTTTTTTTCTGTGCGTGAAAAAAAGAAAGAAAGAGAGAAAGAAAAACGAAAGAGGAAATCAGACCAGACGTGGGAAACACCCGGGACCAGCCCATAAAAGGCCACAACGCATTTCAACGACAAATCTTCACCTTGAGTATCATCCGCCGCATCAAGATTACATGTACCGGTCTCTCGGCTTGAAGTTGGCTTTCACACCCAGACCCGGCAAGGTCAAGGTCCGCCAATTGATCGTGTACTTGCGATTTCTCTCCACCATCTCGGGATCGTAAGTGTCCAGAATGTGATACATGACGTGCTTCATAACATAAGAGACAAAGAACCGCCCAGGGCTAAATAACAATCAGATTGCACTCGAGTCAGCAACTGGGAGAGAGAATATCGTTGGCAACCGGGAACGGGGAAACAATGTGCCACCTACCAAGTCAGCTTGCCGGTACCCCATACATGCCACGTTTCGGAGATATCCGTAAACTTGGATGGTCCCTCGAGTTGTATCGACGACTCCCTCCCGATAATCTTGGGGTCGGCAAAGCGGAAACCGTCAAAGACGTCCGGTTGGGGGTATTTGGTTGGATCTCGAAGCATTGGCCCAACCGGGATGCCAACCCACTCACCCCTCGCGACGCGGGTGCCGTCAGAGAAGCTAAAGTCTTTCAGAGCGCATCGGCGAGCAGTGACTGCGAAATTAGACCGCAGCATCGATCAGCGAATGTTTATCATGTGTGAGTGTTCATGCAAAGCAGGCTGTAGTACTGACCAGATTCAACGGGCGTCCATCGTGAGCATTCCTTCAAGAAGCTATCCATCAGGGGAAGACCTTCGCCGTCTACCAGGAATTCACCCCCGGCAACGCCCTCAATCTCATCACGAAGCGGTTTGATATATTCGGGGTGCTCGCAGAGGCTGAAAATGGCAAAAGTCAAAGTCTGGAAGGCACACATTTTGTCAGTGTGACACTGCGGTGGCCTGGCGTGCAAACAAACATGTCCAGTCCCTACCGTAGCAAGACCTTGCACGGAGCCGAACCAGATGGCCATCACTTCAAAGGCCATCCGGCCCGGTGTCCATGGCTTAGATTTGGGCGACGTGTCTATGATCCACTGGATGACATCGTTCTGTAACCCATCGCATCAGAAATTCGCGCCACCATAAATTACTCCACCCCGGATGCAGCGGTCCCATCGATGGAGGTCATCATCACTTACGTATTCCTTGCTGCTGCTGGGATTTTTCATGCGATGCTCAATGATGGCAACCAAACCACGGAAGAAGATGCGCTGTCGGGTCAGGAATTTGGGCATAAACATTCCGATCACCCTGAAGAGTAATGAATTAGCCGGCGCACCGCGGAGGAAAGTTCACGAGCAGCACGCGAGAAAAAGGGAGAAGGCATTGCTTACGGCCTCAGGAACCTGGGCGAGACACGAAGTAACTCAGAGCCGTAAAGCACATCCTCGTTGTAGTAATAGGCGGCGTCGATGAACTCGTTATTGCTCACTGTAATTATTCGTATATTATCCCGTCAGCCTCTAGAGAGAAATCTACTAGTCGGTAAGAATTCCATCACTCACCGTAGTCCAGACCAAAGAAGGCGTAGGCACTAATCTTGGTAACAACCTTCTTGGAGAGAGTCAAGACTGTGCATCATCGTCAGCAGCGCCAAGAGAACGGTTTCCTACAGCGTAGCAGCCTACCGTTGGCGGTTCGGGAGGCTCCGAGCTCCTCGGCAAATGTTCTATCAATGATGGCACGAACCCCCGGGGTGAGTTTTGGAAGATGGGTCGTCAACAGCGTGCGCAGTGTCCTGACGAAACCGATTCCTTCAATGCCCCTCTGGTCGTGCCAGTTGAAGCCATTCATAGTATATTCGGGTTTGAGTATCTTTAAAGTAGGTTAGGAACGTCCGGATAGCCCCACGAAGCGAAGTTCTCTACCTCTTTTGCGGCCGCGTGAAGAGACAATTGGTCGTTGGTGGCGTTTTTGATATCTTTGATGAGCTCAGGGGAGGAGACGAGCGTGATCCAGCTCTCGGGCGAGTTCATGCGCAGTGGCTTCCCATTCATCTGTCGGTTATGAAGAAGAGTAAGCACTCTGTGATTGATCCAACGGGGACTAATTCTTCTAAGTTGAAAATGGGGATTGCACGGTTTCACCTGAGAGTATGCGGCCTTGATTCTCTTATTCGCCGCAATAGGGTAAATAAACATATCCCACTGATCCTTGAAATACCTCCGCAAGTTGACTATCAACGAAGAAGCCCATGTCTGGAGGGAAAGGCGCTTCTGTGCTCGCCCCTGGTCAGCGTTGGGAAACGGACCGCGAGAGCGGTGCGACCTTTGAACTAGGTACTCACCACGAAAACAAGGCAGAGAATGAGCACGCAAGAGGCCAGTGCGGCTATCTTCGACTCAAGGGCCAGATGGCCCTGGATTGAGGATTGAAGAAGCAGAATCGAGTCCATGTCAACGACTAACTCTTCCTAGGCGATAGTTGCTCCTGGCATGTCCATCAAAGATGAAGCTGGTACGGCAAGCGGTAGTGGAAATCATGTTTCTCTCTACAATCTCAGGAGAGCGCAGAGTAGGCTTCCAAACTTCATCTCCTCTTTTTGGCTCGGAATGAAGCATACTTGGTAATGGCATGTAATACACTATACTACGCCGCATACGACCGTCCCACCGACAACCCAACAAACAGCACAGTGCATTCATCACGTCCAGTCGATTCTCATAGGGTTCTATGTAAACGGCGCAACTATCATGCGGCTGGTCTCAAGTTCGGCCAATCTTACCCGACTCGGCGCCGCGGTTTCGGGCCACAAGTGCTCGGCAGTTACAAGCCGGAAGAGGTGCAACGCCCCTTCATCACCCGGAGGGTTACACCGGGGGCTGACGCCACCTTAGATTAAGTGTAGCCGGAACAAAGGTATCGTACCCGACTATCAGCGCAAGCAGCGCTCTCTGTCGACCCCTCTTCCACTTTTCACGACCGTCCCAAGTTGATATGCTGGGGTGCCGCTTTCCGGGGTCAGACGCAGGGTACTCAGCTTGCCCCGCTTTGTCAACCAAAGGGAATGGACCGGGTCGTATGCTACCAAACCCCAATGGCGGCTGGGCCGTGAATGGCTCGTTTGGCCGAGCGGAGGGGGGGGACTGCTACTCTGCGCCTCAGACTACTACCTAGGAAGGTGGGTAAGGTGGGCTAAATATCTACCCGCCTGGAACGCTCGACGCCATCTAGAACGGCAGTGCCCCATTTTCTGCAGCCACCATCGGGACCGAACAAGATCTGAATGGTCCCTCCGATATTGCTCGTGATTTTGCCGCCTGCGAGTTGGTTGTCGGGCGACATCGCAATCATGGGTGCGCACCTAGTCTACCCAGGCTACATACGTAGATATTTATATCTACTGTACCTATCTATCCGACAACTTGCATGGTGGTGCCCATGAGTACCTAGGGATCGAGTGTTCTGCTCTACGGATATCATGGGAAATATCTAATACAATGTAGTTCACGCTACGACCTCTGTCCGGTAATACATCTTTGCAACCATTGGCATGACATGCAATTCGGAGGCATGGAAGGCCTTACGTCCCTTGTGTAATCTAGTGCGGGTTTCAGTGGCGTCCGGAAGTGGTTTCGTCAAATACCAAGGTACTTTACAGTATTAACACTGGGGCTGAGGGCGTAGGACGGAAAATACCTTGCACCATCAGCGTCACATAGATTCAGCCCGGAGTCCAAGACGTGGACGGCCCGGACCTTGAATGTTTTATCTTTGTTGCAGACGCTACCAACCTTATAGCCATTCCCAACCCTGCCTGCCTTTACCGGTTCCAGACGCCCCTTGCCCCCGCCCTGAAGTAAGTCCCGATATTTCTTTTTAAAAAGACCCAAAGGTCAATATCGTCAACACCAGACTGACTCCCGCGTTAGCTACTTGTCCAATCGACCACTCGCCGGAACAGAAATCACCACCATGGATGCGTTACCACCAGGCGTCTCTCTCTCCGAGATCCCTCTCGCCCCAAATCCGTCCGGGGATCCGCCCAACTTTGTCGACCCTCCTTCTCTCATCGTCGCCGTACAGGCAGTCGGTATAACGCTCGGCTTCACCGCCCTCGTACTGCTTGTCACGCGAATGGTCATGTCACGTCAACTGAAGCGCCCATTTGGTCTCGACGACGGTAGGCATCCTCGCGAAGTCTCACTCTCACACTTCAGGAGTGGCTGACGAAAAGGGTCTCAGCTTCCGTCATTGCCGCTTGGGTACTCGCTGCCGGGTATACCGGCGCCTCTTGTAGCCGTAAGTCCACCACCCGCCCACCCGCAACGCTCGAGGTCTGAGCAAAACGTTGTGTCCAGTCGGGGGTGTCACGAGACATGCGTGGGACACGCCGTTGAGCTTCCTCGACGAGGCCTACCTGAAGGTGCGAGCCCATCTCCCTTATCATGCTCTCGTACTAGTAGTTCGGCCTCAGCCATGCAACACGGAATTGACCTAGATCGGGCGTGTCATAGAAACTCTTCGCCACCAGCTTGATCTATGGGCCGATGCTCTTTTTTTCCAAGACATGCATTTTGATCTTTTACTACCGCACGTTCCAACGCAAAGTCTGGTTGAGAATGTGCATCTACACCATCCTCGCCATCATGATCGGGACGTACTGGATGACAGGTCCGAACCAAAAATCCGCGAAGCTCCCACAAACCTGCGCTGACACAATTGAGCAGTTCCTCTTTGCTTCTACTACTGCATGCCCCATCCGAACACTGGCCAGGCATGGGATCTCACCATCCTTGCCAACTGCAACCACCTTGCAAACCCCGGGTTGGTCCAGGCCGGCATGAACATCGCCGTAGATATTGCCATCTTTGTTCTACCCTTGCCCATCGTCTTCAAGCTTCAGATACCTCTGGGAAAGAAGCTCAGCATTGCCGGCATCTTCACAACCGGTTTCTTGTAAGTTAGATCAACGGTACTACCTCTGCAGCGAATGGATCCTGGGCTGACTCCAGATCTCTCCCGCCAGTGCTCTAGTAGCTAGCGCCTTGACCCTCTACTACCGCATCAGGATCATCAACGGCTACGATGTCTCGTGGGCGGGGGCGCAGACATATATTTGCATGTACGTGTCGAATCCCCCCCCCTCCCCCCCCCGGTTTTCCAAGAGATACACGCATATACTAACCTGTGGTGACAGCCAAGTCGAGGCCTATACGTCTATCATTGTAGCGTGCATGCCATCGCTCGCCAAGGTGTGGACCAGCGCATTCAAGGATATGAAGCTCTTGACGAGCCTGCAGTCGCTGCTGTCCCGCTCCAAGGGAGGTTCATCGTACAACAAGAGCGCGGGCAGCTATGGTATGGAGAGCGAGTCTACCTCCCACCTCCAGAGAAAGGGCTACAGTGAGATCTATGCCTCCCAAGACGTGGAGGCGCGGCCGCATGAGGGGCCAGGCATTCACAGATCGGTGACGGTCGAGATGAGATCCGTGCAGGCTCGCAATGCTCCACGGACTCCAGGGCATTGAGGCGGAGGTGCTAAGTGTATTTACCTAATTGTATGAATGAACCATGATGGGGAGCCTGTATTCTAGCCTATGGAAAATCTCAACGGTGCTGTCGGTAGCTAACACATCGCTTCTACTAGCTGCATTTACCGGGCGCGAGAAACCAACAATCCAGATGCTTGCTAGGTATTCAGGAAAGCTTGAAACCTCCAGGGACACCCTTCTGGAACACGCCCTCGGGATCGTACTTTGCGCTAACCGCCCTGAGCCTCCGGAGGCTCTCCTCTCCGTACCCGGCCATGACGTTATCTTTCTGGTACGCATAATTAGTGAAGATGTAGCGATGGAGCAGTCCCCGGTCGGCTGCGACCTGTCTGAAGTCTGCCACCAGGCTCTCGATGGCTGCGAAGATACGACTGTCGTCCCGGGCCAGCGCCCAGCAGGGATTGATCAAGACCACAAACAGAGGCCCGTCTGACGCAGGGATATCCATAGCGTTGGGGCCAGCTTTTGCCGAGTTGGTAAGCAGTGCTTTGGTCAAAGGATGGAACCCGAAGGAGAAGATGAATCCTTCGGCGTCCTTGATGGTCGCTAGCGTCTCCTGCCACTTGTTGTAGAAAGTCTCGATTAGAGCAATGTCTGGCTTGATAGTGACGGAGGCCCAGTATTGCCTCATGCCGTCGTTGGAGAACTTGGACAGTTCCTCGCAGAACTCGAGGTGGGTTGACGTCCTCATGGAGCACATCTGCTCGATCTGCGGCTGTACGGCCGTGAAACGCTGTAGCGAAGGCGGGTTCGGTTTTCCCTGCGTGTGGTACATGACACACGTTACGGCTTGGTGGCCAAAGCCGTAGCCGGCGCTACACATGATGTGGGCGTCCTCGTCGGTCTCGTTGTGAACAAACTCGCAGGCGTTCCGAAGGAGCTCCGAAAAGGTGCCGGGCAGGTAGTAGGTAACCCCGCCCCAGATGTCTCCCGCGCTGAACGTCTTCATTGTGATGGAAGTAACGAGGCCAAAATTGTTCAGCCCGCCCTTGAGCGCGGTCCAAAGATCGGCATTCTCGCCCGCGTGGGCGCGGACAAGCTCGCCCGAGGCCAGCACGACCTTGAACTCGGTGACGGAGTCACATGCGAATCCCCAACGTGAGGAGAACATTGACAATCCGCCTTTAAGGGAGAGTTTCGGGAGAGAAGATTAGCAGAACTGTCTTTGGTAGGCAAGTAGCCGGTGTGTTTCCCCGAAGCTTACCCCCCAAGATATAACCGGCAACACCGATGCGGCCAACGCGCGCACCAGCAACTGTAAGACTGTGCTTCTCCAACTCGGTATACACGGTCGCCCAGGTCTCCCCGACGGCGATCTCGACGGTTGATTTGTCCGGGCTCAGCGCAACACCCCTGAGGCGCCGCATGTCAATTGTGACGCCGGCAGCTATATTTGCGCTGCCCGCGAACGGGGTGTGGCCC
Source organism: Madurella fahalii (assembly GCF_045866475.1). Taxonomy (NCBI): domain Eukaryota; kingdom Fungi; phylum Ascomycota; class Sordariomycetes; order Sordariales; genus Madurella; species Madurella fahalii. The sequence goes on along the minus strand of NW_027263972.1, from coordinate 9,081,800 downwards.
GCTCCACGGACGGCAATCCGGCAGGACCCGGCGAGGACATGGGGCCGGAGCTCCCGGATCAAAGCCTGGACCTGCTGGACAGTAGCAGGTTTGGCAATGAAGGAGGGTTTGAGCTCATTCTCAAAGGCGCTGAAGTAGGAGCAGTTGTCTTTCTCGTACTCGTCGCTGCCGGGCTGGGAGAGCAACCCGGAGTCATTGCCGAGGACTGTGGCCAGCGTGTTGAGCAAGTCGGGCATTTTGGCGATGGGTGGAGGTAAAAGAGTATACTAGTGGTAAGTACTAGTTAGTGAGTGGGTTTGTGTGCGGGTTCGTTTGGGCGGTGGGGAGGGAAACGCGGTTCTCGCGATACGACTTGGGGTTGGTCTTCGCCTTTGGCGGGGGTACTTAAGCAATACTGTTGACCACAAAGTAGACGCCGGTTCTCCTGCAGTTGGCCTGCATTAAGGTACATACCTGAGGGGAAACGGAGCATCTGTTTGCAGCTACATAGTGTCGCCTAATGCCAACCGCACGGTACTGTACGTTGGATGCTTATCGGTACTGCGCCGCCGCCTCCCACCCTTGGCAACCCTGGCAGCTTTACCGGCCACCCGCAGAACGTAGAGTGTAGGGTATTTGTACTGCCGCGTGCCTGCAACGGCCCCCATTCGTGCGTTACCGACACCCCGGGCATCTTCTCGCTGCCTTCACGTCACGTCACCAACAGGACGCCCTTGCAGTGCCGACAATGGAATCTTCGTACGTGCGGGGTGTGATCACCTTAATAGTCCACGATGGGCGTCTTGCTTTGCTGGCCGCCGCACTTTTCTCTCTGCTTCTCTGGAGATTCTACACCTTCACCGTCGCTCCGTGGCTCCATCCAACCGATCCTAAAGAATACCCCTACTGGGTCCCCGTGGTTGGTGCGTCTTGGGCCATTGCATGCCGCATATGCTTTGCCAGTGCCAAGGACAGTTGCTAACCGGCATTTGAGGCCATCTACGGTCTTTCTTCAAGAACTCCAGCCGGCTGGTGTCCGAAGCGAGGTAAGATATCGACGACTCGGGACATTTCCGCATCATGTGTAATGCGTCCTACGCGCCTGCCCCCCGTGCTTACCTTCAGTATCCAAGGCTATTCTTCCACGGCACCGGGGAGCCTTTTACTCTCACGGTAGCTGGACAGAAATGGTACGTTCTCACCAAGGCGGAGCATGTTGCCGCGACATATAAGATGGAGCACCTATCGTACGACATCTTCGCTGTCGAGGTGATGCGCATGATCGGAGTGTCCGAGGACGGCATCAGCAAAGCTTTCCAAACTCACCACGTTGCCAAAGACGGCAGCAAGAGCCCGCCATATAAGCACCTGGTGCGGCTGTGCAAAGAATACCAGCTGGAACAGCTTTCCCCGGGCAATCGGCTGGATCAGCTGGTAGGGCGATCCACAGCGCTGATGCGGAGACATCTGGAGATGGAGTCGATCCTGAACAGAGGCCGGCATTGGTACGCCTCACCAACTGGGCCGGGAGGAGACTGTGTCACTGTCTCTTTGTACCAATGGATCTCCGACGTATTTATCGACATGGGCACCCAAGCATACTTTGGACGCCTGTTGCAGGAGATTGAGCCAGATCTGATCCGCACCTTCATGGCTTTTGAAACTCTGTCCTGGCAAGCCATGTACCAGTATCCAAGTTTCCTTTGCAAGGAGATGATGGACGCAAAAGCGAAACTCCAACATGCTATGGAAGTGTACTTTTACCGCACCCCAAAGTCACAGAGGGCCGACGCCTCCTGGTTCATCTCCAGGATCGAAGAAGAAACTAGCCGGCTGCAAGTAGCGCCAGCTGATTCGGCAATCTTTTTCTTTCAGCTGTTTTGGAGGTATGAACTTCTCGAAACCACCCATCTTCTACATTTCTTTAAGGTGTCCCTGGATTCTAACAAGACGGTTATATCCAGCATCAATGGAAACACTCGAAAGGCGCCGTTTTGGATATTCTCCTATCTCCTGTGCGGTAACCAGCATCTTGTGGATATAATCCGGACAGAAACCGCACCGGCCATGCACGAGGACGGCACTGTGGATGTGGCCTATCTCATCAATGACCAGACCTGCCCGCGCCTGAACAGCGTGTGGGACGAAACGGTCCGGCTTACCGCCTTTGCCGCCTCGGTGCGGTTCCTTACCCACGACGTCGAGCTCGGCGGCAAGACGCTCCGCAAGGGTAACCGGCTGATGATGCCGCAGCGGCAGCTGCACTTCAACACACAGGCCTTTGGCGAGACGGCCGCACAGTTCGATCCCGATCGGTTTTGGAACGATCCTTCGCTCCGGAGAAACCCAAGTCTCCGGCCCTTCGGAGGGGGCGCCACTATGTGTCCCGGCCGCAATCTGGCTAAACAGACGACGTTGGCCTTTGTGACAAAGGTTGTGCATGACTTTGATATCTCCTTGGATCCTCCGAATCAAAAGTTCCCAGAGCCGGCTGAGGGAAAGCCGTCCATTGGCTTGGTGGATGTGCAGGAAGGTCATGATCTCCGGGTAAGACTTTGTCCACGGAAGGCGCGACAATAAATGTTCCCTGTTATTAGAGCAGTTCTCAGTTAGTGTGGCAACAATGTGAACGCGCCCGAACATTTGCGGTTTCCTAAGTGCTTCCCCATCCCGCCCCAACCGACCGAGCCATAGCGGTAATAGTGACCGTATTCCGTCAGGCAGGGAACGTATATCGTGAAGCTCCTTCTTGAAAGCTTCGTCTCATATATCGAGACATCTGAGTTCTCGTTTAATCTTGGGAGAAATATAGTTCAAGGAGGTGATCCTCCACATTCCACCCATATGAATTTAGTAGGTAGGGTGCCTCTGTCAAACTTATGTTGATCACGGCTACTATTGAAATGGTGCAGAAACACACATCTACACCCACATACCCACCAAAACAAGGGGGAGGGCAAAGACAGCCAAATGCCAGACAGACAAGATAGACCAGACAGGCTAGGCGACACCACCACAAATCGGGTCCCTGCAGCCTAAACAAGGTCAAAACAACATGTGCAGATAGAGCTCCCTCTGATCAGAGGGAGATCGCTTTGCACGCAAAGAAAGCTTGTCAATTGAGCCTGCAACAAGTGTGAAGAGTGTGCTGAAATTGATTGTTCTGTCTAAGGAGCAATGGCCAGGACGGCCCTACTTATGGTGCGAAAGAAAAATGGGCCCACGGCAAGTTCCAGCCCCCGGGGCACCATTCTAGCAACTGTATCCCTCTGGGGACTGTTTCCCCCAACTCACTGCCAGAAAGAGTCCACATTAACTATACTGGGATGTAGACTACATCTCGCTAGTTGAAGCACAGCTTCGTCAGACAAAACAAACGGACACACTAACAGTCAGTCCAACGTTTAGGCTTTGATAGAGAGTACGGAAAACTAACTAGGTTGTCCTGGCCCAAGCAGGACTACAACCGACGTAAATCATCAAGTCTTCTAACTACACGATATCGAAGAACGTCCAGCTGAACAGGATAAGCACTCTTTCTAATGCCGGCCACTCAGATGTGGCAAATGATGCCGCGGGACTCTATCTTTTGATGGAGGCATTGAGGGCTGCTAAATGCATTGTCGAAGTATCGGGCGAGAGAGTTATGATGACACTGAACATATCCGGTAAGGCAGCACTTGAAACACTTTTGGTGTGACCGGGAAAGACCACGTCATAATAAACGACCTCCAGGTGCAGCCCACTCAAGCGTTGGTTTAGGATCCGAAGAGTATGAGGCTCGGTAACAGTCACCGGATCATACCAGGGCCCAAAGTCGAAGTGGAAAGCCGCTAGAAGAATTCGCCGCAGCTCGTTGCAGCTAGATGGCCACCCATCTTATTCAGCGGACGGGAGCCTGACCATTGTTTTTGGCATGGGCATCCAATGAGGGATGAGGTGATGTACCATACTCTACTAGCCAGTCAACATGGAAGAGTGATAGTGCCTCGCCATCCCCAGCACCAGCTCGCCATTTCTACAACACCAACTTGCCCTTCCTGCACCTCATCCCTTCACTCCCACAAGTTCTCTTAACCTAATAGGGATCGTATGGGACCTACATTGACGTACATTCGAGCCGGTGGAATCCCATGTCTGGCCTCGGGGATGAATGCGCGGGGTGGTTACTTACAGCTTGGGGGTGGCAGTACTGCTTTAATCAAGGGTTTTTCTCCTTCTCAGCCACCTCTCTTCCTTGCACCCCTCATGTCTCACACCTCTTCTCCGCACTCTCACCTCACGAAGCCAAAAAGGCAAACCAAACCCGTTGAAATGATCCCAGCCGACGCCGTGACCCCAAACATCCCCGCATTTCGAATATTCGGGAACCATCAAATGTTTGGCCAATGGTATCACTGGATCGGTCGTGCTTGGCCGGATTTGGATAACCCCCAGCATCCTGTGCAGTGTGAAGGCCGAACGCGATCTCACGGCATGGAGCGGGGTCGGCAGTTCGGCGCGTAAAAATACCATTGGCAGGATTCGGTCAAAAGCCAACAGTTCGTCTCGACGTGCAGCGGGCCATGCTCGATTGAGCAGTGTCAGAGGCCAATTCCACTCGGGGCTAAAACAACGACCGTGGCCTGAAGATTCCTGCTTTTCAACTTCGACATCGCCAACTTCTTTGTTCCAATCCTGACCGTGACAGGGATTCAGCCTGGTGAGCGCACCGACGTTGCGTTCAGCACTTCAGCACGCCAGTCTGGCCTAGCATCCGAGGGGTAAATCAGAAGATGGAAACTAAAGTGGCAAACGACTTCCCACGCCTCCCGCCTTCCGGGATCAAGGTGATTGTCGTCGGCGCCGGGTTCGCCGGTCTGGCGGCCGCAATTGAGTGTGACCGCAAGGGCCACTCGGTGACGCTCTTCGAGAAGTCCGACAACATCGAGGAAATCATGCGGATCGGCGACATCATCAGCTTCGACCCTAACGGATCCAAAGCGTTCGAACGGTGGCCGGGCGTCATCGATGAGATGGAGGCCATTGCCCGTCAGACGACCTGGCTCGACCTATACCACCACCAGGGCAAGTTCGTAACACGCCAGTCGTTCGCCCACGAGAAGGCCTGGGGCCGGCGCATCAACGGCCACCGTGGCCAATTACACAACATCATCTACCGCCACGCCGTCGCCCGGGGGATCGACATCCGCCTGGGGAAGCGCGTTGAGGACTATTTTGAGACGGACAACCCGCCGCAAGCCGGCGTGGTAGTCAGCGGAGAGCGGATCTCGGCCGACGTAGTAATTGCCGCCGAGGGTGTCCGCTCTCGCGGGCGCAAGATCGTGCTGGGCTTCGACGAGAACCCAAAGTCGTCCGGGTATGCCGTCTACCGCGCGTGGTTCCCCGCCGACCGCATCCGCGACAACCCCGTCGTCCGCCACCTCGTCGTCAACGGCGATACCCACCAGGGCTTTATCGGCCCCGACATCCACTTCCTCGCATCGTCCATCAAGAACGGGTCCGAAGTCAACTGGGTATTCACCCACATCGACGACGGCAATATCGAGGAGAGCTGGCAGTTCCCGGGCAAGCCCGAAGAGGCGCTCAAGTACCTCGACGGATGGTGCCCGGTTGTGCACGAGCTCGTTAAAGCCACCCCGGACGGCCGCCTCATCGACCACAAGCTCGTGTACCGCGACCCGCTACCGACCTTCATCTCCCCGCGGGCGCGCATCTGTCTCATCGGCGACGCCGCGCACCCGTTTCTGCCGACGTCGATCCAGGGCGCGAGCCAGTCGATCGAGGACGGCGTGGTTCTGGCGACGTGCCTCGAGCTGAGCGGGAGGGAAAACATCCCCCGGGCGTTGCGGGCTTACGAGAAGCTGCGCTATGACAGGGTGCACCGCGCGCAGGCCATGGGGCCCAAGACGAGGGAGCGGTGGCACAAGGCCGATTGGAACAAGGTGTGGAAAAACCCGGAGATGATTCACTTGGTCAGGGAACCGTGGTTGTTAAATTTTGATGCCGAGCGGGACGCCTATGACAGGTATGAGGCGGTGGTCGCTGAGATGGAGAAGTCGAGGCCAAGACTCTGAACCAATTTATTACGGTATGTTTTTTTTTTTTTTTTTTTTTTTTTTTTTCCCTATTCCCTTTCTTTACCACTTTATTGCAATCCGGGACTTAATATCCGTGTAACGTGAGGTGCCAAGATACGTAACTGACAATCATCTTGATATGGACAAGTACCTAGGTTAGGCAAGTGAGTTCTAGGCACATTGTATTCAAACCAGGGGCAGCTCGAATCAACCGAAATCAATCTAGAGTCTAGACTGGGCCAGCCGCAATGTAACTATTTAACTGGATCCGATTAGTACTATAGTGCCGAAGCTTGTTTTGCGTGTACAGTACACTAGTACTATGTGCTAAAGAGGTGCCGACGCACATGAGATGGACTGGAATCCCCAGTGCTCACCCGGTGGATGATGAACCGAGTGGTTACCAACCGGCTGCTTGGCCTGGGGTTTGCCCTGCAACGGTCAACCGTCAATGCAGTCCTGATGAAGCAAACCACCAAACCCTTTCTCCACAGGTCGTTTCATTGCTTTGTCGCTCGAAGGAAGTCCACAACCACCTGGTCAAAGACTCCATCATTCACCAGCTGCTCCGCCGCCTCAACAACCCAAGTCTGACAGTTCCGCTGCGTAATCCTCGTCCGTCCATCGACCTTGTGTCATCAGATCATTAGCCTCTCCCGCCTCACCCATCGATGAACCCACATTTCAAATGGAGACACCACTCACCCAGTCGCCCTCGCCACCGGCGCCGACAGCCCTCAAACTCCTTTCTGGTGCCGGCACTTTGAACAGCACCCTCTCAAACCCACACACGGGGCCCTTAGGGTCCTCACCCTCAACCGCGTGGAAATACTCCTCGCCAACCCACCCCAGCCCAATCCGACTGTCGACCCTATTCTCGGCCACGCTCAAGTCACACCCCCGCTTAATCTCCAGCCAGAACCCGTCCCGAACATTCCCGGCCGCCTGGATCACCGTGCCGACGTCGGGGTTGGATGCATGCGAGCCGGCAACAAAGTATTCCCAGTGATCGGCGAAGGGCCAGCCGTTGTAGATGAGCAGCTCGACGAGGCGGGAGTTGGGCGTGTGGGGTGGGGCGGTTGGGGGGACGTCTAATTTTGGTTTTGGAGCGGATACTGCTGTGACCTGCCAGCCCTGACGCGGAGGCCCGGAAGGAGGCGGGGGAGGCGGGGGAGGTGGTGGAATGGAAGCCGAGGGTTGGCCGGGCATCTTCTTGGCGAGGAGTGCTAGAAAGAAGTAAATCTTGAGCACTGGGGAGATAACTTAGACGAGGCGAAACCCTAGGATTGGTGGCTTTGGAGAGGTTAGAATGAGGTGGTTGGCCCAAGACGTGGTAAGAGGAAAGGTTGCCGAGAGACGGTAGCCAATAGCGTTCTAGACACTGCCTACAGAAAGGGAAGACTGCCATAAGGGGTTGCGGCGTGTCTGAGTAAGGTATCCCCCACGCTACGGTGTGACGAAAGCAGTGCCCAGTGGCTAACAGAGTGGTATATTTCCGAAAGCAGAAAAACTAACGCCTCTCATAGTACCCTTGCTGCTGTTCCCCAGTCCCAGTGACACGCGAGAGCACCGCCTCTAATACCTTGCTCCAGGTTCGCATTTGCCACCGTGGTATCAAGTACAAAGTCCACAGAACAAAATGAACACGCCTTCACCCCTTCGCTATGCTTCGTAAAATAGCTGCAGCAAGACCACCCCGTGTAAGCCCCAGGTAGCAAGGTGATAATGTCTCGACAAAGAATACAAGCAAGAAGAAAAAAGCCTTGGGCCGCTTCACCCATCATTGGGCCCCCGAGGGTAACGCGGGCGGATGACTGACCACTTCTTCAGCCGGACTACTTTGGGGTACGGAGTGTTCGGTGCTTGCATCGGCTTCGTGAACCTCTCCAGCCGTCTCTGGCGTATCCTTAGGTAGGCTTGCCCAAGAGACCCGGGCCGCGGGCTGGTCGGTGCCACTGTCGCTGGGACCCGGGTCAGAGGCGGTTAGCGGCACTTCGACCACTTCTTCAGTAGTGGTAGGTTGTGTGTCGTGAGTGGATGGCGGGTCTTCGTCAGTAGGTGTCGGCTGAGGTGTCGGCTGCGGTGTAGGCACAACTTGGCCGGTCGTCTCAGCAGGCGGTTGTGGTTTGTTGACAACGGAGAAGGCGGGCGATAACCACCCACGCTTCTCTGTTGCCGGCGTCACTACCGGCGTACGAGGCTGATGGCGTCTCAGCTCGGTGAGGCGCTCATCGAAGCTCTTCCGGTAATCCGTCATGACCAAGAGCCACTTGCCTAGAACCTTGATGAGGCGCTTCTTGTCTATGGGCTTCGCGACGTAATCGTTCATGCCGTGCTCGAGGCAGCGCTCCCGATCGCCCTTGAGTGCGTAAGCCGTCATGGCCACGATGGGCACGTGGATACCAGCCGCTCTGATCTCCTTAGCCGCCTCGTTGCCATCCAGAATCGGCATGTTGATGTCCATAAGCACCATGTCGTAGGCAGCCGGCTTGCCCCGGACCATCTTAACAGCCTCGGCGCCGTTGGACGCGAGGCCTATGTTTTTGAAGCCGATCGAGCGGAGCATGCCGAGCATAACCTTTTGGTTAACGACATTATCCTCCACTACCAGCAAGTTCTTGGTCGACGAGACTGACTCAAGTTCCTTGCGGATATCAGCAATCTCGGCGTCCGGAACAGGCGTGACGGCCACGTCCCCCTCTGTGATTGTCTTCTTCCAGTTTTGCATTTGCTCCAAGCTCTTGATCTTTTTAAACCGAACTGTAAACCAGAATATGCTGCCTTGGCGCTCAGGGTTGGGCCGGAAACCTATCCTCCCCCCCATGAGCTCGGTAAGGGACTTGGCGATTGATAGTCCTAGCCCGGTGCCCTTGTACTGCTTGGTGGTACCGGCGTCGAACTGTACGAAAGGGGTGAACAAATTCGCCGCGGCAGCGTCCGGGATACCGATGCCTGTGTCTGTCACCTCGGTCATGACCACGTAGCTCGTTTCATTTTCGCTCTGAACCGAGGCCCTGACGCGGATGCTACCCTTGTCGGTAAACTTGGCGGCGTTTCCCACTATATTGTGCAGAATTTGCCGATAGCGTAGCGGATCGCCCTGTACCGATCTCGGAAGGTCGGGTGCAAGGAACAGTTCAAAGTGGACCGACGGCGGTAGGGTGGTCTGCACGCTGCGAACCACCGACGTGACGATGCTCGTGATGCCGACGATGTCCGAGTGCATCGAAAAGCTGCCCGACGCGAGCTTGGAATAGTCAAGAATATCGTTAATGACCTGCAACAGAACCTGACCTGATTCGTCCATGATGTTGACAATATCGCGCTGCTTCTCGGAAAGAGGCGTGTCGAGGAGCAGGGTGCATGCAGACAGCATCCCGTGCATGGGGGTGCGGATCTCATGGCTCATGTTTGCCAAAAAGTCCGACTTGAGTTTCTCGCTCTCCTCGTAGGCAGCAATAAGACGAGCCTCGGCCGACTTGCGCTCCGACAGGTCTCGCGTGACCTTGCCGAAGCCGACGTGAACGCCGTCCTTGTATACGGCTGTCATGACAACGTTAGCCCAGAATCGGGTGCCATCCTTCCTGTAACGCCAGCCTTCGTCCTCGACGCGGCCCTCGCGCATACAGATTTCGAGTTCCATCTCGGGCTTCCTGATCTCGATGTCCTCCTTTCCGTAGAAGACGGAGAAGTGTTTGCCGACGATCTCGTGCCGCTTATAGCCCTTGAGCAGCTCGGCGCCGTCATTCCACGAGGCTACGCGACCCGTGGTGTCGAGCAAAAAGATTGCATAGTCCCTAACGGCCTGTATGAGGATGCGGAAGGTCTCGTCGGTGGAAACACCTGGCTGTCCCAGCTCCAGTTCATCTTCGGATGGGCTCAAAGGGCCCTCTTGCCATTCCAGTGTGATGGATAACAGCTCGTGGCCGTTGAAGATGGGGAGCACACGTGCCTTCCAGGACACAGAATGCTTCGTATTGATGGGTTTGCTCATGCGTGGCGAACGCGACGAGATGGCGTCGTCAATGGCGGACATGAGACGGCTGGGATGAGCTAGTCTAGGCGGCGCGAGGTGCTTCTCGACGAAGGGGAGCAGCTCCTGACCGAGGCAATCCTCGGCGGAGACGTTCCAGTCGGCCAGGAAACGAACCGACGCTCTCGTGATACGCCATGATGGTGACAAGATAAGCAGCGGGAGGGGTGCAAGGTCGAAGAGGATGCCTACGTCCGGCGCTGAGGGCTGCGGGGCACCCGGTTCCTGCTGCATCCTGGGGTGCTTGAAAACTTTCAGCCGGGTCTCAGGCTCTGTTCTCGTCTTCGATTGTCTCGGCCCGGGCCGGCGTCGGGGCCCTCTATTGCGTCTAGCAGTCGAACCTGAGCTGGTGGCCGGCCGTGTATCTAGCGAGTATGCGGGGGGGGGAAACTCAATCGTGCGGTGACAATATGCGGTTTATCGTCTGGCGCAGCGGATGAATTAGGGAGGGATAGGCATTCGGTGCGAGCAATGCGTGGCGAAGACTGGGTCCGCTGCGGGGGACGGGCAAGCCAGGTGGTGCCTTGCACCTCTGATGTCATTGCAGGATCGTCACCCGCGCTTTGCCCTTTCGATGCTAGTGTCCGCCGCCGGCTCAAATGGTCCGGATTCTAGAGCTTCCTGTGCCGTAGGTCCTGCCCACAGAAAAAGGAGCTTCCCAAATGATCGCTCTGCCGCTCTGGATATAAGGGAACGTGGCAACATTATACCCGCAACTGTGACAAAGCCCCGACGCCGATTAAGTGCCTGCCACGGGGAAAAATAACCAGAGTTTTATGCTGTTTCACGCTTGAAGCAGCACGCGGGAAGGAAAAAAAAAAAAAAAAAAAAAAGCCCAATCTGGTCCAGCACATGATCTGAGCAAGGTTTGATCCGTTGCCGCGGTAATTCAATCTCCACCAACCGGGCTGGGCTGGGCCAGATGTGGGTTTGTTTCAATCTCGCACATGGCTGGGTTCCACCAGCCACACCGCCAGGTCAACCACCCCCACACCCCAGCTTTCCATCTCATATGCGAAAGTCAAAATTGGCATGGGGAAATCTGATTTTTCACCACCTAGTCCGCTGGTTAGCGGTTCATGGCATAAAGCTGATCGGCTCGGCCCGCCTGGCCGCCTAGGAGTTATAAACACGCATGTTGCGCAGCTGAAGAATGTGGATCTAGGTAAGGTAATTACTGCAATCGAGGAACAATGGCCCAGCTCATTCGGTAGTCATTCATCTTAGGTTCAGAAAACTCAATACCCTGATTGTGACCTCTTCATTTGGTATCCTCTCTAATGCCGAGCGGTCCAACCAATAATGATACCCAGTAAAACTTCCTCTACGATTCTGTTGTTGAAGTCGTGAAGCTCTCCACCTAATTAGTACCCAAACAGCTCACGCTGTTACGACAGCGATAAGGAGCAACGCAATCGCTCGGTAGCCATTCACGTCATGTTAACGTCATAACACCCGCAGTTCAGTGTAGAACGGCTCTGAGTTGGCGATGTACGAATACCTAAGGTACCTTGGCCTTATCGAGTGGCCTCACTGCATGGCTAACCACCCCTTGAGCGGCCACACTTCGCATTCCACCTCCACCATGTTGGCTTCGATTGATTATACCGCGGGTCAATAGGATGTATTGAACAGGAGCCCATTAGGTCTGGCACCATTCCAACAAGGAAACCACAAACATCCATGCTCCTTGAGGCACTCCGGCTTGCCTCCAACTAGGGGCGCCGCTCTTGGTTTCGTCTCTCTTCCGGATGCTGGATAACCCCGGCCGGTGTGCCACTTTCAGCAACCACTTAACACTCCCTCGACATTCTCAGCAAAGTTTCAGTGGCGTGGTTGAAAAGGAGAAGGAAAAAGAAAGGGAGAGGGGCCAAAGTCGGCGCCGAGGTACTGCTTTGACTGAGAGGCCTTGGGCGAGTACTTGCATGGTTTCAACTTCCCTTCCCATTGATCAGGACAAGGTGCAAAGCCGAGTTTCACCATGGCGTGCCCGATAATTACCTGAATGACAGCGTCGCCGAAGGTGGAGAACAGCGCATGCGAAACCTACGAGACTAGGTAATTACCATGCTTAACTGAGTTCGATTAATTAAAGCGCACGCGATAATTAGCAAACGGGTAGGCGTACAATTCACTCTCGATTCCGACATTCGTTTTACCGTTTTCAAAGGGATTTTATTTGGACGTCGCGCGATTGTCCGACGAAGACCAGGGTCGAATGTTACGACGCCTCTCCACCCTCGCTTCGGACACGCATATAGTCGGGTGTGATTCCGCGAACTCGCAGGTTCCCACTGCTGACTGCTGCATGGTGGCTCGGCGCTGGCCTATCTTGCTCCCTGCCTTGACCCTGATTAGTGCAGTAACCTGGAGCTCCCGCCTGCATCTCGACGCCCTCGCCCGACTTTTGTGCCAACCAAATACGCCAACTGAGGCTGGGTAAGAGAAGGGTGCAGTTGTGTTCCGTGAGACTGAGACGGCGATTCGGCGATGCCCCGCAGGGCTGTGTTTAGGACGTTCACACGTGTTTACCATCCCTTCTGCCTTCGTCTTCAACAATTTTTTTTTTTTTTTTTTTTTTTTTTTTTTCCCGCTTCCCAATTTTTCCCGGGCTGATTGCAACTCAATCCAGACCGCCTTCTCTTCCACCTCTTGGGCTACCCAGGCAGTGACGTGGAGTTCTTCCGCAGACTCCCGAGGTTCAATTGCTGGGTGTTGCCCACATCAACGTAAGGCCCGTCTCCGAACAAACTGGCCGAAATCGAGGATAGCAGGCTGCAATGGCCCGCTACGGCGACGAATTCACAGACCATATCCGCGGGCCGAATCCGCGCGCTTACGTCCGCAACCCGAACCCACGCTTCTTCCCCCGTCACCGCGCCTCGGACCGCACATCAAGGGACGAAATCGTTGCTCCCCGCGGCGCCATCCCTCAAGTCCTAGAAGATTTCACCGGCGACCAGCCCATCAGGGTGGTCCTTAACTGCCACCTGCACATCCAGCAACCGGGCACAGGGCGCGACCCGCCAGGTACTGGCCTCCTCCCAGTACGTGGCCCAGCGGGGGGCGGCGGCGGCGGCGCCAGCGGTAGACGCATACCACGCCCTCTCCGCGCCCGGAGCCCATCCCCCGGCCCCGCCCGCCGGCCCGTCCCCACCCTAGGCGATCCGTCGGATGATCCGCCCTCGGATGGGGAGTTCCGCCGGACGACGTTAATAGTAGGCATCTGCGACGGCTGCTGTACCAGGCAGCGTATCAACGTCGACGGCTTCTGCGCCGAGTGCGAGTTCTTCGCCGTCGGCCCCGCTCCGGCGCGTGCGCGCGACAGGCCGGCCACGGAGTGGGACGGCGTGCGGTATATCCCGGTGTCGACGGCGGATTCGGCGGCGAGGCGGGAGCTGAGAGAGCGGATGAGGGACAGGGACCGCGCGAGGCTGTGGGACATTGAGAGGGATGCGAACCGGAGGGATACGGAGAGGGAACGGGAAAGGCTGCGGGAGATCGAGAGGGAGAGGGACAGGGCGCGGGAAAGGGCGAGAGAGTTGGCTAGGGAGTTAGAGAGGGAGAGGGAGAGAGAGAGGGAACGAGAACGCGAACGCCAGCGAGAGCGGGAACGCGAACGCGAACGGGAACGGGAGAGGATGTATTACTCAGGATACTATAGTGATTCGGATTTTGATAGCATTGTGTGACAATCGAGCTAAGTTTAGGGCAGACAAGAGCGCTTGGGCTTCATTTTAGCTTCCGCAGTCTGCTACGCCACTCATCCATACCCCTCGAAAGCAATCACTCAACCTCACTTCGCCTGATGCTTCAGTTAGAGCAATTACGACTCCCCAGGTCGTCGTCAAGAATCCTCTTGATTAAAATTCGCCTTTGGAGCCCTCACACAAACTCCCCGACAGCGACACGCACAACCGTCACGACGACAACGACCACCACTGCCGATAGCCCAACCTTCCTGTCGCCTCCAACGATCGCTGCCGCCGCTCCGGCCGAAGATGACGATGTCGAATTCAAGCTCCCAGTACCGATCTGCAACGCTCCACCCCCGCTCCCTTCTACGTGCGTCTGCCTGGGGTCCACGGTCGACATGGTGGTGGTCGGCGGCACGTAGTTGGGATCGGTGTTATGGTACGAATACCTGAAATAGTCATCGCAGCTCTCAAAGCAAGTGTGCGTCCCGTGGAACACGGTCCACGAGAGCTGCGGTCCGTGGGCAAACAGCGTATCCCCCGCTACATCCCACATGGCTTCCGTGGTCCCGTATCGATGGCCTTGTCTCTTCCTATCCCACACCCGGGCGTCGCTGTACAGCGACATCGTCACCGTCACCCCTCCCAGCTGGGAGACGCGTGACGCGACGCACCACGGCAGGGGGTACACATTCACCGTGTGCGTGGCACCCCCATGCACCGTTTTACTGGTTGGGTGGAGCATCGTGTAGGTGAAGTCAATGTCCCCGAAGGCCGAGGGACAGCATGTGTAGGCGGATGCCTCGACCTCGAACGTCTGCGTCTTTGAGCTAGCGTAGCTCGGCAGGTCGAAGGGCTTGTAAAAGTGCGAGTGCGCGACTGTGTAGCCTGCCGGGCAGGCAGAGTAATGGAACGGTGTCCCGCTGACGACGGTAGGCCGGCCATAGACTTCCGGGTAGCATGCGGTGTGGGAGACATCTGGGTCGCCGGCCAGCGTGTAGGTGCATTGTAACCAGGGGGGGCTGCGGGGCTCGTTATCGAGGTAGCAACTTGCGGAAACGAGCCAGAAATTGGATTCCGAGAGACAGGATGGGGAGGGGGTGAATTGGGTGACTGCTGCTGACGGAGGGGGGATATAAGTGCCGGTCGGGGCTGGCGTCGGGCGGGCCTTGAATGGGTTGGCGTCGTCTGGACAAAGGTGCCCGAAGCATGTTGAGGTTGTGCCAGCGTCACGGTCTGGGTAGAGGTACTTGTAAACCCCGGCTGGTTCCGCTACGATGAAACCGATGTCGTAGTCCCATGCCACCTCGGTTGTGGAGAGCGTTGGAGAGGTCGATACTGTCAAAGTCACCGTCTGATCGGAGAAATCCTTGATGGAAGTGGCTTTGCACATATTCACGGTAGACAAAATCACGGGGTATGTCGAACTGCCGATGACGCTGGGGATCGGGGTCGGGATCGTGTTGCCTGGGGCTGCAAAGTCGTAGGCACTGTACTCAATCGTAGCAAAACGTACGGTGGTCAGCTATCACCAGGTACCTAGGGGTTGTGCAATGTTACTCACGTCGGGCAGCAGGTTGTCCCAACAATGATAATGTCATCAAGCCATGGGGTCGTCACGGTAGCGGCGGCCGTCATGCCCTCGGGGCAATCGCTGTATGCAGTACCACCAGTGGTGAATCCATTATACTGGTAACACAAGTCTAATCAATGGTCCAATATTATCAGTTTCATCTTCCCCTTAATTTCTGGCGTCCACAAGAGGTGCCGGGCACAGAGGCTCAGTCTCGGGGGGCATTTCTTTTTCTCTCAGCTTAACTTCTGAGACCGTTCGTAGAGGATGATAAGTAGTCCTGATTGCACATACGGTCATCCCTGTTTGTGTTGCTGAAGGTCTTCGGACCTAATCGCGGATAGGGACAAGAGAGAGGCGTGACGATCTCGGTCGGTTGGGGAGAGAATGGCGGGTAGTACGTGTTACACCCGTAACCTCCCGGGCGAATGTCGAGCCACAGGTTTGACGATGCAAAGCATGTGGGGTCTGGGCGAAAGATCGTCGTGGCTGAGTCCATGATTCGCAGGCGCCGTTGTGGAAGGCAGAAGCGCGAATGAAAACCTCAGCACAGTTTAGCTGAGGAACACGACAACAATTGACTGAAATTTCGTTGTTGCCAAGAGGTTCTCCTCAGTCTAACCGACACTGGAACCAACAAAGGCATCCTCCCAATCTGACACTCAGAATCTCGGGGGCTGGAATTGAGATGTAAGCGCCAAGAGTCATCGAGATTCGCTTCAGCAATCTTCGCATACGCTGGGTGCATGACAGCGACTAGATACTTGAATGTCAGTAGCATTGCGGTAAATAAATCAGAAAGTGTCTGCTCCTGGGCTGCAAACCAACCGCGCATTCCACTATCATATGGGTACGGCTGCTCAGTGGGGATGATGCAACCTTCCACCACTGACATCGTTATGACGTGCCCTATGAGATCGACGTTCCGGCCAACATGCGTGCCGCCGGATATGTGGTTGCCCCCTTAAACACAAATGAATCCGGATTCATAGACAAAACAACCTAGCCTCGGGTCACTCACCATTGGTACTAGTTAAACCCACATACCTTGTTCAAAATCCTATAAAGGAGCTCTCGAGTACCGACCAGTGCTTTTGCCCATCAGCAAACATGGCGGCACCAGGGGAGCCGCCACCTTCGTATGAGGAAGCCATTGGCGACCACTCACTTCCACAGCAGGCCCGCAACGGCATCCCGCTTCACGCACGGCGCAGCATGGAAGACGAGCTACGGCCTCTCCCTCGGGGCTGGGTACGCGAGTTCGACCCCGAAACCCAACACCAATTCTTCGTCGACACCAATTCCTCCCCGCCCCGCTCCATCTGGCATCACCCCTATGACGACGAGGTCTTCCTCAAATCTCTCCCATCGTCTGAACGCGAGCAGATCAGTGCCTCGCAATCAGGCCTCTTCCAGCGCCGACCCAGCGCGGCTGACCTCGCCGCGGAATCCACAGACGACGACTCGGCCACTGAAGGGCCTTCCGCTCATGAGAAAAAGTCGGTCAAACTCGGCCGCAAACTAAAAGACGCTCTAACGGGGACAACCCACGAGGAGCGCGCTGCAGACCGCGCGCGCCGCGCTCATGTTGAGAGGGAGCTGTACCGGCAGCATCGCATCCTCCGCCGCGGGATGCTCGAGGCCATGAGTTCCGGCCGGCCCCAGCTTATCGGGCGCGACGAGAACCGCGTGCACTTATATCTCGAGCCGCCGGGCCATACGTTCCCCGGCGTGACGGGGGTGAGGAAGCTGAATCCCTACCTGACCGAGGTCATGTACGACGGTTCGGACGGGAGAAGGCCGGGCCCGCCAGGGAGATACCTGAGACCGGAAGGGGACGTGTATGGATTCGGTTACGGCGGGTACGGGTGCGGCAAGTTTGCGGGCGGCAGATGGGATCGGCCGAGTGGAGTGTACATGCGGCCGTGCGGGAGGGGGTTTGGTGGAGGCTTGGGCATCCCGTTGATGGCGCCGCTTCTGGGGGGCGTGATGCTGGGAGGAACGGCAGGGGCAGTGATTTGATTCGGCAGGGTTAATGTCGTCAGGGGTCAAAGGTCGGGATCGGATTTAGTGGTTAACATGGTGATTCCAGCTTGAGATTCAAGTTGTTGTGCATTGAGAGGCATGCTATCGACCAATGAACTGCTTATCATAAAATGAGTCACACCGAACTCCTCCCGTTAGCAGAGCCATTCAAACTTTGTAGAGCATGTTTATAAACAAGCGGAAGAATACCTCGAGTACCTTAAGACGCCGAACTTGGACGCTTCCAGGGGATTTCAACAAAATTCACCCTCATCCCAAGTTCGTTGCACACCTGTTCTAGAAAAGGTATCGTGTCGCTTCTCAAAACTCGTACTATCAAGTTTTTCAACATATAGAAAAACTAACCGCTTAATGCACGCTATTAGACCAACAATGACGGAGGCGGAAACTTTGACAGTTGACCAAGAGCTCGTTAGACTCGCTGCCGAGGCGTTCAAGCCCATCCCAGACACGAATGACAACCACACAGTTGCCGCCGCAGTGCGCAGCAAATATGGCGAAACATTTGTCGCTTTCAACGTTTACCACTTCACCGGCGGACCCTGTGCCGAACTCGCGGTTCTAGGGACTGCCGCAGCGGGCGGCGTTCTGGCCTCTGAGATTGCAACCATTGTTGCTGTCGCCCGGAGGCCGGGTAATGTCAAGTTCATCGTCAACCCATGCGGACGGTGCAGACAGGTGCTGCTCGACTATAATCCCGATATCAATGTGATTTATCTAGGTGGAAACGGTAACGAGGTGGTTGCGAAGGCAAAGGACTTGATGCCGTTTGCATACACCTGGCCGGACGGAAATACGGGGCGAAATGACGCGGCATCGAAGGCGGCGGAGACTCACAGTTAAGCGCCAAGGGAACTTTCTCTGCAGTCCCTGAGCTCGTAGGTTAGGGATGCCTGGGCTACTGTAGTAAGCTACCGGTCAGCGTAGTCACGTAGAAACTATACCCGATCTAATGGCCAGTGAGTTGGGGAAAACAGTCCCCAGGAGGGTCCCTCTGATCAGAGGGACACAATTGCTAGAATGGTGCCCCGGGGGCTGGAACTTGCCGTGGGCCCATTTTTCTTTCGCACCATAAGTAGGGCCGTCCTGGCCATTGCTCCTTAGACAGAACAATCAATTTCAGCACACTCTTCACACTTGTTGCAGGCTCAATTGACAAGCTTTCTTTGCGTGCAAAGCGATCTCCCTCTGATCAGAGGGAGCTCTATCTGCACATGTTGTTTTGACCTTGTTTAGGCTGCAGGGACCCGATTTGTGGTGGTGTCGCCTAGCCTGTCTTGTCTATCTTGTCTGTCGGGCATTTGGCCGTCTTTGCCCTCCCCCTTGTTTTTGGTGGGTATGTGGGTGTAGATGTGTGTTTCTGCGCCATTTCACCAGGGAAGAGGACCATGCCGTGTTATCCCGCCTGATAGCCGAATTACCCCTCATGCACTGCAACCAATATATGTACCTGCTTGCGACAGGACACGGAAGGCCTTAGTAATGCCGATTCGCCTATTCTCTGGCTGCCGGTCAGCAAATGACCAATCAGACTCCTTACTCGTCCGACCCTTAGCACACTTAATGGTTTGGCAGGTAGTTATCTAGGAAGGTGTGAAACTGCCGTTGTTGCTAAAGTCCATAGGGTCCAAGGGGATCTAGTATCTTTTATTCCACCGCTGTTGTATGCACGATCAAAACCACGCAATTAAGGCACTTTGCTGTAGTCGTTGGATAGGGTGACAATGTCGCCAGCGTCCCAAATTCTACGGAGTTCTGCCGTCCACAGACTCCTCGTGCACTGCTTCATCTGGCTCACGCTCGTCTCTGAGATTTGGAGCATCCATACGGACAGTGCGGAGGGCATCGTTGGCCATGATAGCAACGGCACGATCTACGCCAATGACCTCCTTGTTCGCAACGGAATCCCCAACTCGTATCACGATGGCACGCTTCGCGGTTCGCTCATCCTCCACAACGGCCGAATTCACACCATGGACACACGCAATAGAGTGGTGAGCGTACTCGGCATCAAGGACGGCTGGGTCGTC
Organism: Madurella fahalii; assembly: GCF_045866475.1. Classification (NCBI taxonomy): domain Eukaryota; kingdom Fungi; phylum Ascomycota; class Sordariomycetes; order Sordariales; genus Madurella; species Madurella fahalii. The sequence continues at coordinate 9,062,364 of NW_027263972.1, read as the reverse complement.
TATGTAGGAGATAGTGTCGGAGAAGCTGAAAGGCAGACGTCTTTTGGGTCCGACCGGCCTCGCAAGATCAACCTTAGACAGCGGATTACCGTCCCCGGCCTAATCGACTGCCACAATCACATCGTCTTACTTGGCAACCGGCCGGGCTACCACACGAGCCTGGAGAATGCGTTCACCATCGACGAGGTGTTGGATACGTACCGCCAGCGGGTATCAGGGGTGCCTTCGGGGGCCTTCATCACAACAATTGGCGGATTTTCTCCCAATCAATTCGAGGAGGCACGACTCCCCACATTGGCCGAGCTTGACGACGCGGCTCCAGACCACCCGGTTTTCATATCAACCAGTTTCTCCGGCCCTGCCACCACCAACACTCGTGGAAAAGCCTTCTTTGAGTCCCTTGCGGGCAACATGTCCGTCTCAGTGGCTGCCAACGGGTCCATCACCGCCGGGCTGGAAAACGGCAAGGCTTTGCTAGCCCTGCGGCAGCAGCTCACCTTCGAGGACCGTGTGCGTAGCGCCGGGGATGCCATGGCCTACGCGGCGTCCGTCGGCGTCACAACTCACGTAAGTTCGGGGGAGTTTCAACTCCACTCCCTTTCAGAATCTTTCGGGTTCCCACCCTGACATTACACCCACTGGGCAGCTCGACCAAGGCGCCTTTTCGGCCACGCACACCCCGGCGGACGGCGCCGCCAGCGAGGATCTCTTCGCCATGCACCTGCCATTCCTCTCGCTGTACAACTCCAACCGCGGCCTAATCCGCCTCCGGATCAACTACCTCCACGACGACGACAGCACCGCCGTGCCCGGCGTCACCGCCCGTCTCCAACACACCTACCCCTTCTTCGGCAACGCTATGGTTCGCACTGGGGGCATCGGCGAGTTTGCCGTCGCCTTGGCAGACTACGCCGGCGGACCGGTCTTTGAGGCCGCCGCCGCGCGGATCGCCGCGGCACGGTGGAGGCTGGAGGTGCACTCCCTGAGCGCCACCGACTTCCAGACGCAGATCGAGGGCTTCGAGCGCGTGGACGCGGCGGTGCGGGGCGGGATCCGGGACCTGCGCTGGGTGGTCGCCCACGTGCCGCGCATCACGGCCGAGTACCTCGCCCGCCTGAAGGCCCTCGGGGGAGGCGTCAACCTGTCCGGGTGGCTGTACCTGTCCGGTGCCGCGGCCGGGAACGAGACCAACCCGGCCGGACCGCCGTTCAAGACGATTGTGGAGAGCGGGATTCCGGCCGGGTTCGGTCCGGACGGGGCGAACATCGCCCCGCTGAGCCCCTGGCCCCATGCTTATTACGCCGTGACCGGCAAGAATGCGAGAGGCGAGCCTATCAACCCCGGCCAGACGATATCGAGGCAAAAAGTGTTGGAAATGTTTACCAGGGACAATACCTGGTTTTTGGGGGGTCCGGATGAGAGTTTGATGGGCGTGTTGGAAGTGGGAAGGCTGGGGGACGTTGCCGTGTTGAGCGATGATTATTTTTCGGTCGATGAGGAAAGGTTGAAGCGGTTGAGGAGTGTTTTGACGGTGGTTGGGGGTGTAGTGGTGCACGACTCGGGGGAGCTCCGTGACTGAACATCGTTCCGTAATCCGAAGCCCTTGAAGTTACCTCACGAATAGCGGCTTGTAATTATGAGGTAGAATGCTGCTTTAGTTCCTGATGCTCTAAGGATGTACTTTCCTCTATAGCAACAGTTCTACTCAACGTAATCAAGTGCCAAAAAATGCTTCCTCGCTGAACAGATGGGACGAATTTGTCACTTGGACATGGAGGCTTCGTCTTCCGAAAACGGGACATAGGCCGCAAGCTTCCCTTCTAAAAATAACTCAAAACGGGCAAGCCTGCTTAGCATAGTGGCTAATGCGTTGCACTTGTATCACCTCGACGACATGCAAAGATCACAGGTTCGATTCCTGTAGTAGGCATATCTTTTTCTGATTATCTTACACTCACGCCCTTTTTTTACCTGGTCTCATCCCCTTCCATCAACCACTTCTCGCGGCATCGCTGTTCACGCATGCGACGGTCCGCCATTCTCTGGATCTGAAACGGACTCAAAGGTGGGCTCGGCAATGGAGACGGCGTCTCCTCTTCTCCTGGAGAAGGCTGTACAGCTGCCCGCCGGGCGGCTAGTTGGTCGCCGGGAGAGGGCGACTCAAAGTCCGAGTAGTCGGGAAGGGAGTCAATGCCGTGCTCTACATGCGGTTCGGATGGCTGGGGTTTCGTGACTGGTGGCTGAGGCTTTTCCGGCGCCTCGCTAGGGTCGGGCGTGTACGGGACTGGGTCCAACTCCCGTTCGACAGTCCCACCCACGATCGTTGCCTTGCAGATCTCGACGCTGCCCGGTGCCCAACCCTTCCCAAAGAGTATCTTGGACTTTACGTTTAGGCGGCGATCAACAGAAGTCCAAGTCCTGCGGAAGTAGGGGCTGGGCTTTTTGGTGCGGCACTGGTAGGGCATGCAGGTGAGTGACGGCTGCGTCCAGCGGACCGACTCCTCATCGTTGCTGCCAATGTAGCTGGAAACGAATACGTCGGCCCAGGAGATCATGGTGCCGTACACAAAGTCGTTGGTGGCAAAGCGTTCCCAGTGGCGTTCGTTTGTCGCGTCCAAGGCGTACCACCAGTCTCCGCTCTCGCGCATTCTGATTAGGGTTTCCAACTTCTCAACACAGGCTCCAAGGTTGTAGCTGTAATGCATCTTCTCCACTTCCAAAGCCTGCCAATCGTCTTCTGTCTCGTTCTGGCGGTAGTAGGTGGCATGCAACTTATCCCAGTTGACGTCTGGGCTAGCGGCACCGATAAGGTGCTTCAGGTTGACGCCAAAGTCGGCCTTGTCCTTGAGCGTCTCGGGTTCCGGGAGACCGGGCTTTTGCTCTTGAAAGAGCCAGTCCGCAGGGTCGTTGTGGGCTTCGAATGCGAGGCCAAAATCGCCGAGCACGACTTGGGGCAGGGAGTCGGTGAACCCCTCGAGCGGTGGATCTTTCGCCTTTTCTTCGTCGCTCGGATAGTGTAGCCAAATGTTATCGGCGTGGCCGTCCATGTGGACGATGGGCTTCCAGCCGGAGAGCGTCTCCGACTTGTTGACCTTTTTGTCGGGCTTCACGCCAATTTCGTCCTTGTGCATCACGTTGTATACGGGCGACGGCCAGGTACCTGTATGCAGATGTGATAAGGCGCGGCCGACCTGGGCAATGACGTGCCAGATGAAGCCTTCAGGCACCCGTCTGCCAGCCTTCTTGTGCCTCTCGATGAGGTTGAGAAGTGTTCCGCCGTTGTAATACTTGTAGAAGAGCGTGGCATCGAAATCCTTATACTTCGCTTGTTGGGATCCTTCGTTGTGCACTTGGAATGCATGCAGCTGGACGAAGGGCGGCATGGTGTAGCCTAAAGGGAGCCGGCGCTTGACAAGAACGTCAGCGAGTGAACAGAGCTCGATTTCTGGCGCCATGGCCTGTCTGGTGCTGGTTGCCTGCTTGTAGGTTATTAATCCCCACAGCTTTTTGATGACGACGAGCTCGTGGGGATCATCAGCAGTTGCAAAAAGACCAACAAATACGCTATCGGTCTGCTTCAACTCCTTGATAAAGATGAAGCCATCGGAGCGCTTGCGCAGATACAGGGATGGTGCGTGGTTCTTGTCTAGATAGAGTTTTTGCCTCTTAAGGATCTCAGGATTGTTCAAAGGATGTACCAAAATCGTATAATTTTGGAAGCTCGGTGAGTTGGTCGGAGGCATGTTGATCGCAATCGACTCAACCTGGCAACAAGTTGGGATGTGACGCTGGATTGTAACTTGGAGAGCCTGGGCTGATGGCAGAGCAGTCTCTGATGTATTCTGAACCGACCCGATGCTGTTTTCATCTTTCAAGGCTTCAGGTTATCTTTCAACCTTTGAGCATAAAAGTTGATAAAGAGGCGTATGGCGACAGTTCCGTTTTCGGGATCTGGGCTACGGGGACGACTGCGTGCGTTAGCTCTGTACAAAGAAGGGGGTTTGGGTACATGAGCATGCAGCAACCAATGCCACGGCATCGCCTACGCACACAAGTTTTGCAGCTGATGGTGTCCAAGGAACAGGGAAATAACTTAAAACTGAAATATCATCGTGAAGCGAGAGAGAGAAGCTTGTTTCTAGCTCGTAAGCTCCCCTGCGTTCCACAAACCCAGACAGTGAACCGTAGAACTGCTACCCACCCATACAGGCGGCGTACCACACACACGAGGGGCATGCGGCATTTCCTCCATTTGGCTATGGTAGCTGGTATACAGGTAGAGCGTAAGTTAGTCACTTTGACAGCTTGTACAGTACATGTTCGCTGTTTCCCATTTTGTTGTGGATGTAGAGCGGGTGCGAATATGTTCAAACAGGTAGTTGACCCGCTTAACCCCAGGGAACTTCTGCACCGATGGCTTTTTTTGCTGTTACTTCGGCCATGACTCGTTATTTTCATTGTTTAACCCTGCACTCCCTCCTTCCCCTCCCATTCTTTGCTAGATAGGTCGACTTTAAGTGGATAACGCTGTGGAATATGACTAACGGATATCCAGGGAAGAAGTGTGTTGTGATTTAATTAACTAAAGTTGCATTAAGCATTTTTGTTGCCCCTTTTTCGTTTATGTTCGATTTCATGATATACCTTGCCGCTGATCCAACCTCCACACACCGTTGTGTGACGAGATGGATTGTTGAGGACTTTGGGTGAGCGCGAGAAGATTTAAAACCTTGTTGTCTGTCGCCCACGTCTGGCTGTCGTTTCATTCCTTCAACACAATCAGACCAGTTTGGAAAGTCCCGAGTTTATCTTAACAATTATTTAATCACTTCCCTATCCTTGAGATAGAGTCTCGATACTTACTAGCTTAACATCGTCAGCAGGCTGTATTCAGATTTATCTAAGGTAACTTGCCCCGGGTGTACCGGGGCGGCGTCCTTATTTGAAGAGCGGATGGAAACTCCAGGTGATTTGGGGGGAGACTGATTGGTTCTTTGGGCTACCTTGCTGCAAACTTCTTGAAGTTAGGTACGGTTAAAGATCACTTGTTTGCCCTTCATATGGACGTCACTCCTAAGGTAAGTAGTCCCTTGCAATAAGTTGCGTACCTGAGCTTCTGAGTAACTCACGGACTGGCTGGGTGTTTGCCTATGATTGTTTCTAGGAGACGTTAGCACGTAAGTAGGGTTCTGATAGTTATACCTATCCGTCAATGTCATCCGGCGCAGTAGTGCGATGATTCTATTGTGTCTGTGGGCGGACGCGTACCAGGTTGCTAAGGTAGTACTGCATGCGATCCACGAGATCAATGCATGGTCGTTCGATCATAATCCCTTAACGGGACAACGAGGAATGTACCTTGTACAGTACATCGGGGCCTCTCTTGTGTACATTTACGTATCGGTCGTGCTAATCAGAATTATCAACTCTTGTTACTCGCGATGAGTGAACCAGCGATGCAGGTAATTACCGGTACTTTATCATAGTTCTCTCAATGCAGATGGCTATGTTTCAGGGATTTTTACGCCATGTCCCAGGTCTTCGCAGATCTTAATCCTTCGGTTGAATAATTGATTAGACGCCCAATGAACGCCGTACTGCCTCGTCAGAGCGAGCCATTGGGATGCGGTAACACGAACGGCAGCCATTAGCAAACAAATCCGGAATCAAAAATACATAGCGTAGCATGCTACCTCGCAATCAACCAGGTCCGGCATGTCTCCCGTCGTTAAGATGTTGCGTCTATTGTGAATCCCCTTACAGCGCGCATGCTGACCGCTTCGCCGGTTTCAGTCCTAAGTTGGATTCCAGGAATTTCAAGTTGCGTCATTCACCTCCTGCCGTGGCCTGCCCACCTCGGGCCCTGCAGTGCTGTGTATCCCGCATGCAGCAATGCGAGCTGATGGGCCAAGTTTGGGAGCATGGCCCGCCCCTCCGTCTGCTCTGCGCCTCCCGGTTGCTCCCGTCCCGAGCAATGCCACCGCGGCTAGACCCCCGTCTAGTTGGCCTAACCGCCCGAGCAGCCCACATACGGTACCAAAATTAGGTGGGTGGCGTTTACCCGGCAGCCGACCGAGCCATCACGCGCGTTTTATACCTCGTTATTACCTTGATGAGTGCGATTCTTCCCCAGCGGCATCGAAAATGATATTGCATGGAGCCGATTTCTAGACTTATCTTAGACTGCACAGGGGAAGGGTAACCAAAGCCCAGATCTAATTAGGGGTCGTAAATTGATCGGCGCTAATTCCCAGATGCAATGCACAGGGTTGCAGCCGTAAGTCTTTGTATCACCCACCTTGTAAGGTACGAGGCAGGTACAGTCGCGATTGATACATCATCCGGGAGGATAACACGTCATACGAGAAGATCGACACCTAATGGTCAGGTAGACAACCATTGGACTCGAGCAAATCTGTTCGGTGCAGCATCCACCGGACCACCGAAGTCAACTCCTGAACCGCCTCTTTCGACAATTGAAGTTCCAATTTGTATGTAAATATTTACCAAGAAAGGGAGAGCGAAAACAAGCGCAGGCCGTTTTGCCTCTAGGATATCATCAATACGTTAACCAAAATCAAAGCCTCCCGTCCAGCCTTCTAACAAGTGCCAACGCTACCCGCCGCCCGGCCCATGAATCCATCCCCAGCCAAAAGGTAGAGCCTCTAAAAATGAAATCGTAAATAAATCGTAGAATACAGGAATAGAGATTAAGAGTCAAAAATGGCGCCGTAAGCCGGGACCCCCCGGCTCTCCAGCCCGTAAACCACCTTCTTGGTGACCTTCTGGTTCGAGATGATGACGACGGCCTCGGCCTTCTTGGGGGCGCCGCCGGGGACGACGACCCTGCCCTGCTCGCGCACACGGTACGCGATGCCCACCAGGTCGGGCCGCCGGGTCCTGGGGCCGCCCTTGCTGGTGTCGATGACGACCGCGTCCGGGTCGGTGCGGTACACGAGCTCCACGACGGCGCGGCCGTACGTCTTGAGCGGCTCCTTGGCCGACCATACGATGCGCACCGGGTGGTCCGGCCGCTGCACGAACAGGCTCAGGCACGGCGCGATCCCCGACCCCGTCGCCACCACCACGCACGGCGTGAACATGCCCGCCACGCGGAACACGCCGAACTGCGGGATGCCGCGCGTGTAGATCTGCTTGGGCGGCTGCTGGATGATCTTGCGCGTCCAGTCGCCCGCATTGGAGACGATGACGGAGAAGCCGCGCTCGCCGGCGTGCGAGAGGGCGCCGGCCGCGGTGGTGGTTGTGCCCGCTGTCGGGGAAGATGCGCGGGCGTGGGCTTTGAGATCGGAGAGCGAGACGCTGTCGTCGTTGCCGTCGGCGGTAACATTAGTCTTCTCGGGGTTGGCCGTGCACACGCATCCCGGGCAGTGCGTCATCGGCGGCGGTGCCGGCGGGGTTGCTGGCGCGGCCGGGAAGGGGATCACGCCGAAAGCGTGGGTTTCCTTGAGCGGCGCGTCGGTGAGGCGGATGGCCTGGCCGTAGTGCACGTTGCGGAAATCGAAGTTGAGCTTGACGCAGTGCTCCGAGAGCACCTCGGCGTACACATTGCGCAGGCGGAGGCGCGTCCAGGGGTAGACGACGAGGAGAGTGATGACGACGAGCATCCAAAAGTTTGGCGACACCAGCAAGGCTTTGCCAAACGGCGTGTTACTACCGGTGGCCTGAGTGGCCTCGGCGGTCAGGAGCATCACCTGTGCCCAGAACAGCAACACGGCGAGCCAGCCCATGGCGCGGTGGATTCCCTCGAACCAGTTGTGCATGACGCGCCGCAGGTGGGGGTGCGCCGAGATGAGCATCGACACGAGGAGGAAGAGGATGAAGTAGCTGCAGAAGTAGATGTAGCTGCGGATGACTGTAAGGTCGCCACTGGACTGGAACTCGAGGGTCAAGAGGATGAGGTAGGCAATGTACCAAAAGGTTGCGGCAACGGCGCCGCCGCTGTGAATGCCGCCGTACGAATACACCTTGGCCACCAACGTGCGGATCCCCAGAGGCAGGCTTTTAGTCCACGTGCCAAACACCCAAAAGAGTGCGTTGACGACATGCTCGTTGCGCACGAGCAGCGAGGCAAGAATATTGGCCGTGACGGCGATGCTGGCTTGTTGATATGTGAACCGCTCTCCCGATGTTGCGTGCCGCGCCACCAGATATGCCAAAGCAGCGATGTTTCCGAGAAAAGCGAGACAGAAAATGCGGCGGTAGACCGAGCCAAAATTCCATCGCAGATATCGGTACAGACGAGATCCCTTCTTGGGAGGCAAAGGTGAGCTGTCGAGGCCGTGGCTCTCAAATGGATCCGCTTCCGGAAGTAGTATCCGCGGCTTGATATCCTTTGGCACCTCGGTCTCATCCACGGCGAGGGTTTCTGAAGATGAGTTGGCGGATGCTCCCGCTTCTTCTTCGTCACGCGGCGGGCGGATAGTGCTAGTGCGGACGCCCAAGAAACTCGCCCGGAAGCTCGCTCTGATGGGCCGTGTGCTACATCCGTCACTGTTATCTTCTGATTCTGAATACTCTGACTCGCAGCCTGTCGGATATTCGTCGTCTTCAAATGGGGGAGGCGGGGTGGGAGAAGGCACAACAACTTCCTGTTGTCTGCTTGACGGAAACTCGCAGCATTGCATATGTGCAGTCGGTAGGGCAACGGTTGTTCGAGCCTGAGGATGGGGTGTGGGTCGTAAGGGGTGTGTAAGGCTCCTGGACAAGGGCGCCATCTTGGGCTGAGAAGCTTGTGGAGAGATTTAGCTCTCTACCTAACCTCGGTTGGAAGACCGGTTACGGAACAGATTAAAGCGAACTGGAGGTGTTAGCCCTGAGGGTGAGAGTTCGTGATGGCAATCACTGCTGGGTCTGGGGGTGATGTATCAGGATGCCCTCATGAGACAGAGGAGGAGCTTGATACTTATATCCAGCCGCACTGGATGGCATGGCAAGAATTCCATGCTGCATCATGTCCCTTCTTGAACCAGCCGGTGGCGTCATGGTGTTATGATGCTACAGTGGCTTGGAATAGAAACAGCCAATATCAGATGGGAGAAGTGACATGGAGATGGTCATAGTAGTACTATGCCAAGCACAAAAGTCTGAGAGACATCCGAGTAGTCACTTGTTTGTAAGCCACGGAGCTCTTGCGATACGTCCGGAAGTCGTCTATAGACGGGGTTTTCCGTAAATAGAGGTGGGTTCGATGCGGTTGACGGGTGACACTCATACCGGGGAACAATCGATACCGTCTCGGCTATCTGGATCGACTGCGCCGAGCATGGGGCGTGGCCCTAGAAACCACATATGCAGGGGCTGGCCAGTAACCGCAGGCGCTGGCGTACATTTTGTATACATGGAGCAATATCAAGAGGCTGAAGTGACTACTCTCTACGCTGCTATGCACGATATTTGCAGACACGGCTCGAAACAATGACAGGGGTTGGTTTTGGCGGCCGGCAGCGTAGCACCGGTAAATTGTGGGCCCGCGCGGGACGGTTGGGAGAGATCTACCCATGGTTGCTTTGGCTTGCAGGGGTGACGATCGGAGTGAATGAATGTTAAGCTCGCGGATCGGCGAAGCTTACCAACCCTTCACCCTCCCAACAATCTACAGAGCAAGGAGCGAGAGGCCACTGAACAGGGGATGCCGTCCGGATCACGAGAAGGTGTTGCCCAGCCACCGGCCTCCGAAAGGCCCGGTTGCACCGAGCCCTCGGTGGGGCGGATTGATTGGCCGATAGAAGAGCGAGCTGGACTGCCAGGCGGAGCTGAGTGTTTTGCATGGTTGCCCTGGATTGGCCCAGGCATTGGGGCATGGATTCAAATAACGGCGGGCGTGGAACCCGCGTCGGTGGGGCCTCCCGGAGCTGGAAGCCTCGGAGGTCGATAGCGAGGACAACGACGTTTCCAGACAGCGCTGTGCGAATTGGGACTTGCAACAAGAAAGTAGTCTCGGTTTGACTGGCTGGAAAAAAGGTTATTCTTGGAAGTCGAAATGTGGGCAAAGTGCTGACGCGGGGCAAAATACCTGGGGCCCCCACAATTTAGCGCTCACAAGCGCCAAAAATACACGCCCGCCAAACAACCCTGGCCAGCTCTCCTGGCCTGGCCTGTCGGACGCAATCAACGTCAACAAAATCCGTTCCCGGACACTCGGCTCTTCCCATGCCGGGTGGCTTGTTCGTTCGACAAACCCTCGCCGCGCCCTGGGCAATGGAAACAGCTGCATAGGTGCTTTGCCATGCCATGGCATGCGATCGGGTCTCGGATGCAGCGAGTTTATTGGGACCCGGCGGGCGCACGAAGCAGTAAGGCACCCTTGATCACGGCTCTCCTTCCCCGTCTTGGCCTGTGCAGCTCCCGAAGTTGCCTCGTTGGGCGTTTCCAAACGCCGAATTTGTTTCCTCATCGCGGCATGCACTGCAACCCACGACGAGCGGGATTCGGACTCGTCAACCAGGTACTGTCAGTTGTCCGCATCTGTTATCCGCCCCGTCATTGGCCCCAGCGTCTCGCTTCATCATTTCACAGCCACGAGCCCACATAACGTTGCCGGCCGATAATAGCCACCATGGTGCAGTAAGTACAGGTATGTCTAGAGACCATCCCAGATAAGCTCCCAATTTTCGCTTTCTTTAGCCAAGCTGCCTTAATCTCACCGCTGTGAGCTTAACCACAATCTCTACCACTTTGGATTAGGTCCCGTCTGCACCCATCGGCGGTTGGTTCTGGGAACAAAACTTCCCGATAATCATTCTTGGCACCGTTGGCTTAAGCATCTCCTCAACCGCCTAGCCTGACTGGATTCTCGTAGCGGGCTGCAAGGGAACGAGCCCGCAAGAAGGCGGCTCAGTACCAAGACCGCGGATGCAGCCGTATCGCGAATGCAGCCCGATATCAGAGTTTATCTATCACTACCGCCTACACAAATTTAGAAAGCAAAAAAGTGCTGCTAGTTTCCCATTGATGCCTTCGCGGGCACAGGTATGGCTTCTCCAACAACCGTTTGAATTCGGCCGATCCGGTAGCTAGTACTGTACTTAGTATTGTTTGCCGGGCTAATTGGCCGTCCACCGCACCGCGGTCCGGGACTCCCTACCATATGAGAATCATGATCGGCATCGGAAAATATTCCAATGACACTCCTGTCTAACAATAATTCAGGGTTGGACCAATCGCGTGTCAAGTCAGATGCCTTGCCCTACGAGGCTGGATGCAAAAGTTCTGTTGTGCAGATCCAAATCCCAAATATACCGAGTGGGTGCATTGGACTATCAGAGCCAGCGAGCCGTGTCTCCATGTGCAGTTAAGGTACCTACCCTGCCCCTATCTCTCGCATGTGCCTACCAGAGCCTCGGCACCATATAACTCCCAAAAAAGCCATAAACATAACCTGTTATCAAGCAAAAGTTCGCCAACAGGTTTCAACAAGCTGCTTACTCTATTCTGACAATTCCACGTCAGCACTTTTTCCCGCTAAAACAGTGGCTCGCCCGCCAACTTGACACTTATTTTGGGTTTCTACGCCGCCAGTTTCGCGGCTTGATCCCATGAGCGTGAGATCTTCCTCGTGATTGGTATCCGAGCCTCCGGCCCGTGTGCGGCGCGCTGTGACCGACACCGAACAACGAGATCTCTTGTCACTTGCCATTAACGAGCATTTTAGGAGGAGACCACACGATAGAAACCCGAAGACTTACAAGCATCAGGCTCTAATTGCTAAAGATACTATTCCAGTTTATTTCTTCATCCTCGTATGATCTGCTTCCAGGGTCCGCGGTACTATATACAGTATCCCAGGGAGACTCCTAGAATAACCTCGAGCCACTTACCAACGACACCAACAGGATGCATCTATTGCGCGTCGTGTCACATCTGTAGCATTTCCTAGGTTCCCTCTCTGTTGGTGGCAATAACCCCCCTCGCCGCGGCGCGGGGCGGTTGCCCACCCTTCTCGTCCTCCCCCTTCCTCTTGTCTTTCTCTGCTCCGTCGTCTTCATTGATATCTCCCCGGCCAGTCTTCCTCGTAGTTTCCATCGACTGCATCATTGTTGTCCTTATTGTTTCCGCGGCCTTCTTTGCGATTTTCAGCTCATCGCCCTGCCTCCTCACACCTTCCACCCGTCCTCCCCTATTTCACCCCTCTCCTTCAGGTCGTAAAACTCAACCACCCACTCCACCATCTGCGCAATCGCCCGCAACTGTGCCCTGCGCACCTCTTCATCGGCCTCCCCATTCGCAGTACCAAGATCGTTACAATGGCGGGCACCGCGGATCAAGTATACCGGGGCTTCGCGGGTGCTCTGTTGCGGCCCGCCTGGCCGGAAAATGCTCGACACGGAGGCTGACCGCCAGGGGTCGAACTCACTGTTTGGTAAGTGAGTAATCAAGTACGCCAACATCAACATCCTCCCGCTGCCGTAACTTGGGTTAGGGTTGTAAAGGGCAGACACTCACCCGTTCAACCAGATCAGTCGCGTCGTGTTGACGAACCACCCGTCGGTCAGCTCGTTGAGCATCCCCACCGTCTTGCCCGCCGCAGCGCCGAATGTGGCGTTCCCTTGGGGCGGGAAGAGCAGGTGACATTGCCTCTCCATGTACTCGGGAGTGACGTAGCGCGAAACGATCGAAGGTACCTTTGGAGGCGCGCCGCTTCTCGCTTGTCAGCTCTCTCCCCCCCAAAGCCCAACCGGAATGGTTCGGGAGCTGACTCACGTCTGCCAGTAAAGGAAGGGCTGATTGCAGAGCATCCAAAACCATTGTCGGTTCCAGACGTTGCCAACCGAGTAGTCTCTGTATAGCGGGCTAGTTTCGTTGTACGAATCGTAGCATTCGACCGAGTGAGGGTCGCTCCAGTCGTTATAGCCGTAGTTATTGCAAGCTGTTAGGAAAAAACCAGTGTCATTCGCGCATCACTTGACAGAAGGGGTTACCGGGACGCACTGCCGACTAGATACTCATTCTTGAACCATGAGGCATAATTGGCGAGCGCCTTTTCCACGCCTGCCGTAGCGCTATTGAAAGTGACGTTTGGTGTGGCCGTGTCGGCGTCGGGATCTTCGATTTCGACTGGCCTCGTGCCCTGGACGGTGTCACACATTTGGAAAAATGTGGAAAAGTTGGTGGATAGTTCTGTTTTGAATTGTCAGTTTGGGATGATGTAAGATAAAGGTCTACAATACGTACGAATGTTCTGCCACTCTGTAACCGGGAATCCAACAGCACTGTCGCGGTGATGTTAGCGTTGTGCGCATCAGTGATTGTATATTGGACCTTGGGGTTTGGGGCTAGGGGCGTTCGTCACCCAATACTGCACGATAGGGGCATGTGATGCAGAACAGCAGAAAAGTAGCAAATTAGGAAAAGGAAAGGGAAGGATGAGCGTAATGATAACGGCTAGTGCAATAACGACGACAGGCTCGTATAAAAGGCGCTGACTAAAAGAGAGCAGCACCACGTACGAAGCAAAGTCATCGACGTGTTCGAGCTGCTCCAGGCCAAACATCGTCTTCAGCTCGAGTATTTCGGTTTCATCTTGCCGCCCCAGAACCTGGTCTATGTGCTTGGCAATCGATGTCATGTTGTCCCTGCAATTCTTGGGCATGCCTTCCTGGATCGGCTGGAAATATGCCCAGAAGTCTCGGATGGCTTGAACAGGCCCGCTACTCGCATGATGAGCCCAGAAGGTGCCGGGCGACAGCTTGTCAATCCAGGCGGCGAGCGCGCCGCTGTAACTTCCACCGACATTGATCCAAGGCTAGTCGTTTCGCATTAGCCATAATCAAACCCGCCAGCACAAACAAGGTGATGTACTCACGGCCTTGGGGGCATTTGTAGCACCGCTTGTATCAAACGGGAGCCTAACATTTCTTGCAAAATGCACCATGTCGGCTACGGCATTCTCAAGTGTTAAGTATGTCAAGTTTTGAGTGTCCAAGACATCGAAGGGCGACGAATTTCCCCAGTATCGGTCTGAAAAACGGGTTTGTCCATGTTAGAAAGCTTCGGCCAATGGCGTGCAGTTTGCCTCATGTCATAGGTTGACATACGCTCGATGAGAATAATCGCTGCCCCTAGTGCCTGTGCATACAGTCCCGAGATGGTGCGGTTCGTGAGGAACCCCGAGTAGTACTCCGCAGGAACCTCACCAGGGTTGAATATGACCACCTTTGGCCGAGAATCAATAATTTGCATCATAAAAAAGCATGGCTGTGGCTTGATAACGACTTACAGGAGAGCCGGGCCCTTCCCAGAATGTGGTATTCCACCAATATCGTTGCGAGAATGTACCCAAGTCGGGGTTAGAGTGGTCAATGAGCTGCTGGAAGGTGCTGTTGCCGCCGTTGGGCCCCTCAGACACGGCAGCAATCACCGGCGGGGCCACGGGCAGCGCGGGCCATACTAGAGCCTGAATGCGGGCCGAGAATAGAACCAAGAGGAAAGGAGCGAGAGGAAAGCGCATCATCTTCCGGATCCTGGGGCGTTGCCTGTGGAAAAGGTGTATCGCACCCGCCTTGGAGAATAATGAAAGAGAGGAGTTCCCGGAGGAGAGAGGAGCTGAGGTTGACCCGGGGTTTTACTGGGCAGCCCAGCCATCAGATGGAGCACTATATTTAACAGGGTGTAACTGTAACCGTATCTTCAGGATCGGATTGTGCTGAATCCTATGGAGGTAGAAGAAGCAGCTCGTACAAACCTGGAAGAATGTCAGTCTGACATGATGTGTAAACCCTCGATGATTTGGTTGGATGTCTGATGACATTCTTCTCGGGTTCTTCTAGAAAGATGATGCTTCCTGTCTGTTTCTCAGCGTAGAGTATAGTCAGGGCCGAGCATTGCTATACATCAATCTCGGGTTGGGTTAAATGATCTCGTTAACTGGAATCCGGTCATTGGACCAGCTCTCGGCTAAGATGCAGCGGGGACGGAATGATTACGACGGGACGGGACCTCAGGGCGCCAGTTGCCAAGAAGGGTACCATCCGCTGCCTGAAGACATGAAATGGGAAAAAAAGAAAAGAAAAAAGGAAAAATAAACGGAAAGAAAAGCAGAGAGAGATAGAGAGAGGAGTATGCATAAACAAAAGAGCGTCTTTCGAAGCACATTCCCACTGCCCCAACCCAGACAAAAGAAGCCAATGATTGTCCCGCACGAGAATTATGGGTGGGGATAATAAATCACGTGTTTGTACACGTGCAACAACCACCAGCTCGCCAAAGCTTGGGAGCTCCACTTCGGTTCTGGTGTCGCAGCTTCGGGGAACATCACGACCAGCACATCAGCCCCTCGCGATTGACGACCCAAGCCGCCTCAATTGCAGCACAAAATGGCACTAGAAGAGGCATCCCAGACGCCGCGGCGTATGGCATCCGAACAACTACCGTTCCGAGAGTACCGCGAGTGCTGACGAACGGTAACAGGAGCGACCCGCGAGGAGATGCGCGATGCGAAGCTCCCCATGGCATACCGAGACAGCTGCGCCCACCTTCTGATTCCGCTCAACCGATGTCGGTACGAGACATACTACTTGCCGTGGAAGTGCGAGGTACGATTTGGGCCCTAAACGCCCGGCTGGGCAGCGAGAGACAAGCCGACAAACCAACGTCGGATTCGGGTGGATTTGACAACTGACCTTCCGTTGCTGCAGGACGAGAGACACAGCTACGAGAAATGCCAATACGTCGAGTTCAAGAAGCGGGTAGCCAAGATGAATGAGCTCAGGGAAGCCAAGGGCGGTGCTCGGAGCAACTGAGGCGGCCGTGGTGGTCCGGGAGGGGCAAGCAACGAAATCGCCGCGTACATACACGCCAGCGCATGCCAGTGTGTCTGGAAACAATAGACGGCAAATTCACTGTCTCAGGCACTTGATAACCGTGGTTTTCAGAATCCCTTCCCGCTTCCGCAACTGGAACCTCTCGCGCGTCTTCCGGTATCCACCGGAAACTCGGCCGCTACATCAAAGGGTCCCAGTGAACAGTCACGGAAGGAGAACGCCTAGGTTTACCTTCAGTCCCGTTTCCGCCCGCTACAATCTCATGGTATGCTTGGGGCGATTCAGAGCTTCGCGAGTCGCACTGCTCTCGACTCTCTGAAGAGGACGCGCCGCTCCTTGGATCCCTCCAACAGGACCTTGAGCCCGTTTTCTTCCCTTCTACTGCCATGCAAAGTGATTTTATCTACGTGACCTGACCCTTTCGTTTATCTGGGCTCTTGTTCTGGCACACAAAGGGGGTGATCTATCAGATACAGCCCAGCATCCATGGCATTTTACAATCCAACCGTCTTCGACATTGTCGTCGACAGACTGTACTGTTGGTTCTGCACTCAGGTGGCGGTTGTATTCCGCAGAATATGACGCCTAAAGAATTGCATAGCGCAACTAAGGCAACAAGGCCAGCCGGCGACACCACTCTCACCCTCTCAGATCGTGGGGTCCTGGTTTGATGGACTCGACCACAGGGACGGGAGCTGTCTTGCCACACATACAGTTTGCTTTGCTGCAAAGCTCAGTTAGGTAGGACATGCCCTTCTGAATTTCCGATTCATTCTTATTCGTTATCATAAAGCTGAGCGTCGTTGCACCCAACTCAGCCCAGTTTAGCGTGACCCGGCACGGATACCCTATGACTAAGTTCGCCGGAACAACTACTCGGCCGGAGCACCGGGTATAAGGTAGTGGCTTGGGGGGTGGCGCGGTCTTGATTACGATGCTGCGAACCCCAGCGCCAGAGAGTGATATCTGGCAACGACTGATAACCCCCCTTTCCCTGCTAGGTCGCATTGATTCGATCCCTAACTATTGTCTACAGGGCCCTCGATAAGCTGGATGGCAGGGAACATGAGACGGACAGTTCTAACGCCGAGCCGTGAGCCGGAATGCTAGGTTGAAAGTATTACAGATTAGCACTGCATCACAGCCTTTTCCGTGATACAATCTGTTAGCGCCTGGTACTCGTATTCCGAGTATCGCAGTTAGTGGACACCTCCGGGAAATCCTCAGACGAGGTTCACAAAACTGTGATAGGGCTACGTAAGCAGTCTCCACGGGGCGAATTCAAAGTAACTCTCAATTTATGCTGCAGATGAATTCGACATGGGTCCAGACCTTTCGGTTCTGGGTTCCAGGTACAGGTGAGGACCGACCAGGAACAGGTTGGTTGGGACAAGGAGGATGCGATAAGCTGGTACCCCCACGCGGGCCACACGATTCTCGAGCGGCCATGGATGGGCCTTAGAACCGGAGGCGTAAACGCTCGCCGGCACCCATACCGCGCTCTTGAAGTCGGACAGCTGTCGGTTAGTGGCTGAGGATCGTCCCTCGCGCCCGTTGGGGACATGGATCGCAGAGATAAGAAAATCCTGCTCAGCCCATGCACTTTCCCGCGAGGATGGCGTCGGGATGAAGCATATAAGGTCAATATCGTTGGCTCACCGGTGGCACGTCACCGGATTATCGATGACCCAGACCAAGCTTTTGATTCCCGCGGAGATGACAACGTCGTGATAGCCTACCGACGCGACACAGACAAGATATCGTTTCTGATGTGCGAGATCCGGGGCCCATCATCATGGCACGTCTTTATCTCTGCCAAGACGGGCCCTTGTCGGGAGCCTCAGCCAAAGAGCGACCGCTGTCAATGGCTAGGAGGCCACGCCCCGATAAGCAGATAAGGAGGGAGATAAGGCAGGGCTGGCCTGACTTGTTTCCGTGGGTCTGGCCGGCTCCTCCGCGCTTCTTCGCGCCTGAGATAAAGCATGGACCGGAGATGCAAGTTCAGGAGAATGCCCCAGGTCCTCCGTGGGAGGGTCTGTCTCTCCGCCACGATGGGTTTCTGGCGATCTCGGCGCGGTGTATACCGTCTGTGGGCGGCGGAGTGTGAATGACATATTTATAAACTGCCCTCAAGCGGTCGAAGGGACTCAATCGGCTACTCGGCATCCTCACAGACGGACACGAGATTGCCATTGACACACAGCTTCGAGTCATCGATTTCGGTGCCCTGTTCAGTCACAAAGTCATCTCGGAATGGGCTTCCAGGCATCCGACCTCTGGCGGACGCCAGTGCTCAACCCCGTCAACAAGAAAGCTCGCAGCGTGCCCATTCTGAACCCAGTAGACAGGCATGGCAGGGTCTTCTTCTTTTCGTGGATGGGCTTCATGCTGGCATTCTGGGCTTGGTACACGTTTCCCCCGTTGGTACGTTTGATCGTCTGACAGTAGGGAGACAGCCACTAATTAGCATCTAAATAGTTGACTGTGACCATCAAGAAAGATCTGAACCTCACCTCAGAGGAAGTGGCCAACTCCAACATTGTCTCCCTCGTGGCGACGCTGGCTGTACGCTTCGCAGCTGGCCCCCTGTGTGATCAGATAGGATCGCGCAAGGTGTTCAGCCTCATCCTGCTGGTCGGCAGCATCCCCATTGGCCTCGCACCCCTTGTCAGGAACGCGACGGGGCTCTACATCATTCGCTTCTTCATCGGTATCCTGGGAGGATCGTTTGTGCCCTGTCAAGTTTGGTGCACAGGCTGGTTCGACAAGAACGTGGTCGGCACCGCCAACGCACTGTCAGGCGGTTGGGGCAACGCGGGCGGCGGCATCACATACTTCATCATGCCGGCGGTGTATGACTCCCTCGTGCATCGGTTCGGTCATGCCCCCGGCGAGGCGTGGCGCATCACCTTTATCGTCCCGCTAGTGTGCCTGATCGCCTGCGGAATCGGACTGCTACTACTATGTGAGGACACGCCCATGGGCAAGTGGTACGTACTACGTTACTCTTTTCTTCTCAAGTCCAAAAAAAAAAAAAAAAAAAAAAAAAAAAAAAAAAAAACCGCTGTTTCTAACCAGCATTTCCCCACGCCTCAGGGACGACCGCCACCAACAAGTCCAGCAGAACCTCGAATCGCACGGCATCTCGGGCACAATCGTCGCCATCCCCGGCACCGTCGCCGACCGCGAACCCCGACTCTCCCCCGCCGCGTCCCTCGGCGGCCATTCCGACGACGTGGAAAAGGCCGACTCCAAAAAGGTAAAGTCCCACCTCCCAACGAGCGACCTCTCGGTCGCCGAAGCCCTCGAGACGGCCCAGGGCGAGATCATCGTGCGCCCTTCGCTCCGCGAGTCGCTCCCCGTGGTGTTCTCGCTGCACGCGCTGTTCCACGTGGCCACGTACGCGTGCAGCTTCGGCGGCGAGCTGGCCGTCAACTCGATCCTCGGGGCGTACTACCTCAAGAACTTCCCCCAGCTGGGCCAGACCAGCGCGAGCAACTACGCGGCCGTGTTCGGGTTCCTCAACTTCGTCACGAGGCCGCTGGGCGGCGTGGTCGGGGACCTGCTGTACAACTACTTCGGGAGGAGCCTGTGGCTCAAGAAGATCTGGATCCACGTCTGCGGCGTGCTCACCGGGGCGCTGCTGATTGTGATTGGCGTGTTGGACCCGCATGACTTGGGGACCATGGTGGGCTTGGTTGTGGTCATGGCTGTTTTCCACGAGGCCGGGAATGGTGCCAACTTTGCCCTCCTGCCGCACGTGTACCCGTATGCGAACGGCGTCTTGTCGGGGCTGACCGGGGCGGGCGGGAACCTTGGCGGGGTTGTCTTTGCGATCATCTTCAGGTTCATGGGCAACGGGTCGAATTATGCGCAGGGATTCTGGGTCATTGGGGCCATCCACATTGTCTTGAATCTGGCGGTTTGCTGGATCCCCCCACTTCCCAAGGGGCAGATCGGTGGTCGTTGACGAGGATATGGTACGGTAAAGATAGATTGTAGTATTGTCTACTTAGTAAGGCACTCTAAAAGCAAATTGAACTTTGGCATCCGCAGTAGCCTCGTCCAAGTAATTACTTTCGCAAGGGTGACTAAAGCGCGGACATATCACAGTCTTGTCTTCGGTGGCAGCTTGGTATTTAGCTTGCTGATGTGCTTGTTGTGGATGTAATGTAGTTGTGGATACTGATGACGGGGAGGGCATGACTCGAAGCTTTTCAAGAATAATGCTCGGTCATGGAGAGTAAAACAAGGGAGGCACGGTACCTAATGTTTGTAACTAATGGAGTGACCGCCAGCCTAGGCCCATGGACCCCAGATACAACCTCGTAAAACTACGCGGTTCTGAAGATAGTAAAAAAAAAAAAAAAAAAAAAAAAAAAAAAGGAAGTGTTTCCTATGTTATTGCGTGTAGTCAATACATTCTAATGAATGAATTAAATCTATAAGCCCCGGGTCTTGCTGATGGAGTAGTCCCGAAGGTGTACTGCGTCGTTGGTTCAAAGATTTAGGTGCTAGAGACGGTGCCTCAGGCAGAAGCAAGTCCCAGTAGCCCGCAGCCGCGCAAAGAAAAACGAATCCTACCACGGTGATTCGCGATAACCTTAAACACAAAGGACAGCGGGGGACCGCAAATCACAAATAATGTATCGACGGCGGCAAAGGTTGCAGCTGGCCAGGAACGCTCTGGATCCCGACTTCGGTCAGCGGCCAGTAGCGGCGGGATATCCAATTCAGCTCTTGGCTGTGCGCCGACTGAGGTGTCAGTCTCTTGCTGACTGCATCGCGAGAGGTTTCTCCCACGCAAACATCCGGCATCACGGTGTTGCCGTTTCCAAAGCCCCCGCTGTGCGAAACAGAACTTTATCTCCGCCACTTATAAGACGCTTCGGCGCTATGGCGGCAAGTGAGGAAAATGAGCAAAACTCTGCGCTGCGGTTCGAGCCGCCTCTCTGGTTCGCCGCAGCATCACGATCCAGGAGCGCAGACCCGCCGCGGCCAAGCCCTGTCATCGATCTCACCAAGACGCGGGGAATCAATAGCGACCAGCATGACAGAGACGATGCCGGCCACGATCTGCACGACGTGCTGACCAACATCGACCCTGGAACCGAAATCTTGCAAATCACCGGGGATACGCCAACTAACGAAGAGTGGGAAGCCCTGGGCCGGCACTTTACAAACGTGCGCGCCTTGGAAGTAGACACAGGCTGGGACGAATGCTGGGTTGACGGCAAGTTCCCTCTCGCATGGCCGCTGAAGCTCCTTGTCATAGCGGGTGCCTGCGGACAGGCTGTGGCCACGCCCGCTATCATTGAGGGAAGAATCGAGCATCTTGTTTTGATGTACACGTGCAGCTTGCGATTCGAGGGACCAAGCACCAGAGATCTGATGAAAAAGGCCGAGGTTCTCTACGCCATACCCCGGAGCTGCACGCCTGACAAGCAAGGCCCAACGGCCGAAACGGCCGAAACAGATGCGGATCGCGCCGACCAAAAAATCAAGGTCTACTCTGTCGACCACGAATGGCGGAAATGGCTAGACGCCAAGTACGATGGCAAGGAAATCGCGTTCTCGAGCGCCTGCGAAGCAGACCCGCCCTCCAGGATGCGGAAGCTCGAAATCCTCGGCAACGACGCCGTCGAGATGCTCACCTGGATGGCCATTGCCAAATTCCACCTTCTCGTGGGACTCGAGAGCCTCGCCATCCATTCTATAGACAGTTATGACTTGACAGGCACGCCCGGCATCTTCTTTGTCGAATTCCTTCCGGTCCTGAACTTGAAGTCCCTGAAGCTCGCGCTGGGCAGCGTT
Organism: Madurella fahalii; assembly: GCF_045866475.1. Taxonomy (NCBI): domain Eukaryota; kingdom Fungi; phylum Ascomycota; class Sordariomycetes; order Sordariales; genus Madurella; species Madurella fahalii. The sequence continues at coordinate 9,040,771 of NW_027263972.1, read as the reverse complement.
ACCCTCTCGAGGCTGCTCAAGGCCGCCGGTAACCCGCACGGTCTCCATCAGTTGCTTCCGAAGAGCTTAGAAACTTTACATTTCAGAGGACCGGTGTCCATGGCGTCACAGCTGGATCAGTTTTCTGCCGCTTTTGCCGACAGCGCGTTTCTTCCATCTCTCAAGCGCATTAGCTTTGTGCTTGACCTTCCAGGGCCGGGGACCGACGATAACGAAGGAGCACCTTTAGAGCAACTCACAACAGCCAAAATAGCGTGTGGGAAACTCTTGCGAGCCGCGGCTAAAAGGGGCGTGGGGATTGACGAGTATGACAATCCTTGGGCACACTTGTACCCTCACTTTTTCAAAATAGATGATCGGTGGGCAGAAGTTGATGATGGGCTGAGCGTCGAGGAGACAGCTCCAAGCTTGTGATACCAATGGCGATATCTTCTCCAATTCCTGGGCCGTACTGTTATGAGGCGCACGACATATGGTAAACATCGCTACGCCACTCACGGATGTATAAATGTCACTAGTAGTATAGATAATGCCACGTGTTCTCCGCTCCATGGATGGCGATTCATCTGGGTACCAAAACCAAACGTCAAAACCCAGGCCAGGCACTTGGCTATACCCTCGGCAGGTCTCATATCCAAATGCCGTGACAAGAGCGGGATGTCAATGGCACGGTTCAATCATGGCCTTTTAATCCTGGCTGCTGCAGCGGTCCCGGTCAGGAAGGCCCAATGCCCGCCGGATCTCGAGCCGGATATCCCACGTGAGGCCAACCCGCCGATGGCACATGAGTTATGAGCGGTACGGAGACGTGTTACATCTCAGAGACGGGCCAAAGCTCAGTCTGCCAACATCTGTTGAGCACTCACATCTGCCGGTGCGACTCTTAGCGAGCAACCCGCATTCTTTGCCGATAGAGACCACGGGTTAATCCAGCACTCGCGTTCCCGCCCGCCAACGTACATGTTATGGTATGTTACTGCTACAACATCACATCAATGGTACAGAATCCCCTATCCCCCTTGATTTTATGCCAGTCGCTTCCGACCCTGGTTGTATATCAACACGTCACTGTCCTTTCACCCGGCCATCTGTTCAAACCATCCGAGGCAGACGCCGCTTACTACTCTTCGCGCCTTATACCATCTTTGGACCGCCAGCACGTCGTCATTACTACTACCTCTATAAAAAATGAAGCTCCTCCTAGCCGGCCTGGTTGTGCTTGCGCCGCTAGCAGCTACCTTACCGGCCCTCACCGTCCCTAACGCTCGCCTCCCCGGCGAGCTACAAAATACACCGCCGAGCGCACGTTCGATATGCGGAGGCGGTACCGGCTTCTGCACCAAAGGGCGATGCCTGTGCTCGAGCGGTTGCGAGGGAATCTGCGGGTGGTATGAGTGTGGTTCCTGTTAAGATTCGGGTCAAAGTGTAGGTTCTGTCCGTTTGATATGCGCCTCTGCTCTTGCTGGGACTTGAGATCAACCTGCCGTAGTTTCACCCCGGAGATCTTAGTTGGCAAAGTTTCAGACGAAGTTCAGCTAAGCCAATAGCCAAAATCTAGGGCCACTCCAATACTTGATCGACTAGGTGGTCATACAAAAGCGGGCGGTGCTAAGGATGCGAGGGATCGTCTTGCAGGTAGGGGGCGTGTGCCTCCATGATCTATGTGGAAAGCCATGCTTGTATATATCAATGGTTATCTTTTCTCAACCCAGCCCTTTCAAGTTCAAATCTTTCCATTATTAATAAACATTGAAGAGTGTCACGTTCAGAAGCCTAAACCCTTACGTCTACAGACAGTCAGCACGCTATCCACTCTTCCGGCCACGACCATGGAGCTCTTACTCGCGTGCCTCGACCTCCTCACACCCCTAGCAGTCGCTCTACTTGCGGTAACCCAGAACTGCCGAAACATGAGGTCTTTGATGTCATGTGCCAAGCCCAGTAATGGCCCCATACCGGCTGGTGTGTCAATGGAGGGTGCATATGCATAAGGTAACCTCCTCTCCACCCGGTAGAGGTCTACCGATCAATGGTCCCTTTGCTCACCCGGTGTGCTCTCCCACGGTTTGCGAGGAGTGCTATGGTCAAGTACCGGTCAAAGAACGAATTACCGCTTGAAGAGTGAGTACTCATGTTACTGGTATTTTGATCCAACCTGGCTCATCTCTTTCCAGGTCTCCCTGCTTTGTTTGCTGGCCAAGTCCAAGTGAGCGAATGACTTTATTGCAGTTCCGGTTTCTGAAACCACGGGCAGGTAAGCTATATACACGGTTTGGATCTGTTGCAAGCTACAGGCCCTGTACGTTGGCAGAGTCCTCTCCCCTGAGGTTGGCCGGGGCCAGGATTAAGAGTCTCTTTGATGTGCCGATGCACATCCCGCTCTTTGTGTCTCATTTTATAGACATGATCGCAGTTCCTTTTAAAATTGCATGCTTCGATCTAGAATGACCTGCAGTGTGACAAAAGTATTATGCTCGGAGCCAGGTAAAGATGAGGGAATCACACAAGACCTGGTTCCCGCGTTTTTCAGCCACCTTGTGCGCTTCTATGGCTGTAACGGTGTTCCATTAACCGTGTCCCATATTTTAGCGGGACGGGCCCGACGGCTCATGGGCAGGGGCGCGGGATGCAAAGTAAACCAGGGGTAGTAACTGCCGATGGCGAGTTACCGCGCAATCGCCAGATCTGCTCCGTCTCGGCCATATTGTTCCCTCCCGTTGCTTCCGTTCGTCCTTTTTCTTTTCGTTTGCAAGAGCATCGGCACAATCACTACTCGAGTAGCCACACCCGATGCTGCTTGTTAATGACTTGGTTGGACTTCAAACCCGAGGTTGACCACTCAGTGTGATGCTCGGCACCCTGCGTATTCCCTCCTGGCATCCAAACCGGGAGATCGATACGCCCAAGACCTTGGCGCGGCTCTTGTTCCTCGACGGAAAGCGCCACAAAGCTTAAATCTAGCCAAGACAGCACCAGCCGCTCATCCGATAAATTTTCGGGCGGTCTGATGGAGGGTGGTCAAGCGAGGTATCGACCTGGCCGAGGGGGGAATTACGCCGAACGAGGTAATTAGGAAATAGCCCTAATGGCTTATATCCGACCGAACCCGCTACGACAGACTCTGCATGTAACGTCAGAATCTTGGATGGTCTGGTTGTGGACGGTAACCTCTTCCGTGCCCCTCGCCGCCTGGTGTATGTAATGTACATAGTACACCCCTGGGCATCGATTCCGAAGGTCCAGGGTGCGGCTTTGCTTAGCAGAGATGAGCACCCTTTTTCGCCTCGGATTCATTTCTACCAGCGCTAGCCGGGTGGCACCTGGGATCGATCCGTCTAGGCTAACCAAGAGGCACTCTAGCTAGCAGCGGCGGACGATAAGAAGTCCTGAAACGTAACAAAGAAATATCAGTGTGGCAGATCCCAGCTGGGCACTCTCTGCTTGCCCCCCAGCTTCTGTATTTCCGATCTCTTGTCTCGACACCACCGGCAATGCCCAGAGATCCCATCCATCACACCGGCGTCCATGCCGATCTCGGCTAAAATATGCCGCCTTCCTCCCACCCCAAGTTCCCCACGACAGCCAAGAAAATAGCCGCCTAACCGCTTACAACGTCGTACCAAGGCAGAAGAAAGATGAGCCGATGTTGCCAGAGCCGCTACGTATCTAGGCGTGAAGTAGGAATCGGAGTGAACGGAAAACCCGAGTCTGCCTTGCTTGAAGATCCTTCTCGGTCCGACATGCTCGCGCCTGTAATACTCAATATGGCTCATATTGAGACCGTCGTGGGATTCTCCGCTCTCCAATGATTTGGCTGGACGGGAGCGGCGTCCAGACGGCGGATCAGTGAGCTCCTTCCTGCTTTGGGTCTGAGTGTCCTGTCCGTCGAGTTTAGTTGTAAAAGCGCAGGATGTGGATCCCAGCAACGGAAGACGCCTTGCCATGCTGGCTAGTGCCGTAGTCTGGGATGTAGATGGTCATATATGCTTTGTCAAACCCGTAGAAGGGCTTCCGTCTCGCACAGTGCCTTTCCTGTCGACGCCGCTTTGACGTCTTCGCACATTAGGGGGTCGTGAGTTCAGTCCTCGAACCGGAGACCACCGCAACTTTCATCGGAACCCGAAGCAAAGATGGTCGGCGCCGGTGCTGATGGCGGGTCGGACAATATCATCCATCGCATGGCGATGGAGGATCCGATCCCCTGGTACAAGAAGCCAAATTTGCGGATGATGTACTTCCTCCTGTTCCCCTGCGTCATCGGTATCGAGATGACTTCTGGATTTGACTCTCAGATCATCAACGCTGCGCAGCTCTTGCCCGCTTGGAAAGAGTGTAAGTGCTGTCGAGTATTCTCTTTGGAAGAAAACACCATCCTGACCGCCTGCCCAGACTTTGGTCATCCTACCGGCGCCTACAATGGCATCCTCGCGTCGGCTCTGCCTCTCGGTTCGGTTATCGGGCTGCCCTTGATCCCCCTCGTCAACGACACTTTCGGCCGTAGATGGTGTATCATGTTTGGCTCGTGCGTCATGATCATTGGTACCATTATTCAGGGGTTCGCGTTCAACGGTGAGTTCTCGTCGTCGCCGCACGGACCGGTGAGGAAGAAGTCTGACAGAGACACAGGCCCCATGTATATCATGGCGCGCGGGATCATCGGCTTTGGCCTGCCCTACGCCATTGTGGCCGGATCCTGTCTCATTGGCGAGCTCGGCTACCCCAAGGAGCGCCCGATTTTGACCTCGCTCTTCAACGCGTGCTACTTCATCGGCGCGATCGTAGCCGCGGGCTCGACCTTTGGGACCCAGCAGATTGCCAACGACTGGTCCTGGCGGATCCCCTCGCTCCTGCAGATGGCGCCGTCCCTCCTGCAAGTCACGTTTGTTTTCTTCTTGCCCGAATCCCCTCGCTTCCTGATTAGCAAGGACCGCTATGAGGAGGCCGAGCAGGTGCTGATCAAGTACCACGCCGAGGGCAATGCCGAGTCCGAGTTTGTCAAGGCCGAGATTGTCGAGATCAAGACGACGCTCGCGATCGAGTTGGAGAACTCAAAGCGATCGTGGGGGGACCTGGTCCGCACGGCGGGGATGCGCCGCCGCGTGGTGATCGGCTCGTTGCTAGGCTTGTTCACGCAGCTGTCGGGCAACGTGGTCATCTCGTACTTCCTCGGCGATGTACTCAGGTTGATCGGGTATACCGACCCCAGCTTCCAGGCCAAGTACAACCTGGGGAACCAGTGCTGGTCGCTCGTCTGCGGCGTCAGCGCTGCGCTGGTCGTCATGCGCTTCAAACGGCGAACCATGTACCTGACGGGTATCCTGTCCATCTTGGCCGTCTATGTGGCGTGGACTATCTGCACCGCCGTCTTCGTCGATGACCACTCCCCTGTTGCCGCCAAGCTGTCCCTGTTCTGGATCTACGCCTATAGTCCGGCGTACAACCTGTGCTTTAACGCGCTGACATACAGTAAGCCGAGCCAGCCCCTTTTTTTCCTGCTGGATTGGAAAAAACTGACTCGTCTGCAGCCTATCTCATCGAAATTTTCCCGTATGCCCAGCGCGCCCGCGGCATCTCTATTTTCCAGTTCTGGGGCAAGGCAGCACAATTTTTTGGTACCAATGTTAACCCTATTGGTATGGTCCCCTTTTTCAAAATGTCACTCGCGGCACCTTGGTAACACTGCTGGCAGGCACCCAAGCCATCGGCTGGAAATATCTCCTCGTCTACTGCTGCTGGATCTTTGCCGAGGCCGTCATGATCTGGTTCCTGTGGCCCGAGACATCCGGCCGCTCCCTCGAGGAGCTTGCTTTCCGTAAGCACCCATTGCAGCGCTGAGCAATCTGAGAACGAGACTAACGTTTGCCGCAGTGTTTGAGGACAAGGAGGAGTTTGCACACCGCGCAGAAGCTGCTGTCAACAAGACCGTGATGCACGCCGAGGAGTCCGAGAGGCAAAGCAAGGAGAAGGTGTAGAGTTGGCCATGGCAGGGACCTATTTAGTTGGATGCGGCAAACCCCTGTGCGTAGGTGACAGGAGGCAGAAACGACTTCGAGGGGTAGCTCTCCGGATTCGTAGAATGGGATTCTTTTGATGTATGCCTCACTTGTATCGTGACCGCGGTTGAGCAGACTGGATCTGGGAAATGAGATACAAGGCTTGACCCAACGAGAATTTCTGGTGTCTGTGTCTGTAATCACAGCGTCAACACACCGCTTAGTCGGCGCTCTCCACGAGGCCAGGGCATGCTGCGTAGATAGGTAGGTACTGTACAGTACCTGAATTTATGCACTGTACCAGACAGTACCTAGCTACCGCAGCGCATTTAGGTAGCCAAGACAGCGTGCTACACTAACTCCAGTGGCATGATGCTTGGCAATGCGACACTCGTCGGGATCGACAGCGAATAAACCTGCATCAATCCTCCTTTGGCCAGAGAATTCACCACCTGATGCATCGACAAGGTCTTGTTCTACGGCAAAGGGAGAGAACCAGCGTTGAGCGAACCGGGGAGGCTTGATGGAGGCGGTCAAGCATCCACCTCCAATGGTCGAGTCGTCTTGCGGATACAGCCAGGTAAAGGTACCTTATGTACTGTAGTAAGCAGCGCGGAATGAGGACGTCAGCAGCCCGGCGACGGAGAGGGCCCGCGAAAGGCTGGGTCCCACCCCCACACTGTCCACTAATAACTGAACAAGCCTCTTTGGACCCCCCATTGCTTGCTTCTGACATCAACTTCATCCACAACCTATAAGCAGGGTGCTGGTCTCAGCTACCAACCACAATATAATTCCCACCCCCGTGGTACCATCGCGAAACCAGCCGCACGCTCTTCCAACACGCCGCATGTGAGCCTTTTTCACCAGCGGTGCGCTGCCCGCTCCGGTGCCGCCCCGCATTCGCAGTCGCTACCTCCATGCTTTTGACCTTGAGCTTCCTCGACAGCAACCCTCATCGACACTGTTGTTGGCGCGCTTGCTCATAGAATCCTCACGTCCTCTCAACCAGTTCCCAGCTTGTGATCGAGACCGGGAGACTCAACATGGCGTCAGAACGGCCCGTCACAATTGACGTGCTGCCGCCCGAGCTGCTGGCCCAGATCTTTAGTTTCTTCGATGGCCCGGCGCCATCCGATACTCGATTCCACGACCAGCCCGAGATCGACATGCTGAAGAACCAAGAAACCCCGCTCAAGGACATCTCCCTCGTCAACAAGCGATGGCGTGCTATTGTTCTGCCCATCCTCTTCCGCAACGTCGTCTGGACCCTCGACCGCTGGGACCTGCCCGTCGCCGCGCCCAGCGAAACCGCAGACCCCGTCGACACGATTCCCATGCTAGCCTTCCTACGCGCTAATGACCTTGGCCGCTATGTTGCCTCGTTCACTATGCTTGTCAGCAACAGGATGCAGCCAACGAGCAGGCGGGCCGAGCCCCGCCCAGCCCCGGGCTCGTCGAGCGGATCGTCCATGGAGACCAGAGCCCCCTGGGCGGACCCGAGGCTCGATCTGCTTTTTAGGAGTTCACAGTATCCAACAAACAATTCGGCCGCCGCATACAATGAGGATAACAATTGGGTGTGGGATATGTTATTTGCACTGGTGGACCCGCTCAGGTTTACCCTGATCGCTTCTCCGCAAATGCTGGCCAGTCTGCTGTCGTGTATGCTGTTCCTAGGAGACGCCGACAGCTTCTCCCACAGGCATCTCTTGCACGTTTTGTCCTTGTCCCGGGACGCCAGGCCAAAGGGCGCACGGGATGGCCCCAACCTCGGTGACAAGCCACCCCCGCGGTCGCCGCCCAGTCCAATCCCCGCCGCGTCTCGCTCATGCTCGTCTTGTGGGCACGAGCAAATACGCACCCGAAGCACCCTGTTCACCATCCGGCCGTGGACACATCTGCTCCTCAACGAAGGCTCGTCGATACGCGTCTACCGCAACTACGAGTTCTTCCTCCGCCGTCCACCCTCTATCCTGGGAGCGCTTCTCGGCTGCGAGGAAGCGCCCAACGACACCCCCCTGATCCCGCCAACGGTTCACTCGCTCTCGTACATTGCCATCTTCCCGCTTTCCTCGCACTTTGGCACGCTCGTGAGCGCCCTGCCGCGCGTCGACCGCCTCTTCGTGCAGCTCGTGCCGCGCAACGAGATACTCCGCGACCCCGAGGAGATGCGCAACGTGCAGGCGTCGGACCTCTGGATGGAGCGCAACAGCTGCTACGGCCTCGTCCTGCGCCAGCTGCTCTCCGGCGGGTCGTTTGGGAGCGACGACGACGAAGACGAAGACGACGAAGATGACGACGACGATGAGGGCGCTGACAGCGACCTCGACGCGGACAATGACCGCCTCCAAGACAACTGGCGATACCTCCGCGAGTTTGAGAGCGGCGACGCGGCCGACAAGGAGGCGTGGGAAATGGCGGTCCATTACCTGAACATGAGCCAGACGGGTTGGCGCGTGGAGCGGGAGGGCGTGTTCGTCAAGGGACCCAAACCCGGCCACACACAAGGCCCGGGAGAAGGAGGAGGAGGAGGAGGAGGAGGAGGAGATGGAAGCTCAGACGATGACGGCCCGGCTACGGGATCCGATGCCTTGTCAGTTTCCCCCGAGTCCTTCTCCCCGTGGTAACCGCCATTCGCGATGCATGGCGTCCGGGGACTGACGAGAACATCAAAGTAACGGGAGTCTAGTACGACTGGCGTTCAATGGGACGGCCGTCCTTCCGGTTTCCACGCTGCGCAACGTCTTGTTCCAACTTCATCCCCACATCGCCTGGGACATATCGGTCATGCAACCTGTCCGCCCATTCGACGACTAGGTTGAGGACTTTCTCACCGCCGACTAGGAGGGCTTTGGGCGTGTCAAAAGATAGGGGTTGTAAGTGCATCCGCCGACGGCTTCATGTTGGGTCTCGGAGCGCGAAAGTAGGCACGCTGTGAAGTTATTACTGTATCTGTGGTATCTATGAGTCTAGTGTATCCAATGCAATCGTGCCCGCTCGCACGCACTGTGGCGCGGCTACTTGCGGGTGTCTATGATGAGACACCGCCCGGAGCCGTCGGAGGTGGTACAGACATGATACGCAGTACCAAAATCTAGTATATCCGTAACGTCTGTTCGCTGATGCAACCAAATGATGATGACCCTGTTCCCAAACATTTCATATGGCTTCCCCACGGAACCCGAATGTCCTGTAGCTGCGCCCGGCGTCAGCCTCATCGTCAGATTCGTCTCGCGGCCTGTGGCGTCTGTATATATCTTCAGCATTTGCTTGTTGGGGGCTGCCTTGGGACGGAATGAGACTTCGGCGGTCATCGCGCGTAACGACGGCGAAACCGGCGGCTGTTCTCACTGCGGCCACGGTTGTGTAATCTGATGTCATCCGTCCCCGTGGACGGTGTCCCATCTAAGGCAGTCCGCGAAGCAACTCGAAAAGGTACGGCAGACCCGTGCGATAAACTCCACTAGTCGTCCTCATCGCCGCTCAAGTCGACCTGCTTCTTGCGCTCCTCCTCGTTCATCTCACGCCATGTGCTCCAGCTGAGCATGCCGAACGCCGCGATGATCAGGATCCCGCCAAAGACAGCGGCAGCGCTGAGCGGCCGGCCAGCCCAGAACCAATCCACGATGGCGACAATAAAGATGGTGAGCAGGGCCGCGACAGAGCTGAGGACCGGGCTGGTGAGCGAGATGAGCACGAGGAAGGACCCCGAGAACATCATGTTCATGAGCACGCTGATGAACAGCAGCAACGCCGTCTGGCCGGTCGGGACCTCGAATGTCTCCCACCCGAGGACGTGCAATATCGGAAGTGGAATCCACAGCACAAACAAGGTGAAGCAGCCGATCAGGCTGCCGAAGCTATTGGCGAAGATGACGCCCCGGGCGGCGCTGGTTCCTTCGGGCGGACAAGCAAACCTCTTGTACAGCACCTCGTAGAGGCCATACAGCACCGACCCCACGCCGATAATGAGGTTGCCCATGAGCCGCTTAGCCGGGTCCAGCGCGACGCCCGACTCGCCCTCGGCGGGAGACGAGCCGCCGCCGCCGCCGCCACCATCCCCGTAGGCTACGACCAGCACGCCGACGATGGCCACGGCAACGGCCAGCATCTTGTCCGGCCTCAGCTTCTCCTTCAGCAGCGGCACCGAGAAGGCGTAGGCGAAGAAGGCGCTGCAGTTGTAGATGGCGGTGAGGTCGCTCGGCGTGGTCATGCTCACGGCGACGTACCAGCTGAGGCCGGCGACGGTGAGCGCCAGCGTGACGCCCGTCGTGGTCCGCACTAGGTAGGGCCAGGGCGAGTACGAACCGCTGACCAGGCCGGGCCGCTGGACGAGATAGCCCACGTCCAGGTCCCTCCGCTCGACCATGGCGGCCGTCGCGCGCAGCAGGCGCGCGTGGCGGGCCCAGAACTGCCGCCACGGCTGCTCCCGCCGGCCCAGGCGCAGCACCGCCAGCTGCAGCGGCCACAGCAGCGCCCACGACGCGTGCGTCAGGTACAGCATGCAGTACGCCTTGTCCCACCCCAGGTCGTGCTGCACGTACGCCGCCAGCTCCGTCTGCACCGTGAACGACACCAGGCTGACCACCAGGAAGAAGGCCGCATAGCTGTACTTTTTGCGCGCCTCCCGCCGCGCGGCGGCCGCGTGCGAGGCGGCCGGGCTGCGCGAGCGCAGCGTGTTGCCCGTGTTGCGGCGCGGGAGCATGGGGCGATCGTACGCGTCGTAAGGCGATGGCGCTGCTGCCGCCGCCGGCGACGTGTCTCCCAACGAGAAGGCGGGTGTTCGCGGCTGGAGGTAGGACGGCGTTTGCGAGGTTGACGCTACGGGCGGCGGGAGCGGGCTGCTGCCGCGGTAGGACCGGCGGCCTTGCTCGTCTTCGTTGGGGCTGTGGTAGCGGTCGAGGAGAGGCTCGCCGGAGCGGGCGTCATTGGCGCGGAACATTGCCGTCCGAGGTTTGGTGGCGGGGCGGGCAAGGCCTGGGGCACCGGATCCGGGAGTCGCGACAAGTCGCTTCTGCGTCGCGGGTACCTATGCCGTCGGGGCTTGCGGTGACGTCGACGTGCATCAATAGGCCGACCGGGGGACGAATGCTTGCAACGCGAGCGACGATAGCGTGTTTTCCTCTCGATGGTAAAATCCAGGGCAGAACGAGCGAGAGGGCACGGTATTTGGGTGTTTTAAAGTCCGGTTTGGAGGTTTTGGCGGCGAGCGAAAGACTTGATAAGCAGGAACGTGTCTTTGGAACCAACGGGGAGCGTCCGTGACAGTGAGCATCGGCTTGCGCTTTGCAGGTGTCTGTGGGGGATCTGCCAATCAGACGCGGTAAAGCAAAACCCTGCAGGGGCCCTAGTGGGGAACGGGCGCTGCACTCTCTGCTCAGCCTGGCGAAGGAGAAGCCGCTTTTCTGCCCTTTTCCTTGTCACGCCGGCCATTGCGTTACCCATCATCGGACCCAAAAAGGCACCGTTTTCAAGACAATATGCCGCTCTCGCCATATTGACCATGAATTGTGTCGGTGTTGTGTGCAACTGATAAGTGGGCCCGGCGGACATGGTTGCAAAAATGGCCACGCACTCGAAGCGTGGACTCGAGCCAAGACGCCTTTAGCAGCACCTAAGGTAAAGGTGTTCCTCGTGCCTGTGTTGACAAGCTCTCGGCATTGGATACCACCAGACACACACCCCAGTTTGCGTCATCTGGGCGACATATTCGCAAAGAAATTCGCAACGAAATTCGCAACGAGCACACAATTTGCAATCGCAAACTACCGAGGGCAGTTGGCTCATCAGACCTTACCCTGACTTGCAATGGGGTTAACACACGATTGCTCTCTCGTCAGCCCATTTTTGTTCCAGCGCACGCACACACTTGCATGTTGTGGTTCTCGGTGACGGCTGGGTGACTGGACATGAGTTGTCAGCGTGTTGACGTCTCTGGATGCGGGTGCCGTCATCCGAGCCAGTCACAGTAAGCCTCGAGCATCTCGCTCTGCCGCTCGGTTACACCATTGATCCCGCCCGCGGCAATAGTACAGTACCGGAAACTGGCTGTTCCAACCTTGAACGCCCAGCCTCGTCTTCACTCAATAGACGCACTACTCATCCCTGACCTCGGGTCCTGTATTCTCGGCCACAGAACTGTAGATCTTGCTCGGATGAGATTACAGACATCTCGCCGTTAAGCTTCCGTTCTCGTCAACGGCGTGTCCCGTTTGCTGGCGGCTAGAGCATAAGGGTGCAGTCAAAGCCTGTCAGAAGGCTCATCAAGTCGCTGGTCAAACGGCCTTGTATCGTCGATACATTATTCAGGTCCTGATTGCGGAAGAAGAGCACTCCGTGCTAACCGCGGTACGGCAGGCCCACGTTAGACGCATACGGACATGGTCTGTATATCGAACAAGTTCGGAACCTCTCCGTAAATCCGGATGACTCGAATTCAATGGTCCTTGATTACGCGCTGGACTTCTGGAGCCGACACTGTTCATGGTCAGCTAAAAACTCCAAGTTGCCTCCCAATGGGGAATACTTGACGGTTCGCGCCCCTATCGCTGAGCGCGATACAGCAGACCAGCGCCGATATTGAGACCACTACCACCTCTGACTCGAGCATTCACGCGTCTCTCATCACGGCGGAACAGGTATTTCGCGCCTTGATCCTGCGGACGGGCGACTCCAGGCCCCACTTCCAGTCCACCGGAGGGTTGCATTAGACCTGTAGGGTCAAATCAGTTTACATATGTGGTAAACCTTACTGGATACAGATAAAAAGAACTAAAATTTAAAACTAAAATAATAAAACAAAAGGAAGAAGACACAGAAAACAGAGGATTCCGTAACGCCGTGTGCGGCGTTGGTGTCGAGAAAGCTATAATATATGTTAGGAGAACCTAGGTAACCATTCTTATCTGCAGCCCCTTCAACTATTTCGCAGTTCAGCACCCCTAATAAGCTCCCTTTGACGAGCAAGTTGTGCTTCCAATAGTGCCTCCTGCGCTCGTAACTCTGTCAGATCCGTAATGGAGGCGTCTGCCGGCGCGGCTGTGGACGTCGTAATCCGCTCGTCACAAGTCGCAGCAGTCGTAGCCTGTTCGACTTGTTCACGGCCCTGACCTTGAACCTCTGACACTGGCCCATTGGGATTCAGTGGGCCGTCCCACCGCCATGGCTCGACGTCGTCGGCCCGGGTTGGGGGAGCCTTCACGTTTGATCCCCCTTGATCACCTATGGGCTGGGGAATCGGTTCCCCTATCGCCGAGCGGGCCACGCCGGTATTCTCAAGCTCCGGTAGCCATGCGGGTTGCGGGTCGAGCTCGTGCAACCCGGGTATCGATGCTCCCAAAGGCCTAATCGTGGTATGGTCCAGCTCGGGCTTCTCATACTGTGTGCCGGTTACCCCAGTGAACGCAATTCCAAGGCTTGCTTCGAGTTCTGGCTTTATGATATCCCCATCTTGTCCAAGACCTTGGCCTTGGACGATATTTTGGAGCCGTCTTCTTCGCTTGCGGACGAAAAAGAGCACAGCCACGACTCCGATCAAGATAGCGGCTATGGAGACGCCGACACCGATCCCAATCTTGGCACCGTTGCTCATTCCACCGTTGCTCATTCCACCGCTGTCTCTGTTCGTTGATGGCCGACTGCCAAATCCGGTGCTTGTCACGGTTGGTTCATTGCTCGCCCCAGGGTCATTGCTCGTCCTTGGGTCATTGCTCGTCCTTGGGTCATTGCTCGTCCTTGGGTCATTGCTCGTCCTAGGGGTAGTCGTAGCGGAGTGGGTGGTTGATAACATTTCGGAGTTTTATGCTAGGGTTGGAGGAGGGGGGAATAAGATAGTCTCGACAACCTGACCTGGAGAGCTCAGGGAGCAGCCCATAATGCCATCTGAAGTGAAGCAAACGCTCCCAGCATCGCAGCAAAACATAGCACCGCAGGGTATCGGGCATACTTGGCGTGGTAACAGGTAGGCGTAACGGTCATTGTCAAGGTTATTCACGGGATGGGTAGTCGCGAAACCCCGTTGTGTTGTTGATATGCCATCGATATACGGATCTGGCACGGCCATGGTTGGGAGGGCAGTCAGGGTTTCTTCGTCTCAGAGTGTGTATAATGGATCGGATAAAGGCCGCGTGTAAGTGGAGTTGTAGGTCCCCAGTCACATAACCGATAGGTGGCTATAGCATCATGCTCGAGACACTTAACCTTCCCAAGGACGGCTCGTGACCTAGTCTATGAGTGCTGTTCCTATCTTGCTCGTGTTTGTGCTGGCAAGAGAACGCGACAGTGAATTGAGAGGGAGCAAGTGCGTTGCCGTGGACCAACAGAGATGGCCCGTGCGAGGCCCGGTAGAGGCATCACGTGTCTGGGAAATTCACTTTAAGGAGCATTCGCGTGAACCGCGTCCCTTTCCCCACGTCACGGGCCAACACCGCGTCTTTTTCGCGACTCCTACCCGCTTCTGCTGCCCCAAAGTGAACAGAGCTCATTGGCGCCCGGTGCTGGCCTTGTATGACAGCCTTCAAACCAGGGTCCGCCATCCCCGATAACTACCAGTAGTACTGCATTCATCTTCGCTTTGGTTTGTTTCCCACCATCCCACCATCCTACTCCCATTGATCATCGTCGCCATTACCCCCAAGACACATTGTGCAAGTGTCAATTCATTTCCCCCATAGGCGCCGAGAATCGGCTGCATCCTTGGAGCACTCTTGCCCCTCTGTCCTCACTCAGGCTCTGTCAACGACTAAAAAGGAGGATGCCATGGCGGGAATCTACAGCGCCACATACAGCGGTGTAAGTCTGTTGCGCTTACTGGCAGCCCCTGGGTTGCTGACGATGTGACTGCTCGCAGATCCCCGTCTACGAATACCAATTCGGCGCCGACCTCAAAGAGCATGTAATGCGCCGTCGGCACGATGATTGGATTAATGCGACACATATCTTGAAAGCCGCCGGCTTCGACAAGCCCGCCCGGACACGTATCCTCGAGCGCGAAGTCCAAAAGGACGTCCACGAGAAGATTCAGGGTGGATATGGCAAATACCAAGGTGCGCAGTGCTAGCTGCCCTTCCCACGGATTGTGCTGACCGGCTATTTTCCGCGTGCAGGTACTTGGATTCCCCTCGAGCACGGCCAGTCACTCGCCCAGCGAAACAATGTTTACGACCGGTTACGGCCAATCTTTGAGTTCCAGCCGGGCCCTCAGAGCCCCCCGCCTGCACCAAGACATACCAGCAAGCCAAAGGCCCCAAAGGCCCGGCCTGCCGTTCCAAAATGGGGCAGTAAGTCGCAAGGCAGAAAGAGCAGCCTGTCACAAGCCACCATCTTCTCACACGGCCACCAAGGTGCTCCTGTACAAGAAGAATACGACAACGGTGACCCTCAGATGCTCGAGGACGATACCCCCGATAACCTGACCGTTGCCTCGGCCTCTTACATGGCCGAGGACGACCGCTACGACATATCCCAGTTCTCGACCGGCCACAGGAAGCGCAAGCGGGAGGAGATGTTGCAGGACCTAACAGAACAGCAACATGCAATGTACGGTGATGAGCTGCTGGATTACTTCCTGCTCTCTAGAAACGAGCAGCCCGCCATCCGCCCAGACCCTCCGACCAACTTCCAGCCCGACTGGCCGATCGACACGGAACGGCACACAGCACTTCACTGGGCCTCGGCGATGGGTGACGTCGAGGTGATCAAGCAGCTAAAGCGGTTCCAGGCCAACCTTGCATCCCAGAACGTGCGAGGAGAGACCCCCTTTATGCGGTCCGTCAACTTCACCAACTGTTACGAGAAACAAAGCTTCCCAATGGTCATGAAAGAACTGTTTAGCACCGTGGATGCGCGTGACGCTTCTGGCTGCACCGTCATTCACCACGCCGCAGTTATGAAGAGCGGGCGTGTTACGAGCCATTCGTGCTCCCGCTATTACCTGGACAACATCCTCAACAAGCTCCAGGAGACGCGGTCTGCCGAGCAGGTGCAGCTCTTGATTGACGCTCAAGACAACGACGGCAACACTGCCGTGCACCTCGCCGCCATGCGGGACGCTCGCAAGTGCATCCGTGCGCTCCTCGGTCGCGGAGCCTCAACTGATATCCCCAACAATGAAGGCGTGAGAGCAGAAGACTTGATCAAGGAGCTTAATTCCTCAAAGACCAAGGCCTCCCGGGCGATCCCCCAGCGCTCATCGAGTCCTTTTGCGCCCGACTCGCAGCGACACAACGCCTTCCGCGACGTCGCCGCCGACTCGGTCGGCAAGCTTCAGACAAGCTTCCACAGCGAGGCGGCCAACACGGTCCAGTCGCGCATCACCCCGCTGGTCCTGCAGAAATTCCAGGACCTCGCGCAGAGCTACGACAACGAGCTCAACGAGAAGGACGAAGCCGAAAAGGAGGCGCGCCGGATCCTGCTCAACACCCAGGCCGAGCTGGCCAACCTCCGCGCCCAAGTCGCAGACTTTGAGTCGCGCATAGAGGCCGACGAAACCGCCGCCAAGATCGACGCCGAGGCCGAAGCGGTATTCCAAAAGGTGCTCACCTACGTAACCCACCAGAACCGCATCGTCGTGCAGGACGCCGTCAACCGCGAGCTGTCGTCGTCTTCATCTGCCTCCTCGCACAAGGTCAATGGCGAAGCCCCTGACGGTGCCAATACAAACGGTGACGGCGCCACTACCAAAAACACCAACGGAGAGAACAGCAACCCCGATAAGGAAAAGGACGACGACGACGACAACGACAACGACAACGACGCCTCCATCGAGGAACGCCTCCGCCTGGCCGACGAGCTGCGCGCCGTCCTCGAGGAGCAGCGCGCCGCCGAGAGGGACTACGTCGAGGCGCGCGGGATGCTGGGGACAGGCGAGAAGATCGACAAGTACCGCCACCTGCTGCGGAGTTGTCTGCCGCCCGAGGACCAGGAGATGCTGGACGAAAACCTGGAGGAGCTGATCAAGATGATGGAGGACGAGGCAGAGGTGATGGCTATGGCCGATTCTGCTGCCGCCGCCGGCGCGGGTGGTGTCGGAAGAGGGGAGCCGATGGAGATCGTCGCGCCATCGTAGGGTGGCGGCGGGGCGGGTGTCCACTAGGAGGGTGTTGATTTTTTTTTTTTTTTTTTTTTTTTTCTTTTCTACGGGGAATCTTGGCTCGTGGAACTGGGCGGGGCGGGGCGCCCAGTTTCGCCCGGTTTACCACGATCGAAGCAGCCTTGTTTTGATACGACTCTTTTCTTCTCGGCTGGCTGGAGACAGTGTGGATGGTGCGGAGCCTCTTGTCTCGCCCGTGGACTCGGTATTGGACAGAGCACAGAATGTAGGCTGGCCGTGTTACGGCGTGGACGACACTCTCTGTCTGTGTCAGCGCCTTCTCTATTTCTTTTTCCCCCCCCCCCCCCCCCCCCCCCCTTTTTTTTTTTTTTTTGGGCGAGTGGAGGGAACAACTATCTCGTGGGACTGGAGTCTGCGTATATGGGCGAACCGGGTAGGGCCTTATGGTCATCTGCGTTTTCTTTTTCACCTGTTTGGACGACTCGGGTCCAGCACGCATGTCATGTAAAGTAGCATTTTCATCTATCGCCTTCCGCTAGTACAGCACTCTTTCCACAAAAGAAAACGACTGTTCCGGCGCCAGCCACTACGTCCCGTGTTTCTGGTCCCCCTTGATCATCGCTGCAGAGGCTGTTACTTCCGTACCCCCAACCAGTCAGGGCTCAAGGCTCCCGTGCTTGGTGCGTCTTGTGTTCCAAAATCAGCCTCCGGTCCAACGAGTTAAGTGGCCAGCATCGTCCTGTCGAACCTCAGGGCCAACCGTCAGCCGTCATCTGACCGAACACCAGACGGCTCGTACCCCGTCATCGGCTAATGCCCGCTAGATGTGAGGATGGATGGTGATATTTGCCAATCCGCGTCGTCATTCGCCGAGGATCGCGTATATCACGGAACAGCGGTGAAAGAAATCGAAACGCAGGCCCACGTTTCCCTATTTCACATTGGTTTGACAATGTTCCGGGGTCGGCCGTTGGTCATGCGGTGCCCTCCGTCAGTTCCTCCAGCGGAAAAGAAAGCTAAGATGGGCTGTGGCTTCGCCCTATATGCGACCTTTGGTAATATTAGTGACCAGGCTCAGGAATCGCCCCAAGAGGGAGCCCTTCCGGTGTGTCGGCCACCAGGAGAAACTCGGAAATGGCAGGGCTTGTACGAACATAGAGCCCAAAGTCTGACCGTATCCGGCGCTCTTGGAAGGACGAGAAGGACAGGTGGATCCACGCGGTTCGTCTCGGAACACCAAGGCTCGAGATATCCTTTGTCCTGCTAGGGATAACACCCAAGACGGAGGTGTGGCAGTAGCAAGGGTGTATCTCCCTACTGGCCGGCCGAAATACCTGGTCTCCCGCCTTCCCATGGCGGAGCAAGACCGAGGTTTTTGTGCAATTTTCGAGGCTCAGATGACCATCACATAATCTCAGCAAAGAACTCGGTCAATGCCTGGGCAGGACTGGTCATCGCCCGCCACCTTCTCCGGGATAGGCCGGTCCACTCGCAGTCCGCCACTGATATATAGTTTCAGTGGCTCGATACGGGCAGGACGGAGTCTGGTTGGTTGTCACGTTAGCCAAGTTGCATGTTCTCCACGAAGGGTTAACGGGGCGAGCACGATCTGAAGAGGCGTCAGGTCAGACCAGTAAGCCAACGAAGTAGAAAATGGGAAAACACCCATTTCCAAACCAAGACTACGGTGTAATCACCCTTCGATTGGGCCTTTGCCCAAAGCCTCGGCCGCGTATGCAGGTGGAGAATGCCGGCCACGAGAACAAGCCCAAACACAGAGGCAGGAGCTCTGTTTACGTACCCTTCGCTCTGCTCAGCCTCATCGCTGGCTCTCAAGGTGGAGCGACATAATGCTTAACTCGGCAGCCAGCCAAAGTCCCCTCCGCCTGCAGGAGGCCTTACGATGGCCGGGCCGGGTGACCAGCGCGGTAATCCGGTCGGCCTATCGCCGAGTCAAGCCGATAGCGTCGTATCTTGACCAGTCACGGATCCTTCTACTTCAGGCAAGGAATATTTGCGCGGCACCGCGGCACTGTGAATTGACGCGGGTTGAGAACGGCGCAGGCGGCGGACCGCAGGTGCGCGGTAAAAAAACAAAAAGAAATCCTGAATTAGGCGGATTGCCAGAAACGGCAATCGGTCCAATTGCCATTCCCTGGACTTTGTCAATCGGCCACCTTGGGCGCCTTTTGGTAGTCGCAGTAGATCGACGTGCCAGAAAAAAAAAAGGAAAAAAAAAAAAAAAGGAAAAAAGAAATACGAGGCGGACTGTCAGAGGCATCTCGAGTGGCAAGCACTGGCGTAGCGGCTTGTGGCGCGTGCCTGGCGAGAGCTGAGCGACCCCCTGGGGCGAGCCAACCAATGCCCTGAAAATGGCAGTCGCCCCAACGGCGGTCTCCATGCTCGGCGGCGGAACGGAGGGCGCAAAAAGACACGGATGACGATGATGCTAGAACGTGTGTTACGTACCTAGAAAAAGTACCAAGGGCCAAGCAGTCTCGAGGAACGAAATACGAGTAGCGGTCAACACACTAACCTCCTTCTCACCTGGGTGGCAGACGAGGCCAGTCGCGTCAGGGCTGGAGCCCACGCTCTGCCAAATGTTCTTTGGCCGCTGTTGAGACCCGCCGTCCGGCGGCGAGGCTGACTTTGGACGGTTTCCCTCCAGAAGAAGATTTCGGTATTTGTGACTTTGAGACAGGCCGCTTGTCGTGGGGATGTCTCGAGTAGTGGCCGCGATGTGCCGTGTCGCGATTTGCAATGCCATTGTGTGGGTGGGCGACGCGAAAATTGGACAGAAAGAAGGATGGGGCTCGGAGCAGGGGTCTGAGGATGCAAGCAGGGGTTGGTCCCGTAGGGCTGAGAATCACAGCGGGGCCTTCCCTACGCTGTGAAGATCGGAACCCCCCCCCCCTGATCTCGGTGTAACGTTCTGCCCGCAAAAATTCCCAGGGTCCCGTCATGCCACGGGACCGAAGGGCGGGGCGTGAACAGACACGCAGTAAGCGCCAGCCCAGCGCCAGCGGCCGAAGTTGCTTCGCACCAGGGTTGGTGTACGGCCTATCTAGAGAAAAATATCGCGCAAACATGATGGCGGCGAGGCAATGGTGCAACCGGTGCAACCGGTGCAACGAACGCGCTTTTGTCCATTGGGAGCAACAAGCGACGCTGGATAGAATCTGCAACCACCAAGGTTGGCCGTTGCGGGAGCGCGGACACATCTCTGGCCGCCGCCCCGCCTGCAAGCAGAATGGCGTAATACGTGCCCTACCCTACCCTGCTCTGCCCTGCCCTGCTCTGCTCTGTAATGTGGAGGGGACGGGATTGTTAATTCCGGCAGGATTTCGGAGAAACGCCAGCGTCGGAAGTTCCAAGGGCAACATCCAAGACATCATGATCTCCTGTGTTTCCGGGCTTCTTTTTGATTTCGTTTCCGCTTGTTCCATCCGAAACACCTTGGTTAGTGTGTTGAGGCAACCAAGTGACGGCGAGCGCAGTGGGCACCAATACCGGCACCAATTTCCGAATCCGGACACCTAGGTCAGTCTCTTAGGGTCCTTGCCAAAAATCCCCACCTGGATTCCAAACATGCATGTCACTATGTACCGTACAGGCGCGCGTGATGGCCAAATCACACGAGCGGCTAGTTCGTTCAGAAATGGATGCCAGCCCAGGGTTGGGCCGAATGGGCAATGGCCAGAGGCGGCTGTGATGCTTCGCTCGGTGCAGTGGGGCACACCCCACCCGCTAATACGTGTAGTGTACTGTATCCCCGCCCACCCCACCTGCCCATCTCAGCTGCCCGGAGATTCCGCCTCCAGACTTTCCCACATCATCTCTTCGCACACAGATGTCGGCTGCCTCGCAGGTTTTGTCCACCCAGAGGCTCCCATCGGGACCTGCCTCGCAAGGATGCGGCCTGGTAGGTAATTGCTCGGCTGCGGCGATACTGATAACCAAAACAAACAATCGGCGGGGCAGCACGATCCATTTCCAGATGGTGGCATCGGCGCTCACAAGCTCCTCCTTCGGGGCATTTAACCGAGCGGGACTTCAGCTCCAGGTCCTGCCGTGCCTGACATCAGACAAGAACCTACTTCCGTTTCTTCGTTGTACATGTGCGATGCGATGCATGCGCTCATCCTCTCACGCGCAACCGATGCAGTCTGTTTCACGGGCTTGCAGCACGGCGCATGTGCGTTCTGCAGCCCGCATGTTTCTGCCGAGATGCATGCTAATATCCAACGACTTCAACGACTGGCATGTCTCAGGCCCTGAAGCTCGGTGGGTTGGCGGTTGGTGGATGCAGGTCCGGCACGCCATGGACGGGACGCAAGCACAGCCAGCAGCGCGTCACCGCCTTGTCGAACGGGGCTGGGGGACCCGTGGCCATGGATCGGCAGGCAAAACACGCGTCTCTAGCCAACGGCCGGCAAGCCAGTGCTGCAGCCTCTCATTGCCCAGCACCACTCGCGGATGTAATTCGCGGATGCACCCGTTGCTCTCTAGCCAAACATTTCCATGATTGCATTCCCATCCGAAATTGGGGGGCCGCCATGGCTCCATCCACCATGTCCCGCTGAGGCTCATGATAGCTGAAACGCACTGCTAGGCCCAGTTGGTTGTTGTTTTTTTTTATTATTATTGTATTTTTTCTTTTCTCCTGCCAGTGACCAGGGCTCCCGGGCGGCTCGGACTGCAGCCTCCACTAATGGCACGCTGCTGTTCGTGTCCGGGCTCCGGCCTGGCTTTTGGGATCCAGCCTATGTACACCATTTCCATGGTACGACGGCACCAACCATGGACGGCCAAGCTGGCCCACCAACAAGCTAGAATCGCCGAGATCCTTGGTCTGCACACCTGGAAACAGCGCTAGAGGATCATCTTCCCCGAGCGCTGTCGGGGGCATAGAGGGAGGGCAGGCGGTGGGACACGGCAGTGGTCTTGGTTCAGCTCTCTCCAGCCTTGCACCCTGCCGGGGAGGCCTGCAAAGGGCTGGCTTCATACGTGCTACTACATACTATACTGTGAATAATGTTACTTCGTTATCAAGGTTTGTTCGCCGTCGCTGTGGGGTTTGCCCTCTTTCAGCGGCATGCCGGATTGCCTTGCCAAGGTGGCTCCTGGCCCTAGCTCGCGCATCCCTGGAGCCCCTCCCTGCCCTTCAGCGGGTTGAGGGGCATTTTGATCATTTCGCGTATCAATTTGACCTTTCCACGAAGTTCCTCGCCTGCCCACCGTAGCAGGGACAAGCTCGGTGGGGCGCTAACCAGGCTGGCCCTACCCTTGGAAAGTACCTCGCTCAAGCCCATGTATGTACTGTACAGTACAAGAAACGTCCATTATGCGTGCTGACAGCGGAGGCAGGTAACATTCCCGGCCTAGTCCTCGTTTTAACGTTTAGCTACCCTGGCTTCCAGCAACGGCGACCAACATTGGCATGCGGAAATGGATGATTAGGGGTGTTCCTATCCCAGCGACTGACGCTGCATAGCAAGCAGCTCCCCCCTCCCCCCCCCCCCCCCCTTCTCTCCTCCCCTCCTTGTATCGACCATTCTACTTTCAGAATTGGCGTCCCGACTGCGCTGACGTCCAAAGCTGATGGGTCCCCTTCACGCTGGTGTCCACCCCATCAGCCCTTCCATTCGGCTCGGGCAGTTCTTCGATCCGATCTCCAGCGTGGGTACCTCATCCCGTAACCAGCATGGCGGCGGGGCTTGTTGAGCTCTAGTGTGGAATCTAACAGGGACCAAGCGCCTTCGTGTATAAGTGTTTGGCAGCTCCCGCCCCCGGTTTGGGAGGATTCGCGCAGCGCCCTCTCCGTCAGCTATAATCAGTAACGCCAACAGTCTCGCCCACCGTTCTCCCTTAGGGCAAATTTGCACATGATTGCTGCATGAAGATCGGGAATTTCCTACCGAGATATCCGTGTCACTCTAGACGGTCAGGAATAGGGACCCGTGCCTCTCGCATTTGCGATATCTCCCCCGGCCCCGCCGTGTAAGTCAAAGTCCTTCCGTTCTGAGCGCGTTCATCCTATTGGACAATGCACGCCTCTCGGTGTGCGCAGTCTCATCCGGGACCTTGACGCGGACAAAGGCGACCTCCCCACAGGCCTCACGTATTAAACCTTCGGTTAGGCCACGCCGCGTCCTCGGTTACAAGCCTGTTCCTCTCCCTTCCAAAGAGTCCCAGGGCGTGGGGTTGGCGGGGTGAGAACGGCCTTGACTGCAAGGGTTTCAACATTCCTCCGCAGCGGCCATCTGACGGTCGCTCCTTCGCCAAAGTGGAACCGGGGAGTCGCCTACCGGATCCTCTGGCACAGAAGAAGCCAGGCCCCATCTCCGTGCCACCACCACAAGCTGCCGGAACACCCCCCCTATCGTATAGCGCCGGCCACACACCTAGGCCGAACTTACAGCGGTCAGGGCACCCTGTGGCGGCCCCCGAAGCAGCGGTAATTAATCTTCATTTTTTTTTTTTTTTTTTCCCTTGGACGGCTGCCGCAGATGCCAATCCTGAGGGCCCCCAAACACAACGTCGACCTGGAGGCGCCTACGTCGAGCCGCTACTACCCAAGAGATGCGAGCACGCATATATATCTTGCGATCGCAGTCGCGGCAATCTTGGTCGCGGTCCGCTACCTCATAGCACAGCCGCGCTCACCACAACGCCCAGTGCCGAACGCCCACGCCTGCGTTCGACAAGAAAACACCAAGCACGAGTCAACCCAGCTCTCACCACGAGATCCCCCAACACCCTGCCACGGCAAACGGGGCTCACCCGCGCATTCTGTCGGGGCTAAAGGCTGCCAGGGGCTTGACCCCGGTTCCGGACTCGGACGCGGAGGCGAACCAAGCCAAGCCATCTGGGCAGGGGGTCTCGTTCCTCTTGAACTTGAACCACGTCAGCTCAGGCCTTTTGGCAAGCCGCCCACGATGGATGGTGTCGACAGTGACCAAGAGGATGATCACCGCCCAGAGTCAGCAGCATCACGTGCCATCAGCACCAATACCCCCGGCGCCCCAGGTTCCAGGTACGACCCCTCCCGGAGTGGCACCGACTCTATGACAGCGACGGAGAGGAGAGGCAGTCTCTCTTTTCGCCCCCTGTCCCAGACGTACTCCGTACGGGGTTATAGCGGCATCTCAGATGGGATTGATGCTCAGACGCCTCAAGGAAAGGGGAAGGAACCTTTCCAGAACATGGCACCAGGTGGACCTGCAAGTGCTGCCACGAGTGCGCCGTCCGATGGCGGCCGGGTTAATAACCCGTGGCTCGTCCAGGGCTCTTCTTTCACGGACATGAATTTCACGACACCCAGACAATTTGCGCGCCCACCACCTCCGCCGCCCCTAACGCCCCCAAATTTGGACGACCCGGTATACCCCTTCCAAGACCGCCGTCCGAGCTGTGCAATCTCGATCCCTCCGGGACTCGACACAAGCTTCATCCATCAGCCTAACCCCGAATATCTTGGCAGCTCCACGTCGACAGACATGCCGAGCTCCAGCCCGCAGAGCACAACGGCCATTCCACGGCGGAGATCGTACACCAAGAGCGTTCCCATCAGCATCCCCATGCCTACCGCCGTTCCTGCCTTGGCGTCGACGGAAACCGTGACGCTGGGTTCCACGTTCTCCCCTTCGAGCTACCCGCCCACATCGCCACTTCTTCCCCCGCCGCCCCCGGGCCACGACGCACTCCCCGAGTACCAGTTTGTGGGTGGGCCCGGCGGGCCCGGCGTGTTCCTCTCCCAGGAGGAGATAGATGTCCACGGCGAAATCATCTCAGTCACGGACCACGCAGGCCACGGCTGGAAGCGCCACACGCGCGTGTACGGCGGCGGCGTGTGTCTCGCCTGCCTGGCGGCTGGAGAGGAGGGCGGATTCTACGGAGCCACGGTGCCCCTCGAGGACAGACGATAGCATTTCCTGAGGGCGCTCTCGGAGTGGTGATTCGACCTTCTCCCCCATCCTCTTTTTTTTTTCTTATTTTCGTTTTAGCCGCCAGGAGGTTGGATTTGGGTTGTTTGTGTGGGTCCCATGTATCATGCGCAACATACCGTCTTGCGCTTGGAACACGCACGTTGCTGGGATGTTGGGGCTGCATCTCCCATAGGCCAGGCACAGGCTGTGGGGAGGGGTGATTTTTTTTTCCCTCCAGTTTTGTTCCTTTCATTTTTGGTGCAGCTCGGGCCATCGAGAGGTTTTTTTTTTCAGTTGGGTCACGACTTGCATGATACGACTGAATACGACTTTGTACCACACACGGAGCAAGAGGGCGGTTTGCAGGGTCTATCTGGAGTAGTAATTGCGGGCTCGAGGGCGGCCGGGCACGAGGCACCGTCCCGTATACCAAAAAGATGTGGCTCGCGAGGAGTGGAGCATATGTCATCCTTTCATCGACATGTGGAGGGGGTGAGCGTGAACCTAAGCCTGAGCCCGAGCGTGAACGTGAGGGTGGGAATGGATGTGCAAGATTCAGTCATGAAGGTCACGATGTTCTCTTTTTTTCATTTCATTTCTCGTCAACAATCTTTTTTTTTTCTCCTTTGCATTTCACCTACCTTACCTACCTGATTTCTAGGGTGTGTATTCAACTTCACACAGTAATGCGTTGGGCGGCAGCACCTCTGCGGTTTCATGTATAACCCTATGACATTTAGGTCGTTTGGGGACTTGAGATACCATGGCATTCTTGTTTCTTGATTCCTTTTCTCAAGTAGCGTCTATAATCATCCTTCTCTTCATCCTAGTGTACGATTCAGCAGCTTGGGTGGAGTTCGGTTTTTCCCCCTTGCGAGGTCATCTACCGAACAACCATGATGTAGCTTTTTTTTTTTTTTTTTTTTGCTCCAGGAGCTGAAGTCTTCACACGACGTTGCACTCGGAAATGATACCGGACTCGAATCCTCTCCGGATATACGCGTTGTCGCTTATCAAGTGCTTTGAGGTGTACTACCAGGCTAATATGTCGCTCGCAAATCCTACGGTGTGTCAGGTAACACAAATATAATGTCATCCCGTCCATGGCCCATCAATTCATGTCAGCCGCACTCTGCCTGCTTGGCCTTTGTTCCTGCCTGGATGCGGCACCGATGCCATCACCTGAAAGGATCAACAACCAAGCAAGACCGGGGTTTCCGGTGATCATGCAACCCAATCCCCCGGACCTCTGCATAGGGCTAAAGCACGTACGGAAGGTAAGGGGCGGACGGGGGCCGTCCGGGACAATACTAAGCCTAAATTCTCACGTCATCTACGCCGCTGGATTGCCGTACCTTCACTACGCGACACCGCAGTGTTAGTGTTATGCTGTGTTGTGTTGTGTTTCGAGGTCACGACAACCGCCGCGGGGGTTCGAAGTGCCTGGAGGTTTCTTGACGATGCGGGCCGGCTTCCTAGGGACCAGGGTGTAGAAGTGAACATGGATGTTGTGGTATTACAAGATCCCTCGATGTCACATCAGACATCGGGGCTCCCTCCCCGTTTGCGAATGACGGTACTCCGGCGCATCACATAACCTAAAATGGAAGGCTCCTGAGAGCGTGGTGAGAGGCGCGTCCGGGACTTGGGGAGACATTTGACGAGCCTGGCGGTGGCAACCCGGATCAGGGACCGGCCCCGGTTCAATTCGGTGTGGCTGTGGCTCTTTTGAATTCCTTCACTTTCAAAGTTGGCTGCCTAGTGCTGTGCATCAGAAGAGTAAAATGTGCGCCCCTCCCCCCTCGGCAATCGTTATGCAGACCAAAGGTGCCCTACCCACTCAGCGACGTCGGAAGGATTACCAGCATCACCCGCACCCCGCATGCCACCCAACATTCCCGTCTTCCCCTAAAGGCACACCGCGTAGCAATCCCGCGACCGGGGAGTGGAGATGAGATGACGCAGTGCCGCTGAAATGCGCCGAGGGATCGGGTTGCGTATCGGCGGATCGGATGGCCGCAGCTCAAGACCGTGACCGACATCACCGTCTCGACGAAACCGGGCCGTGCGGGAAATATCACGCCGTTCAACGCCGTGCAAGGGGTGTGGGGTGGGTTAGGCACCTGCCAGGAGGGTTTAGGCGTGAGCGGAGCGCTGTAGTAAGCTGGAGTTTGAAATGGCATCGGATAGGCGGCCGACTGCGGCATGGTGCAAAGTGAGTCCGAGATCAAGGAGATCACCCAGTAATCATGACAGTCGAGCCCAGGATCTCCAAACCAGAAAGGTAAGCTGCAGAGTAACCAACACACAACGTCGGAGGGTTAGGCCGTCGCAATGCCAGGGTAGCGAACCCGAGGACTTGGATACGGCCCGAATGGCTTCTCCATATTCGACCGAGGCACAACCGGCGTCAGTGCATCCGCTTCTTGGGTCTTGATTCGGGTTCGGTGCAAAACGCGGTAGTCATCGGTCGCTCCACCATGCGATACCTGGCATCATAAGGATTGACTTACCGACGCCCAGTTAGTCCATCCCCGAGTCCTTGATACGCCACTTATTGCCCGACAGTCTATATGACCCACGCCGCTTTTCGAACTGATTACGGTACGGTCGTTGGACAATTACTTCCCGACGCGATTTTCTTGTCAGGTATGGGATAAGAGGACGCCGGGACAACTCGACGGAGATGCCGGGTTCCACAGTCCAATACGCTGATAGTGAAGCGACGGGGAAGGATAGTAATCAAGGGCTTGTCGTTCTGCTGCTCCCTCCTGCGGCGAAGACGACGGTCTACTCAACCACGCCCCAAGCATGTATTATAATGCCATCATTACCAGTCCTAACCAACAATAACAGAAATACCACCTCCGTTAATAGGAGCTGACTGCGTACCGACCCCACGGGATCTAGTTTAAACGGCACCTAGTAATATGGCCGCCTCTCCCCCCCCCAACCTCAATGGGGGTGGTTGCGTTGGGTTCATTGTGATTGCCCGATCTTACTGCCCAGTGTTAAACAATAGCTGACATAATAATTACATGATAATACACAACTAGACATTACAATAGCCTAGATAACTATGTTGATGCCTAGCTATTGTGGTGGTATTACCTAAGTCGGTCTCGCCAGCGCCTGGCGCAGATGTCGATAGGTGCCAACATTATGATAGAGATCCCCCGTAGTTTACTAGGGACTACGAACATAACGATGACGATGATGACTGCAGTATCCGGTGTCGTGGATGGAACTACCTCTCTGCTAGAGCCCGTCCGGACGTCAAAGTCAAGAAGGGCAGCGTCAGATGACACCGCTTAGGCTTCCCGGTAACGACGGAAAGGAGTCCTTCGGTGCATAGAAGCCCAATAGAAGATATCAGATGTGCGTTCTTTCTTTGTCCTTGTCGGTTTAAGTTATCCCGATGCCTCCAAAAGGTACAAAAGTATGTAGACCTCAGCTCGTGGTAAGCTTCCAAATGAACTAGAATGGGCCGTAGGACTTTGTATAAAATACCAGTAATATCTATATACCTGTATCCGTCATATATCTGCCGGTACTGATGGGCAAGAACGCGCGGCAAAAGCTCGTGGGCTACGACTTTCCGAACACGCTACAGAGCTAAGAGGTTGTCATGTAACTCGAACTGATTAGGGTTAACCCTAGGTCAAACACTGCTTAGCACGGCCCCTACACAAGTCCTGAAAGCTTTAGCAGCTGAATATATATATTTTAGTGAAATGGTATAAAAACACACATCTATACCCGCATACCCATCAAAACAAATGGGAGGGCAAAGGTAGCCAAATACCAGGCAGACAAGATAAACAGGACAGGTTAAGCGACACCACTACAGATTCAGTCCCTACAGCCTGAACAAGGCCAAAACAACATGTACAGATAGAACTCCTTCTGGTCAGAGGGAGACCGATTTGTACACAAAGAAGGCTCTTCAATTGAGCCCTACAACGGGTTGATTGTCATGTCTAAAGAGCAAGAGCCAGGACTGCCCTACTTATACTGCAAAAGAAAAATGGGCCTATAGCAAGTTCCAGCTCCTGGAGCGCCATCCCAGTAAATATGGCGCTCTGATCAGAGGAATCCTGTCCTCTAGGGGCAGTTTTCCCCGACTCATTAGATGACTAAGTAACCGGAAACCACGCGGTCGGTCGAGGGTGAAACCCGCATATAGATACGTAGGCAGCGCCGGGCGGCTATAGCGGCTGAACCCGCTCTACACGGTGTACTGCTATACCAAGGCGGAAGAAGGTGAGAGGAGAGAGTCCTTATTATAATGTTACCACCGCGTGATATTTGCAACCAGCGCTACTAACAATGCCGCCTTGAATGGAACCATCGCGGCGCTCGGGTAGGCACCAGCACGACAACGTTATCAATTCGCTTGGTTACCCTGCTGCCCACCTAGCAGGAGAAGGGGTGGTGTCTGTCATTACCTAGACCCTATAGCCTAGCGCTAGCAATTCCGAAATGTTGGTGACATCACGACGCCCAGTCAGACACCATCATGACCTACTTAGGGTATTATGGTGTCTAACTGGGCATCATTATGTTACCAGTAGAGGTGTTATTGCCAGCGCTGGGTGATACGGTCATGGCATGGCAACATCATGACCAAGACCCCCCTGTCCCGGCTAGGCAGATACCTAGCAGGGAAAGCGGGCTCTCTGTCGTGATGTTGTCATCACTTGACACTTCTGCCTGGAGCAGGCAATGGCAGCTGAGATTATATCACGCCGCCTAGTTAGGGCCTCAGCATCACTTCCTGGGCCATCGTGGTGTCCCACTAGGTGTCACCATTTCAGCTACTCCCGGTGCTGGGTAGTAAGCTGATTCAACGACAAAGACCACCCCTCTCCCTGCTAGGTTGGTCGACATCAACCAGGCCGGGAATGGGAGTGAATAAATGAACAGCGGAAGCTCTCGTGGGCCTCTTCCTCGGTCTAGACCCTGTACCCAATCCGTTGGCGACTACACTGCCTGCCCCAAACACGCGGAGTGACTCCCCTTGATGTTCTATGCTTTTGTGAAGCCCCTCCCAAATAACAAAGATGAACGTTCTTTTCTTTTCTTTTCCTTTCTTCTTCCAATATCCAGGTTATTTTTAATTACCACACATATCGGGATGACTCATGAACAACGATTAGCGGCGTAGGGAGATCAAGCATCAAGTTAGATGGTTAGATTCATGTCAAAATGGGTCTTACTGTGAACACTTCGTTAATGAGCTCATGGTGTTACCGTTGGCTCGCCCACAGTGCCACATGACGCGTCAGGTGGTGAAGGTCCGCTCGGCCCGGAAACTTCTCACAAGGCCGCAGCAACACCGCCTCTAAATCGGGAACCTGCGAGCAATCGATGATGGGGGCTACGGTGCTTACAACGCAATGCCATGGTTGAGATAACACCGTGAATCCATTTCTCTAACGATAGGATTATTGAACTCGGTCTATCTAACTGCTCAATATCCCGACACATCCCGGATAGGAGATTAGGACTTGATTAGCCTACGCCATAATTGCAAAACAATAAGTTTATCTTCTTCGTTGGGTTGATCGATATAGGCCCTTGATGGATACTCAGATTTAATATCTGGTAATGAATCACAGTTCCAAACAAACGGAAGGCGCCGGATCCTCTAGGTCATGCCTCCATGGCCCTGGATGGGAATGCGCTGCTGCCTCACAACCTTAACTCACTGTAATGGCGTTGACTCGCGGTCGGGGTTTTGACTGAGTGCCTCGACAGCGGGAATATTGGGCGGCGTTGGAGGCCGTAGTTACACAGTGATTTTCTGCTGCTATAACCTGAAGCTTTAACCCTTAGATTAAAAGATTTCTGGCATCTCCCGGACGTTTCTGGATTGGGGTGAGTTGTGTTTTGGGCGAGATCCTAACAGCGCTCTAGTTTCCCCTGAAATGCTCCGCCAGGGTGGCAAAAACTGAGTCACGGACCAGCATGTGATTACAGGAGCTGGTATCTTCGGGAGCATTCAGTACTTGGTAGGAGCTCTCGCCTCGAACGACATTTGGTGCGGTTGATGATATGTAGGAAGTCGAACCAGAGCAGCTCAGACAGATTCTGGATAGCGATATTATGAAGTATTTAACTAACTATGATCACGGTGAAGATACTTCTCTGTTGCCTGCTGCGCGAGTACGTAGCCTGAGTTTGTCGCACGAGAAGGACTTTCCGTATCATGGAATGAAGGTGATGATAACATGCGCCAGTATTAAATGGTTATTGAAAACTACAGTAGGACAGACGTAGCTAAATAA
The DNA here is from genome assembly GCF_045866475.1 of Madurella fahalii. NCBI lineage: Eukaryota > Fungi > Ascomycota > Sordariomycetes > Sordariales > Madurella > Madurella fahalii. The sequence goes on along the minus strand of NW_027263972.1, from coordinate 9,009,507 downwards.
AGACGGACGGACTGTATGGGATGATGCGGAAACGGATGGCACATGACCATCCTTATAACCCCATACTGTTTCCATCCATCTTGACTGCTGAGGTCTCCGGTGGACTGGAACCAACGGAAGCCAACCGCCCCTGCGGCCGGATGTCGACGGGGTGGCACAGTTTGATACCTGAACTCGACGGGAAGATGTAACATTTCCCGAACTGCTGGCCTATCCTTCTCTAACCGGCAAGGCTGAGGTACTACGAGATATAAAATCCGACACGGGGATTACCTGTCGAGACTTGTTGGATACAGGGTAGTGGTGTGGCAACACAACAAGCTTGGCAGCCCTAAACCGGACAGGCGGGTTCTGCGGCCGTCAGTTCCGGATGGAGGGCCATCGAGGATGGGAAGAGTTCTGCCTGCAAAAGCAAGATTTTGAAAGAGCTGCGCCGTGTTAAGCGCTATCAGTTTTGCAGCTTGTCCTGCAGACGCGCGCCTCGTCGCATCATTGCAAGGGGCTGGGGCTGGCAAGGTGATTTATGCAAGAGGTGCTGCAGGGTCCGCAGCTGCAGTTTCACGGGGCTGCTCGTCAGTCTGTGGCTATTAATATCAGATTGCGGGGTTTTGTCGCTGGGAATGGATGAGGGTCAAGAGGTCGAATTGGGCAAAAATCTGGTGGATTGCTGCCCGAGTGCTTGATTCGGTGCGACGCTCTGCTGTTGAAAACTCGTCCTGTCCCAGGGCCGCGGTAGATTGGGGTAGATTTGTGACCCGCCGAGATGATTGGCACCGCGGTCGCAATGGACATGTCTCGAGGAGACCAAAGAAGCCCAGAAGGTTGCACCGCCCGGTCAGATCAGACATTCGCGTCGAGCGAGGTGGATAGGGATGAGCAGAGATCGTGTGCACAGGCCGTCGCACCGAAAGACTGACGACCCAAGGACTTGTGCGGTGATCGAGGTCGAGCAGCCGAGTCCAGGTCCAAGAAATCCGAAACGCCCATGCCTAATCTAGAATCTGACACGGAGCAGCGCACCCCATGCCAGGCTACCTTACCAGGAGGCCTTCCGCATCGCAAATCTTTTGTGGAGTCAGCGATGAGTTCCCGGGAAGCCCTTTCTAGGTGCATGGATCGCGAAATTGGAAAGATTTCCAACCGTCAATGCTGGACAACGCACAATGGCTCAACGAAAAGAATCACACGTACACACAGAAAGGGAAAAAAAAAAAAAAAATGGAGAGAAAAATGGCTAATTACGAAAGAGGAAATGAGCATTGGGGATAAGCGGCCAGCGGATCGGGAACAGGCCCAGATCGTGGGCCAACGAGGTTACGGCCGATTCTGACGCAGACCAGCCTCCCGCAGACTGGGGACCCAAAACTCGACCTGGGAGCTCCCCGTAGCTTGACTTTCGTGCTGCATTGAACATTGAGAGGACGGATACCAGTCAATTTGAGCAGTGGAATGCTGATTTCGAGTGTCTCTTCCGATCGCTGCAACCTGAGCCGCTCGAGGGGCAAGGGGAAGCTGCAGCCGCACGGAGGTTCGCCTTCGAGTCAAGTCAACTGGTGCATGACCCATCCGGATTTCTGTGACTTACGGCGTCCATTGGCTGGCTTCTCCGTAGTCGAGCACAGTTCTTTACCCGATCGGGCCTAGAGGGCGTTGAGCTGGCCACTTGCTGCATGGATGCACAAACTGTGGCGGCTAGCAGATGGGGCAGAGGCACTAACTGTCTGGCTGCCTTGATCCACGACTCCATGTTACTTCTCGTGAACTCGACGTTAGTGACCAAAGTGAGCTAGGCTCCCCGCTTATGTCATCCGCAAAGTGTGTGAGATGCCGGCCGTCCTGATTGGTCCATGTTTTCATTCAGGCAACCCTCCCATTGCTCCGGGCGTGGCAATCCCGGCTCACACGCCATCTTCGCCTTTCTGCAGGCGTTGTTGTGCATCGGGGGGCCATTCAATCACGGTGGCCCGCTATCCGCTCGGCCATTGCTTGCGACGTGCTCCCCTGCCGCGGGCCCCTTGCCATCCACCAGTCGTTTTGCTTCCTGCTCCTCCCTGGCCCAATGTTTCTCCTCCGCCCCGCCCGCTCCTTGGTTTCCGATCCTCAATCGAGCGCAGGCCAGAAGCCTTCATCTCTTCTCGCTTCCTCCTTCCTCCTCCTCTTTTCTCTCCTTCGCATCACCAGCACACCACCCTTCCTTTTCGCCCTTTCCCTCTTCCTCCGTTCGTGGTGCCGTCTGCGCGCCGGTGCTGTCGTTGCCCATCATAATTTTTGGCTGAGGATCAGAATTCACCATCGCCGCATTCTCTCGACCTACTGCACAAAAACGCGATCAGAAAAAGAAAAAAAAAGAGATAAAAAAGGAGGAATCTGGAAAGCTCTCAAGCGAAACACATTTTAATCCTTGTATTCTATTTGCGCCATTTCCATTTCGTCGCCGCGGTCTGCGAACCTCGACCTGATCGATATTTTCGTTTTATTTTTCCATTCGATACGACACTTAATTCCCACGAGCAAACGGCCTCCCGAGCGCAGTGGAAAGGACTGCACGACAGGCTTTGTTTTGCACAACGGAGAAGAGCACTCATCGACGCAGTCCCTCGGCCGACGCGAGGAAACACCGCTGAATCGAACCGTGGAGCTTGATTCTTTGAAGGGCGAGTCGTGGTTCCCATCAGACAACACGGGATAAAGCGTGTTGAAACAAGCCCTTGTTGGTCGCAACGTCTTCTTTGACCCGCGGGCAGCACAAAGCCAAAAAAGGGCGACCTGCTTTCCCGGATCTGGGAGCTTCTACGGGAACCATATTTTTTTTTCTCTGGCTCTTGCGCTACCTCAGGCCCTTCCACGGCCCGTCAGTTCTCTGCTTCCCGGCTGATCAATCAGTCAAGGGCGGCCAGCCTGTGTCTCGCCACCCACAAAGCCTAGGTAGCAGGAAGTCGCGTCTCGCACTCCAGCGCAGCCCTCGGCTATCACCTTCCTTCGTCACACGGCCTCGACAACGAGCTCGCTCTTTCTCCTCAACATCTTCGCTCCACCCGGGTTTCGGCATTCCGCCGCTCATTCAGTCATCTACGATCTTTTGCATCCCATTGCCGACATTGTTCATACACAACCCCGGGCATTTTCACCGACTTGATCGTTTTTTTATTTTATTCTTTCTTTCCCCCGCCGTTATCCGGCTTCGGTTTCCGCGGGCAAGCATTTTCGCATCATCGTTTGAATCCTCCCAGAGAGAGACATAGACCCAGCCGCCAAAGTCGAACGTTCGAGCACGTCTTCTTTGCTGCGGCGATTTGCATCAATACTTGAATTCCTAATATTCACACGTCATTTTTCGACGAGCTTCACGTGCGGCCTCGATCGAGCGGGTACGGGCATCGACATACCACACTTCAGGATCGCCAATTCGCTATCGAGCAACGTTTGCAGCGCGTGCGCGACTCGCTGGCACCATAACAGCGCATTCCAAACCAATCTGAGTCCAGATCACGTTACTATGGACGCAGGCGGTCTCGCTCAGATGTCTCACGCTCCCTTCAATTCGGCCCACGGTATGGCAATGCCGTCCGGCCTGGCGTCTCGAAGGGGAGGCCAAAACATCAAGCCGCTTTCTTTCGATGCGATCAAGTCGCCGACGAACCAGGACAATGGCTTGCCAACTCCCCGCACCAGCCGGTCGCACTTGCTGGCCGGCCTCCGCACAGCGCCTAAGTCGGCAACGGCTTCGAGCTTTCCCAACGCCCCTGCCTCCCCCACGACTGTTGCGCCACAGGCACGGAATCGTAACTCGATGGCGCCTGGGATGTATGACAGTGCCAACTTGTACAACGGACCTAAGACGTCGATGCCGCGGTTTGCCAGCCAGCAGCAACCCCAGCAACAGGGCTACAACCCAATGATGGGTTACGGTCAGCAGTACACGGCCGACCAAGTTCTGGCGCCGCCCCAGCTCCAGCTGGACGAGACCATCAAGGAGCATATCGATCCCAACTTGCATGCCCAGCTCATGTACACCAATGCGTACTTGTCGGAACAGCAGCAGCGCTTGCAACAGCAGCTTAGGGCGCTCCAGGCCGCCGCGCAGCAGTTTCAGGGACTGAGTCTCAACGGGCAGGCCCAGATGATGCAGCAAGGCTACCCCACCATGTACCAGCAGCAGCTGCACAATGTCCAGGCCATGATGGCCCCGGCGACGTCCCAGCCGAGTGTTTATTCCGTTTTTGATCCAGTCACCGGCCAACAGACCCTGTACATGGACCAAAGCCAGGCACAGCTGAACGCTCAGCTCCTCAACCAGGCGCAGCTGGCCAACGCCTACGCAAACATGCAGCAGTCCACCGCCGCCACTCCCCGTTTCCAGGTCTCTCCCGCGCCTTCCGACGCTAACAAGACAAGCTTCCGGATCCCAAGCCCTCCGCGTCGATACGATTCTCCGAGTGAGAGCCCCACTCCTCTGCCGCCGCCGAGCGCCAACGCCTTCCGCCGGGGACATAAGAAATCCGGGTCGACGGTCAACATCAACAGCAGCAGCAGCAACACCAACAATAAGGGGCAGCTGTCGATTGCGACTGAGGAACCGCTCAAGTCAGCGGGCCTAAAGACCGCTTCCGTTCCGCCGACACCGATGACTGCTGGGTATGGGCCTGGTCAAGGACGCGCCGGCGAGCACCCTGTTCGCCAGCCCCGCAACCCTCCATCGCTGGATGAGCTCAAGTCCAAGCCGACGTCGAAGCATGAGGGTAGCAAGAACTTCGTTGCTCGCACCCGTCGCTCCGCCATCAACAATCTTGTCCGTGCCGGCCTCGAGCGGCGCAAGGAGGCTCGTAGCTCCGGAAGTATTAGTCCCATTTCCGAGAGCACCGAAGAGCTGATCGAGACGCCGATGACGGACAACGACAGCGATTCTGGCCGCAGCGGCTCTGGCGTCTTGATCGACCGCGACGACGCCGAGTGCAGCTTGCCGAGCTCTAGGACCAGCACTGGCAGCTGGGGCGCTATTGGATCTGACCGTCCGAACTCGCGCCAGAAGCGCGAGCGCGGCAGCATTGACAGCGTCCCTTCGGACAGCGAGGGCTCTCGAGAACCTGGAAGCTTTGCCAGCCTCCTCAAGAACAGCAATCGGGGAATCAATAGCGAGGCCGTCCAGGGACAGCGTAGGGCACCCAGACTCGTTCTCACCAGCGCTGAGAAGCGCAAGTTGGCTGCTTAAATAGTTGGGACTTGGAGGGCACAAAGTCGGAAAACCGCCCTTTTACGCTAATTACGATCATGCCCATGTCTTTCATTCATTGTCCGGCGAGCAGTCTCGCTGGGGGTTGGGGAGCAGCGCCTCTAACACCCCGACGGGGACCCCTCCCTGCACGGCTTTACGAAGTTATTTTTTTTCTGAACCTTCTTGGGATGACCGGAACTCGACATCAGACAATCGGTTTTCGTTCGGGGAGCTGCTTTTTCTCCTTTACGCACAATGGCTGGGTTACTTCTAGTTGCATTTCATTTTTTTGGGAACCGTGTCTTTGTCTTCGACTTCGATTCTCTACGGCATTCGATTCTTTGCCAGCTCGAACCCCCCGATATGGGGTTTTCGAAATTGATCTGCGCCGCGACACCGACCAGATCCTTCGATTCTTACAGTCCTTTACCGATTACTTGCGACAGCCAGGCCTATCTCCTATTTCGGCGACGTCGTTATGCGAGGGAACAGGCAAGGCAAACGTTCGAGCTGTGGGAGACGGTCATCAAGGAAGACATCTACGATGGGTGAGGGATGCATGGATAAGCTGGATACGGGGTTTGGGAGAATGACGATGCAGGCGCACCGTTAATGGTCTGGTCTCCAGTGTGTACAATCTGTCCGGAGAATGAAATCGGGTATCGTTGCTGGGTTTCCCACGGCATGACGAGATCCAGGAGGCTCTCGGATGTGTGGGAGACAACGACAAAGTTGATTCTCCCTGGAAATGGGTCTTGGTAATCCCATCCCATGGACCAGACGCTGCCCCGATTCGTGAGATGGGAGAAGAGCGTGGCTCAAGGTGTCGAAAGACGGCTTAGATAGCTAGCTAGCCTCCTTAGTCTACCATTCTATGTGAATTATATTCCCTGGTCCTTACATCTTTTTTTCCCTCCTCGGTTATGTTTCTCCGAAAGCATTATCTCCGAGTCAGAAAAAGTTGCCGCATGTGGCTTCCGGAAAGTTGGGTTTTGCGGTTCCGCTAACTCCGGCAAACACGGAGCTGCGTGGCGTCCACCGGTTCCTCCCAAAACCTCGGTTGCGAAGGGCTGTTGGGAGACTTTTGGTCTAAATCGAAGCGTGTCTTCCCTGGCGCCTTCATTATAATAACTTCTCGGCCTGAATACCATTCCACCAAACTCAGTCCCCTCACTTCATGCGTGATTTGTCTACATTGCCAAGAGACAAGACAATTGCGTGATTGTACGGTCAGCCCTGCATCTCGGACCAGCCTCAGTCTCTTCAGAGAAGCTAAGAGCTAGTTAGTCGATTCCAATTTCACGAACTCACAGTCCCCCGTAACCATGTCACCCCTTATGGCGCAGCCCCCCAAGGCCCGGGTCATCTTGGGTCTCATGACGTTTGGCCCCGATGAGACAACCGGCGGACGTATTACCGACATAGGCGAGTACAACAAAGTGCTCGACTTGTTCCAGTCTCGCGGGTACCATGAAGTCGACACGGCGCGCCTCTACATCGGCGGCAAGCAGGAGGCTTTCACACGCGAGGCCAAGTGGAAAGACCGCGGCCTGACTCTGGCGACCAAGATCAAGTATCCGACCCAGCCAGGAGAGAACACGCACGACAAGGTCCTCGAATCTATGGAGCTCAGTCTCAAGGAGCTAGGCACTGATTGTGTGGACATCCTTTACCTCCACGCGGCGGTACGTTTTCCGACGAAACCCCCCCCCCCCCAACACTCTTCATGATGCCCTGGTCCGAATAGGCCGGAACTCGGGACTGGTCGACTAAAGAAATACTGTACCAAACGCCCAGGACCGCGCCACTCCCTTTGCCGAAACCCTCTCGGCCATCGACAAGCTCCACAAGGCGGGCAAGTTCGTCCGCTTCGGCATCAGCAACTTCGCCGCCTTCGAGGTGGCCGAGGTGGTCATGACGTGCAAGTACAACGGCTGGGTGCGCCCGACCGTGTTCCAGGCCATGTACAACGCCATCACGCGCGGCATCGAGCCGGAGCTGGTCGCCGCCTGCCGCCGCTACGGCCTCGACGTGGTCGTGTACAACCCGCTCGCCGGCGGCTTGTTCTCGGGCAAGATCCGGTCGACAGACATGGTCCCCGCCGAGGGCCGCTTCAGCGACACGGCGGCGTCGGGCAAGCTGTACCGCAACCGGTACTTCCGCGGCGGCACCTTCCGCGCGCTGCAGGTGGTGGAGAGGGCGGTCGAGAAGGTCGGGCTGACCATGATCGAGACAGCGCTGCGGTGGGTGGTGTACCACTCGGCGCTGAAGGTCAAGGACGGGAACGATGGTGTGATTATCGGCGTGTCAAGCATTGAGCAGCTCGACGGGAACCTGACGGATCTGGAGAAGGGCCCGCTGCCGGACGAGGTTGTCAGGGCGCTAGACGAGGCGTGGGCCATCAACAAGGCGGACGCGGCGGTGTACTGGCACCACGAGCTCAAGTACGCATACGACACGCGTGAGGCTCTGTTTGCGCCGGGGGCGAAATAAGCGCATGTCCGGGGGACAAGGCAAGGATAGGGCGTCAACAGACGTGTTACTAGAACATAACGCAGGCCCCTGGACGCGAGATGGCTGCAACGCCGCAAAAAGAGTTTTGGGATAGATATGGCAGTGTTTCTCTCTATAGCCGCCCGGAGAGTCTTTATACGTTACTTTAGCCAAACCGGATGGCTTGAGCCTCAACAGTACAAACCTCTATCGGCGGTGCATACCCACCACCGACAAGCAACTACCATCATGACTTGTCATTTTTTGGACCCTTTAACGGAGTGACACGGCCGCAAACAGCCCGTGTTTCATCTGAACACCACCTTGGGACTCCCTCCCTGCCCTATTTACCCACAAAAAGCGAAGTGAGATGAGGCGAGGCGAGGCACTATAGGTCGCCCACCTAGAACTTGATCCCCTGCGCCCTCAAAGCGCTCACGAACCCGTCCCACAGCTCCTTCCGCTCAGCCTCGGCCCTCAGCAGCTTCTCGCGGTGGACGCTGTGCACCACCTCGTCGGCGTCCCCGCGGAGCAGGTCGGCCCACGTCTCGTCGGCGTACTGGTCCAGCGGGATGCCTAGCTTGTCCTGGCCCAGCCGCGCCAGGTCCTCCTGCTGCGGGTGCAGCTCCGTCTGCACCGCCGGCGGCATCAGCTCGATCACCCGGACGTGGTGCGTCGCGGGCGAGTCCGGCCCCGACAGCTGGCACCGCAGCGACCACGCCAGGCTGTGCAGCGCCGCCTTGGACGCCGAGTAGTTGGCGCAGCGCGGCATCGGGTGCACGGCCAGGCCCGACGTGACCAGGATGATGGCGGCCGGCTTGGGCCCCAGCGCGATGAGGTGCGGCAGGAAGTGGGACAGCGTGTGCAGCGGCGAGAGGTAGTTGGTTATGAGCTCCGACGTGACGGTCGGGAGGACGGGGATGGCCGAGGTGGTGGGCGAGGTGAAGGAGATGGTGCGTTGGAAGCCGGCGTTGAGGACGAGCGCGTCGAGGGTTGGGTAGGCAGTGGTTATTCTGGAGAGGGGGAGGGAGGTGAATCGCGGTTAGTAATTGTAGGATTGGAGGCAAGCGGAGGGGAGCGGAGGGGTGGGAGGAAGTGGAATGGTACTGCAGTACTTCTTTGCCCAGTCTCCGATGGCGTCGAGGTCGGTGACATCAAAGGCCTCGCCGGCTACTTTATCTGCGCCATGCTTGGCTACCAATGCATCGAGGCGCTCTTTGCGGCGGCCGACGGCGATGACAAAGATGCCGCTCGCGATCATACGCTCGGCCAGCGCGAGGCCGATACCCGATGTCGCGCCCGTGATAAGGACTGTTTTGTAGGGGAAGGGCATCGTGAACTAAGATATCGTGGCGTGTGGGGTATCTTGCAAGCGTCAGTGGGGCAGTGGTGGGGTAGTTAGCTGAATTGGCAGGGGCTCTGGCTCGGTTTCTCCTCCAGAAGAATCAATTGATCGAAGAGGGATGGAGGCTGAGATAGGAGACCGCTGGGGCTGTCCCCCGTGAGACGGGTATATCTACTTGCAGTTGCTTCCGGGATCGAATATCCGCCGATGGCAAGAGGGGTTCCGGCAGATCCGGCGAGTGCATCTCCAGCGCGCGGCAATGCACCTGGCCGTGAAAGCTGCAGAAGACCAGAGTAAAAGCGACCCGGGAAATGTGGCATTGAACCTCAGACGCCGTCCCTCGCACTCTGACGCTCTCGCCCCGAGCAGCAGCGGAGAGAATGATGACCCGCACGTCGAGACGCGCTCTCTTTCCACCCCTTGCAACGAGGAACGCCAATTCCACACGACAGCACGTGCACCCTTTGTTCTGACCACTCACAGTGACAACATGTAGCAGGGTCGTTTCCGGTCCCGGAAATCGTGGCGTTATCGTTTTCAAATGGGTAGCGGCGTTGCCCCAACAGCCGTCATGACGCTGTGCTGGGGGTTGAAAGAGCAGGGCCTGCTCCCGCTTCCGGAATCCTCTTAAACCTAGTGTCAACCCCGGATTCAACGACCAATGCATTCTCCCTTCACGTCCGGACAGCTTCCCACGCCTTTCACCTGAATCAACTCACTTCCGTGAATCAAGTAAGCCACCCCTTAAATACGCTTCAAGATGCCCCTCGGCCACGTCTCCCTGCCCACGGGGCCCTCCAATTACAAAGCGATGCGCGACTTCTACCTCGCCGCCCTCAAGCCGCTCGGCTACACGGTCTTCCTGGAAAAAGAGGGCCACGTCTGCGGCTTCCAGACCTACATCGGCCCCGACTTCTGGCTACACTGTGGCGGCGAGGATTTTACGCCTGTCAGCCCCGCCCTGTCGGCCGACGAGAACCTCAAGACACGCGGCCGGACCCATGTGGCGTTCAACGTCGCCAGCCGGAAGCAGGTCGATGAGTGGTATCGGAATGCGGTGTAAGTTTTTCTGCTCCTTTTCGTTATTTTTTTTTATTTATTTTTATTTTATTTTATTTATTTATTTATGAGACCTGGATGATGAGGGTCGAGTGCTGACTTCTTGGGGCATCGTGTACATGTCTAGCAAAGCGGGGGGTATTCCGAATGGAGAGCCCGGTGAGAGGTCATATGCCAAGGGGTATTATGCCGCGTTCGTGCTGGACCCGCTAGGGAATCGAATGGAGAGCCCGGTGAGAGGTCATATGCCAAGGGGTATTATGCCGCGTTCGTGCTGGACCCGCTAGGGAACAACGTCGAGGCTGTGCACTACAACCCGTGGTGGCTGCAGATGATGAAGGGCACGCCCAGTGTCTTGGCTATGGTGTTTGGGGCTGTTGCTAGCCACCTTGTCTGGGGGTATGCGAAGAGGACGGGGTGGGCATGATGTGTAATGGGACACTGTTTGTGAGAGTTGAGGGCTTCCCGGCCCTTGGGTTTGTTTGGCCTCTGTGAGTTCCAGATCATTTATTTTTACATGGGATCTAGGAGTTGTGGTATGTCAAGATTGATTGGAATGGGGAAGCGGCGACCAATAATTACGGTAAAGAGATAGGCTGAATTAGGTGCAGCATGAAACTTGCGTCTACATGCCCATAAAATCTAATGTACGTCAAGGAAATTATGATTTCTCCCCGGCTCCCTAACCCTTAGAACCGGTGCCAAGCCGAGTTTTCCAAGCTCGCGCTCCTAGGTTGATCCTAAGAGCACATTGCAGTCATACCTGACCTCTAGAACTCCAGAGATCAAGCCTGGTCACCTCGGCTGTAATCGGCCTGGCGGTCTCGTCCTACCTAGTTGGATCCCTGATCTGGGGAAGGCTTCGGTGGAGGCTTCGGAACATACGGTTTCTCATATGCTCCTCGCTTCTGGAGCACCTGACCAAAGCCGCGACTGGCGATAGGAGAGCGAAATTGAGCCATTGATGCTTGCCCGAAGTTTACTTTGGGATGCGACTGTGAGAGAGTGTGGGGGTAGAGGGGTGTGGGGTAGAGTTGGAGCTTGGTTTTCAGGTGTTGTCGGTGTGTTCCTTAAGCGGGTTGCTGAGTAGGAAGGAGACCGGAGGACTGTGTTGATGGTCGTTGGTCCCTGGGTCGGGGTAGAGAAGTTCGTTTAAATTTTCATACCTTTCTGTCCACGAAATACTCACGTCGCCTCCATGGGTCAATTGGACCGTTCCGATACTTACAAAGGACATAATGAAATCCATAAAGCCTTTACCGTCAACAAACGCTTATGACCATTTTGGAGAGTCTCCTTTCTATCATGAGAACAAACGTGACTGAGAAGTTCTCCGTCATAGTTGCTTGATCCCGGCTTTCGCCAGTAGTAGCTAATGTATGAACACCGTGCCGTTTCTAAGCAGCAACTTAGCAACAGCAACAAAACAAGTGCCAGAATGCGAACTCGATCACAAAGAGCAGCATTCTGTGGAGAACAGCCTAGGAATGGCATTGTTTCAATCACCCACTATGAGACAAAGATGGCAAGAAGACGGAGCAATTAGTGGAATTGATCGTCTTCAAGATATCGGGAGTAGATGTTCTGGCATTCGAGTGGATGAATCTCGCGGTGCACAGCAATGCCACAGCGCTCGCTGCCTGGCACTCCGGATCGACCGACTGATGGATTGACGGAATTGGCTCAAAGGGTTTACAGCTTTTTCCGCAGCTGAACGTGGCGTCGGAGTCAGCCGCTACGCTCATTTGATAGCAACCAATGGCCAGCAGCAGGTGGTTCTGGGAAAAGCCGCATCTGGGCGCGCCTCAGCCCTCTTTCTGTGCCCAGTGGCTGATGACAGCCATGATCAATCTCAACGCGTCGCGTTGCCCAGCTGCCTTTTTCTCTTCTCCGCTCTTTCTCGCACCCCCGTAGCTGCGATTCGGCATCTTCTCGTGCTCACGGCCATGCAAAGTCTCAACCGAGACAGCTCTGTGTAGTTTCGACTCGTTTGGCCGGATGCATCGCTTTTCGCTGTTTGTTGCTCTCTCGGCCCTTGCTGCCCCCGCAAGTGCATTCACGCCCTTGCAAAAGTTGAGCAGCAAGCCATGGACTCCAGCAGCTGAAACGGGCACCGCCGACCACCCAAATCGCCTAGGATGGAGTCACAAACCGACGGATGCGCCGCAGCCGCGGTACGGCGAGATGGAACTACTAAAGCGCGATTATACCATGGGCACTGACACCTGCGGCTTCTTCTCTGGCTACTCTTGTACGACCCCCGCTCTCCTCCTTGAGCCGCTGATACTGATGTCGGTGGCCGAGCTCCATAGCCATACCAGTGACTTGCGTCAAGCAGTCGGCTTATTGTACCCACGATGGCGCCGGAAACATGGATTGCTGCACTGGCGACTACTCGTCGTGCACCGAGACCATGTTCTCGGCTTGCTTGGATTTCTCGGCTTCGCAGAGGGGAGCCTGCGCGGGCAGAGGCCCAAGGACCATCTGCTGGTATGTTTGGCCGTGGACTGATGCCAGGGGCGGGAGTTGTGCTTACGATATCCCAGCTGGTCCGAATCACCGTCCTGTTTCACGCTGCTCTTCTCGACGACGGCGACCCCGGACAAGGTCTTCTCCATCTTCCAATGCCAAACAATAGGCGGTCCTGCCACGATCCTCGCGACACCTCCCAATTATTCTGAGACACTTCCGACCATGCCGTCTTTATCAAATACGCCCACATCAACAAGCACAAATCCGACAGAGGACGCCGGGAGTTTTACTCCCGTCGGTGCAATAGTCGGAGGTGTTGTCGGCGGCGTTGCCGTTCTAGGGCTGTTTGCATTTCTCATCGTCCTCTATGTCATTCGTAACCGGCGCCGCAACCAGCCCGTTCAATACACCCATGTGACGCAAAACCCTCAGGGAGTCCTCACGGGTCATCACCCGCAACCACAGTATCCACAATCACAACTGCTTGTTGATAAGCCGTACGACACATCACGACCACAGCAGCCATACCAAATGGTGCCGGCTCATCAGCCAGGATACAACATCGTGCCGCAAAACCCGACTTATCCTCACCAATACCCTCAGACTGGCCCTAATCCATACCCTCCACCGCACGCGAATGAGCTCCCTGTTCAGCACGCGCTTGGAACTCAGGGCCGTAGGGCTGAGCTGGATTAATCCATTTCTGTACTTCTCCACGTGTCTATGTCGGTTTTGAGGTGGTGGATTGGTTGTGGACGGGCAAGCTGGTGCATAGCGTTTCGGCGTTGGGAATCTGTGCGTCCCCTTCTAGGAACGCGGACTTCCAGGAATTTTGGTTAAATAATGTAGCTTGTATCGCTTTTACTTCCAACGTCCCGGGCTTTGCCTTGCCATTCCGTGGTCTCGCGGCCATGTTCAGGCTGCAGGGGTTTGCAGACGACCGACGTTGCAGTGGGTGGTTCTTCGCCGCGATTCGTCAGCGGTTCGCTTCTGCCGGCCCCGCCACGGCGCGTAGACGCCTGAAAGGTGGGCGGGCGTTTAGCTTCAGTTCCCAATTTCCTCCATCGAGACCATCTTGACTGTGTCAATTGCGTCTTCGCTGCTCACGGACAAGGCTCAGACTATGTCTCTAGCATGGACTCTGAGGCCGAGTCCAAGCCGCCCTCTACTCGCGACTGCTTTGAGGTCGCAATCGTCTGTGCTCTGACTCTCGAGTTCGATGCTGCTGTTCTTCTTTTGGACACAATTTGGGATGAGGATCACGGCGGGCGTCTCGGGAAAGCACCCGGTGACCTCAACACGTACGTTAACGGCCGGATCGGAAGGCACAATGTTGTCCTTGTCTGCCCTCCTAAGAGGATGGGCAAGGCTAGTGCAGCTATCGTTGCTTCCGATCTCCGTCACAGCTACCGCAGACTCCGCCTTGTCCTCCTTGTCGGCATCTGCGGTGGTATGCCGAGGGCTGGGGACATGGAGATTCTACTCGGCGACGTCGTCATCAGTGATTCCATTGTCCAATACGACTTTGGAAGGCAGTACCCGGGCGAGTTCTTGCGCAAGGACACGCCTCAGGACAACCTGAACGGCCCCAGCAAGGAAATCCAAGGGTTATTAGCCATATTCAAGACCGAATATGGGCGGAACTGGCTACACGAGAAGACCACGGCGTTCATGAGAGATGTGCAGGGCCGGAGCCCCAAATACCAATATCCAGGAGCGGTCCATGACAGGCTGTTCCAGCCTGATTACCGCCATAAACACCAGGTCTCGCCAACATGCGAATGTAAAAACCACGAGAAGCAGTCTGATGCAGTCTGCAGCGCTGCTATTGAAGCATCGTGCGAGGATCTGGGATGCGATGAAAGTTTCTTGGTGGAGAGGAGGCGGCTCAAAGAACAACGGCCGGTTACGGATGCAGGCCAAACTTTATCGGGCCCCATCATCCACATCGGCCGCGTGGCTTCCGGTGATGTGGTCATGAAGTCCGCCTTAACCCGAGACAGGATTGCAGCCAAGGAAGGTGTCATCGCCTTCGAGATGGAGGCCGCTGGTATGTGGGAGCATGTACCCTGTCTTGTTGTTAAGGGCGTCTGTGACTACGCCGACAGCCACAAGAACAAAAAGTGGCAGCACTACGCCGCAGCAACCGCCGCTTCGGTCGCGAAAGCAATGCTCATGCGGCACATCCCAGTGGAGCAGCCAACCCCCCCAGAAATGGCCAAACGCCAGTGGGTTATGCCGTTTCCTCCTGATCCCGAGTTTGTCGACCGTCCCGACATTCTGGCTTGGATCAGCGAGAAATCTAATCTGCCAGGAGCCCGCGTCGCGCTCGTTGGACTTGGAGGGATTGGGAAATCTCAGCTTGCCATACAGTTTGCACATCGAGTTCGACAGAAATCACACGTTTTCTGGATCAACGCAACCACAAGGCGATCTTTCGAGGAATCGTACCAGACTATTTCTGACAGACTAGGATTGGGAAGACCAGGAGATACAGTTGAAAGCATCCTGCGTCGCGTTTCTGGGTGGCTTTGCCGCGAAGAGAATGGTCGCTGGACGGTTGTCCTTGACAACTGTGACGACGAATCCATCTTCGACTCCAAAGGCCCACACCTGACAACCCTACTACCTCAGGCAGAAACCGGGTTTACGCTGATAACTTCCCGTTCAGTTAAAGCGGTGGAACGGCTTACCGGTAGCGCAAAGAACATATTTACCGTGCCCGCGATGAGCGAAGAAGGATCCTTGGAGCTTTTCCAAGCCAAGCTCAACGATAGCTGCACGGCCGAGGACGGCCATGAAGTGGTGAAGCTTCTAGATTATATGCCGTTGGCTATATCTCAGGCAGCAGCCTATATAAACTGCCGCGCTCCTAGAGTATCAGTGCGAGATTATGCACACCTCTTCCGAAGCAGCGATGAGAGGAAGAAAGCCCTGCTTAGCTGGGATTATCACGATACTCGGCGATATCACGACGCCTCGAATTCCACACTTAGAACATGGACGATAACGTTCGATCAGATCCAGCGGGAAAGGCCCTCAGCCATTGACCTCCTGTCCTTTATGAGTTTCTTCAACCCTCAGGCCATTCCGGAGTGGGTGTTGAAAGACTACAGACTGATCGACAAGGAAAAACCTCCTAGGTTTACATTGGGAGATGCAATATCTTGGTCTGGGTCGTCTTTTCTGTCGCGTATTATCACCCGCTCACTCGCTAATCTGGTGTTGACCAACGGGTTCACTTCTTGGTTTTGGACCCATTTTGAACAAGGCTACGGAGGGGATTGCGCGGAGAGACGAAAGAGAGAGCCTCGGTTGTCCTCCATGGCCAAGGTTTTACTAAAGGAACTGCCATCAGTGGTCTCGTCAGTCGTCTACAGACGCAAGCTCCACAAGGTTCATATAATTGAAGCTACTACCGACAACGCTGATACCGACAACGTTGATAACGCCAACAACGTCGCGTTCAACGAAGAGTACAATGAAGACCTTGATATATTGCTTGGATATTCGCTGGTAGTTACAACTGCAGAAAAGGGTGTGTTAAAGATGCACCCACTGGTACGGTACTGCACCCAAGACTGGCTTTCACGGTCGGGCAGCGCGCAGCGGTGGAAAATCCGGTTTCTCATGGTTATGGGAAGCAAGCATCCTGAATTTTGGGAGGCAGAGACCCGGCGACAATGCAGGGATCTCGCTATCCATGTTCAGCCGATTACTGAAGAAGAGCCCGAGGACCGCTATGTGGCAAGGATCTGGGCCCGCCTCTGCCTGAAAATAGCCGGAATTTGGACAAAGAGCGGACAGATCAGAGACGCGACGCAGCTTTTCCAGAGGCTTGTCTCTGTAGGGGACAGATTATTTGGAGAAAAAGATATCTTGACGCTACACGTTTTGCGTCTCCATTTCATCTATCTTATGGAGCAAGGCCAACTGGAAGAATCCGTCCGCGTAAGCAAACTTCGCTTTGATAGGGCTAGAGGTCAGAGGAGTCTAGCACACCGAGCTAAGAGGGAGCATACGAGGATCCTGAATGAATTACGCCAAAAGAAGGACACCGAGAAAGCCTTTCGGGCTCTCCTCGAGGAGAGACGGCGTACCCTAGGCGAGCATGCCGACGACACGCTCCAAAGCCTGGCTAATTACGCCGGTGTGTTGACGGGACTGCAGAGATATCAAGAGGCCACTCACATTATCCTTCAGCTACTCGAGGAAAATTGGGAGGGTAGGGGTGGCAGTAGCTACATCGAAATCATGTCCGTGGTGGCCGCCATCATAGCGGAAATGGGGTCACGGCTCCGGCGATTTGAGGTAGAACCGCTGCTACGTGAAATCCTCGAAGCCTTCGAACGAGTGTCCGACAAACTTCCTGCCTTCAAGCCCTACGATTTCGCATGCTTCTATAAGAGTCTCGCAGAGTGTCTCGAGGGCCAGGGCAAGTCGGAGGAGGCAGAGCTCGTACTGCGCAGAGGAATGCAGGTGTGGGCAGGACGGTTCCCTGGAATGACGTTTCCAATCTGGACTTTGGTATGGCTTCTGGGATGCCAGGGAAAATATGAGGAAGCGGAACACGAATATCTCGAAAGTATCAAGTCTTGGGGGCATCAGGATTTTGTGGATGAAATTGGACCTTGCCTCACTACCGGCGTTTGGGATTTTGCGCGCTGCCGCAGTGTTGAGAAAGGGACGCAGCTGCTTGAGACCGCGTACAACCGGGTGACTGAGGTTCTCGGCGAAACACACGCGGCAACGATACGAGCACGGTCGTACTACGAGCAATGGGTTAAGATGCACTGCATCCACGAGAACAATCGCCTGTAGAGGAGCGTGGAAATGTCAGGCTTAACCTGTCGACAGCAAAGCGCCCATCTAAAACTTTCTGCTATTGGGACCCTGAGCACTACTGGCCCTGAGCAGCCTAAACCCCCCTTTAGCTCTCCTAGCTGCGCAGGGATCGTTACAGAGTTCCACCGCGCATTGTGATCTGAGGCATCGTTTGCAAACGCTTGCCAGTGTCTAGTACGGGAGTTCCTTTGCCACACGCATCCTTCCATGTACGTTAATAACAGTATGTGCTCATATAGAATTTCATTGGTACTAGTGTTAATTATAAACAAGTTCATTGTCAGTTGGGCATTGTGGGTGTGTAAGACTCGCCAGCCTTCATGTTCACAAAGAACATCCCCGTTCGCTACACGTAGTCAGTTTTACTTGATATTTTTACGTTCATTCCCCGATTAAGGCCTCCATACTGTAAAATCCAACATGGAGCGTAGAGGCCAGGATCATGACGCCGTGTCACGACGGCAATCCTCCAACTTTATCAACCTCTCTAATTCGACCTTGCCTTCCCCTTCCGACCCAAGCGCTACGCTCTCTGCATTATATCACGCTGTTGAGCAAGAGCTCTCTCCCGCAACAGACTCGAGGCTTCCAAACCTCGATGAGGATCTAACTCCCCAGAAACTAGCAATCAGTCGCTGCGAGTTGGCAAAACAGCGGCTGGCCGAGGTCCATGAGGGATGGATGCTCGTGGCACAGGTGCTCTGCCGGTCAGGAGTGATCCCAAATAACGAGGACATCTCAAACAATATGAACGAGTTTGGGGAAGCTATATGTGGACGTTACGCGGCTGCTACCTTTCTCTGGGAAGTTTTGACTGATATGCCTGAAGCCGATTGGTTTGGACCAAAAGCGAAGTTTGACACCACGCTGAGGAGGCTTAAGACGTTGAAAGGATTAGAGGGGAGTGTGCTGTATTGGGGGAAGGTGGTGTTAGACATGATTGGTTTAGTTGATGAGCGGCCGGGAGAGAACTCGGAAAAGTTTTGTGAAGAGGTGATAGGGATGTTGGAGCGGTGGAGAAGAGGGTTACCTAGCCGGCCATAAGGGTCCTAAATAGAGAAGAAGCAAGAAGCGGCGAAGAATACGAGTTTCCAGTATCCATTGGAACATCCGGTCAATGCGGTGAGCTAGTTAGTGAATACCTCCAACGCAATACCCTGCGTTAACATAACATTGTGGCGCTCCGTCCCTTCTAACCACCTGCCGGTAAGGGTGCTTGGGTTTGATCCATCCTGAGTGCTCGGGTTGCTGACGTTCATGTTCATAATGCGAGCGCATTGCAAGCCGAGCTGAGAGATTACTACCTAAGGTACAAAGTTGATGGATGGGGCTCTCATTTCGTTGGCCAGGACTTCAACTAGGGTTCAATTGTACTCACGGGCTCAAATCCTACACATCAACCTGGACTGAGTGAGCGTGCATGCAGGCATCCAAAGATTGAGCATCCCGGCATGCGTCGTTCCCCATTCCTACGCACAACACTGGATATCCCCAGGTAGTTTCAAATGCGAAGCCACAGGCAACCCTGCATATTAGTGTAAAGCTGGGCCTCGGACTCGCTCAGCCCCCATAGGCGCAGCCCAATACTGGCCAACCTACTTGTACGACCCTGTCACATCAGACTGTGGAAGGATTTCAACCCTGCCTATTAATTAGGCGCGGCTCTGCCATTGGGCCTCTCTCGCACTCCGCCTCGAGCATCCCGGCGGCACTGGAAGCCCCCACTCATCTAACCTAAACTCGGATCCAACGCAGCCTTAAACGCTGGGGACACTGAAGATGTTGGGCAAAGGCTGCAGTGCACCGCCCCTGACAGATCCATGTCCTTGGATGGTCCAACGGCAGACGATCCGTCTGTGCAACAACAAAGTTCCCAGAGCATAAGACTTTAAATGGGACGCCTCACTTCGAGTCTTGCTTCTGTCCTGGGACGTCTTAACCATCCCCTTCTTTTTTTTTTAAAAAAAAAAGAAGAAAAAAAAAATTCTTTTTTATCTTGATTCTATAGCCTTGTTGTTCCTATTGTCTGATTGCAGTGTGTCCAGGATCCCAAGATGGCCTCCTACCAACTCCCGCCGCTGCCGCAAAAGCTGGCCATCTTTGATCAATTCGTCCCGAACTCAACCGTGACGCTGGTGTTGAAGGAAGGGCTGCTAAGCAAATTCGACATCAAGGCCCTGGATGGCACGCAGGTCCTGAACGTCACAGGCTCTTTCTTCTCGCTACACCGCCGGAAGACTGTGTGTGACACGGCCGGCAACCACCTCTTCGACATCACCAAGAAGCTCCTCCACATCCACACCACGTTTGCGCTTGAGGGTCCAGGTGGACAACAATTCATGGAGGTCAAGAGCAAATTTGCTCGTAAGTCACCCGCGCTTCTTCCCTGTAGTCGACTGCCCGATTCTAATGGAGATCGCAGTTGTCGGCGCCAAGATCAGGGCAACTTTCGTGAATGCAAGCACCGGCCAGCAAGTGGCGCTCTTTCTCAAGGGCAACTGGTTCGATACATCGGCCGAGATTGTTGACGAGGCCACCGGTGCCACCGTCGCCCGTATCGATCGCAAGATGCTTAATGCGAGGGAGCTTGTATTTGGCAAACAAACATACTATTTGACGGTGGCCCCGGGGGCCGATATGGCGTTGCTGGCGGCCATGTGTATCTGCCTAGACGAGAAGAAAAACGAAAGCAGCTGAAAGCGGCTGACGGCGGGCTGTGTACGGTGGTGTGATGTTGGGCCGGCTGTTGCGGTTGGAGAATCTGGCTTGTTTTGATTAATTATACCCCTGAGCCATTCCTAAGGGCCGAGAAGTTGACGTTCAGAAATACAACACTACATAAAAGACCAGACATAGGAATGCCTGCCATAGGGAAGGTCTCTGCCATAATCACCCTTAGATATTATCATCTTCAGGAGGCAGTGGATAGAGTGACGATGCGAGACGCAACCAGGCGTTGTCATGCCGTCCCCATGGGCACCGTTGTGCGGTTCGTTGTGCCCATCGCTGCTGCTAGGTAATATAATTGCAACGCCGACCCGATATCCACTTTCACTTTGTCGGTAAGTAAGGAACGTAATTCCAAACCACTCATACCTCTGACTTGATACAGAGTGCTAGGTAGCCATGGGTGGAGGTTCGAGCCCCTGCTGCTGTTGCGATCCTGAGTTCAAATGATAGATCTGTCGGTGCGCGGTTGCCACAACCACCAGAGTGTGTGACATCACAGGAAATCCGAGTCAGTTCCCAGCAACCATCGCATTACCATAGTACCTGATCGTTCCACCGCTCAAGTATCCACTCTCATCATGATGTCGTTTCTTTGTAATTACTAATGGTTGCCTTGTATCGATGACCTACCTACTTATTCATCGCCCAACCGACACCCCTAATGCCTCGATAAAGCCATCCCTCCCAACTGCACCCCCATACCCACCAGGCATTTAAGACCCAACAATGTCCCAGGGTCTCAGCGAGCGCAGCTGGCGGGAGGGGATCATCCTCCAGACCGTCACCCGGCACAGTACCAAAATCCACGAGTTCTTCGGCCTGTCACCCTCCGCAAGCCCAACCAACAGCAGCCGGAGCCTCCCAGACCACACTACGCGACAAGAGAGTTACTCATCGGCCGCCACCCGCACCCAAAACATGAAGCTCAAGGAGAAACACCCTACCTTGCGGCACACAATGCAACGCGCCTCGCGGTATCTATCAGCCCTCGTGCAAGTAATCACCCCAATCTGGTACGTTTTGCCATCCCCTCCCTCCAACCCCCCCACCCTCTCTTCCGCTTCATACGTAGGTAAACCCCACATCACTAACCCGGCACCAAGGTTCACCCCAGCAACCTCCCTAGCGACGCTCGCCCTGGCCCTCCGCCTGCTGCCGGCGGCAGGCATCGCCTTCGGCGCGGCGGTCCCGCTCTCCACGGCGCTGTACCTCGGCGCGCTGTCGCTGCACGTGCCCGTCTCGCTGGTCTTCGTGCTCCGCCTGGCGCTGTACCCGCGGCGCACGCGGCGCGCCGCCCTCCGCGAGCGCGACGCCTCCGGCCTCGAGCTGGGATACCTCGCGTCGTGGCCGGCGGGGTGGGTGCTGCTCGCCGCCTTCGCCGGGTTCGCCGCTGCCGAGGGGGGCAAGGTCGGGGCGGTGGCCCCCGCGCTCGCGCTGGCCGCCTACGCCGCGTGGTGGGCCGCCGCCGCGTGGTCCGCGGCCACCGTCCTCTTCGTGCTGGTCATGCTGTTGTCGACGCGCGTGCGCAGCACGAGTCGTACGTCCGGGGGCAGGTTCGCGCCGCTGGTGGGGCTGGTGGTCTGTTGTTCCGGGCTGGGCATGGTGGCGTTTGTCGGGGGGTTGTTGGCTTCGCTGAGGAGAGAAGGGGCTGGTGACGGCGGGGCGGGAGAGAGGATCCTCTCGGCCGGTCTGGCGGCGCCCATGGTGCTCTTCTCGTTCGGCGCCGTGGGCGCGGCGCTGTTTATGGCGGCGTTCATATACGCCGTGTTGCTGCATGAGATGATTCTTGTGACGGGATGGCCGCCGCCGGAGCAGACGGCAGCAGTGTTTTCTCTCATCGAACCGCTTGCGCAGTGTGCGGCCGCGCTGTTGGTCTTGGGACCGGTGGCTGCCACGAGGGACAGTTCCGTGGCGCCGGGCGACCAGGCTATTGCCAACGAAACCGTGATGCTTACTGGCTTGACGAGGATGTCGACGCTCGAGGTGGGGTGCGTCCTCTTTGTACTCCTGATGGGAGGGATGACGGTAGTCTGGCTGATCCTAGCTTTCTTCACCGTCTTTTACCGCCTTTCCCGAAGAGAGCTGTTCTGGAACCCCTCGTGGAACGGCATGGTCACTCCGATAACAGTCCTGGCCATTCTGTCGATATTGCTCGGCAAGGGGTTGGATTCACCATTTTTCCGCGTTAGCGGTTGTGTTCTCATCGGCTTGGGTGTTCTGCTTCTGCTTGTTAACTTGGGATTTGGCGTACGGCTTGCTGTAACGGCAAAGGCGAAGCGAGAGTTGTCGGCAACTGGGGAGATGGAGACAACTTAGATTAAAGCAACCGGCCTAGAGGGATGTGGGATAATTGATTGGCTACAGGGACTGGTCCCTGGACACTCGTTTCGGCACCTCATCTTCTCCACATGCTGATGATTCTCTCGGCGTATTGTTGTTCGGTTAGCTCCTTCAAGTAGTACCGTTCCAGGCGACCTTCGAAGATCACACGCTACGGGGTGGAAACGTATGGGCGAAAGAACATATCGCTGCGCAAGTTGCTGCTTCAGGTATATTTTGCCTTCTGGAATAAATCCACTCGGAGTATCGAACGAAGACCTCACCTCACAGAATGGCGGGGAGCCACGCTCTATATCCAAGTACGAATTATTCCAAATTATTCCAACCATCATTTCCGTATAATATAATCAGTCGTACAAAATAAACAACTGGAGGGGAATACACGCCAATAACGTACCTCCTTTTTCTTTTCTCTCTTCTCTTTTTCTTTTTCTTTCCTTTCTTTTTGTTTGTTTTCTTTTGTTTTGTTTCACCAAGACCTGTTCCGGCTGGCTTGGCCTCCCGTCCCCGACAGCACCTGGTCCCGTACCTCCGACTCGGCAAAGTACGCTCCTGTTGGGTCTCCAAAGGTCAAAGTTTTATTCACCCGGATCGGTAAACCAATCCCTACTGGGTTAACCTTGTATGGCATAGCTCGGGACGGACAGCAGGATGTAAGCGTACGGCCTAGCCTCTGGCCCCGGCGCGGGGGAGGGGGGAACAGATGTTGAATCCCATCGCTCGCCGGTCGTTTTAGAACCGCCTCTTGAATAACCGCTGCCTCGGTATTCCCGCTAGACTGCCGCTGGTCAACCCCGGGCCCTCTTATACCGGCTCGGGATACCAATTCGGGTATAGGCCCGGACATTGTAATGGTGATTGCGGTGGGGGAGCAGGCGACGATCTCTCGGCTGTCGTCATAGAAACCCCACCGGATCCGGTAGCCAGGATCCTCCGCGCTGGGACCGGCACGGGATTTCCGGAGGCAAGCCGTCCCGACGCGGGGCGGTAATAAGCGCTTGTTAGGGCCAGCGGACCATGAATTAGTAGTCTATGTCGTGTGACCGGCGGAGGGACCGAATGGCGACAGAAACGCACCAAAAAAGGAAATGGAGAGGGAGAAGAGGAAGGGAATATGAAGAGATACTAAGCGTCCAGTAGAACCCGTCAACGGCCACCATTTGATCGGGCTACCCGTCGTCTCATACTTAGACTAGTGTTCGCATCCCCTGACACACCCCATCTTCTATCTCTCCATCGACTCCCATTCAGCGAATCCGGAGCCCCTCATTCCCGCCTGTTCCTCCCGCGATCCCCACAAAACATGCGATCCCACACCCGACTGAATCCATGGGCCGTTGCATTGCAGCGTTGATCCCAGAGATTCTGCAAGGACAGTCTGACTAAGCCAGCGAGGAAGACGGCTTATGAATATCTTATTTGCCTCACACGGCAGAGATATATACGTGCCATCACCCCCTTCGTCCCGTATCCCCTAAGGTACCGGCGATTTCTGCCACTCACGCATCCTGATCCTCGGATCCGTCGTTTCCCATTCGGGTGCCACGTTACTGATAGTACAGAGGACACCATGAAGAAGTTCCTCGGGCTCAGGGGTCAAGGCCTGAACTTGGCCGTGGGCACCATTGCGGGAACCGACTTCCTTCTCTTCGGATATGGTACGATGCGCTCCAAAGCCCCTCTTGCCATCGCCTCACTAACAGGGCATGCTTCAGATCAAGGAGTCATGGGTGGTATCCTCACCCTTGATGTCTTCCTCGACGCCTTCCCCATGATCAACCCAAACGCCGGCCCCCCGGGGGAGGCAGGATTGCGCTCGACTTATCAGGGCATCGCCGTCGCGTCATACAATCTCGGGTGCTTCATTGGAGCTCTCATCACCATCTTCATTGGCAACCCCCTCGGCCGCAAGCGTGTCATCATGCTTGGCACGAGCGTCATGGTTATCGGCGCTATCCTGCAGGCCAGTGCCACAACGCTTGAGCATTTCATCATCGGGAGAATTATAACCGGGTTGGGTAATGGCGCGAATACATCAACCGTGAGTCTCGGTTCCTGGTGGCTCGGGAAGGATTAAGCACGAGGGTTAGAGTTGCTGACGTCGAAGTACTAGGTACCAACATGGCAGTCCGAGACGTCCAAAGCGCACAAGCGAGGCAAGATGGTCATGATCGAGGGGGCCCTCATTACGGGCGGCATCATGATCAGCTACTGGATTGACCTCGGCCTGAGCTTCGCCCCTGGCTCCGTAGCCTGGCGCTTCCCGCTCGCCTTCCAACTCGTTTTCTGCATCATCATCCTCATCTTCATCCCCTTTCTTCCCGAGTCTCCGCGGTGGCTAATCCTCAAGGGCCGTGAGGACGAAGCGAAGGAGGTCATCGCCGCGCTTGAGGATGCCGAAGTGACGGACCACATCGTCGAAGTCGAGTTCCTCGCCATCAAGGAGACTGTCTTGGAAATGTCAAAGGGCACCTTTGCCGACCTCTTCACTATGGACAAGAACCGCAATCTGCACAGGACCATGCTGGCCTACTTCAACCAGGTCTTCCAGCAGATATCGGGGATCAATCTAATTACATATTATGCGGCTGTTATCTACTCAGGCCTCGGAATGACTGATTTTATGTCACGGCTATTGGCTGCGCTAAATGGGACGGAATACTTCATCGCCTCCTGGCCAGCCGTCTTCCTGGTCGAGCGCGTCGGCCGCCGCAAGCTGATGCTCTTTGGCGCTGTTGGGCAGGCGGCAACCATGGCTATTCTGGCTGGTGTTAACTCGCGCACGGAGACGGGTTTCCGGATCGCCGGCATCGTCTTCCTCTTCGTCTTCAACACCTTCTTCGCCATTGGCTGGCTCGGCATGACGTGGCTGTACCCGGCAGAGATTGTGCCGCTACGCATCCGCGCTCCGGCAAACGCCCTCTCGACCTCGGCTAACTGGATCTTCAATTTCATAGTTGTCATGATCACGCCGATTGCGTTCGAGAACATTGGATACCAGACGTATATCATCTTCGCCGTCATCAACGCCTTTATGGTGCCGTGCGTCTACTTCTTTTATCCTGAGACGGCCTATCGCTCGCTCGAGGAGATGGATAACATCTTCCACAAAGTTGGTGACGGCTGGAAGGGCGTATTTAGCGTCGTACACCAGGCCAAGATTGAGCCCAAGTGGTATGGCAAGAACGGGGAGTTGTTGGTCGACTATGAGAAAACCGAGGAGCACCAGAGGCATTTGCAGCAGAAGGGAGGGGCTGTGAGGCCCCGGGGTAAAATGGACGGGTCGGGAACAGGGAGCGGGGAGATCACTCACGACGAGTACAAGCCCACTTAGATCGGAAAAAGCGAATATAGATAAGGGAGATGGTGGGGCGGAGGTTAGCAAGCCATAACTCTGTTCGAGATAGACAAGTGTAAATACTGGGTACGGGTTGTTACGCCGAGACAACATGCGCATGGCTATACGTGATTACCTGGTATTGCTGGTAACGAGGGTATTCTCCCTGTGTGTTCGGGGCAACTCTAGTAGTACAAAACAAAGCGACACTTACAGTAGACTAAGAGGCCGTCATCCTTAGGACTCGGTCGGGGCCAGTTCTTCGCTTCCAGCAGGACAGTACTACTAAAGGTCTCGCCCAAAGTCCCAACCAGAGAACGGGGTTCGCGACGCAGAACTCGTCAATCAATTGCGATTCCCTCCGGGCATGGGGAGTAATGCTTCAATCACATATCCATCGGGGACGTGACGTGGGTACTGAGTTTCCCATTGGTATCCCACGGTTCCACGTCGAAGAAAATACTGTAATTTTGCGATGCTCTACCCTTTGCGAAAGCTGACACGGTTAGAAGATCACTACCCGCTCTATGCACGCACAGTTGTGCCGAGATGTGGTTCAGGGCCAGATACGGTGCGGTTGACTAATTCAGGTACTATTTAGTAGCATATCACGCAGACAGACGTCGACCACTGCCCACCGCCAAGCTGAAGTGGCCACGGCAAACGTTCTGGCCGTTGCATGATGGAAGAACCAGCCATGTATGATGTAGATCTCAAAATAAGCGAACTGCGCCTTGAGTGGCCCCGCAATCCAAGCTTGACCCTTTCACTGACGGCCCCTTATTCAGAAGCTCAAAAGTGTTACTCGCGTCACCACCCCCAGCAAACAATTGGCGATGATAACTATTAATTATTAGCAACCCCTGTTGGCATTCCCGGAGACCTTCTTCTAGATGGTTGGCGAGTACCTCCTAGGTCTCAGCATGGGCAAGCCGGCCTGTTCCAGAACATTGCCGATGGTTTTACTTACATCGGAAACAGCAAGACCACCAACATCATAACCGGCCTGCTTGGCACATTCTCAAGATCGAGCACAACCGCACAATTGTCGACATGGAGGCGTGCGCGAACTACACCGAGCCCACGCCCTTCCGGCAGCCCCGGCACGACAACAGTGTGTATCTGATTGGCTCGATCGTGTTGACGACAGGGTCGTGGTCCTTCAATACTACTGCAGACGCTGTACTACGCGCAGCAAAGAGGACTGGGGCGCGGCCGAGCCCCTCCGAGCGCGATTCGCGGGAGACGCTCAAGGCGGGCCGCGGATGCATATCCCGGCATGTGGCATAACAGGAGCTCTATTGATGCAGTGCCGTAGGGGGACATCCTGGTGAGCAGGTCAGGGGCACGGATGGCACGAAATACCAAATCCCGCATAGTGCCCGCCTCGAGGGCTCACTGTTGCACAGGCACCGGCTCTCCAGACGACTCGTGCAAAGCCGGCACTCAACGAACAATACCCAGCCGCCTAGTTCAAACCGACGATTTGTCATTGACGAGACGGGCCGGTTCAGTCAATGTGTTGTGCGCGTTCGAGCACTTTAGAGAATGCGTTCGACAGTCAAGAGTTCAAACCTGAATTTGAGTGAGGGAAGCTGCGGTACTATATGCATACCATTACCGTTGCCAAGGAGGGTACCACTCTTCCTGCTTAGTAGGAAATCCTGGATAATATCAAAGAGAGTAATGGTTGGCTACGAACGGGCGATATATATTTGACGAGGAGAAGTTGAGGGTGAACCCGAGAATGGGAACATGGGCCTATGCAATTTGGGTTAGCCAAGGCGCTGATGGCTTGCGGAGTGACTGTTGGTTCGGCAAGACCTGCCAAAGTTGAGGCCTCGGATGAGATGCTCTCACTTCTGAACACCACACGGCCCATTGCATGTTGGATGACACCAGGCAGAAAAAGGAGGGGGCCGGGGGCGGCAGATTATTAGTTGTCAGAAACCGTCGAGGATAGCCTTGTTCAACTCCAGCCTGCTGAGTAAGTTTTAAGTTGGAGTAACCTGAAACCATGGTTTTCATGTACTTCCCCCGCATTGAAGTTTGCGCCAAAGCTCCTTTGCCACCATATCATGAGACAGCTGGACGGCTTCGCGGCCGGCGGCCGGCGGCCTGGTGTCGGCAACCCAGACGCTAACACAATCGCCACAGATGTAGCAACCTTGCGATAGAACAAACGCTAATAGATGTGTCTGGCATAGTGGGGTGCGCAAATTGAATGTGTTGATTTTCCGGTACGAGAAGGATTCGCATGGACTCGCCCCTGAATGGCAAGTACAAATCAACGTCCAGTGGCTGAGTGCTGCAAGGCCGAACGACCGTTCATCAGGATCAGCTGCTAAAGGCGGCTTGCAGCGAGAATGGGACGCTCGAGAAAGGCGCGGAAAACTCAAGATGGAAGGCGAATTACCGTGAGCGCATTTAGGTGCGTGATCAAGGGGTGTTGAGTCGAGCACCAAAGCAGCAGATTATCGATGGTCCAGGGGGATTCCGGGCGATAGGAGCGGTGAATTCCGAGGGCAACTAGCCGTCTATTACCTGAGGTGAGTGCTTCTGTGAGAAGCTGATATCTGAGTAAGCGCTGCGACCTTGGATCACATAGCCCCCCTTCCCTTAGACCCAGGGCTGCAAACCCCAGTATAACGTCGCAACAGTCTTAGAACTCCTGCCTAAATCATAGCCCAATGGCACTATGCGAACGAGAAACCGAGGCTTTATCTTGGCACTGTCATCTCGGCAGCTGCCCGATTGGGGAGGTCGTAATCGAGTGCCGTGAGGTTCCACCTAGGCTCCGTGGATTCCGGGCTTGGCGGCTCCAAGTACCGGGTAGTCACGGGCACGAAAGCCGTTTTGGTTTTGTAGAATATCCAATCCCGGCGCTGCTTAGATGTCACGTATAGGCTGCCGGGGTCGGTCTGAATTCGCTGGGCCAGCCCGAGGGGATGGCCGGCCAAGGCGCCGACCTTGGACTTTCTGGATCTCCTATTTCCCTCGGCGGTGGCGCAGTTGGACGTTATATGCGACCCAGGACCCAGGCCGAGAATCCAAATGGCCATACATCGGCGGAGAGACGGAGAAGGAAGCCAATGAGAGCGGTCTGCCCGTTGTCACGGACTCGGCCGAAGGCAGACAAACACTGGAGATCCGATCGGGAAGGAACTTGTGAAGTTGACCAAGTTGCCTCCATGGTTCACGCCGGATTGCGGCATGGCTAATCGTGACCCGGGCAGAGGGCCGCGTTCTACCTCGACCTTCCGGAATTTGCCATAGTGGCCGAGAACTCGACGATGTCAAGCTGGCCGACCTGGTCTGTCAGGGGGGTTTGATATGGAGTTGAGGAGTGAAGTAGTCGTCAGCTTGTTCATTACTATATAAGTAGGGTCCACATCCCACACTTTTGCTAGGCGGAGGTTGACAACAGCCGCTTAATCTATTCGAGTAGATTGCCCAGCCTCTCATATTGACCTGCCCTGTCCATCCCTGCTCAACATGCGCTTCACCCCGCTTGCCCTTGCCGCCGTCGCGGCCCAGTCCGTCTTTGCTGCTCCCAGGCAGTTGAGAGACTTCGGTTGTGCTGCACCGGAGCCGGATGCCGAGCACATCAAGATCTCGCAGGGCTTTGCCGCCCAGGAGGCCGCTGCCGCCGCCTCCGGCAACTTCTCCATCCAGACCACGACGACCATTGAGACCTACTTCCATGTTGTCGCCGCGTCGGACACGCTGGAAGGAGGGTACCTCACTGTAGGAGCCAACAACCTACGTCCGGCTCCATAGTTTCTGACACAACTCTAGGACGAAATGCTCACGGCGCAGCTCGAGACGCTCAACGCGGCCTATGCGCCACACGGCATCCAGTTCGACCTAAAGGGCACCACGCGCACCGTTAATGCCGACTGGGCCGCGGATGGCAACGGCTACGAGATGACAATGAAGGAGACGCTCCGCGAGGGTACCTACAGCACGCTCAACATCTACTTCCTCGCGGACATGGGCTTCAACCTAGGGTACTGCTATTTCCCGCAATCGGTCACGCCCGGGTCGACGGAATACATCCGCGACGGCTGCACAGTCCTGTACAGTACCGTGCCCGGCGGCAGCTCCACGAACTTTGACCTTGGCCACACCGCCACCCACGAGGTCGGTCATTGGTTTGGTCTCTATCACACCTTCCAGGGCGGCTGCAATGGCGACGGCGACTCCGTCTCCGACACGCCTGCCCAGGGAAGCCCCACGAGCGGCTGCCCCGTTGGCCGTGACTCGTGCCCGGAGCATGCGGGTGTCGACCCCATTCACAACTACATGGACTACTCTTGGGAGTGAGTACATCGGCGGCTTTTATTTGGCACGGATCTGCTAACTTCTGTTCCAGTTCTTGCTACGAGGAGTTCACCGTCGGCCAGCAGTCTCGCATGATGAGCTTCTACACCACCTACCGTGCCAATAATTAGGTCTCGTATATGGCCCATGATGAAGGATGATATTTACGGCATGGCATTTCGAAGGAGAAGGTGATGATGATGATTAGAGAAATGTAGTGGTGAGACATGGGGATCTTCAGGGGTGCCCAGATTTCAATCCTCTGTTAGTATATAACATTGGCACGGCTAGCGACATTGCTTTATGTATCGGGTCTAGGCAGTCTTGTCCAAGAAAGACGAATAATGACGATATAAATTCAAGATACGGCCCTTTGTTTCAAACCATGCGTGCCAGTCAATCTAAGGGGTTGGTGTCTGAGCGACGGGCAGAGTTGGGTTCAAGTGCTCACCGGTCCCCTTCATTGTCGAATAGTAATTTAACAAGAGTTGCCCTCAGAAACTTGGTTTATATTGATGAGGCTCCGATTCGCCGCGTTTTTTAACTTAGCGCAATGGGGCCGACTATCGTAGAAATACCCAGTAGTACTTATTGGGATGCCTGGGCAGAGATGGGAGCCTCTTACTCCCCTTTACATTTACAACCGTCCAACGCGGGTCGGATTTCCGCAGTCTCCAACTAAGCAGTGATATATCCCGGCGAATAGATGACGTTGTCATAATGTTGTACATGCCGGGTGTCGCAATATTGCCAACTGCTAGCGCTGGGCACAATGTCAACGGTGGCAGAGAAAGACCACTCCAGCTGTCCCTGGCAAGGTAATTAGGTGTTAATTACCCCGTCATATACAAA
Organism: Madurella fahalii; assembly: GCF_045866475.1. Classification (NCBI taxonomy): domain Eukaryota; kingdom Fungi; phylum Ascomycota; class Sordariomycetes; order Sordariales; genus Madurella; species Madurella fahalii. The sequence continues at coordinate 8,978,499 of NW_027263972.1, read as the reverse complement.
AAGCTATACTGATACGATAAAGTTATGCACAGTACCGTCTAACAGCACTTCTCACCCACAGTAGCCCAATGATTTTCCCCTCCTTGTAGTGTCTGGTCTGGATTGGGCCTGCTGGCGTGACCATTCCGTTTTGGTTCACGGCAACCTGCCAAGGACAGCCCTTGGGTCAGCGCCGTCCCACGCGCATCCGATAGTTCAGCCTCCGACCACTAGCGTGCTCAGTTCTGTTGACACGTCGGTGTGCCAGCCTCTGATAAACAAACCATGCGATTTCCCCAGCGGGGAAAAGAAAGACTTTTCCTCGTATCATCTGTTTGGTACCCAATTTACGATGGTTGTCATTGCTGACGGGCTGTGGTGGGATCATTCGAAGCCGCCCGTTCTCGCGGCTACATTGACCCTGCCCGTAGACTCGGGCTACCTGCTCCTTTCGGGCCTCACTTCCTCGTCACTATCGCTGGAGCAAGCGCTTGGAACATTGTTGCCTTTGCTCTTCATCACTGGAAGGCAAAAGCTGGACCTGCCAGCGCCCTCGACCTCCAGTACCAGGTTAGTCTGCGGAACTCTGCCGGTGCCGCTCGGACGATATGGGAGGTCTTCCAGATTCATCAGGCATGGTCGACAAAGCGACCGAGGCAGCTGCTGAGGCGGACGTGCTCGGCAGCGATACCAGCCTTTATAGTATCTACGTGTTTTGCCGCTGCAGCGCTTTTCACCTCGAGAGTAGCCAATAAAGCCTACGGGCCGGCTATCGCAAGAGCGCAGCCAAATAACTGTGGGATATGGGACCTGGACTTGTCCAACCCTGAGGATGTCAGCCTCTGGACAGCCAGGGTTCGCGACGATGCGATTTGGGCGTGCAACTACGTTGCCAACTTCTACTCCAATACCAGCCGCGCGACGGTCCGATCAGTGTTTGTTCAACCCAGGCTTCCCTACCGCATCGACACTTCAGCCCCTTGTCCTATTCCGGCTGCTGAGCGATGCATCCTTGGCCCTGGCAAGGCCTTCTCCGTCACCTCGGATCTCTTGGGCTCTCACCAAATGCTGGGGATCAATGCGAAATTGGAGGACCGAATCAACGTACAGCTGCGCTCGACTTGCTCCCCAGTTCGAATCAGTGACCTTGTCCGGGTGTCCAACATCTCTCAAGGCAGTCTCATCGAGATTTCCCTTGGATCTGTCCTTGATATGTCCAACATCACATACCGTTATAAAATAGCAATGGCAGACAATACAGGCATCGGTTACACGTTAAGGTATGTGGCTCCTGGGTTTTCCTCGTGTGATTCGTGGGCTGCAGACTAGAGTCATTAATTCCTGGACCTTGCTCATGCTGATAAGTAATTTTCAGGTCATTTATGGCATTCTCCAAGGGTGCTCCCGTCGTCGACACTTCGAATTGGCGGCCAATCCCAGAGTTCAGGCGGGCCGACGCGGATGTCAGCGTCCACTTCCTCAACCAAAACGACATGAGGTACTCGGCACCAATTCACGACCCATGGTTCTCGGCCAATGGGACTTATAACTACACGTATCAAGGGCTACTTTCCACGCTGGCCGACGCCTATGTCAGCACAATGGTCTGCGCAGACCAGTACGTCTGGTGCAACCCGTCAACTTCGCTGTGCACCCCTCCCGGCGGCATCTTCCATCTGACACAGCACCTCACGCAGAACACCCTGATGTACAACACGGCCCAGGCTGCTACTGCGGCACGGCTCATGGCAAACTTTGGTGCTATCAACACTTTCAATACCCTGACAAGCCTTGGCGCCGACGGGCTATGGGCGCACAAAATGGCCATCGGGAACATATCTCCAGGGCTGCCAGACAATCAGTGGCAGATCGAAGTGCTGGGTTGGTTCCAAACCAACCTCGCGAGGATGCAGGCCAACGTGGTCGAATTCGCTTCCAAGGCAGCCGGGACTGCCCCATCCTCCGGCAACACCGGCAGTCGCAGGCGGCTTACGATGATGCCCATGACCCAGGCTCAGCGCGAGCAGTGCGACAACCAGCTGGTCCAAGCCGTTGGCGAGGTGCAGAACTTCAGTCTTCTCGGAGTCTTGGTGATCGTCTGCGTCAGTGTTATCGTGGTACTAGTAGACTGCTCGCTCCAGCCAATCGTCGACTTCATCGTGCCCTTTCTTGGGCGCCGTTCAGCGTCGACCAGGGATGCGAGACAGGCGGATAGCAAGCTCCATCTTGCACGGATGGCATTGACGAGGGCTACAAAGGGTGGGAATGAGTGGGAGCTCGGCAGCTGGAGCGTTCCGGTATTGGGAGATGAAGCAATGCGGTCCAGCAGAGTGTCTACCCCGGACGGGCTCGCATACTACGTGGAGTCAGCAGAGGTAGCGGGACATCAATCACCCGCGGGTGATGCAACTTAGGGGGCGGTAACGGACGAGGGGGGGGGGAATGGACTGGGGAATCTGGAGAGTCACGTGTATGAAGTTACCCTAGCTCTAGCGCTTCTCAAGACCCTATATTCACGGCATGTCTCCGGAAGTCTCTCGAGCGTCGCTTGCGGTTACCGGGGCCAGGGGTCAAGAACAGCCCGAAGCAGCACGCTAAAGTGTGAGCGATAGAAGTGGCGTAGATGCGGTTACTTACTTTAGAGATCCTCTAAGATGAGAGGTTCCTCAGTTCCTGTTGCCGCTCCCGTCTACTCGTACCACTTGTTTTCGCTCGCATTTAGCAGCCAGGACGTAAACTGGAATCTACCCTGCCAAAGCAAGATTGGCTACAGTGATAAGAGAAGCAGACTACCTTGCATTCAGCATTTCGTCCGCAAATGGGTAACTCAATTGGCCAGCTACTAGCAACTTTGTCTCTATCCGAAGCATCTGTCCAATCTCTTGCGTTGTTTGTTCGAACCGGAGGCTTCGGGCGCCCGCTTACACACGCACACGCACAACACACATGCAAACAAAACAGTCTCTCAAGACCCAGAAACTTTGGTCTCTCCCCACCTAGTAGTCAACCTTCAGTATCCCCGCTCGGGATCACTCGGCCTCCTCCTCGGCCGCCTCCTCCACGACAGCCCTCCTCTTCTTACCACCGCCGAAGCCGGGCCAACCGCCGCCCCAACCACCGCCGCCGGGGAACCCACCGCCACCATTCATCTTGGCCACGGGGCCGTTGGGGTTCATGACGCCGCCGTTGGCGGTCCAGAAGGCGGCGGGGCTGACGGGCTTGCTGCTCTGCTGGTTGATGCCGAAGCGGATCCAGGCGAAGAGGCCCTCCTCGACCGTGTTGCCGACGAGGGCGTAGCGCACGATGGGGTCGTCGCCGTTGGCGCCCTGCATGAAGAGGAAGTCGGCCGTGTTCTGCGTGATGGCCATGCGGTTGCTGTTATAAGGCGCCGCGCGCTCCGCCGCCGTGATGAGCGACTGGTCAAAGTAGATCTGCCCGACGTGCGCCGCCCGGCCCCCCGTGATGGTGTTGTTGGGCTGCTTGGTCGCTCCGAGATACACGATGGCGTGGATGTGCGTCGCCCGCCCCTGGTAGTGGCCCGGGAACAGCGAGTCGAACGACGCCACCCCGTGGCTGTCGGTCGGCTGCACCCCGCGCAGCGTTGTGCCCTTGAGGATGGATGCGTCGTTGGGGTCACCCATGCCCGGGTAGCCCTGGACGCCGACGTAGATGCCCTGTTGTATAGTTAGCATACGTCAGGATTACTAAAGGTTGTTGTTGTTGTTGTTGTTGTTGTTTGTTGTGGAAGATGTGAGGTTGGAGGTGTTTTGACTGACAGTCGCGTTGGAGCTCCAGATGTCGACGTAGGCATTGGGGACCGTCTGACAGGTCTGGTAGTCGACGACTTGGATGGCCAGCGTCAACTTGATGCCGCGCTCGCCGTTCGTGATGTCCTTCCTAATCTCTTCTCCTTGGACGTCTGCGATACCCGTTTAGTGAACAGTGACCTTTTTGGGGGGAGCCGAATCTTCCCCGAGACTTACACAGCGGGCCCTGGTCGACTGCGGGCATCAGCATGCAAGCGCCCGAGTCGGAGAACAGCGTGCTGAGATCCATCCCCTGGGACACCGTCTTGTTGCTCTTGTGGTCGATCCTCGAGACCGAAATGTAATCTCGCGGGCTAATCTCTCGTCTGCGAAGTGGGTTTCAGTTCGTCAGCATGCTCCAATGCGTACGTATCTTCCCCACGCCCTCCCCTCCGGGTGTTGTTTTACTTCTTGGGGACCTCAAGGCCCAGATCCCGCCGCAGCCGTTGCAGTTCCCGGCCATGGATCTCGACCGTCCTCTTGATGAATTCGGGCTCGTTGAACTCCCTTTGACAGTGGCCGAGGGATTTGCGTTCTAAGGGGAGAGCGGCGTGGGCGTACACCTTTTCCTTGCCCGGATGAGCCAGGACCAGAGGTGCAGCCAGCAACAGGCTTGAGAGGATGCTTTTCAGAACCATGGCTTCAGCAGCTGTGACCCGGAATTCTGTCTCCGGCGAGATAGAATGGGAGGATATGGCGGCCAAGCCTAGACCAGAAACGGCGGCTTCAGTTGGGTATTTACGTCTTTCCCCCGGCCTCGGTTTTTGCCTAGGCCATCCTCGGCTCCCTCCTCCGAGGTTGGAGACGCTGGCTGCATACCTGATGGCACCATCAATATCCGGGTCGCATCACCGGAATTCACCCAAGGGGCCGCTGGCATCCTGCGCTAAGCCACGAGGAGCGCACAGAGTATAGCCCTGGCCCTCTGATATAGCACTCGCCTCATATCGCCCAAACACGGCGCACATGGGCACGCAACGCCGGAAGTTGTCCACGGCAAGCAATCACTGGCTTCGGATTAGTCCGCATGCCATTGCCACCGAGCAAGCCCCAGTTGCCAAGATGCTTTTCCCCGGATTTTAATCTCGGCCTGTAACAGAACGTTTCCCCCAACGAGCGAATCGGGTCGGCCGGCGAGATTTGGCTGCTAGATTGCCGGTTTAGCAGGCGGTTAAAACCAGCTGCATCCGCCGTGTCCCATGCACATTGCACCATGACGAAGTCTCACAGCTTTACCCAGATTTTCGGGGGCGACGCGTCCATATATATTAGGTTTAGTGCCACCTTCGCTTCAGTCCTTTCGGCAGTTGGGTCGTGATTTTGAATTCCTGTCCCCCTTCCACCACCCCCCTTTTCCCTTCTCTCCGCTCTTTTCTCCTTTTCTTCGGGTTTCCGCTGCCGTCCTCTCCACTACTTACATTTGTACACGTGCCATGCCGGATTCTGGCTGTGTCATATTCTGAGCTAGTACTGGTTGTAGTCTTAGGTTGTCTGGACCCCCCCCCCCCCCCCAAAACGGCTTGTGCCGGGCCAGCTTTGATCCTGTTGGGCTCGTCGTCCGACCAACTGCAATCTATCCTGGTGCTATTTTTGCGCGTCACGAGTAAGGCGGGTAAAGGCTTGGGTTCGGTTGCTTATCCGAAGCTGCAGTGTTCTGTGTTGTCTCGCCCTCGACATAGTCGGTAAGGAGGCACTATATATCTGCTGACGAGCCATATATTACCGGCGACGTGATTTGCCAGCTCGGAGGGCCAACCGAACTTCATGGTTTCTTCCATCAGACGCAGTTGGCGCCTTCATGGATCATGCAGCTCAGTGGTCTGGGCCTCTCCTTTGCCTGCCGTAACCATGCGGTGTTATCCGCCACGCAGGTTTCCAGCGGAGGGATCACGTCACCAGGTCTCCCCGTTTGGTCGAGACGCAACTTAATTTCATTACTCTAACCTATCTAGAAAGAACCCCACCGTGATGAGGAGGAGCTCTACCGGAAATCCGATGGAAGATCATTCTTATCGGCTTCTGGAATCCTCATTACCCCGACAGTTTTCCTAACGCTTGGAGGCTTATAGCGTTGCCGAGGCGAGATATCCCGGTTCCGGACTTATATTACTGAGGTTCTCAGCCAGAGGAAACCCCCTCCTAATTATACCAAACCCTTTCAAAGACATTAAAAAAAAGAAAAAAAAAAAAAAAAAAAAAAAGAGAAAAGAAAAGAAAAGAAAAAAAGAAAAGAAAAAATTTGGCTACCGATAATTCCGTTTAGCAAGACATGACTTGCCTCCGCCAGATGACTAATCCCACCAATACCGGTCCTCTATGGGGTCGTCGTCGGGAACATACTCAAATGTGCCCTTGGGGGGCTCCTGGCATTTGAGAACTTCCCAGGACTTGGAACCTTCGCCCAAGTACTTGGCAGCGGACTTCATATTCCAACCACGGCACGCATGATTGGTTCTCGGGCGGCTGTAGAACTCCCGCAGGGCCTGGCAAAACGGCGTCGGTTCCTCACAGTCTCCGGCCTCGGTATCCCACTCTTCGAACCAGGTCAGGGAGTCAATACCGTAAGACACCTCGCCGTCCCGCGACGTGAATTTCCAAAATTGCGTCGGATGACCGGCCGGGTCCGTGTCCGGCACCTGGTGGCAGAAGATTTGACCGTCGACCATGGAATGGGCCGCGTCGTCTACGATCTTCATGCTAGCCAACTTAAGCTCAGGGATCTTAGACATGGCCTGAATGCACCGCTTCGTGACGCCCATGTCCTTAAGGTAAACATGGGCGCAGCGAATCTGCTTGTGTATAGATGATTTAGACCAGCTTCTTTGCTGGTATATTCGCTGATACTAGACTCAACGTTTGCAATGCGAATCCGGTTGCAGCTTCGGCCGAGAGGTATAAGAGGCGCTCTGCCAGGGGATTACTTTCCGTTGGAGCGCCGTGGTCAAAGCAGAGCTTGAGGTGCCGCAGTGTAGGAGCGGCACGGGTCAAAGCCGCCTTCAAGTTGCTAGAGAGTTCTTCGTCAATCTCACTCGAGGGGGTCAGGCAGAGTTCAATTGACGCTAGGTGGTCGAATGCCGAAGCCGGGAACGGGCGGAGGTAGCTGACGCCAGGGAATTCGACTGCCCAATGCAGCCGAGTGACGGTCGAGTTGGGGCGACACATGGCCGGAATGAGGAAAGAGAAAAGCCCGCTGTTGGTCTGCGGCGGTGTTGACAAGTCCGTCACGCATTGATGCGACTGGAGTAGGCGCGCTTCCATCGGGTAGCCTGAGTCAGCGACGATGCGGCTGGAACACATGGGCCGCGAAACGAAGGTGTGAAGGTTTGGAAGCTTCTCGACGGCGGACTGGAAGGTGTTGTAAGACTCTGCTACTGCTTTCCGGCGTTCCAGCTCTGCAGAGTCGCGGTCGACGCCTCCAGGCCCGGGGGGGACATTGCGGAGCCAAACGCTGCTTCGGCTACATCCGGAGATGGCAACACAAGGTTTCAGTGTCGTCGTCTTCAAGTGACATATGTCGGTGACCGACGTGGGTTTGTATGCGCTCAAACAGACCCACACTGTAGGATATCTCTTGCCACTCGAGCTGCCTCACGTGTGAGGCCAGGTGCGGACTGTCGCAGATGGAGAGGAAAGACTCGCGATCCGTGTTGAGCTTGGAAATACCGATGCGGTAGAACAGACGCGTGGCGGCGAGCTGGCTGAACGAGTGGCAGGTCAGCCGCATCGCTTTCACATCGCATGGTTCGAGCGCATCGTCCCACAGGATCAAGGTCAGGATGTCAAATGGCAGAGACGTGATGGCTGCTCCAGCGGGAGCGACCTTGGTTGTCTCCATCTCCGACACGATATGACTGTGGGAAAATATTTGGGAAACAGAAACAAACAAATCATGCGAAGAGTGAGTCGGCGAGCTCACTGCCATCTTGGCAACTGCTGCCTGGTGTGAGCGTTGTGTACAGTACTCTTTGGAAAGCGCGTGGGTGGGGCCGGAGGGACCGGTGGGGTGGAGGGGCATCAGACCTTCGTCCAAACAACATTGTTCTTTTTCCTGCGATACAATAGCCTTGCGTTAGGCATCTTGCTGTTCGGGCGAGTCTTCACTTAATCGTTAGGCCTGAATCGGGCCCGAGACAAGATGGTCCGGCGGCAACGTTGGTTGTGGCTATCCAATCTCAAAACGACGTAACTTCTCGTATGTTTGCGGAACTGATTCACGGTTGTCGCTATCGCGACGTGCCGATGGCGCCTACTCAGGAAGCCACAGTTTACGCCGTCTCTATCATGGGTCTTGGCAGTACCGCAGCTGAAAGCCGAAGTGGACTCGCCGATTCCCGAACCCTTACCCACGTCAAAAGCACAGCTGGGTCGCCAGGGAACTTTTTCAGTTTTGGAGTAATGAGACATCCCAGCTTCGTTAACATCTCCCTCCTCCCGGAAAGCCTCACATCCAGCACCCCCCGGGCAGCGCACTCCCGCAAAATGGCGACCAACGCGGCATCTACGGATCCGTCCAAGGCAGACGACACGCCTGCGCCGTGGCACGCAGCGTACCCCGCTCCTAAGTCGGAGGTCACCACCATCTCGCGCGAAGAGGTGCTCGCCATGCTCAAAGCTACTCCGCTGGGCAGCAGGGATTTTGTCTTGGTTGATTTGCGGCGGAATGACTTTGACGTGAGTTGGCTCGTCCTGTCTGCCCACCATGAATCGCAGTTAGGTTTGCGTCTCACTCGAATGGTGGAAACCTCACCTGACACCGTCTTGATCCTAGGGCGGTACAATCCGCGGGTCCATCAACCTCCCGGCCCAGAGTCTTTACCCAACACTGCCCACGCTCTTCACCATGTTCAAGGCGGCGGGCATGCGCAAGATTATCTTCTACTGTGGTTCGTACCCCTCGCGGTACCCTCCTCGTCTTCTCTGAAGCTCTCTCGAGAAGTCTAACGGTTGTGAGGAAAGGATCGTCTCGCGGCCGTGGAAGTAGAGCGACGGGCTGGCTGGCCGACCACATCTCCAGCGCAGGAGACACGAGCATGCAGAGCCTCGCTCTTGCCGGGGGCATCAAGGGGTGGGCAAAAGCCGGAGGTGAGTATGTCGAGTGGATGGACGAGTACAACGCAGCAGTCTGGGAGACCAAGGGCGGATGCGAGTAGGCGCCCAGGACAAAAAAGAGGCCATGTTGCACTCGGACCGCTCCAGTTTTGAATGCCAGCTAAACACGACCCTACCCTATACACTCATCCTCATATCCTCCGAGGACGCGTGCAGCTTCTCGCCACTCTGATTTTCTTTATCAAGCGCACGCTGTCTCTTGAATCGCGCCCAGCTCTCCCTCCAGGCCGAACGCATCTCGCGATACACGGCCCCAGCAATGTCCCATCTATCGGCAAGCCAGATCAGAAGGAAGGAGAGCACATATGTGATGACGCAGACGATGATGGTGGATATCTTGAACCGATTGACCGTCTCGGCTTGCTCTTCAGCCTCAAACAACGGCGTGCCGAACAATGACTGTTTGCGTCGCAATCCATGGTCCCCCCGGTTAGCCGCTCAGCGTCTTGGGTGAAAAATTGGATCAAGGGCGACTTACCGCTGTAAAACTAGGCGGCAGATAGAGCACCGTCATAATGGTAAAGACAATAACGTAGCGGTTCATGGTCGTGGCCATGGACGCTTCGCGTAACGAGGTTGCGTTGAACAGCTGCGCCTTGGTTAGAACGTGTCTCGCCCAGCATTTGGGTTCCGATCAGGCCGCTTACCCCGTCCCGCAAACTTTTGATTTCCTCCGTCTTCTCCGCGATCCTACGTAATAGCCGATCCTCGGCCTTTTGCTGAAAGCTGGAGAGTATCTCCCAGTTCTCCCACAGCGCTTTGTCTTGGGCTGGGTCGTCTTTCAGGAAGTACCGGACGTCGAAGCCCGCGTGCCGGAAACTCCCCTGGAGAAGTCGCTCGGGGTCCATCTCCTGCAAGTCTCGGCCAGTTTCCCGGATGGTGTCGGCAAAGATACGCAGCATTTCAAGTGTCTTGAAGTACAGCCGGGATCTCACGAACGAGGTGTCGAACATGAGGTTGCTGCTTGACTCATCGCTGAGGATGTCATGGAGCTGTTTTGTCCAGTGTGAGCAACGGCTAGAGAGGAGGAGGATCGTGCCATCTTTACCTTGGTATTGACTGAGCTCTCTAACTCGTCCAAGCAGTGCGACCATTCCTTCTCCCAGTACATCAGCATGCGGTGCAAGGCAGACTGCAGGACGTGATAGCCGGCATTCTCCCCTCTCACGGTGAAATGGCGATCCTCCCAGTCTGTGAAGAGATCGTTTGATTCTTGCGTCTCGACTCTCACGGTTTGGAAGTCACCGAGAATCATCACCATGAAGCCTTGCGGGTCCTCGTGGTAGACCCAGCGGCAAACGACTGACATGCGTTGCTCCACAAAGGCCCGGGGTGACGCGCCGGGAAGGCATGGAAAGTTACCCGTCTCCCGATGACAGCGTACGTATGGTAAAAAATTCGTGTCATGATTCTTGTTGGGGGAAAAACATCGGATGGTGTGCTGATAGGCCACGTCGCTGCTGCCGGTCCATCCGCCGAATTCGCGTGCTCTCCCTCGGAGATGGAGTGGTCTCCACCCGGCACAGAACTCTTGCAGGAAATCGTGCACCGTGTCCCAGTTGTCATTATATCTCTTCATGGACACTGCGGTAATGAGGGCGAGACGATCGAGAGGCATTACTCTATCGGCCCAAATTGGCGTTGTGAGGTGCCTGCATCATTTTGTGAGCAAGCGGCAACATGGCACCAAGACCGGCGGAAAAGACGGCCGCTTACCATATCGAACCAGGGCTGCGCAAATCCGAAGTTGATATTCGTGCGGCCACCGAATTCGATTTTTGGTTCGAATCCAGGATGGCAGAGGCTGGCAGCAGCTTCCGTTCGGGGCCATAGAACAGAGGGGTAGCGCAGAGTGCGCCGTCTCGCCCTGGGTTGTTGCCGAGGATCCAACCAGAGTATCTCGGCGTCTTGTGGATCAGGCGGTCGATGTCAAACTGCAGTGGCCATTGTTGGTTCAACAGAGTGATTTCTTGGCTGGTCAAAGGAACCTTGGAGCGCGGCGTCCTCCGGTGCCAGAGCAGCACCGAGGGCCTGCTAGATCTGGCCAACGAGATGACGAGCGGGACCTGCTCGCTAGCCATGGGCATGATCTTGGCCGAGATTTCTTCCTCGAGGCCATTCTGTACTCCCTGGGGTAGGTGCGACAGCAAGACTTCGACGACTTGGTCACGGTAAGTCTCCAGGTTGGATTTGCCACGGCCAAACGCTGCATGAGCGAACTCGTCAACAAGTTGGCGGGCCTTTTCCTTCACTGCAGCCGAACTCGACGTCGATTGCAACTGAGCCTGGCTGCTACCGGACACTGGCAACGGTGGTGTTGGCGGCTCCACGGGCACAACCTCCACTGCATGACCACTGGCGGGTTCTTGCCGAGCTAGAGCTATCGCCCTCAATAAACGGTTGGTCTCCTGCAGCTCGCGGAGCAAGTCGGCGACGGATATGGGCTGGGCTTCATCGCTGGCATCAGCCGGCGGTTGGGCACTGGAGTCAGCCGCTGCCTGAGTCTTGGCTACAGGGGCATTTTGGCTGTCCCCAGTGTCTGGATCTGGCGTTGTGGTCGACATTTCTTTCTGGTCAGGGCGGTGGTGGTGGCAGAGCAGAATTTGTGTCACCAGGGCCGTAGCTGCATCTTTGACGTGACGGGAGAGCGCGACTTTGGGTATTTCGCATCATTTTCTCAGTCTGATGTTCCTACGCTAGCAATGCGCAGTGGTGGCACGGAGAAGCAGATTGGACTGTGGAGGATTCCAGGGGGCGGCGCGGCTGACTAGCAGCTTTCCATTCGGCTGGAAGGGCCAGTGAGGAGAGCGCAGGGCAGTTGAAGAACCCCTGCTGTCTCTGTGCTGTGGGGGCCAAACTGCAGCACTGGCAAGGGTGCGGGAGGGGCGGTTACTCCCGGTAATGGTTGGTGAGGACCCTCGTGCGCCGGGGCCTTGCGGCCGCGACGCGACGCAGAAAGTCCAGAAGCATCACTGCAAAAGTGTCTTGGCGAAACCGAACACTTGATCCAGTCTCTAAAACGTCCCGAATATCTGCGCAGCATCATGTCGAGAAGGCCCCCGAGAGGCGAATACATTGAAACCGTTGGTGCTCATGTCTTCCAATTAACTGGCCGAACTCAAGCTAAATCTCGTTCCGCGCAGGACACGGGCAACAAAGTGGCCCGCAAGGCCACGCTCGTCGGCACCCAGAACATCATGCTCGGCGGCAAGACGGTCATCCAGCCCGAGGTCATGATCCGCGGCGACCTCATTCGGTCGATCCAATCGTCATCCTCGTCCGCCGGCGGCGCGCCGCCTAACAACACAGCCGTCTCCATCGGACGCTACTGCTTCCTCAGCCGAGGCTGCTGTCTGCGCCCGCCCGGAAGGTTGTACAAGGGGTATGTGTCTCTTCCCACTCGGAGCGGATGGCAGCCGCGCGCTAACGTAATCCGTGTCGCGACCAGGGCCTTCACATACATGCCTCTGCGAATGGGGGACCACGTCTTCGTCGGCCCCGGCTCCGTCGTGCAGGCCGCCTCGGTTGGAAGCCATGTGCATATCGGCACCAAAGTCGCCGTCGGCGAGTTCGCCATCATCAAGGACTACGTGCGCATTCTGGATGGCAGCGTCATCCCCCCTAATATGGTGATACCGAGCTTTAGCATTGTCGCTGGCCAGCCAGCCCGCCTCATCGGCGAAGTGCCCGAGGGCGGGCACGAGGCGTTCGAACTTCGCGATCTGTACAAGACGGTGGGAAACAATCCGCAGCCGGCACCATCATGAAGGACTGTGGGGTGCTGAGAAACATATATGATGGGCGACTATGTCGGTGCCGCCTCGCCGCTCTGAGACGGAGCGCCAGCGACATATTCACAGAGCCAAAGACCGAACCGGCGATGCTGAGAACGGATGTGGCTGGTCGCCCATCAAATTGCACCTGAACCTTCAGATATGGGAGAATCGGTGTACTCGATGCGCTAAAGACTGCATGCCCCGTCACTGCGGGAGACCCTACTTCTCAAGCTCCTGAAAATGCCGTGCGTTCTCTTTCACGCTCTCCTCCAGGCTCCGCCATCCACCTTGCTGGCCCAACCTCGCGAGCAGCTCCGCACCTCTCTGGTTCGGCACTTCAGTTTGGTCCCACCCCAAGTCCTGCGGCTTCGCCATCTGGTCGGCATGATCCGGATACAGCTCCTTCAGAATCTCGGCGACTCTGAACCAACTGTACCGCGCGCCGAACCCAAAGATCCGCTCTCCATCAACCACGGGCGAGGTCCCAATCAGCGCGACATACAATCTCGCCGCATCCCGACAATCCACGAACCACTGCGGTTCTACCCTATCCAGCACGCTCACATTTTCATTCTTCCAAATCTGGTGCACCATCCCGGCACTGGACACGTACCCCTGGTTCACCGGATCCAGACACTCCCCAAGCACCGTGTCCAACAACACGGTGTTGAACGCAAACTTGGGCTTCCTTTCCTTCACCCACTCCCACACGCTCTTCTCAAGGATCGTCTTGAGCGCCATAAATCCCGTCAATCCCGGATTTTCTCCATTGGCCCCCTCCCTCGCCAACTCCACAGCCTCGTCATTCCAACAATCCTCGGTCAAGGTGACTTTCCTCTTCGCGTCTGGCGTCCACGCAGTCCACGCAGACGAAGTCCACGCGACAGCTTTCACGCTCCTCTCCCTCACCACCGCCTCGAGGAAGGGAATCTGGTACTCGAGCTCCTTGGCCACAGCAGCATCGACATCCCGGACGCGGTAGTCCACCGGGCCAATGACGTGCGCGATGCCCGACACACCCTTCAAGGCGCCATCCCACGCCCCCGAGGCGGTTACGTCGGGGACTTCGAACAGCTCGAAGCGGTTGGGGCCATGGCGGGCCTCGAACAAGTCGGTGAGGTAGGAGCAGCGCGAGGCGGAGCGCACGGTGCCCCGAACACGGTAGCCTGCGGCGAGGAGCTGGTCGACTATGTGCGAGCCGATAAGGCCGTTGGCGCCGGTTACAAGGATAAGGGAGGATGGGGGGATGAAGGGAGAAGTGATGGTGATGGGTGGGCAAAAGGTGGTAGACATGTTGAGACAGGGGGTTGGTGAACTGCAGATGGTAGATGTTGGTGAACGGATGTTGTAGGTGGATCTGGAGAGGAAGATGAGGAGGATCTTATCCGAGAGTAGCTCTCTTTAAATGCAAGTCTGAAGATGGAGTTTATCTTGGATTTGAAATCTTTCACATTGCGAGAACGGTGCAGATCGGGCGGTTCCCACCTAAACTCCGAAAATTGGTGTGGTAATCAACCGCTCCTGGCGAGGGATCTCCAAACCGCGCAATCGGTCTTAAATGCGAGGGCCCGCAACTTATTCGCTCACCATTCCCTGACCCCGGGGACTGTCCAGAGTTGTGCATGTAATAAAGGATCATACCGCGCTGCGCAGCCACGGAGATATTCCATAGTTGGCTACGGTCACAATATTGTTTGAGAAAAGTAGTGCCATCCTCTCCAATATCTCCATCCTCGTTCTCGGCGTCGTATGCATTGTGAACACTCGATGATTAGCAAGTATTTACAGTCCGGCACGTCGCCCGACGAGAATTACATTATCAATCACTCTGCCCTGCATCCACGTCTTCCTAGCTGTGGAGAAGGTTGTTTGCAATCTCTCTTTGTTCCAGTTTGCAGTTCGGCACTCAGGGCACTGCACCCACATCTCCTAGCAGTGAAGAAGGTTGTTTGAAGTCTCTCTTTGCTCCAGCTGTGCAGTCCGGCACTCAGGATTGTTACATAATCTTTAATGCCATGCCGGTTTCCAAGGAAGCTTCAGGTTGCCAGCGTCAAGAAGCTAATCCGAACAACCCGCTATTGTTCCCTAATTAGTTTGGTTGCGGAGTTGATACGAAAACGAACAGTCAGAGTTGGCCTCAGACTTACCCAGTATGTCAATCTTCAAAACAGTAACAGCGTTTACTAGTCACTACCAGCTTTGGATCTACTTGTTCTGTGCCGGGACCAGATATGCTTCATCCGGTAGAAACCTCACATCTACTACCGCACGGGTGTTACTGCTTACCATGAACAGTGTACCACCATACTCAACAACATTTCATCTGTTTGCCTCATGTTTTTCCTATTCACCAAACCGCAGCCGCCATGTGCCATAATGTCCCTGTATATATAAAGACCCTGCCCTGCCATCCAGAAGCGATAGCCCGATGGAAGAGAATACTCCTCCAAACACAACCTTCAGCATCAACACACACACACACACACACACACACACACACACACACAAACAACCAAGAACACGAAAACACGGAAACAATGTGCTGGTTTCATAGCCCTCGACACTCCTGGTGCAACTGCACCGACCCCGGAGCGCGCGATAAGAAAGGCAAGCTACTTTGCCCGCACCACATCCATCTCCGGGACGACATCGGCCCCGTCGTGGCCTTCAACTACCCCCAGAGGAAGGCGATCAAAGAAGCGGTCCGGGCCGTCCCTCCCGCGAGCGCTTCCTGGGTTCACTGCTCCTCGTACCGGAACGTGTTCGCCCAGGCCGGGTACGAAACGCTTTGCCCTAAGACCATCAGCGACGGGCCGCACGGCCACAGGACCTATTTCGAGTGTGACGGCCTCTGCGAGCACTGCTGCGAGCCCGGCCAGCCGGGCGTCGCCATGCAGCTGGTCCCTCTGCGGGAGAGGAAGGGCACCGACGCCATCGTGCTGAGCAACGCCGGCCGGGGGTGGCAGGAGGTGATCGCGCGCACCGCGTACTGCCTGCTGGACGGCAACGAGCTCGATCCGGAGCTCTACGAGAGGATCTGGCAGAGCGAGCATTCCCGCCACGGGGACGGAAAGGGGGTCTATGTGGACGTGGTGGATCGGCGCATCGGAGGCCGCTGGCAGATCGTCCCCGAGGAGTCCGTCGTCTATCTCATCCCTAGGGATGTCAGCGAGCGCCCGAAGCCGAGTTTTGTTGAGGTTACGGCCAAAGAGGCGGCGAAGGTGGCTGCGGCCGGGTGGAAGGGAATCAAGGAGCTCACCAAGGCGGCGAGCGGTTATGTCATGACCAAGCTCTGAACATGAGGTTTTCGGAGCTTGAGTTGTTATCGGGGAATCTCCATACAACCCCTATTCACAGCACATATTTCACTCCCTATTCACAGAACATATTTCTGGGGCTCGGTAAAATGAGCACGTATCTACTTCGTATGGGTTGGGGGGGCGGGGCGGCGTTTTGATGTTACGCAGGGAACAGCATACTTATCCATACTCTTTGCACCTGCATTGTCGCTCGGGAGGACTAATTTACGGCGGCTTGTCGTGACGGGTTTGCCTTCAGGCAACTACTTACCCGTTGTTCTTTAGCAAGTATGCGGGTCCGGTTATTTAAACCAGGACTAATTAATTACTAGAGCATTGATTTTCGGACTTTTGATCACCAACTTGCAATGCGCTTCTACGGTTGACTTATGAATGTGAAATGTGACAGCCCAGGTAACCTTTCGACTTGCAGATGGTGCTAGGCGTCTCTCATCCCTAGCAATTTTAAGTTGATTATCGATGAAACTTGATCGTGAATGCCTCGATCAAGTGAGACTCGGTCAACGCTAGACTTTGGTGGGTGGCTAATAAGGTTAATTAGTGACTACTTTAAAAGTTGTCACACCGGACTATGTGGCATGGTGTTTAAGTGTTGAACCTCGGCAAGATTGGAAACGAAGGGCAAATGGATAGGGGATATTGATGAGAATTCGAGCGATGGAGCCTCTGGAGAGTCGGATCACCTGACCAGGTCGTCCTATGTATAACCAGGATTGCCAACAATGATATCCATAGACCAGCAGTAAGTGGCGCATGTTGCAGTGCATAGAAGTTATCATGCTACTCCCGGCCACTCATCATCTCCTCGCGTATCCTCGCATCACACACCCCCGGATACTCACACCGGCAGCCAATCTCGTTCCCCCGCCTAACCGTGCGCATCGTAATCGAGTATCTCCCTTGTCTCTGTACCGTCTGGCCATCAATGACATCCGTCTTGCGCGGCCTGATGCCGTGCGTGTAGCCATACCGCGAAGCGCCCGTCATCAGGAGCAACGAGCGGGGCGGGAGGAGCAATTCCCACGAGGGGTGCGTCTGTTCCTCCGCTCTGTCCTCCTCTTTTTGGCTCTGCTCCGCCCCGCCACCTGTTGGTGGCGGAGAAGACCCTGATACCCTCTCGGCGGTCTCCGACGCGCCCTGCTGCACCGCCGCCGCCGACCTCTTGGGCAAGCGCATCTTGCGCGCGTCGTTCGGGCCCGACATCCGAAACACCACGGGCACTGCGCTGCCAAACGAGAGGCTATAGAGAGCCTCGCCAAACATGGAATGGGTGTCAACGTGCGGCGGGATTCCGGCCCCTGGCGGGTAGTACTGGATGGTGAACTGGTCGGGGAAATAGTCCTGTATGGGAAGCCGCGGGAGGAAGTCGGTGATGTAGGAAGGCACCGGGGTAAAATTTGTTTCTGAGGCACCAAAGGTGGTGTAGTCAAAGTGGTAGCCAAAATGTTGACTGATACGTTTCTTGCCGTTGAGCTGTGGATTCGGCTCGGCCGCGTGAAACGCTGCGATCATGGTTGCTTCTTCGAATTCAGTGATGAAGTCGTAGATCAGGGTTAGACCGATATCATCCCACCGCAGAATGTTTGGATTTGTAGTGTCAACGGTGGGAGTGGGTGGTTGTGCTTGAATGACTGCCATGGTTTGTCTAATTGATTTTACTGTTCAGATTCAGTTCTGGCTCGCGTTCATTGTATGACTCGAATCATGAGGTGGGTGAATGTAACAGGATGCTTATGTAATGATTGCCGAATGGACTTAAGGGTTAGGGGCAAAGTCCGAATAAGGTACCGTAGTGATCATAACTAATCCAGCTACGGTAGTAATAACAAGACATCTCTGCCTTTACTAGAGCCAATAATCTCCTTTGGACATGATGCAGGACGGCATAGTGAAATGGTGCAGAAACACACATCTACACCCACATACCCACCAAAAACAAGGGGGAGGGCAAAGACGGCCAAATGCCAGACAGACAAGATAGACAAGACAGGCCAGGCGACACCACCACAAATCAGGTCCCTGCAGCCTAAACAAGGTCAAAACAACATGTGCAGATAGAGCTCCCTCTGGTCAGAGGGAGACCGCTTTGTACGCAAAGAAAGCTCGTCAATTGAGCCTGCAATAGGTATGCAAAGAGTAGTGAATAGATAGTCCTGTTTAAGGGGCAATGGTCAGGACGGCCCTTAGGTACGTATGGTGCAAAAGAAAAATGGGCCTACGGCAAGTTCCAGCGCCCCGAACGCCATCCCGGTAAATGTGGCCATCAACCGGAGCAACTGCAAAGTGCAATACGTGGTGATGTCTAGCCCGGACGAAGAACATTAACTGGCGAACACCCGGCTCCGCGACCTGACGAAGCGAGGGCACGACACCCAGTTCCGCAAGGGGGTTGTCCCCTGGTTCGGTGGCGTACATGGTTGCCATGACGGCCATAAAGGCCTGGATTTAACTGAGCTTCAACTTGTGCGAGGATACAGCAGTGTGGTTAAATCGATGTGTCATGGCTGCCAGACGGCACATTGAACCAAAAGATGCATGTACTGAGCTGAGAAGCCAGGCCATGGTGCATGTTCTCCTTGAGTAATTATGAGCATCCGCCATGACTGGACCAACTTGCTACACGGCTAAGATCACTTAGATACTTCTCTCGCGGCAGCGTTGAATTTCTGCCGGGGTATGGAAACCAATATTAGGGAACAGAAAAACCAAGGTATTCGGAAAAGACGCACGGCAGCATTCATGAATGTCATCATTTAAGACAAGCGGCCAGCAGCTATCCCTGCTTTCTCACACATTTGGCGCCCAGAAAAAACTGGAAGATACCTAGGGTACCTTGTGTTCTGACTGAGTTCTCGCAGCTCACCTCGATAGAATGGACGTCGCATGCCTCCCTGCTATTACGAGCCTGCTCATCTGACAGAACCTGGGCCAGGAGACTGCGGAGAGCATCATGGAATCACCTGGACTTTCAGGGATAGGCTTCCCAGAAACTGGACACCACATCAGTCCCAATGGGAGGCATTTGTACATTTATGTGAGACACATAGCTTGACGCTCTTATACTGCTTGTTAGACATTTCACTGTGATGTCGCGTTCGGCGGATGGCACCAACATTTGTGTCAATTGGCGAATCTAGGGACTACTAATAGACTTCCCACAATCTATCACCGGCCTTATCGCCCCGGTGACGATTCTTTGATGTCTGCATGGTCATGGTGGTCCGACAAATGTTGTTACAGGCCGTCAAGCCATAAAGTGTTCCAACAGCGCCATAGAGGCAACAAGGCAGCAAACGCGTCATCATGCAAAGGAGGCAATTTCGATGCGTTGGCACGTGCTGATGGCTCGCATGGCTATCATTGGTGATCAGGACAGCCCGGTCTCGACTCAGTTTCCCCCTGCATGAACGTTTGGGGCGCCAGAGGTCACGGACAGAGATACGTCGATTGTGATATATATCGGGGATATTGCATCGGTGGCTTGCAGTTTGCGTGTCAACTAAGGCCGGGCTGGCGCATTTAAGCGCATCCTAATTTATGTGTACTTCATTTCCCCATGTTCTCAGGGGCAACCAAGCGCGGATGACGTCGTGGCTATCCCACACATCATCCTCGAGGTGAGGCCAGAAGTTGTCAGCACGGGGCATCAGTTCCTTCTGTTCCTTGACTCCCCCTTGTCTTTTTACTAGCCTCCTAGTCCTTTGTAATTATATTTTAGCTCTCCCTGATTCATCCATCTGACGCCACGCCATGTCGAAACGTTAACGTCAAGATGGTAAAGTTCCAATGTCTGTAAGTACCTCAAGTTTTCAAAGCCCATATCGCGGTTCACTCAGAGGGAGAACTGCATAATTTCATTGCTCAAGAACGAAAAAAACGGTGCCAGAACTCGGCTTCACATCTCGTGTTCGATGCTCATAAACACGCGAGACTCCTACTTACCTTCTTTCTTTTGCTGGCGCTTCCCGAAAGTTGCTCACCGACTTGGCTTGGTGTGCTTGGCGGTGCCCACATGGCTCAGCTGTTGCTCGACCGGAAAGCCGCTCTCGGACGTGATCAACTCTAGAGCGTTCAGCCCTGGAAGACTTAACCGGGATCCCTCTCCTCTTCTAGTCAAGTGCTGAGTGTACGCCCCACCGGCTGGTGCATAATTTGACGGATGCTGTGCAAGTGCCGGATCCTCCATGCTCCCCTATCCACGCTCGGCAACAACAACAGCAACAACAATAAATTTTGATCATGCGCCAATACTCGAACCCGCAGGCGCCATTAGCTATCCGAAAGGCTCCCCTATTCCTGGTGCCTCACTTGGAAATTTAAAATTGTTTCAAGCGTGCCCAGTAGCGCACAAAATTTTGTCTGTGACTTCTGGGCGTGGTGAGCCTTGGCGCAAGGATCGACAAGCCTCACTGGGGCCTATCAAACGCCACTCCGGCAAACGGGTTAGCTGAATGTGATGACACCGACTGATTGGGATCCACTTGTGAATCATCTAGCACAAGGAAGGATGATCAGCGCCAACAGGCGAGTTATTGCCCTTCTCGGAAAATACGAGAGTGGAGCCAGCACGACTTACACTTATATACTGAGGAGGTTGGGTCTCGAAGCTCTCAGTCGACCAGCCTCGCCCTCTCAGACCTCGCGTGTACCTGCAGATGATTACCTGTTCCTGAATCCAGGTACCCGGTATGCGTCACCAAGGAGCCATCCAGCGGTGGCTGGGCGTTTTGCTCGTTACTCTCGTTTCTTTCTCTCTTGCATCACCCATCATCCCGACTCGCAGTGTCCAAGCACGCAAAACCTTTGAGCTCACCCTAACCTGGGAAGTTTACGCCCCCGATGGACGGGCGCGAGAGATGATCCTGGTGAATGGCCAGTTCCCGGGCCCAACCCTCGAGATCGACCAAGGTGACGAGGTCGAAGTCATCGTGCACAACAACCTGCCGTACAACAGCACGGTGCACTTCCATGGTACGTGCTCGAATTGCTGGTGTCTTGTGATAGCCAAGCTAACACCTAGTCAGGCATCACGATGGCCCTCACCCCCTGGTCTGATGGCGTCCCTGGATTGACACAGCGCCATATCCAGCCCGGAAGGTCGTTCAACTACAAGTGGACGGCGACTCAGTACGGCAGTCACTGGTACCACGCCCACCAGCTGGGCCAGCTCGACGATGGTCTATACGGAGCCATTATCATCCACCCCAAAAACCAGCCCAAGCCGTTCAGCCTCATCACGGCGGACGAGAAGTCCCTGCGGGCTATCGAGATGGCAGCAGCGCACCCTCAGCCGCTCTTGCTCGGGGACTTCAGGCACACGACGTCCTACGAGATTCACCGGATTACCAGGGAGGCCGACATTGAGCTGACGTGCTACGACTCGATCCTGTTCAACGGAAAGGGCAGCGTCGAGTGCTGGTCGCCTGAGAAGATCAACTCGTTGCTGACGCCACAGCAAAGAGGAATTCTGCAGGCGGGCGGTGCCACAAACTTTACTCCCAAGGGGTAGGTTGTAACAAAAGAGCCCCCTCGGTCGGAGGTGATAACTGACGCGCAGTAGATGCATCCCTCCCGAGGTCATCGCCGACGTGCTTGCGGCTGGAAAGGAAACCGATGTATCAGCAATCCCACCCGAGATCTTTGACGTGTGCATTCCTAGCACGGGGCCCAAGGAGGTCATCAGCGTCAACAGGACAAAGTGCGAGAAGCGCAAATGGGTCGCCATTGAAGTCATTGGTGTCTTTGGCCTCCTAACGACCAGCTTCTCCATCGACGAGCTGCCCATGTACGTCTACGCCGTCGACGGCGAGTACATCGAGCCTCAGCTGGTGCACGCCATCACCGTGACCAACGGCGACCGGTACTCGGTGCTTATCGACCTCACCAACGCCCAGCCGGGCGACTACCCCATCCGCGCGGCCTCGGTCTCCACGGTCCAGCTGATGGCCGCCACGGCCACGCTCTCGTACCACATCGAGAATACCGACAAGGCCCCCATCACAGACACCACGCCGTACATCCTCGACAACGGTCTGGCTGCCTCCCCCGCGACGGTCTTCTTCTCTCAGCTCGCCCAGCGGCAGTTCAACCCCACCGAGACCCTCCCCCCCCCTGGCAGCTACAGCCCCGCGGCGACGTACAAGCTCATCATGCGCATCTCGGGCAACACGTACGAGTGGGCTCTCAACACCACGTCCCTGCCCTCGTATCACACCGACGCGCACACCAACAACCTCCCCGTCCTTCTCTTCGACCCCGAGCCGTACCGCATGGACAACCACACCATCACCACCACCAACAACACGTACATCGACCTGATCTTCATCTCGGCGACGGCGCAGCAGCCGGCGCACCCGATCCACAAGCACGGCAACAAGATGTTCCTGCTGGGCTACGGCGCGGGCACGTTCCCGTGGGCGTCGGTGGAGGAGGCCATGGGCGAGGTGCCCCAGGCGTTCAACCTGGTCGACCCGCCGCACCGCGACGGGTTCGCCACCCGGCCGGCGGGCACCGGCCCGCAGTGGATGGCGGTGCGGTACCACGTCTCCCAGCCGGGCGCCTGGCTGCTGCACTGCCACATCCAGGGCCATCTGCTGGGCGGCATGTCGGTCATCATCCAGGACGGCATCGACGCCTGGCCGACGGTGCCCCAGGAGTACTTGGAGTATGCATGAGTGTGGTCAACTCGCACCTAGGTGGATTGATGCCTAGCGTTTATTCTTAGTGTATAATGTTTCACTTTGGAGGGAGGGTTTTTTTTTTTTTTTTTGGCAGTTGTATTCTACATTGTGTTAAATACCCCCCTTATATTCTTAATGTGTAACACTAGGGCAGCAATGCAATTTCGGAGCGAGATATTCATCTGTTTACACGCCGGTGTCTCTTGGTATATTACTACAAAGTCCCGAACGATGTGAAACTTAGATTAGGTAGCTAACAGTCAATCAATCGTGTCCTTGCACTGGGGATTGGCATTTGAGGTCTTGAGGTGGTTGGTCTAAAGCACTACAAGAGTAACACAACTTCGAAACATTGAAAGCCCTGGGTGTCAGGTGGGGGGGACGGGAATGGGGAGTGGGGGTGGGGGAGGGGGAGGGGGAGGGAAGGGTGTTTAAGGTATATAGATAAGCTTTGGGTTGCAGGTTTCCAACAGGAACCACTACAGCGCATCGAGCAACTCTCTGTGGTGTAGTGGTTCACTCTCTGTGGTGTAGTGGTTCCGGGAGGTGCGGCTTCCGATAACCTCTGGTTGAGCGGGAATGCTCCCAGACTGTCGCCGGGGGCACCTCCCATTTTTTGGAGCCCACAGGTTCGACCCAAAGATCAAACAGCGCCCCTGATTCTTTTAGCTTCTCGCACGGCACTCATTTTCTCTCCGACGTGGTTACGACAGTAGGTTGCAGCCCACGGCCAACTTTAGGTGCAAGAGCCTCATATTGATGACTAAGGTATTGTACCTTTGGCAAGCTTCGGTACTACGTCATTAACAGTTCATTTTCCAAAATTCTCGCAGCTCTTCTCATTCGCTTCATTCTGGTTTTTTTTTTTCTTCTTTTGTTTCATTTCTATCAGTACCTATTCTCCGCCTAGAACGTCCATTGGCGTATGGTAAAAGGCTCTAGGGCAGCCAGACGGAAGTTCCAGAACTGGAATTACTCCTTGACAAATCATCACTGCTTAGGTAAGTACACCAAGTTGGTGTTGTAAAGGCTTTCACCTGCTCTTATCCAAAGATCCCCATTCATAATTAAGGCCCATCATCAGTTCCTAATGCATGATTTCGCGTAGTAGCTCCTCCTCAAACCCCAGGGGTATATTTGAACCCACAAAAAGTACTAACAAGAAGGCTGCGCCCAATGCAAAGACCGTTCAGAATCCGGGTGCCACCAGTGGCGACCCAACGTTACTCCAAGCGCGTTCCCAGCGCGTTTCATTCCAATTCCGCCCTAGATTACGGGCACTCAAGGCCTGGGTATCACAGACCGTGCTCGGTAAACACCTGAGACGGCAACCACACCATTTCCCTCAGCCCACCTACCCTAATCTACTCCTTTCTCCTCATCCTAAGGCATCTCGGGGATATTTTCATTCGTTGGCAGCTCATTCCGATCCCCAAACTCGGGCAACTCGCTCGCCCGGTTCGGGCTCCCCATCTCCCTCGGTTCCGGCGGGAGAGCCGTATCGTCGGTTTCCGTCGCCCAGTTCGCCTCGCCCATCCCGCTGCCCTTCCCGACCGATCCGTCCCGGCTCCCCAACACAGCCGAGTCCGTCGAAGAAGAAGCCGCCGCGGCTTTTCCCTCCTCGTCCTCCGCCGTCTTCTTCCTCCGGCGCAGGATCCAGAGCCCCACCGCCTCCGCAGCAATCAGCAGCACGCCGACCGAGACGCCCACCCCGATGCCCGCCTGGGCGCCCGTCGACAGGCCCGACGACGCGGTATCCCCGGCGCCCTCGTCGGCCGTCGTCGTGGTATTGGCGGCCGGCAGCGGGCCGGCGGGGTCCCAGTTGCCGTTCCGGTAGCGGGCCTCGACCAGCCGCCCGCCGCTGAGGTAGTACAGGCGGATGGCGTTCTCGCAGGGGTCGCTGGCGACGGCGAAGTCGGCGTTGGGCTCGTCGGCCAGCGGCCAGAACTCGCCGTCCTGGTCGGACTGCGCGCCCCACTCGCCCTCGGTCGCGCCCCCGGCGAAGGCCGCGACCGAGTGCGGCGCGCGGTCGGTGCCGATGTAGAAGACGTGGCGCGTCAGCCGCCCGTCGACCGCGATGCCGACCGCCTTGGCGTTGCCGTCCCAGGCCCAGAGCCGGAAGGACGGGTTGGACGAATTTAAGTTGTCGTAGGGGAGCGAGGTCGAGTTGGACAGGTTGGTGCTGTTCTTCTCCCGAAGTAGGGTTGGGAAGGTTGCTTGGAAGAGGCGGCGGCTGGGGTTAGTTTCGGTGTTCTTCATTTTGTCTCATTGCCTGGCACCCGAGGAGCCTGATAGCATCCACTTACAGATGTGCCATGCCCCGTCAGTGTTGAGGCGCATGAGCTCCATGTTGGCATCATCCTTCGGGGTGACGACTGTGATGTTCCGGACCCCCAAGGACATGGAGTGGATTGCCATGTTAGATCGGCAGGTGTCTGTCGACACGGTTCCGTCATAGGTCCAGTCCTCGATTGCGTTAAATCTGAGGGACTGGAGCCTGTTGGATCGGTCATGAAATAAGACGCGGTATCCTTCCCGCGCGCCAAGTAGGGCTACCGAGAGGCCGGTCTGAGCATGCGGGGCCGGGGTTCCAGATCGATCCGAGATAACTAGACTCTTCATATGCCAGTACCTGCCCGTCCGGAAGTCGCATGTGTAGACGGCGTTAACAATCTCATCGTTGTTGTTCTGGTAGAACAATGAGGCCCACGTGGTCATCCCGTCGAACCAGCCCGTCGCCGCCAGCGAGGTGCCAACCTTGGGCGCGTACGTGGTCTCGAAGGCGAGCGGGGGGTCGGCGGGATAGAGCGGGGTGTTGTTGCTGTGACATAGACTGTAGGTAATGAGCCCGGTTGAGGTGTTTTGCATGGCGAATGACGGGCCCATCTCGGCCCACCAAGCTGCCATGGAGCTGCACATGGACGGTGTGGGCAGCATCGATAGCATTGCCCACAGGAGCAACCACGGCCGCTGGGTTGGGGACTTGGCCATGCTGCCGGCACCGAGAATCTGCAACATCAGGCGCAGCTTAGGACGGGTGGCTCGAACGAGTACTACTGCCAAGGGACTGGAGTTAGACAGTGTTCAGTCAGAGAGTAAAGAGGTTGCAGAAGGAAGCTCACGAGGAGAAATAGCATCACCCGGTGGAAGTCTAGCTCGGCGGTAGTTTAAGTCTCGATTTTACCCCCGGGGAGGCCCATCCCGTACGGCCTCCATGTCTAGAGAGAGGGCATGAGCTGGCCGGAATATCGCAGCCTGGCCGGCCAAGACGGGTCTCAAGACTTTGTCGGCCGCGCGAATTCAACGTCGGCAGTCGTAGAGGTCGGGGGTGGCGCGCCGAGGGCTTCCCCGCTCAGGGGCCCGGCACCATCATGACCGACCACCAGCAGCATCACAAATCGGACAGAGACGCCGGCAGAAGAAGCATGGTGGGGATGAGTTGCATTGACGAGATGCCAGATTTACAGAAACACGGCGGCGGGGTCTCTGGCCATGATTGGCGCAACGATAACATGTCCCGCCACTGCGGCAAGATTTTCAAGATCTCGCAGCAGAGAGCAGTAGTAGTGACCTCCGGGGGGGTTCCGAGAGACGATCTCCTCTTCAATAGGAATACAAGTCGGTGCAACCCCCCCTTCCACCTGGCATGGACGAGAACCGTGGGTTCCGCATTAACGTCCAGAGCGGCAGCTATTCCGCGATGATCGCGACCAACAGGCGGCCGTCGAGCCTTGCTGAGAGAATCGATAATGCCCTGTCAAGCCGCCAAGCTCGCGGGAGAGGAAACGGGCCGGTGACATCCCACGCACGGAACCTTTTCTCGAAGTCGCATCGCAGCTAGAAGAGCTGTAAGCTGACTCATGCCCAACACATCTACAGGCGGTCCTACTATCGAAGCTCGGTCAGTGGGCGGCTCGCGGTGTCAGCCCCTCCTCTTTGAACCTGGTTGTGCGGAAGACGGTGAATGAGGTCGTAATTAATCAATTGAAGGCAACACTACCAATGGCCTGCACCTCACAGTGCCGGCTACTCGTTCGGCCTAATTAGTGCCCAATATACTCAGCTTCCACTTACCATTAAGAGCGAGATCCTATACAGGCTGTGGTGCTTGCCAGACGAACGCTTGGAGGGCTGTCCGGG
Organism: Madurella fahalii; assembly: GCF_045866475.1. Classification (NCBI taxonomy): domain Eukaryota; kingdom Fungi; phylum Ascomycota; class Sordariomycetes; order Sordariales; genus Madurella; species Madurella fahalii. Next base: position 8,951,689 of record NW_027263972.1, on the reverse strand, counting down.
TATCCCTTTCATCCTTTCAACGAGATGAAGACCCCGACGCGCTGATGAGAAACTGGACAGGAAAAGATAGCTTACTCCGTTGCAGTTTTTGATCGTACTATAGTTTTTCAAGTCATCATACTCGATGGGGCTTGCATACAAATCTAAACCTGAATCTATCTAAGCCCGGTACCTTCCCAGCCATTTAGAACTCCGCTACAGAGATCAGAGTGAGGAAATAATATTAGTAAACTGGCATCCATGGCCATTCAATGGCCCAGAGAACGGGAAAGAAAGAGAGAAAACATCCAACGCCACAACGCTGCAACGCTGCAACCCAAACTCCACGCTAAACTTTCGTCGCAGAAACACTCGGCTCTTCAACATTGATTATAAAACTCCGAAGCACCTCGTTCCCCACCTCGATCGCATCCCTCCTGCTCACGGTACTGCGAACCAACAGATGAGCCACATACGTCCTCGCCCCGTCGGTAAACAACGAAATGGCCTCCCCGGGCCGGCAATAATCAACGCCGAGCACGATGCTGCCAGCCAGATCCGGACGGCGGCGCTTCAGCTCCTCGCAGGGCGCCAGCCCGGACGTCCACCTCACAATCCCTTCCTTGGGCGCGGGCACATAGATAAGCCGCGACCAGTACTGGGCTCCGTGGGTCCTCTCCCCGGCACCATGATCGAACGGTCGAGCCGCCAGCCTCAGCCTGTCGGCGTCCCCGACCGCGGCAAGCATATGCACCGCGAAGAAATCGACCCCGTAGGTGTGCCTCGACGGCACGGTGACGCGGTAGCCCGGCGGGCGAGCATTGATCTCCAGCAGGCGACACGTCGGCTTCTCGGGCGGCGGCGCGGTCTCCTTCCGGACCAGGTCGATGACGCCGTCCCCCACGTCGCGGTACTCGCACCTCGAGTTGACCATCCTCGCCTCGACGTGGAAGATGCCGGTGCGGAAGCCCAATCGGACGAGGATGTCCCGCAGGGTGGACCTGGCGATCTCCTGCTCGTCGGCGGGGAGCGCGGACGGGAGGGTCAGCGCCTCGGGCGAGAAGGTATCGTCGACGGTGGCGTCACGCGAGTCGGCTCGGCACGGCGGCTCGTCGGCAATCTCGCAGAAGAGAATCTGGCCGTCCAGAAGCACAAAGTTGACGTCGATTTCCGGACCCTCGAAGAAGGGCTCGATGACGGCGGCGCTGCCGTGGCGGGAGGTGGCTTTGCGCACGGCGGCGGCGAGGTCCTCGCCGCTGGACACCTTGGAAACGCACTCGGAGCTCCAGCCCTTTGTGGGCTTGACGATCATGGGGTAAGTCGGCGTGAACGCGGGCTGTTGGTTGTTGGTTGTCGTACTGAACAGGGCTTCTAGCTCCTCAACGCTAGATACCCTTGCTGTGTGACCCGGAGAGTCTTGCAGGAGCCGAGAGCGGTATTTGTCGACGGATGTTTCGAAGGCCGATACCGGGCTGGCTGGCAGGCCCAACGCTTCGGCGACTTTCGCAACTGCAACAAAAAAGTTATCGGAAAGCGTGAAGACGCCGTGGATTGGCAGGGGGTAACTGGCAATCGAGTTGATTATGCGATCGACAACCTCATCATCCTCCGTCATGTCGGTGACGAGAAAAGCCTCCCGATGCATCCTGTTCTCTTCAGTGTCGGCCTGGAGCCAGTGGCCTTCCTCGTCGACGATTACCAGGTCTAATCCCAATGCTTTCGCTGCACGGTAGACGGGTCCACCGGCAGTGATATTGGGTCTACCTCTGATCAGCGCGACTCGCTTACGGGCAATGGGCTGCGAGATGAGCCAAGGCGCATTGTTCAGGCGGTCTCGGAGCTCGTGCGTCAGTCCCAGCAGGTGGCGCTGGAGGTCTAGAATGGATACAGAAGCATCTAGGTCGGCCCATTGCACAATGCCCGCAGCTTGATCAATTAGACTGGCTAGGCCTTCCTCGGAATTAACGACAGAATTCGATTTGAAGGCTGTGTACTTCTTTAGAGAATTGACGGATTCGTGGATCTTCGAGATGGCAAAAGGGCAGTCCTGAAGACGGAGGCGGAGGAAGTCGGAGCGACTGGCGTAGCCGTCTACGGTGGGGAGAATGGCGGTAAAGACGGAAACGCCAGCGGCAGCCCAGTTGGCAGGGCCGAGGCCGACATTGCCGAGAGCGTCGATAAGACGAGTCGGGGTTTCTGAGGCTGACCGGTGCCCAATGTTGCCGTTGATGCCGTTTGTCCCGTTGGTGCCATTTGCACCATTGGCGCCATTCACACCGTTGACACCGTCCACGCCATTGCTACCGCTAACGCCGTTGCGCGTGGGGGCCGGACCGTACGAGCTGCGCAGCGAAGACGGGAGGAGGATAACGTGGGCAATGGAGTAGAGGTCGCAGAGCCGAACAACCTCCCAGAAGAAAGGACGACAGGAGCAGCTGTCTAATAGCAGTTCACGTTAGTAACATATTCCAATCCCATATGGAAGACGTCGGTCCCGCATACCATTTAGCGGCGTGGGTGAACCCTCCCAAGAAAGCGAGATCGGATCTGAGAACGAGCCGAGGGCAACTTTCGACGACCGAGTGGTCACCTGGCCGGGAAGCACCCCCACGGCCATGGCGGGTTGAGTTATGATGATTGGGCAGTGGTCGCGGCCGTGATGGTAATCCGGAGGGATAGCGTGGGTGGCACCGTCAGCCAAGCAGGTGGTAATTGTAGGATTAGGCTGGGGGAGAGTGGGATGTCTGCTCGCGAGGTTGAGACTGTCCCCAGGAGCGATGCCCAGCACTAAGTAAGTATCCGTGAGGGATGGCAGAGGAGAAAAACGAAGTTGGGTGTGTTGGGGAAGGTTGTGAGCCGGGGACGGGCAATCTTGTCTCGCTTTGTAACTTGTAAGTTGCACGTCGCTCACCGCTTCGGGCGGGAACGGGATGGTGCAGCAGCAGGACCAGAGTGTGCGCCATCGGGACAGCCGTCTCCGGAATTAGATGACACGAGACTTGAGACGGCGGGACCTGGCGGGGATTGGCAGATGACTGGTTGATTGAGCCGGAGATTGAGAACCTTGATGGGAACCCCAGCAGATGGATCTGATAATCTGATAAAAAGACATGCCGGTCCGCTGGACCCACCGGGAGGGCCCCTGGAACCGCCCAAGGCCGCCTTTGGTCCGCTTGACCGTTTCTTTGCCTGCGGCTTCGGAAAAGAACCCTGCGGGCCAGGGAGCACCTTGATGGCCCAATACGGCCAAGCGAGCCAACAGAAGCAACAGCAAGCAGCCTTTGCGGACCCGCGAGGCCCCGCGAGGCCCCGCGCCGCAGACGAAGTCATCTCAGAAAAAAAGGGCGCGTGGCATGGAACGCAAGGCAGGGCGGAAACAAGCAATATACCAGCCCCAGATGGCCGTAACTGGCTGTAGATATAGGTAGACTGGATGTCGCTGCCAGTGTTGTTTTGCTGCCTCACTGCTGTCTCGGTGTTCGTGTTCACCTTGCTTTACCTTGGCTTACCTCGGCTTACCTTGGCTCGCCCTTTCTCGCCGTCCCGATCTGGCCTGCGCTTTCATCTGCTCGAGCTTGCCGCGTAAGCTATCTTTTACGTGTACTGTGCCGGTCTCCTGACACCTGTCCCGAGAACTCACGGCCCGAGCCCTCCCCTTCAAATACCCCGAGCCTCGAGCCTCGGCTGCCCGAGATCCAAGGCAGCCACTCTCTTGCTCTTGCTATCATGTCTCTCCTCTCTTCGTTCTTGCGCCTGGGTGGCCCTCCCAGAAAGATGGACTCTAGTCCCTGCGCTTTCCAAGATTCCCTCACCATTGTCGAAAAGGCCGATGTTGTCCAGGACCAGCTAGCCGATGCCCGGTCAGAAAAAATCCAGCGCCTTGTCCGGAGCATTGCCGATACGCATTCAGAGCTGCTCAAGCTCCCGCATTTGAGGCCGGGGAAGGCCATCAATAAACTACTGGGGAATCTTGTCTCGATATGCTCCGAGATCCACGACCGGGGTATCGTTGATAAGGTATGCAGGCTCCAAATGCTGACGGTCATGAGGGATAGCGACTAACAAATGCCGCCAGGTGCTAAGCCATGCCCGTGTCCAAGCTGTGCTCCCTTCGCTACGGCAAATCTGCGCCGAGTCAGAATCATGCCTCGAGCTGCACTGGGCAGAGCACATCCTAGACGGCGAGGGGGCTGATGAGGTCTTGAAGCGCCTCAAGAGCTTTCCATACTATGAAAACTACGAAGAACTTACACGCCTAGAGCTCTGCGCCATTCTGTCAGCGACCAAGACAGCCCCGAGGAGGGTTGCCTTCATCGGCTCGGGGCCGCTGCCGCTGACGTCGCTCTGCCTCCTGAACTCGCTGAAAAGCGATACGCTGGTCAGGAGCATGTTGCCACTGGGCTCCGACTCGGCAAAAGATGGCGTGCCAGTCGTGCTCAACGTCGACTGCGATGAGGCTGCTATCGCGGCATCGCTAAGTCTGTGCATGGCTCTGGGCGAGCCGGGGCGAGGCATGGAATTCATTTGCGCCGAGGCGACATCGTCGGCCAGAGATCTGGTGGAATTCGATGTTGTCTACATGGCCGCTCTGGTCGGCGTATCTCAGCTCGAAAAGGAAGCCATCATCCTCCACGTGGCCGAGCGAATGAGAAAAGGAGCACTGCTCGTTGTGCGGAGCAGTTGGGGTCTCAGGACGTGCCTTTACCCCGAGGTGGACTTGGCAACGGAGAATCTCTTGAAGCGCCTAGAGACGTGCGTCGTGGTGCACCCATATGGCCAAGTCGTCAACTCGGTCATTGTCGCAAGGGTTAGGGGGTAATACTGGGGATAGAGAGGGGTAGGATCAGGGTCCGGTTGCATTGCACGCCATCCAGTGATACCCATTAGCCAATTGGCTGGGTTCGGTATTGCACGGCCAGATAGATTATTCTCGTTGGCCGAAATCGGTAGTGACCTTACATCTCAATTAATTTATTCGTCATACCACTTTGCTCTCCCTGGCAACTGTATGACGGACGTCGAGTACACGGTCACGATATGGATATCCCAGACAACACGTTGCCGAGTTTGCCAAACCAATCAAGATAATCGTCTGGAAGCCTAGGGTAGGGACATATGACCCAGGATTTCTTCCTCAGCCTTATACACGTAAGCACACGGAGGAACTCGGTCAGCCGTGGGATGCTGCGAAGAGGGGTACTGGTCTTTCGGCTGTGGCCCGTCCATGGTGGTGTGCGGGCGGCTTACTGCCTTACCCTACCCTCGGAAACATCCCAACTCTAATCTGCGGGGCAGCGTCACTTTTGTCCGAGTGACCCTTAGACGGGCGGCGTTTTCTAAGAACCAACATACAAAGATTGGGTAAGATATCGACCCCCAGGAGTGCAACCGACAACAGCCGGTGCGCCGCTGAGGGTCGGTTTTTGGGGGATACGAGTTGCGGCTGGGAGAACCGCCGAATCACGGCTGGAGAAACGAGACGGAATGGGATGATATTGGTATCGTGACCATGGATCGTGCTCTGCAGCTCCGACCGTGGCGCGGATACGAGACGAACATGATCTGCGGACTACTACACCCTCACCGGAAATGGCGGCTCGCGGCTGCGTATTGAAATATCATGATAGACGCAACGTTGAATTCCGAAGTGCAAACTCACCAAGGAGGGCTCGGCCCAGCCGGATCTGTTTACTGGCGAGCCCAAGCACCAGGTAGAATCGTGTCTATTCTTAGATTATAGGAATATGTGATGCTAACGTGACTGTTGGAGATGACCGTGGGCATCTCGAGGCCAAACATATAAACCGCCGGTATCCATGGTTCCCTCCGACCTAAGTTCCCTCTCATCATCACCATCGCCAGGCTCATCAGACTTACAACCAGCGACAGAACCAAACAATCAATCGACCACCCTGCCACTTATACCATCACGAACCCGAAGACACCAAAAGAAACAACCATCAACATGATTGCCAGCCTGAAAACCCTCCTTCCGCTCCTCCTCGCTCCCTTGGCCCTCGCGGCGCCGCAACCCGAGAACCTGAACCACACCCCCCGCCAAGCCGTAGGAGAAATCCTCCCCACGCGCATCATCTCGCACGACCTCGCGTGGCAAGTCCCCAACATGTGCCTGCGCCCGGGTGCGCGGCCGTCCGCCCAGCGGCGGATCGAGTCGGGCAACGAGGCCGGCCGCTCCATCCTCTTCACCTTCACGTACCCGGCGGCAGCGGCCAGCCGGCAATGCTGGCTGGAGCTGGCCATGGTGCCGCCCACCACGGTGGTGCCCAACCCGGGCGCGCAGCTGGACGTGTTCCGGATGTGGGCCCCCGGCAGCTGCGAGGGCGGTGCCACGAGCAATAACCGGGACGTACAGCTGGGCAGGCTGAACGTGCCCGAGAGCGGGACCGCGAGCTGGGGCGTCGTGTACAATGCCCATCTGACCGGCAGGGTACCGTGCCCCGCGCCGGGGACGACCGAGAACGTGGAGATTGCGGCGGTGGGCGAGCCCGGCGAGGTTACCTTCAACGAGGGGACTGGGGCGGGGTTGAGGATTCGGTATGCTTAGCGGGGAGGAGATGTATGAGAAGAGAGAAGACTCGGAAGCGGGGAGAATTGCAAAGAGATGAAGGCTGTGAGCTTAGCACACGTGCCTAGATGGCAGAAATATTACCTAGGTACCTGATCTAGCACTCTTGAATGTTTTCTATGCCAGATCGCAGTTAATCTATCAGAACCCTTTCTTAGCTTGCTCCTCGAGCTCCTTAAGCCCTTGCCGTAAGCCGGTATTTTGACTGCCGGGCCTCTAGAACTTGGCGTGAACCGAAAGTCTAGAGTAGTAGGTAGTAGAACTGTACTTATTTAATCACTCAAAGTACCTATATTAGTACTGGTCACGGCGGAGACGGATTATGATACTAGTCTCACAGCAATACCCACCTTCCCAGTTCCCCTGGCTCGGTTGATATGGATAACAACGGGAACAAACAGTGAAAAATTACAGAGACAGATAGACATCCCATCAATCGAGTCAATTGTGGCTGGGTGGTGGCATGCTTGACGTACCTTATGTATCAGGGAATATTTACCTAGCACCTGTATCTTTTGGCCCAATTTCGTTTAACAGGGGCCAGAAAGCCACACCCCATAAAGCCCATTGTTGGTGCAATGCCTCTGCAGGCCCCCCGATCTTCTATACTATCTTCTCTATCCTGAAGTTGCAGAACTGCACTGCAAAATCAATCCAAAGTAAACGTTACAGTCTGTATAGGCACCTTAATCCTGACCTTAACCCGAAGCCCTAACCTTGAGTCTAAGGCCTGATTAACCCTAATCCTAATGCGGGGAGGCTGGCGACGGCCCTCGCATTCCCCGCGGTTTTCTTTGTGGGAGTCGTGAAGTTGGTGAGAATAAATCGGGTTCAGTGACAGGTGGCTGGACCAAGAGTTTTGGTCCGCCCCGAATAGGTGCGATCAGCGGACCTGGATAACGTCCGGTGGTGGCTGTGTAGGAGGGATGAGAAAACCGGGACCCCAGCGAAATATTCGGCGGTCAAAAGCATGCCATTCTCCCTGCAGTGCCTGCACCAAGGCTACAGCATCATACACCAACCATCCGATCACCAAGCAACGCAGGCCGCTGCATTGAAGCGCCCTCCGATAAAGATGCCGGTTGAACCGGCTGGATACGATGATGTGAACCCGTCAATCGGTGAAAGACGAGGAAGCGGGCCGGCACAACCAAACCACGGACGCCAGGAGCGCGGTAGCTTCAACGCACCAGAGCCGGCCCTTCGTTGCCCCTTTGTAGACAAGCCCCACGAAGCCGCAGTGCCACCAGTACCAGCGCCAAGGGGACTAGCACGGGGATTTAAACTACCAAGGGCAAGGATACGGCCAGGGCTCGCGGCAGCGGCAAAACCAGTGCCAGCGCAGACAGAACCAGTGCCAGGGCCGTACACCTCGATCAGCTACGATGACTCGGGCTACGGTTCTCTAGCAGCCAAGTCGGTAGCGCTGGGTACGCTCAACGCCGTTCAAGAATTGGATGAGCCGGTGCATAATGTGGCAGGTGCATCCCCCGACGCAGAAGCCCAAGATGCACGCACCGTATTCTCGGATGCTGCCAGCCTATGTCAGCACCCAGACGTAGACAAGTACATCACCGCTTTTGCCAACGAGCTCGCCTGTACTATCCCTCCAGAGTTCGATCCAAGCGACCCCAGCGGAGTCTCGCTGGTTTTCGACCGCCTTCTCAAGGAGTTTGCAGTCTGGTTCGGTCACGAGAGCTCTGGTCGTATTCAGCGGCAGTTGATGTATTTGGTCTACAGATTCAGGTGGTTTGTCGCTCAAGTACCTTTCCATGTGCGGCCGCTAATACTGACTGACCCGTCGACGAAATTAGCAAAATCATCAAACGCCTGCAATGTAAGCTGCACGCCCAAGAAGACGCCGAGTTAGAATCGGCCGCAGGGACATGTGGTGGCGACCCTTCACTCGACACAAACCCCGGCATGGGCCTCTATGAAAAAATGCGCTTGATGTGGGACAGAGAGTCAAACACGTTCGGTATCCGCAGCAACGATGACGATCATGACATGGATCAGGCGGCTCCGGATTCCCTCGATGATTTGGATGATCTGCATGATTGCGATGAGCTCGACACCTCCGAGCTTTCCATGTATCACGAGGTCCTAGCGGAGGCTCCGGCGTATCAATGGCTTCAGTCTGCCCTTCGAGTTAGGGGCTCCCTTCGAGTCCCCGGTGCGGATATTGCGGTCGGCTACCACCACATTGGAGACCAGATCATCAAGGCCGCCGGGAACCCCGGGAAATTCAGCCGGAAGGAGGCTAATGAGCTAGGCATGCTTTCATTGTCAACTGGGACCCGTCTATCTTCGCCCAGGAGCAGCAATACGACGCGCCGTTGAGCCGTGTCCTAGCGCACTCCATCACTTTAACGGGCCACGGTAACAACCTCCAGGCTGCAACGTGTGAGAATTATCTCAAGCAGACGTGGCCGGAAACAGGCCCGCAGCTTCTCTCCCTTATCCAGGAAAGTGCTACTAAAGGCGGATCCGAGCGCTGTGAAGGTAGGTTACACCCAACTTCCCCTCAAGACTTTCTAACCCAGCTAATGCGGGACAAACCAGTTCTGTTACGCGATGAAACGCAACTGACCGCGCAATTCCGAGACCACAAACTGGAACTTTACGTTACTGGAAATGTCTTCGCCGTGTCCGAGATCGCGGAGCAGATCTCCTGGATGGCCGCCGCTCTTCGCTCGTCGCCGGTCGGCGAGCAGGCCGCCTACAGCATCACCCGCATCGCTGAGCTGATCATCGGTAGGATCGTTCCTGGTCCCGGCTGAGTCACTACAAATGGCTTCTGCAAAATTGAGTTCGACATAGAAATGCTCCAGGATGCGGAACCTTGCAACGGTGGGCAAGTGCTGGCGTGGAATGTTTAGGAACCCCGTCATCGTCCGGGGCTATCCAATTCCATGCCGGGCCGCGTCCGAGGCCGACACGGGGCTCGAGATTCCGCTGGGAATGATAGCGGCACTGACAAACTGCCAGCAGGTTGTCAACTTCGCCGGCATGACATACCTCAAGGGATTCGCGGCGATGCTAGCCGCCGTCCGCGTGGTTGGCGATGTTGTGTTCTGGCACCTCTGCTACAACCCTGATGGGAAGTACATCTCGTACGAGGACAGCCGCGTCTCGAGAATAGGTGAGGCCCGGGCTCTCTCCATGGGTGCTTTGGAGGGGTGCCGTCATATTGTGGGGTGGAGCGACAATGTCAGGAACGTTGTCGGTGCTCCGGATGCGGACTACGGCATCGAATGGACGGAACTTCCGAGCCCAAACTCGACCCATGTTCTCGAGAAAGTCACCATTTCTGGCTCGGCCATTCCGTTCATCACGCCGGGCGCCAGCTTCCTCGTCGGCGTCAAAGACAAGCCGCTCCACCTGGGCTTTGGCAAGGGCGACGACTACATGGGGAACTTAATGACCATCGGCAAGCGCTACTTCGTCTTTTACGACAGCGAAGAAAGACGTGCCTGGCTTGTCGACGGAGCGAGTGCTGTTCTCCACCTCCTCCGCGCCTGTCTCAAATTCTACGCCGAGGACGACCGTATAAGCGAGTACTTCATGTGCAGCGACGGCGACATCGAAGAGGCGCGTCCTAGCGTAGCCCATACCGGAACCAAAGCTGCCTATGACGTCCTAACAAACATCAACAACCAAAACCTGCCGCTATATCCAAAGAAGTCGGTTAAGTCGGAGGAGAGGACAACCAAGCTCGGAAGCAAAGTCGATGCCGACGTCACGACAATCAAGACGACGGCTTCCAACTTCACGCTCAGAGAGCGGGTCGAGCAAATCTGCCATGTGCTGTTGCAAGCTACAGCCTACCATGACGACATAAGCACGCAGTCCGGTTTCGGGTGGCGTATCAAATCCTCTCTGCGGCACCAGGTTGAGGGGTTCGAGTATGTGTTCCACCCAAGATGCCTGAATGCCGAGAAATCCCACCCATAGTTCCAACTGTCTAACCTTTTTGCATATCAGATTCATGGATGTTGCCACCCGACACGATACCCTGTGGCCCAAGGTGGCCACCATACAGGCCATGAGCGTGGGTTGGGTCCATCTCGTGCGGGCCTTGCGCGCCGTGACGCTTTTCGGTGTCGGCTTTGGCGAGCTATTTCGGCCGGTCCGAAGAAACGGCCAACTACAGGGATGCTGCGGTCCAACCGCCTCGGTGCCCACGGGCAAGGATTTCCTGGCCGTGTACGGGGCTGACTTGCAGGATATGCTGAGGACCGGTTCCAAGCGGAGAAATCCCTGGCGCCTGGTCGGCAATGTCCACTGGCACTCACCAGACAGTGTGGCATTTGAGTCGTGCAAGTGCCAACACACCAGTGCCCAGAAATCGGAAGGTTTTGTCACGCAAGAAAGCAGCGTCGGCAGCAAGCCTAAGCTCCCCGCTAAGCCGGCGAGGTTGAAGAGGTTACGCGGGATGTTTGTACACGGCGACCAATCTAGTAATCAGAAGAGCACAGTCTTGCTGCCGCGGTGCAAGTTCTCCTACCGGCCACATTCCCCCAGCTATACGGCCGAGGTCTGCGGAGCCCGTCACACGTGGTATCCAAGGGTGCGGTGATCTTCGGCCACTGCTGGAAATTCCCTTTGCGGTGGAGCTTGACAAAAGACATCCCGCCAGTCGAAGGCGAACCAGACCCTTCCTCTGTCGACGAGGTGTCTGGTCTGATGTCCGATAGTGGAATTGGCACTAGCATTGACTCTGTCCCAACGCCGACCTCAAGATCCTTATACGGCCTGGGCAGCAATGTTGGGTTCTCCTACAGTGAAGGCTCTGAATCTCCTTTAGACGGGCATCCACAATGGTCGGATAACTCTGATAGTGAGGGGTGCTGAGCAAGCATTTCTAACAATTCCCCAAATTGGTTCCAAGAAACGGCCAATTGACCTCTCGGAAGGAGATGGGCGTGATTCTCGACCCAAGCCCAAACGTGTGGATACTAGTGGGGACACGTCGGAGTCATAGGAAAGGAATCTAAACACCACGGTGTGTGAATGGATATACCTAAATGTATTATTTAGTGAAATGGGAGAGCAATTCCCAAGAGACTTGGGGCCCCCAGCCAGAGGGCGGAACCGTTAGGGCGGCGGCGGCCCGGTTCTCAAGAGACAATCAGGGCGTCGTAAAAGTGGAACTTCATGTCCACAACACGTTTCTGAGCCTCCTGGTTGCCGAGTGCATTGACAATATAAATTCCAGTAGGATTCATGTGAAAGCGGCCTTCGTTATGTCTTCAGTGGTGCTCCAGGAGCAAGCACTGTCCCCTATTTACAGTGAACTTGTCGTCTCCTTTCCCAGACCATGATTCCCTCAACCAACCAGCCCATCGGCCAACATGGCATCAATCAGCTGGCAATGCCGGTTCGCGTTCGTCTCACTCATCTCATTGTCATAATTCAGCCCATACGGCCAAATGTGCCCGCCTCCGCAGTTGATCTTGGCGTTCGCCCCGTCCCACGACTGCAAGAGCCTCGTCGCCGAGGGCCAGTTGTTGGCCGCGCATCTGTTGTTGAAGGCCTGGGTTGTGCCGATACCGAGCGTGTGCGAGATCTCGTGGAGGGCGGTCCGCTCGTTCATGTAGGAGCGGTTCTTGCCGAACCGGATGTTGCCGTTGAAGTTCCCGTCGGCCGTGGCCACGCTGGGCACGTACTGAACCGTGACGGCCTTGTTCGCACGAGGGGTCAATCTGTTGTACCGTGCTACGGCCAATCTCATGGCGGATTCGATGCGGGCATAAGCGTCGGCTTCATCAGATGTCGGGTTCGTCGACTTTTGCATCCGCCAGGTGATGGTTGCCGAGACGAGTGTGGCGTAGACGCCGAGGAGTGCAAGAAGAAGGACGCGCATGATGGGCACGGCGCTGTGAGCCTCACAAACACGGACTGGAGCGTGAGGTCACCAGAGGCCTCTCGCATATTGCCATGGCAGGACTCACTGCGACTATATACATGCTATGTGGATACTGCGGAGTTATACTCACCGAGCACAGAATTTATCATAAAGTGACAGTATTAACTGGGTGAAATCCTGGATTCGTGGAAATTCGTTGGAGTTTCGGGTGCTTTAGGCTAATTCGGACGATGACACCTACTGGGGTAGATGGTCACTTGGCCTCGGTTCTCTCGATGCTAGATGGCTCGCGTTGGCTGGTGCTTGGGATCCTTTTTGGCGGCCATGCTGCCGACAGCAGACATTGTCTGCCGTGTTAGCTAGTGGTGGACTTGTGACGTGCCCTGGTCTACAACCCAGGAACCAGACTCCTTCCGCCAACCCTTTTATCAAACTCCCGTCTATCCTGGACCCATATCTATACAACAATAAAATCAATCAACTAAAACCTCTCCCCTACCCGCCCCTCTCTTCCCCAACTTTCCCTCTCATAGCTTCGCCTCCTTCAGCTCAATAAACAATGCGTCCGCCGTTGCCATGACGTCCCCGTCCTCACCTTCAACCCTCGCCTTAGTCCAGAACTTCCTCCCGTCCCGTTTTACCATCCCTGCCGTGACCAAGACGACCGTCGGCTTCTCCTCCGTCCCGGTCCTGACAGGCTTCAAAAACTTTGTATTTAAATACCCCGTCATGATGGGAATCTCCCGTATCAGCCCGCTGCTCTTGTTTACCGCGAACACCTGGCCCATGACCTCGTCCAGAAGCGTCACCACCATCCCGCCGTGGCAGATGCCCTCCCACCCGTTGATCATGGGGCCGAGGGCGCAGAAGGCCTTGACTTCTGTGACGAGCTCGTTGGGGTCGGCAGGCGCAGAGTAAAAGGTGATGTAGGCGGGCATGGCGTCGGGCCGGTTAAGGGTTTGCGAGATGAGCGTGTCTAATGTGCTGCCTTCGGGCTTGTGCTCGCGCGTGACGGATTGAGCAATCCTTAGGTTTGGTGATGCTGAGAGGTGAGCAGCGCACCAGGGAATGGCCAGGAAGTAGTCGACTTGGCGGGCCGAGGCCATTTCGTTGGACTTTTGCAGGTTGGTTTCCTCGTTGTTGTATTTGGGACTCATGATACTCATGATAATGGCCTATGTGTGGCTCGGGACTATGGGTGGATTTGACATGGTGAAACTTGATTAGAGTAGGTGAGTATGAGATTTATTCTGCTCGACGGCGGGTACATGCATGTGAAATTTACTTCGCTCCTCTGGTGTTCCACTTGCCATAAAAGCAGAATCCACTGGGTCCCACCGTTCCATCGTCCACGAATGCCGACATCCCCGCCGGGCCATTGCCGAGGCTGCGTCGAGTAACATTCCACAACCTGGTCATTGACCAGAGAAGTATTTATCCATGGTCATTTGTTCGCAAAATCGCTGGTTAGGTAGAGTATGAGTCGCTAATTAAAAAGAAAAGAAGAAAAATATACAAATATAAGGGACCCCTTTTCAGCTTGCTCTCTCATTGTAGGCATCATGGCTGCGGACCCAGGGCACGGGGTTATATCCCTCTTCCAAACGGACTGTCCCTTGTATACCCATTTGTATAGTGATATGCATACGGCGCGCTGCCTTGCGACGCTCAAGTCTAACTAATCCAAATGACGGGTATCACCACACCTCTAGCCATCTACTATTACGCCAAAACTTCTAGCCCAGGGGGAAGTTTCCGATCGCGCCGTCCTCCCCGCCATCGAACAACGCATTAGTGCCGTCCAGCGCAGCAAAATGCTCGGCGTACTCCATGCCCTTGCGCCGCTCAAACTCGACTCGTTTCCAGTCCCACTCACCCTCCTCATCCAGGTCGCCCAGATCCTCCGGGGTGCCAGTCCCCGTCTCCCCGCCCGTCCAGCCTTCGCCAGGCCGCTCGGGCAGCAGACCAGCAGCCTCGATAACCAGCGCTGGGTGCACCGTGAACCGACCGAGCTTGAACACGTACTTGCTCACGGCGGTGGCGATGACGTACTTGGTCCAATCCTCGACGGGCGCTCCGCTGCCGTCGGCCTTTTGCATGCGGTTACGCGTCGGACCCATGCGCTTGCCATCCCAGCTCGTCGGCCGGACCTTGCCTTTGACGACGAAGTGCGTGACAATGTACATCCACTTGCGGTCCCACGACAGGATCCGGCTCCACATCTCATAGCCCTGCAGGGGCGCAATCTCCTTGCGAAAGCTGCAGAAGACGGCGCCCAACCCGATGCCGAAAGTGCCCTTGACCAAATTCCCCTCCTTGTCGCGCACCCGCTTGTTCTTTGCGTTGTCGCCGATGATGGGCAGGCCCGGGCCGAGGAGATGCGTCACAAGATGGCTGCGGCTGACGTCGAGGTCGGCAAAGTAGGTCGAGTTGCTCTTGTGGATGTTGTAGTCCGTCTCGAGCAGCGACGTCCGGCTCGACGACAAGCTGTAATGGAACAGGGCACGCTGCGGGAGCTTCTTGGGTCGGTGGAAAACGTGGTAGATGAATGAGTGGAAGATGCGGACCTAGCGAGCAAACGGTTAGCAAGTGTGCGCAACAGACAAGAAGGCTAGAAACGCACAGTCCATGCCAGCGGCAAGCTCTTCCAGTTGAGTATCAGGAAGAAGACTAGCAAGATGCGACTCGTCCGACCCCGGCCCGTCAGGAACCGTGCCAACAGGGTGCGCCATTCGACGTAGAATGCCCGGTGACCGGCGTAGGCTAGCGACGCTACGCTCATCGGCACAAAGACCGGGTAGAACAGGGCGAGGGTACCGACAGCCATTGTGTTGGTTTTCGATGGAACAATCTAGGGCTTCTTGCCCCCTTTCGGCGCGCGACGCGCAACAGCGAAGACACGATTCCGCAAAGCGCCCAACAGGAAGACGACGAGCACAACAACCCAGAGAATGACACTGCGACCGACGCAAAAGAGTGCGCCACCGCACTTGGAAAGAAGGAATGACGAGGTATTGGGGTTCACGGCCGAGAGAGGCATCGCGCCGGATGATCCTGATTGCTTTTTATATCGACATTTCCCATTAGCGATGCGATCGTGCCGAGTCCGAGTGGGCTGGATGCGGTGGAGTGCAAGGGGCCATCTGTGGACTGTCCGGTTTGTTGGGTGCCTGAAGGGCCTGCCACAAGGCAAGCCTTGAACCGATTTATCAGCGGGGCCAACCCTGTCCTCGCAACTGTCCAATTCGGGCTGCCCACCCCTTTTGATCCGAGCCGAGGTTCGGGGTTCGACGACACCGGCGCCGGTGTCAAACCGTTCTCCGACTCCGATAGCTGTTTGATGCCATTGATGGCTCTGATGATTCTTGCCCATTTCGAGGGAGATTGTATTTCCTTTTTGCGTTGAAAACGAGGAAAGCAATTGGCATCAGCAAAAGCGCCTCGGCCTCGGGCCCCGCGAGTCAGAACCGGCAACCATTATGGAGGGTTAGGGTCATAGTTATATCCGCTTGTCAACAAACCCCTGAAGGTCTCTCTTAACCACCACCTGAACCTTGTCCGCGGTCACTCTCGATATATACAAGGGAACTGCGCAACCGATCCCTCTCGGCGCAGTCGCTTCCTGTCTAATACATTGATTGCGCCTATATAAACTCACCAGTTCAGAAAGAATTTTCTTTACTGCTTTAGCTAGTAGTCTACCCTCGGTCACCGCTGACTGGGAAGCCGAGTGTATGTTAGCACTTTGCCCGTCGCTTCACTGCCTTAGTAAATACCGTAGTTTCGTTCTCATTGGAGTGACGCATGGGTATCGTAACCCTGCTGGGGTTTTACATCCCAATCCCACAATCTAAGGTAACAATAGACAACCCATCAGTCTCCACAGCCGAATCTATTTAAATGTCCATTGAACTTAAAGAAAAGACCAAAACAAGAATACTTTCTAGATTACGAAAACTTCTTCCTGGACTGCGGGTTTATATATTCAAATGCAACCGTAACGGTGGCCCCAACTTCAAGGAATAAGGCGGCAAAGGAACGATATGAAGGGGTATTTAAAAGCAAAGATAGTGATACGAGGTCCTTTATTCTCACATTGGATACACTGTTGTTAGGACGCTAAGATAGGATTTTGCAGTATCATTCGCACATTCTTCCGAATAGAAGGACCCTTAGCCGAACGAGCCTCCGTGAGGACCTCCATGGGCGGGTCAATGACGAGCAAAGTAGCATACATTTGTTGGTTTTGGTGGTTGGCATCAACTTCTAAAAATGGTTTAGTAAATCTACATACCTCAGAATTACTCAGGCGGCAACCCCGCCCCCTCACGAAAGGAAAAGAAAAGAAAGAGAAGAAAAACATCGCGTGGAGCTTGCGCCATTAAACGCTATCTTTAGTTCCCCGCAAACCCAGATTATTCTAAATTCCGTAAACCATCCCGAGCCTGAATATCTCACACAGATGATATCGTAGCCAGGCCGTTAACTAGCCCCAATTTTTCAATCAACTGGAGAGATTTGGGGTTTGCGATACTGAACTGAACACTCTAAAGGCAGGGACCGACCCAAGCTCGGAATAAGGACGCTAATGAGTAGAGCGTACTCACTTGATTTGGGAGGGACAAACAACGAGACGGCTCAAACAATGTGTCATCTGGTTAGACTGTACATCATCACTACGGCAATATCAGGCAGCATTCCCAGCCCCAAAACGTATCAGCTTCTAGACCCTAGTGTCTGATTTGCGGTTCCAGCTACACGTAACTTTCCCAATCCACACAGAATTCCAACTTGTCCGGGTCCCGGGTTGAAATGATCCGCCCGTTAATTATAATATCTCGTCATCACAATGCAGGGGGGTTCCCACCTGACCATACTCTCGGATGTCCAGTCAATTCGCTTGACTATCCTGATTCTCCGCCCGGCCGGCGTACCGCCCTTGACCGGGTGACTGTAGACTCCCCATAACCAAAGACAGCGAAGATTCACTGTCGCGGCAAGACCATCCGTGGCGCCCAATTCCATCACACCCGTCTATCATGAGCCACATTGGTTGGCCAAGACGCCACTCATCCATACTGTGCACATGCCGCATCCAAGGCCCAGGGATAGAAGAAGCAAACATCAACTTAGCGCGTGGGAAGTCCGGTTGATACGACACCGCCACGGCTGTTGTCTCAGCCAGCAACAAGCTCAACGCCACAGCGCCATCAAGCCACCAACCAGGCAGCCGGCACGCAATCCCATCCCCATGCTATCTTTATAGAAGCCATCCACATTATCCAATGGCTTGGTTGGTGTAGTCCCTACATCGTATTTTGCATGGCGGCCATGAGACACGACCAATACCAAACCGACAATAAGCGCGGGCGAATCAGCTTGACGTTTTCAAACCCTAGTTTTGGGATACTAAAAGATGCCCACATCCTAACAGACTCCGTCTCGCCCTAGGCCGAGAAAATGGGCCAGAGTCCGCGCTGGTGGTCCCAGGATATGTGCCGAGCTCCGAATTGCGCCAGGAGCCCGCTTTTTGTCACCAACAGGCCGCAACTCAGCTAGCGTCGCCGAGGTAGATAATCAAATGGGTGTACACCCGGGCACCATGAAAGGAGGCGTTTGTGATGCCATCGGGAGCTGCCACCGGCTAGCCTTCCAAGAGGCTTGGAATCCGCTGGCCAAAGGAACTAGCCGCTGTGAATCCCGTATGCGCTTATGCAGACACTCAGCTGCATACCACCGCCGTGGCTAACCCAACGGTTCTGCAACACGTAGGATGATACTCCAGGCTCTTCTAGATGCCTTCAGACCTCCTCACTATCCTCGACATCCAGCATGGGTGCCGTCTCATCAGAGTCTGGGAGATTGTAGGGATGGCGATCCCAAGCTGTTGGAGCCATGCCATGTCATCGCTCTTACAATCTCCATTTCTCTACCAAGCTTGGAAACCAGGTGCATATGCAATGTTAAAGCGCCTGCATGGAAGGCAATCCTCCAGCATCCTGCCATCCCATGTCTTCGTCGCAGATTCAAAGTCTACTGTCTACCCTGGTCAGACAAGCCAACAACGTTTGACTCCACAGCCACAGGCCCGGGTCGCGGTTTCTCAGATAGATCCGGCCGGCGCAGCCGGAATTAAGGATAACTCAAGTAAGGTACAAGAAAGCCGGCGAGCATGGTACTGCCGGACTGGAAGTGTAAGCAGATGGGCGATCCATCCATCCCCGCTGACGTGGCTACCGGGTTTCTGGGAGGTCTCAGAGGCAGAGGCATGCACTAGTCGCAGTGTTTGCTCGCAATGCCCGTCGGATGCGTAACCGGCATGAGACCAGCGCATCAGTCCCAAGTCCCCCGCGTCGTAGTAGCATCCTGTCGTGAATCGGAAGAGTCGTGGGCTGCAGTTAGGCAGTCTTGCAGATGGTTCCTACCTTGCGTCACACGTCCGGCCGGACGAGAACAACGACAAGCCACGACAGAAAAACCGTTGGACCCGCCCTGGAGCATGAGGCTTCCCATTGGCGAACCGGCGCGAAAATCGACTATGGGAGTCCACGATAGACGATCGTCGCGGCCAACGGGCCAATCCGCGCCGGGGCCCGCGGAGGCGAAGGATCGGGAGAGACGCAGCACATGTTGCAGCGCTGCAAAAAGGCAGGACAAAGCAAGGCCCGGGAAAGACGCAACGAAGCCGTCCGCGGAAATGGGGTCGCTTGCGCGGCTGTGCGGCAAACCCTCGCCTGCGCCTTTCGGGATGGGGAAATGGACGGTGACGACAGAAGCGTACGATATTTGCAGACGAACGCGCTTCTAAGCGCCGGGCGCACAGGTTGCAATCTCCCATTGCCGCAATTGGCCGGATTTGCGCCACGGTCCCGCGGGTGGGAACGCGACCAGCCATTGAGATTCCATGCAGAGATGGAATAAAATTGATTACCTGCGCAGAGCCCTCATCTGGATTCTGGTGCTTCCGGCCATCGCGAATGTTACACTACGTTTGCGAGAAGGTCGCAGTGGAAGTCGGGGAGGTTGAAGGATCCTCCCGTGGGACTCACGCCGGTGTCGGCCAAGCTCTCTGCTCGAGTGTATTGGGTCAAGGGTCGGGAAGGTTGGTGAGCTGCTGAGGGCCCTGTGATTTCCAAAATTTCCATTCAGGAGGAACGTTGCACTGGACGGATTGAGCCGGCGCACATGGGTCCCCGGGGATACTGTCAGTGCCCAACACCATCGGATATTTCCAAGGGAACAAGAGGTCTGTGCTTCATGGGCTGTCAGGGGCGCTGAACATCACCCACAGACTTGAAACGAAACGAAACAAAGTTTGTTGATCCGGGGAAAATGTTTCGTTTCCTCACGGTGGCTGACATCGGACCCAAAACCAGCTGCCCGGGACTCTACACTATTGATATCGGGGATGCAGGGGCGAGGGCCCCGTCGCATTGGGGCGCAAACATGTTTCCGTTCGTAAGGTGGCAGAGTGATCCTCAGCCAGCAGCAGTGCTTGATGGGCTGTCCTACCCAGACGGTCACTTCCATGTGTAAAAGATTGTCGAGGCCTGCATGCAACGAAGCCAATCCGTGGCCACCACCTCTAGAGAGGCTGCAGGCTGAGTGGATGTAGTGTAAGAGCCTCGTGTTGCGCCGTGGTCATTGCGCACAGGTATCGGACCATGGCAGGCGAAATCCTGCTGCATGGGACAAGGCTTGGTGAGTACAAAAATGTTGTTACCGCAATGGATCTTCTGTGCCCGCTTCCCACAGGGGCGGGCTGCGGAGGCAGGGGTAAGCTTTCCACCTTCGGGTGTGTGTTTTCGTGCTTCATGGCTGCCACACCGGGGCAAGCGGCTCCGACATCTGACAGTGTCCGCCTCACGCGTACGATTTTCGGGGAAATGTTGGCAGGCTGGAGCCAGGGCTTTGGATGACGCCCGTCTTCTAGCTATTTTCAGTAGTGATCGTGATGATCAGAACCCGCGGCCCTGGTAACGTTAAGGTCTCACCCAGCCCAGGCCCCCCCGGGTGCGAACACCACCATCAGAGCGACCAATTCATGCGACCACGTGGTGAAGATCAGAGTCCTTGGGCTTCCTCAACACTGCTACGGCCTTGGAGAAGGGAGGATCCGGGCAGGGATCAATTGGCATGCTTGAGGGCAAGATGCAAAACTGCCAACCCGGTCTGAGTTTCTTCTCTTCCAGGAGCCTGTTCTGTCGCGCATGTGCCGTCTGCGGGGCGCTTTGGCTGCAGGGAGATCATTTCTATGAGACAGCAGCATGGTGTTCGCCCTCCAACCCCGCAGGCAAGCTGTTTCAAACCTTTTGCCGGGCCTCGACGCAGTTGAGGAATGGGTGGGAATCTCGGGCGTCAAAAGGAGAGTCAAGATTCGAGTGCTCCATCCCACAGCTGGTACGAAGCTTGGGCCTGGGTACGGAGCAAGTGTACTGCGGGAGTGGTAGCGTGGCAAGTAAGCTAAAGCTGCACGTTGGACTCCTGTCAGCAGCACGGGCCACACAGCTCCAATCCTGCAGGGCACCTCGAGCTGCAGTGTCCCCACCCGGAACACCGTCGGTTTCCTTTTCATGCCTGTCAGAGGCAGAGAAGCCTCGATTGGCCCGGTATTATCCGCAGCACCTAACTTGGAGCAACGCCAGCGCAATCATTGTGGATAAAACATCGCAAATGCTCGGGCGGCGTCGCTGGCAAGCCCCACCTCCTACATACTATGTAAGGTCGCAACTGGACGTGTAAGGGCTCGAGCGGCCAGGCGATCAGGCTATGCCGAAAGGGCACAAACCTCCCATCCTGTTTAGGCAGTTGGCCACTAAATTTCACCGGAAAAAACACGCCAAGAAGCCAAGCCAGACGGGTTAGCCGCGCAAGGTTTCAGTGGATTAGTGTAGGTCGTGGACTCCCAGTCGCTACAACGGTCCTGGCCGTGCGCTCCCAGCTTCCCACTTCGACTCCCCAAGCTCGTCCCCGCCGCCTTGGGTTAAGCTCATGTTGATAGGACATGATCTGGGGATTGCCTGAACCATCACCACTCTCCGTCGGGGCAGAGACATGTCTCGGATCCCACGTCTGGGATGCACAGCACGCCGCTGGATTTGTTGGGAACCCGTGGTGTCCATACCACAGTAGAGGTTGGTGAATGGCAGACCACGGTATACCCTACAGCTTCCATGACGCTGAATACCTGAACTTGGACACACACAACACACACACACAAACACAGAGAGACAGAGGAATTGCTCTCGGCATCTCATAGCCGAGCAAAATTCTGCGATTTATTTCTTATATATACATATATATATATTTTGGCTCGTGCTTACCGCCGTCGGCCGTCCTGTCATCTCGCTCGCCGTAAGTGGGCAGTGCCTCTGGGGCAATTGTGTGCTCCAGCGACGCCCGTCTAGGAGGCCAAGCGCCCTGCATGGTAACCCTACAATGGGCGATATTGACGGGAGATCGAAATTGCCCCGCCTTCTCGGTTCCCGTCCCAGATGCTTCTCATGACAGGTTCTTAAAACGGCCCGCTAAGCAATAGGGACAGGCATTGCGCGGGTAATGAATCTCTCGCGAGTCGCCATGGGGAAGAAGGGATGCAATATCGATTCCGCTCAGACCAAAGCCGCTTAAGCGGACGGCAAACGCACTCTCCTGTGCTTCCTCGGCCTTACACGCCCCAAGAGGCTGCAACTGAACCACAAGCAAGCAAACGCATCAGAAACGTGCGGGAGCACGGCAGGTATCGGATACTGCATACAGAGTACAGAGGGTACCGAACACTTGCATCTGGGTTGCAGTATTGAACACCCCTGCCATCCCAACCATCCCAGCCATCCTAGCCATCCTAGCCATCCCTACACGCAGCCTTCCCGCAGGACATTTGGTCGGGCAAACGACTTGTACGCCTCCAGGCTGCACGACCCCTGCCACTTCAGACGCAGCACCCCTCGACAATCTAGTGCCTTAATCAACGGCTCCCGCCTGCCGCCGCTCAAGCCTCGACACCCCTGTCGATGGACCATCTCCTCCTCCCCTCCCCAGCCAACGGGGATTGAGACCAAGAATGGCCTTGAAGTTGTTCTCAAATGTACGTATCCTCGTGCCGCCTGTACCTTTCCGCACCCTTGCGCAGTCTGCATTCCCCCACAGCGCTGCTCCGTTCAGATGGCCGTCTCTCTTTCATCCGCAATTCCGCTTCTCGATTCTCCTAAGCGAGAGTGTGTGCGTGTACGTGTACACACACCCACCGAGGTACCTGGGTCAAGGCAACGGCCAACATGGTGAGACTTGGGCCGTTTGCAAGGGTACCTGATCTTTGCTCCCGTATGCTCCTCGAGCTTTCAATTTCCTTCTTCGGCCTCAATCCTCTCCTGTTCAACTCCGCGAACGGGGAGGGATGTACCAGTGTACAAACAAAGCTATCCCTGTCAAATACCTTGCCTTGGCTTCCCTTTTTTCCTTCCTGCGCCTTTCTCCTGCCGGTTCGACCTCGCCTACCCCGGCCATCGACCTGCCTCCGTCATCTGAACCCGAGCCCCAGTCACTTGTCCACGACTGTCCCCTGCCCGTAGACGTTGAGCCACAGCCTAGCCTTGCTGGACCCCGGATCTGACCCTGCCGTCTCTCATCATCCTACCCTGCCCCGTCGAGAAGGATATAAGATCTACACCTCCCTGCCGGCTTCACCTCGACCATCCCCACTCCACATCTAGCCCATCTTCCTATATACAACTTTGCCGTCTTTTACTCTTTTTGCCTGTTTGGGTTTCTACCATCAGTCTATTTCCCTTCGACTCCTGTTCACTTCTCGACGACGTCTGCTCTGGAAGCATTTCACATCATTAATCCTTTCCCGCCTATCTTCGCCTCTCCGGTTGTGTGATCATAGCGAGGCCCTCATCAGACGCCATGGTTTCAACTAGCTCGTTCCTTGTCGCCGCATTGGTGGCTCTGGCATCCGCCTCTCCGTGCAAGCCCATCACCACGCCTACTCTCCCCAAGGTCGGAGGATGTAAGTCTGGCAGCCAATCCTGCCCTTCCCAAGTCAGGGGTAAAGGGGGGAGGAACAGCCGAGAACGTTTTTGGTTAACAGGTGTTTAGCGACCGAGCTTCCTCCGCCAGCTGCCAGCCTCACCCTAAAGAAGATCGCCCTCGGCCATGGCATCCAGAACTACACTTGTGAAAGCCCTAGCTCCAAGGTCAGCGGAACTGGCGCCGTTGCCGTTCTCTACGACGCCACGAGCTTCTATCCCGGGACAGGGAGGACGAGTTTCCAACAGAAGGTCTGGGATAAGCTGCCGGAAACGCTGCTGTGGCAGAAGCCGCTACCGCTGAACAAGCTCGCCGGAACCAGGTTCGGCGCCGACGCGACAGAGCCGTTTCCCCAGCCGTCGAAAGATCTGCATCTCAACGGCCTCCCGGGCATCAAGTTCCTTGGCTACCACTACTTCGACAACAACAGCATCCCCTTGTTCGACGTCAACACGGCGAAACTCAAAGCCAGCGTCGTCCGGCTGAACGGTGTCTCCGCGCCCGAGGGGGCTGATAAGGGCATTCTGAGAACCGGCGCAGTCGACTGGCTAGAGCTCGGAGACAGCGGCTTCGGCCTCTCCGAGGGCTTGAGCATTGTGTATCGCGTCATCACCGCCGGCGGTGCCGCCGAGCCCTGCTCCGTCGCCGGCGCCGGTGTGCAGAGCGTGCCCTACACGACATTCTACTGGTTCTACGGCTAAACCGCGTTGAAAAAGCCCTTTTTTTTTTTTTTTTTTTTTTTAATAAAAAAAAAAAAAAAAAGACCGGATTTGCCCGCACGCTGGAGCAGCATGCCAGAGCGGTGGATGATTTTGTGGAGGATCCTCTGTCCGGACCACCAGCCAAAATTGGATTTTTGGAGGCGTGCCGGCGGGATGGATTCGGCCAGCTCCTTTCCGTCCCGGTGGTTGCAACCACAGACAGATCCCGTGCTTTATTTTTAAACCAGCCACTCACGCCTCATCTTACCTTACTCATCCCGTCTTCACACATCACATCACCACCACCTTTCTCGTCCTTTTTTTTTTCTCTTCATCCACTCCTTCAACAATCCCGCCGACGCTTTGCATTAGTTTTACTTTTTCTTTCTTCTCTTGGCATGGCTCTGTCTGGCTAGGCGGGCCTTTTAGTTTTTCTTCTTTTGCTCGGATATACCCTTTCCGACGGCTTGACATTCACATGTGGGACAATATGGACGGGAGTCATGTATATGGCGGGAAAAGCCTTGGTCATTTTATATATAGACGGACATTCATTGGATTATACTTTGTATACCAACGCCATCCCGTCTCCCATCGTTGCCTTGTCGCCAATTGCCATGTAGAACGTCTACTTCCTCCACGCCTAGAGACTTAACGACAT
Source organism: Madurella fahalii (assembly GCF_045866475.1). Lineage (NCBI taxonomy): Eukaryota > Fungi > Ascomycota > Sordariomycetes > Sordariales > Madurella > Madurella fahalii. The sequence continues at coordinate 8,926,862 of NW_027263972.1, read as the reverse complement.
GTCGTCGACACGTAGGTGCTGGGAGTACATGGCTACTTTGGGTTTCCATTCCCCTTCAAATCCTTCAACAAGTCCCACGTTAGGTATTACGTCTCGGCCCAAATCAGCCTTGGGCTTCTTTCAAGCTTAAAGTATAAAAATACCACGCTCCCAGCTGGAAACGGTTGAACACTCACTCCACTAACCACACTCCAATCTCTTCATTTACCAGGGACGCTAAACAGAGTCCGATTATAATCCTCAAGCACCACAATTCCCCGCCACAGATTGTCCCTCCTTGCATGCCGCCAGGGTTCCCTCTTACCCTCCCACATAACGCTGAACGCCACATTCCTTCCCTTAACCCCCTTGTCCCGCACGACAGCACATTGGTGATGCGGTCTTCAGTTATCTGAGAGAAGTATTGTTCTTCTTATCGGCCAGTATTCTCCCTCTACTAGCCTTTCTCTGGGGTAGGTTTGTATACGGAGGGAGGGGGGGGGGGGAGTTTGGTTGGGAAGGCGCTGAGCTATACAAAACATTTCCACAAAATCTGCCAACAGCACCTGTGAAAGTCCTACTCAGCGAGTGGGATCCCACAATCAGAGAAGCCGTTCCAGCCAAAAGCCCATGTGTCAAAGATACCGGTTAGGATATAAAGAAGCCACTAACACTAACCGTTGAACCCAAGCTAGGGGACCCCTATTCCTTCTACCATGCCACCTAGGCGCAAAGTCTTCTGTCCCGAAAATAATATCCTATCCATTCAATTCAAACGCTTTTACTCAAACGCTCGTCCAGGGGTCCCTTAAAAGTCTTGTACGCCATGTAGGCCGCACACACATGTTCGTAGTCATTACGGCCCGTGCTGCAACTCCGCTGCTCACAGTTTCTCCTCCACTGCGAGAGATACCCGCAGTACCGCGCGTAGAGGCGCCATTTTGACTCGATCCAAGCCCTTTCCAAGCCCAACCACCGCCTCCGCTTCCGTGTCATCCCCATCTTCGTCCCCATCCTCGGCGGCTGCTCTTCCTGCTGCGGCTGCTGCTGCTGCTGCTGCTGCTGCTGCTCGTCGCGCAATCGTAGAATGTCAAGAGAGCAAACCAACTCCGGCATTCCCCCTCCCCGGCTGGCCTGCTCTACATCAGCCGCCGCTGAGGAGGCAATTCCTTATCTGCCTCCCAGTTCGGCCTCCAAGCCCTGCATCTGGTGACCGTACTCCTGGGGCCGGGGGTCTTCGGCGGTCCACTGCTTCGCGCCGCCGCCATCTGGAATGGGCACGGCAGCGTGAGGGGCCGGCGCGCCGACCTGGTGGCCCGCCGAGCCCGGCACGGTCCGGACAAACTGCCGGAAGCGGAACACTTCGTCGAGGATCATCTTGCGCATCTCGCCGACGTCCTCGACCACCTCAAAGTCAAAGTTGAACGTGTTCGGGCAGTCGGGCTCGTCGCTCGCGTCATGCCAGATGGCGAGATAGGGGTGCTCGAGGGCGGCCTCGACGCTGATGCGCCGCGAGGGGTCAAAGGCCAGCATGCGGTCGAGGAGGTCGAGCGCGTCGGGGTTGGCGTTGGGGAAGAGAGACGGGAACGACTTCTTGGCCATGAAGGGCAGGTTCCGCACGTATTCTTGCGCTCTAGGCGAGCCGATGCGGGACAGCGTCTCCTCGTTGGGCGTGCCCAGGATGTGCAGGATCTGGTTCAGCTGGTCGACGTAGTCGCGGCCCTTGAAGAAGGGCCGGCCGCCGAGGAGCTCGGCGAGAATGCAGCCCACGGACCAGACGTCGACTTTGGGGAAGAGGGTTTGGTGTTAGCATACCCGAGCGGCAGTCACGGCGGGAGAGCCGTCAAGAGACGTACTGGCTTTGGTGTAGTTCTGGAAGCTGAGCATGATTTCGGGCGCGCGGTACCACCTCGTCGCGACGTACTCGGTCATGTACCCGGCATTCTCTTCGGGGTCGATCGAGAAGCCACGCGCGAGGCCGAAATCGCAAATCTTTAGCTCGCAGTCGGCATTGACGAGCAAGTTGCCCGGCTTGAGGTCGCGGTGTAGCACATTCGCCGAGTGGATGTACTTCAGACCGCAGAGAATCTGGTAGATGAACGACTGGAAATGAGCATCGGTGAGGGGCTGGCCGGATCGGATGATAGCCGCGAGGTCGCACTCCATGAGCTCTGGCAACCGTGCTCGCGTCAGCAGGCATTTTCTCTCGACAATAAGACAAGACCAGAACAAGGGCGGTGGCGTACCTTCGTAGATGTAGGTCTCGTTGAAGTTGTCCGGTCTCGGGATATCCATGTCAAACAGGCAAGTGATCTATTCCGTTTCGGCCAGCCCAGGTCAGCATCGTGCGCGAAGAGGGAGACACAGCCTTGTCCGTCTTACGTTGCGGTGTCCCCTGAAGTGCTGCAGCAGCTTGATCTCGCGCAGGGCGCGTTTGGCCAGAATCTTCTTGCTAAAAACATTGGTGACCTTTTTGATGGCGACGCCCTCGTTGGTATGATTGTTGACGGCCGCGCTGGTGGAGGAAACGAGCCTTGGTCAGTACACGCTCTCGAACAGTGCGGACGACTCGAACGGCGGGGCAGCTATACCAGACAATACCATAAGCCCCCTGACCAAGCTCCTTGGTCACAGTATATCGCTCGTCGACGATAAAGTCTTGGTTGAAGACCTTGAAGATCTTGCGGCCCTGGAGATCAGCCATGGCGACAGTTACACACACGCTCCCTCTCTTTCTTTTTCACTCTCTTCTTTCACGAGCTCTTTGGCGGCGAGTTTCGGTGGCTAGGCCCGAAAAGTGTGGAGGCGGGGAAAAAGGAGGGGCAGATAAGGAGCTCGTTTGCGCTACGCAGCACAGAGCTGAAACTGCCAGGCAGCAGAGAGGGAAAATGGACAGGGCGGTGCAGCTACGGGAGAAAGAGGCGACCGGCTCAGAATGAAACAAGCGCAGGGTACACGGTACAATACCACAGTAGGCTGGTTCAAGGTATTTAACAGTGCAGTGTCCTTCCACCCGGGCGGTCCCCTCTGCGATGGAAAGGGAGGACACGAGCCGGGGCAGGAGGATAGAGGGGCTGAGCTTGGCGGCACGCGTTGGCGTGACAAATGGAAGCGAACGCCCCCAGGAAGACGGCAGGGCCCAGCCTGACATTCACCATCTCCACAATCGCCGGTTTGGTGGCTGTTGACTGGCCCGCTGCCCATGTCGCTCCTACAGCACCGTCTGGTATTGCCACACTTGGAGCGGCCCCCGATTGGCGGCTCCAAAGCTGACATGCAGTACTAACTCCCATCTGGCGCTTCAGTACGCGCGCGACAAGACTTGGAGCACAGCCGGCGTCCTTGGGTAAAATCAAATCCTGATCCAACGAAGATCGGCAAGCAGTAGGGATACAGCTACTACTGTCCAGGTCAGTCGAAGGCTGGGAGACGCTCATCACTGCCGCCCCACCGGCAACATCGACTGGAAAAGGGGACGCCTCGAATTCCAAATCCCTCCGCAAAACAAAAGGCTGTGTTGGCATTGGATGAGGACCGAAGTGCGACCCACATGTTGAATTCACCTAATCAGACTGGACCGTGATCAATTTACCTCGCATCGCGGATGCGCCGGGCTGCCTGCCGCTTGCGGCCCACCTACAGCAGCCGTAGGGCTAATAGTTGCTGTGGTGCAGAGCCTGGGCCATCAAGACTGGCCAAGCAGGGCATAGGCAGACCGTGCTTGTAACTATCCGGTTTTTGATATGAGTCCAACACAGAAGTGCCTCCTGAGGGCTGCCCACTGGACGACTGAACCAAGGATGGTATAAAAACTTGCTTTAACCCTCGATCCAGCCGCAGACCGTCGGAGCTACTCTGCACCCTGGAATCAGTTTCCGAGCATCCTCGTACATTCGACTTGAGCTAGACGATGGACATACGCCTGTAGCATTCCATAGAGGCAGCAAAAACCACATCTGTGTCGACCCCCTCCATACTAGCAGAGCAACGTGAATTTCGCATCCGGCAGTCTAGCATTGCTTTGATGCATCATAGCTGAGGCTCTACATCGGGGAAGACATCCTTCAGGAAGTTCATCGAAAAACGGGTCGCCTGCTCATACGCCCTCTCGAAGCCTTGGTTGCCGCCATAGTACGGATCGCTGATGACTTCGGCCTTGCCGGTTCCCGAGTACTCGCCAAAGAGCATGACCTTTGCCTTGCAACCGGGCTTGCGCTGCTGGATGCGCTTGAGGTCGTCAAGGTTGGACCTGTCCATTGCAAAGATGTAATCGAACTTGTCGAAATCGGATGCGTTGACCTTTGAGCGCCGTTAGCCTTGGCCACACCTCGCCAATTCTGAGCCGGCACCTGTCATACCTTACGTGCCGTATGTATATAGTCTGTGATTCCGTGTGTCCTGAGGGTTGCCATCGTCCGGTAGTCTGGCTCCTCACCAACGTGGTAGGCACCTAGTCGTCCAAGTGTCAGGTTCAACGAAGGATTATGCATCGGCATTCTCGAGCGACCTACCCGTCCCGCACGAATCAATCGTATCAACGAGGTCTGCGTACGGCTGTTTCCTCGCCAGCGACTGGAAAACGCCCTCGGCCATCGTCGAACGACAGATGTTGCCGAGACATACGAAGAGCACCGAGATTCTGTCGGCCATTGTGGTGTTTGAAGCGCGATTTGCGGCTGCCAAAGTAGAAAAGAGACGATGAGAGAGAATTTGTGGGAACCAGTTCCGTCAGTCCATAGTCTATCCCATCTAGAAGATCCAAGCCAAAACGCCTATTCAGAATTGCTCGACCATGACATGTCCCTGCAAAAGCGCGGGAACCCAAGCAGATGTTGGTCGGAGGCATGAAGAGGGGCAGACCCGATAACAAATCTCAGATGAGGATCAAGGGTTAGCGTTCAAAAATCCAAAATCGAGAATCCGAGGCAAGCGACTTGGACCGTGCACGTATGCAATTTTGCACACGTGCACGGTCCAACAGGCGTCTAGTATTTATTCTCGCCCATCCTCCCAGAGTCTTCCTCCTCTTCTTTTCTTTTCTTCTTCATACTTACCTTGATTGGGTACACCTGGATCAAGAAGCAGGGGTACCAGAGCGATAGGCCTGCATTGCACATCGTGGAGCCGGTCGCTTTGAATTGTCCTTCGGGGCCGTTCCGGTCGTAATTTTTGATGTCCAAACCTATTTCTCTTTTTCACTGTGTGCTCGGCGTTGTGTCGGGCCATGGAGAAGAAGTGGCTGCTTTGCTTTGTAATTCACAATTATTAAGCTCTCCGAGCTTGAACCGAACTGTCTCAGATTCGCAGGTTTCAAAGTAGATGTACCTGTGCTGCAGATCCAATGTTGGAAAGTCCCAAATCTGCAGGCTGCGAATCTCCCGGGGCTGGAAACGATTTCCAGTAGGTTACTCTTGTCAAGATCGTGTTCCACAACATCAACTCCGCAGCTTGGCTGGCACAAGCGGATATCGGCACAGCACGTAGGGATGCCATTCTCAGCGAAATCACGCAACGTTGTGCAAAGTGCTAAGGCCCCAAGCTGTCTGCGCCGGCCCTGCGTCTGCCAGACGCGTCTTGCGGGGCTGTTCGGCGTGGGCGTGGGCGTGGGCGCGGGGCGTTGGCGGCGTGCATTCGCCACCAACCCAACACCCAGAACCCCGCCATCCATCACCTTTGATTCATCAGCAAGCACTCCATCTCGACCGCCCGTAGTGGATCACGGTCGATCAATCCGAGATCAATCCGGGCCGCCTGAGGTCGCAGACAAAGCAAGCATGTCTGGGGGAACCAGACGTAGGTTAGCGCTCCCTGTTATTCGTTCAAAGGTGGTAGGTCTTGATTTGGAGGTGGGGGGCGAACCCTGGAGATCTCGGGAGCCGAAGGAGGGTTCAACCTCGACGGGTTCCTTCCGCCTCGGCTTAAGAGAGATGGAGTTGCGGTAATAAACATGCCTGCGTTCTGCCGCCGCAGTTCCCATCCTTCTGGTCCTTCTGTCTCTAGTTAATTGACCTCGTCCCGGTCCCTAGAGGCGTAACTCCTTAGGTTAGCTATCTCTTGCTCTCCTTGCCACAGTTCAACCCTCCACCTCGAATCTCTTCTCTTTCCCCTTAAACCTCTCGCGGTTCTCGAGCATCCTAGAGACAGCCAGACAGAGCTCCATAGCAGATGTGCCAGTAAACAGTTGGGGTGGGTTGTCTAGAATTTGTCTGGTTTTTGTGTGTGGCGAAAGTCTATGGGGCCCTTCTAGAAGAGAGAGAGAGAGAGAGAGAGCTCCGACCTGGTCACACCCTGCCGGCAACACCCGACCTACACTTATAATCCGAACCGCCAATCTTGGGACACGAAACTGACGACCAGACGGCCAGATTCGGCTCCACTTAACAGACACAGCCGCTGGAGCCCGGCCCGGCGGCCACGAGCGGATCAGAAAGAGACAGAAAGCGTTGCGCAAGAATGGTTGAACAGCGGGCACACCAGGGCCCTGTGCAGAACAGCGAGGTGTACGTGCTACGCCAGGTCACCCCCTTCTCGACCATCCCGCCGCTGTCTCCGCCGTCGCCCATCACCCCCGCAGAGGAAGATGACGAGTTTTGCCGCCCCATCGAGACCTTGACTCTGACCCAACCGGCCATCGCCGCCTGCGACAAGAAGCTCGCCATCGAGAAGCGCCTCTCCAGCGCCATCCACGTTCTCGCCACCGAGACGGCGGCCCTGCAGAACGTCACACAGCTCTACTCGGCCGACCGGTTCGCGCGGGAGGGGTTCAACCGCGCCGTCGACGCCATCACGCGCCGGCAGGGCGACCAAGGGCGCAACGGCAAGGTGGTGGTCATCGGCGTCGGCAAGTCGGGCCACATCGCCAAGAAGCTGGTAGCCACGTTCAACAGCCTGGCCGTCCAGGCCGTCTTCCTCCACCCCACCGAGGCGCTCCACGGCGACCTGGGCCAGATCTCGCCGCACGACACCCTCCTCCTCATCACCTTCTCGGGCAAGACGCCGGAGCTCCTCAACCTCCTCCCGCACCTGGACAAGTCGCTGCCCCTGATCCTCCTCACCGCCCACACCCGCCCGGAGACGTGCGAGCTGGTCCGCCGCCGGCCCGACACGATCCTGCTGCCGGCGCCCGTGCACGAGCTCGAGACCAAGTCGTTTGGCGTCTCGGCCCCGACCACCTCCACCACGGTCGCCCTGACCGTGGGCGACGCCCTGGCCATCGTCGCCTCGCGCGAGCTGCACGCCAGCGTCGCCTCCGTCTTCGCCCGCAACCACCCCGGCGGCGCGATCGGCGCCGCCCTGCGGGGTCCCCCGCGCGAGGACGTGCGCTCGCTGGCCGTGCCGCTGGGCGAGGTGGCCGAGCTGAGGCCCGGCGTCGACCGGCGCGTGACGGGCGCCGACGTGCTCAGGGCCGGGTATGCGAGCCCGTCTGGGTGGGTGAGGATTTTCTCTCCGTCTTCCTCTTTGTCTTCTTCTTCGTCTTCTTCGTCGTCTTCGTCTTCTTGTTCTCGAGATGGGGATGGCGGCAAGGTGATCTCGCCGAGGAAGATTAGGCGGTTGGGAAACGACGACTTGTGCCGCGGGGTGGAGGAGGAAGGGATGGCGTGGCTGGCGACGGCGACGAGCGAGTTCATCCCCGTTGCCGCCGACACGAGCGTGCAGAAGGCGGCTGAGTGGATCAGGGGCGTCAGGGGGGCCGCGGCTGCCACGGGCGCCGGCGGAGGCGGAGGCGGTAATAGCGGCGGCTATGGGGAAGATGCGATTGTTGCGGTCATGGATAGGGGGAAGTGTGTTGGTTTGTTGGAGGTGGGAAGGCTCTTTGAGGAGGTGTGATCATGTGTGCATTTAAGGAAGGGGGACGGTTGAGCTAATTCGGATTGGGAGGCAATCTCTTCGCAATTGGCATAGCATATGGTTGGCGTTATTCAGCGAGGCGTCGAAGGCGAGTCTACTCTTTTTTCCTTTTCCTCAACTTAAATTTTCAGCGAGGCAGTCGTCTTTTTATCACAACTGGGAGCACAGGGTAACAGCGAGTGTTTTTGAGAGGAGACATTGCAGCCATGAGTCTTTTAGCATTTGGCATTTTGGGGTAGCTTGGGTGGGATGATTGGTCGAGTTTGTACTCTGTTTGCTCTCCATGCTTGCTACGCAGTTCTGCAATATCGACTCGTACATACTTTGAATATTTGGCAATTACACAACGCTGCGCACGGTGTGCCGGCATCTTGACATGCGTGTTCATTCCTCATCCTCCTCGTGGTCCTCGTCCTCCTCCTCGCTGCCACTACTCCCTGATGCACTTTCTTCTTCTGACTCGGCTGCTGACTCCGAATCCGAACCTGACGAGGACGAGGACGAGGACGAGCTGCTGCTTGAGCTCGAAGACTCAGCTTGTTCCCCGTCCGGCGCTGTCTCCATCTCCTCGTCCTCGGATTCCTCGCTCGAGCTGCTGCTCCCTTCCGAGCCGCTCTCTGAAGAATCGGATTCAGACGAGCTGTCGTCATCGGTGTCGGCGCCTGTCCGTGATTTGGCGTCCCTTAATCTACGCCGCTTGGCAGGTTGCTGGGATCCTTCGCTGCGTCTGATCCTGCCGACGCGGGCTTCTTCCTGCGCGGATGAGGAAGAAGTAGATGTGGCTGTTGTCGTGTCGGCAGACGCCGTGCTCTCGCTGTCTGACAGCTCCTCCAGCACTACCTCGGCACGAATGCGTTTGAGAAGCCGCTGCTTGACTTCGGGCGTGGCGTTGCGGAGCACGTATTCTACCTCGTCGATGTTGCGCTTGCCATTGGCGTTGCTGGAACTCCCGTTCTGTCGTCTTTGTTGTTGCTGGAGGTGTTGCAGAAATCGCGATATGGTCTCCTCGTATTCCCTTTGCTTGCTCTCCTTGTCCGTGGTTGACGCGGGGAATGCGCTAGCCCCCTGCTCCATGTCTTTCTTCTTGATGTCCGCCGCCGTCTCTCGTAACCGTGCTCGCACGAATCCTTTCAGGTCTCGGATGTATTCGTAAAATACCGGAATGTCAGAGGACGGGATCTTTTCTCCGTCAAAAACGTATTTGATCAGGAGCGTCTGGTGGTTCTTGTTGAATTTCCACGAGTCCCGGGCTGTGTGCCACTGGCGGAGGTAATTGAGGGAAGGCTCAAGACTGAAGTCGGCTTTAGGCGCGTTGCTCGCCTTCTTAGCCTTCTTCTTGGTCTTCTTCTTCGCCGGCTCCGCCTTGGTGTCCTTGGTGCCGTCGGCGAACGAAACCGACTTTTTTAGTGACGACGGCGTCTGCTCCTCTCTCCGTGGCTTCTTGTTCGGGGTATGTACAGCGGCTGGCGGCTGAACCGTAGAGCTTGGGAGCTTTCTTTTGAGAGCGCTCGCCGGACTTCCGTTTACACGGGTTTGGTGGACATTAGGGACCTGCGCAGAGGGCTTTGCACTGGTGCCGCCTGAGCTAGGGATAGGCCCGTCGTCGGGTGCAGGTCCCTTGAGCTTGAGGCCCAATCGCTTCCATGCTGGGACACGCTGCGTGGACATGGCGACCAGCGAAGGGAGAGAAAGGGAGAGGGAAAGGGGGAGGCTCTCGGGAATGGAGCCACGGTTACGGGATTCCACAGAAACGGAAACCTCGGAGGGCCAAGCAGCGCGGTTCCCTTGCTCTCGAATCGTCAATAATGTCGGACGTCCCAATGGCGCTCCGGTGTCTTCTATTGGGTGTCCCCTGCTTGCTGCTTCGGCGCAATTGATGCCGCCCGCAGCAAATTTCTGCCCGGAGACCTTATCGCTACCCAATGCAGGGATGCTTGCGCCCGATAAGCGCAATCGGACAGTGGGGCATTGGGGGTGGGTGACGTGAGCGGGTGTCTTGGAAGGCTAGGGCCTGCTTGTGCGACTGGCAGCCTAACATCTGAGGCAATCAGCTTCAGCCCAGCTCCTCAGCCTGGACTCTAGGCAAACCGCAGCAACGCGTCAATCGCTAGTGGAAGCTCCCAGCCCACCAACGAAGCTCCGCCGGCTGCGCAACAGCACATTCTCTCCCCAACACATCAAACAATACGCTCAACTCTGCCAGGCCTCGGTTGCTCTGCTCTGAAGCAATACTAGAAAGGCTTCGGCAATTTATCGTCGATCAGAATGGCGGGTGCGTCTACCCCCAGCTGCCCAGGCACCTTCGAGCTCCACTTTGGCCATCGCTAACACCCATCGGCAGGTAACGCTGGCTACGACAGACACATTACCATCTTCTCGGAGCAAGGAAGATTGTTCCAAGTCGGTACGTTCGAATGCGATGGACCAAAGATACTGCGTCGGCGGTTACTGGTGGACAGGACCACCGAAGGCAGGCTGGTTGGGTGTGCTCAGGCCCATGATGCTGATGGCTGGACCTTGTCGCCGCAGAATATGCTTTCAAGGCTATCACAGCTGCGAACATCATGTCGATTGGTGTCCGGGGCAAGGACTGCGCCGTAGTTTTGTCCCAGAAGAAGGTGCCGGTACGACGTCCCTCGCATTCCGCTGCCCACCTGACGCAAGCTGACGGGCGCAACTAGGATAAACTCATCGATCCCTCCTCGGTCTCGCACATCTTTCAGATCTCGCCGTCAGTCGGCTGCGTTATGACAGGTTCCATCGCCGATGCGCGCGCCTTCTCGCAACGCGCTCAGTCCGAAGCCGCCGATTTCCGGTACAAGTTCGGTTACGAGATGCCGTGCGACGCTCTGGCAAAGCGGCTTGCCAATATCAGCCAAGTGTACACCCAGCGGGTATGGGACAAGATTGCTTCTGGTCTGGCTCATGGAAGACGGAGCTGTCATTGCTGACCATGCCTTTCCAGGCTTATATGCGTCCGTACGGCGTCGCGACGACCCTGATATCGCTCGATTCCGAATTTGGCCCTCAGCTGTTCAAGTGCGACCCCGCCGGCTACTATATTGGATACAAGGGCACCTCAGCCGGCCCGAAACAGCAAGAGGCGCTCAACCATCTCGAGAAGAAGTTGAAGAACAAGGACTGTGCGCCCGGCGATTGGAAGGATGTCGTGGAACTGGCCATCACCACCCTCAGCACGGTCCTCAGCATGGACTTCAAGAAGACTGAAATCGAGATTGGCATCGTGGGAGGGCCGCGTCCCGATGGCAAGGAGGGGACGTACCCAGGTTTCAGGACGCTGACAGAGGATGAGATCGACGAGAGATTACAGGCGATCGCGGAGAAGGACTGAGGCGGCGGGATGAAGGGAGTGCCGAGGAGATGATGGCTGGCCGGCGCGACCGATCACTAGGCTTACGATGGCCATTCATCCCGAATTGTTGAGGTCAAGGTCAAAGAAAGGGACTGCGGGAGGGAACCCGGATATCAGCTATGGTGAGGCTAATATCCCCGCATAGCACGTTGCTCGCATGTCACTGTCTGTTCCTGCCATAGAGTCAGCCTGCAGCACGCAGGTAAGAGTCTTCGAATAGATCACGCCCAACGACAGCCAAACCCAATGTTTCATCCAGCGATTGGGCCGCAAAATCTGTGTAGATGATGAGGGTATCCGCGGTTCCTGGAACTGCCATTACCTCCCAACCCGGACCCGCAGGTTGAGCGACGACTTTTTAAGTGCCAGAACGCGTGGGAAACCCCGGTACTGGCGGTCACTGGGTTGATGCTGCATAAGCTGTCCCGGTGGCTTTTCGGTTCGCACGATGTAAGGATGCACCTGAAATCGTTCCCCTCCTGCCGGTTCCAACCCATGCAAGCCGCAAAACTGGCCGACAGCCTACCCGGGACTGTGGGATCGGGTTAGACGCATGAGGCTAAGGCAGGGAATGTTCAGACGAAGAGGGGTGGGTGGACGGGTGACTCCTCAGAGGCTCGATGCGGATCGAGGAAAGGGCCCTGCGAAGCTGACATGCAGCCTCTTGGAAGCAGTCTTGGCGAGGTTGTCGATGGCCGAACGGGCACAACTTCACCGCAAAACCCCCTCGCAAAGCATTTACTGGACGAGCCCCGTTTTCCCGGCGTCCAAAACCGGGAACAAGCGCAGGATTAGCGGAGGCCGTCCAGGCTCTCTTGGAGACAAGTCGAACAGTTCCGATGCGATTCCCAAAGCGTTGTGCTCTTCAGCTCGCCCAAGAGAGCATTGGAGTTTGGTGAACCGGACAGCTCGGGCCGCTATTGGTCCCTGGCAGCCTGAGCCACACAAGCTGCCTCCACGAGTACTCCCGATTGGGGTGCTCAGTCCTCGATGGCGGCGCTGAAACGCTCGCCAAACTTGCCGTTTTGGTGACCATCCCGGTCCGAGACGCTCTCCACCTTTGCTGCACGGCGTGTCGGTGGGTGAACTAAAAGCCACGCGAGAGGCTCTTGGGGTGATACCTCCACTCCCCAGGTGCCTGCGCAGACATGCGCCTCGCTCTGATCAGCCGGGCCCCTGGATGTTCCTGGCGCTGTGTTACTCGGAAATACCAGTACGTTGCGTACGTCGCTGTCCTAAGATCAGTCCGAGTAGCATGCGCAGCCAAAAAAAAAAAAAATCCCCAATACCTTGGCGTCCTGTCGGGGCAGCCCTGCCAGTCGATATGCAAGAGACTTGCATACGTCCAGCCTGACCAGGGCCCGTTCCTCAACCCACCGTTGCAATCGTGGTCCCGTTGTCCTTCTCCCTCGTGTCTCGTGCCTGATGGCGCTCGTTATTGGACCGGGGTTGCATTCACGCTACAGCTAGGTAAGGGCCCTGCCAGGCTCTCCGCTTGCTTCGGTGGCGTCCGGCTACTCGAAGTTGACGCTATGTCTTCCTCCTAATGTGACATGGTATCCGCCCGCACGCCCCGGGGCCGGCTGATAGCTGCAGCCCGGTATGCCATTTAGCATAGATCCGCGTTGTTCTGGGTGTGTAAGTGCTGGTCCTGTCTAGAGTCGGTGATGTGGATCCAGTGGTTGCGAGGGCTCGTCAAGTTCCGTCCTCACGCTCTCCCCCATGACACGGACCGAACAGATACGTACCGCCAGGAGAACTTTGCTTCGGAGTCCTCTCTATGACATCTCCCCCCCTTCTCCCTTCAACGGTCTTGCGTTAGCCATGGCGAGCTCTACAAAAGGAGTTGGGGTTCGCCCCCCGAAGTTCGCCATCACGACCTTCAAGCCATCACTACTCCATCGGAGAACGCCAATCTCTTCTACTTTCAGCCCTGCCGTTGCTTGATACTTGCATAGATTGCATATTCCTCCCCTCCAGCTTCCCTTCTTGCCCTGTGGTATTTCGTCACTCTTTATCCACAAACCCTTTTCCTAGAGGACACTCCAAGCACCGCGACTTAGGTCATTATCTGTGTTATCTTCATAGTTGTTTCGGGTCTGCGGAATCAAAGTCGAGCAAAACACCATGGCCGACGGACGTGAGTAACAAAGCCCACCCCTCCCCTACTCTTTCACACGCCCCCTACCAGCCCTAGCCGCCCGCTGCCCTGAGACAGGCTGGCAGTTTAGTGTACTTTGTAGGGCGTTGCCCAGAGACGCCACCCTAACAGGCGGTCATCCAAGTTCGGACTAACCCAAAAGCCGGGCAGTCAATGAATACCGCACGGCGCGCGTGGCCGAGCTGCTCTCCGACTTCCGAACCCTCCAGTACTACATCGCGGCCGCGCCATGCGACCCGCCCGACATGGACGACTACTACACCGAGGGGTGGGCGGCGCTTCGGCAGTGCGCGCTCGACGGGCAGCACATCCTCAACTGCGGTGCCGACGTCACGGTGCCGTCCGCCAACGGCGGGCCGGAAGAGCAGGCGAAGGCCGAGCTGAAGCAGTGCGTTGGCAGAGTCTAGTTTCCCGCCATCGCTCCTTACCCACTAACCGTTTGGCGCCTCCAGAGTCCATCTCGATGCGTACGCCCGCCGGCACGAAGGCCAAAAGATCTATCTCCGGCAGGCGGCGGCTCAGCGCTGGATTGAGTGGCGGGACCAGATCCTCATGGGTGGCAGGCCACACTCGGGGAACCAGTCCCAACTCAGGGCGTGCGACCAGCAGCTGCGCGCTGTACGTCTCTCTATTTCCCAACCCCCCCCCCCCCCCCCCCCCCTTTTCACTGTTTTCTTTATCACGTCGCCGAAACGATGTCCGATAGAGGAGGAACCATCGTCGGCTAACAAACGTCCAAACAGGAATTGGCCAACATCACCGACGAAGCCATCTATTCCGAGCTCCAAGTCTCCGACATGAGCATGGGTCGTTGGACGGACGAAGATCCCAGCCTGCGCGCCGTGCAGCGCTGGGTGCGATCCCGGAGACGCTAGACATGACAATGACCTGACGCACCTAATTTTGCCTCTCCTATACCCGCCGGCAACAAAACAAGAAGAAGTTCGATTCTCGTTCCATCATTCGGGTAATGCATGGAATATTTCCCCCTTAATTACCACCCCTAACCTTCTGTTCTTTCGTTTCCCATTCCATCCAAGGATACCACTGCATATGCGGTACGGCGTCGTGAAAAAGCATGGGGTTTTCTTGTTTATCTAGACTTGGGTTAGTTGTGTTGGCACGGTCGAGATACCCTGGGGATCACACGCACGGAAAAGGGGAACTCGGGTATTTCTTATGTCGACTTGCGCATTCATCAGACGGCGCGGCGGGCACGCTTCTGTCGGTGTACAAATAGTTATGAGGGCGTTTGTGTTGTGTTGATACGAAGGAGCAATGGGGATATGAGCAGAAAGGAAAGGGCAGCAGCGTTCTATAGAGACTGCCTGGAGCAGGGGCCATGATGAAGGACGTGAATGCGAAATTGCGCCAAGTATATTTCCACCTAGATGGTTCGTGTATGTGTTGTACCACTCCGGTCCAAGAAGGACAATACAAAGTGAAACGCAACAACTTTCTAGGAAGGATAAGCGTGCTGGCCTGACTTGGACCAATAGCCCAAGATGCGATACCTAGCTTGGTATCCAAGATGCACGGCACGTAAAGCTTAGCCACGAGGAAACCCGCCCCCTCACGCATTCTTACTATGCACACACAAGGCAATTCCCCCAACTGATAGGACCATCCCGATCATCGTGTCTTGTTTGGGTCAGCATCAACGTATATCATCCACTTACGTCTGCGCTAGCGGCACATACCTCGACTTATAACCTTGCCCTCAACCCACCACTCCCCGACAACGGTAAACAAGAACGCCAGCGTATTCACGATCGGGACCGTAAGGCTCAGTTCTACAGTTTAAGTTCAAGGACACCCCTCTTGTCAGCAAAACGCCGCAACCCCTTACAAGGTGAGAGTAGTCGCAATCCATTCCCCCAACAACCCCCCCGGCCCGGGGACCCATAACAAACAGAGGGGGGGGGAGACAATCCAGCGTAACATACCAGCCTTGCCAATCAACAAGAAGAACCACACGCTCCCGGTGAGGTTCAGCACGAGCGGCACCGCATAGCGCGGGTTACGCAGCAGGTCGACGACGGCCAGCACGCCGGCGTAGAGCCGGCGCCTCCACCAGCTCTGCTGGACGGCGGGGCGCTCGAGGACGGGATGGGGCGGCGGGCGGTGGTCCTTGGCGGCACGCCGGATGAAGGGCGTCGTGAGGCCCCAGGCCAGCCCGACCAGCAGGAAGGACAGGATGTAGTTGATCGCTGGGGGGCGGGGCTCCGCCGGCATGGTTGTTCAATCCCACACCACCTACCTACCCAAGGTAGGTAATCCGTACCGTACCGTGCTGGGGTCTGTTGGGGGGGGAGTGGGGGGGCGAGATGGGGAGGGGGATGGGGGTGGGAACAGCGAGGTGGGCAATGTGGTGACTTTTGTTGTTGTTGTTTTTTTGCCACGGGTTTATTTTGGGGTTTTGGGGGGGGTCCTTTCGAGAGTGTCGAAAAGGGGTTTCCGGATGGGAAAATCGACGGCCTCCCGCTTCCAAAACAAAGGCGGTGAGAAAAGCACTTTTGGAGAGTGCGACGATACCTCTAAGCCGGCAATATGGAGCTGAAAAGGCAATATTGCGGGGCCCTGTTGAATATGGGTGATTGCTTTTTTCAGCCTTACGATGGGGTGAGAGAGAGAGAGAACCACGAAACGCCCTCTGTGGTCGGACGATGCGTGTCGTTTGGCTTTATCGATAAGCTCAATCCTGGCGATCGTCTAGGCTATTTTTGGGAAAGTGGGCTGCCAAATCAGGCTAACCTTCGCCAATCGAGATCTATTTTCTGGTCTCAGATCCCCAACCCAGAATATCCCATCAAGTGTCTCACTCAACAGTACTGTGCGCTGGCAGCTTGCTGAGAGTGGCACTTTCAGGCAAAACGGGCATACCGTTGCTGAACACATTCGGGAAGCGATTATAGGAGTATTTTGCCACTTAGGCTCACTCTGCATCCGACGCAGGACAGTCGGCCCGAGCCTATGGATCGGCGGTGCAAGTATAGGCTTTGCTGCTACTGCTGACATTGCCCTCGGTGATGTCCGAGATCTGGCAATGCACACCTTTCTGCGTTATCGATGCGCATCCACAGAATGCAGATTTCTATCCTATTCTGCCTTGGACTTGATGCTCGGCATATTGCGAAGATGCTAGATTTGTCAGGCATTGGTAAAGAGTGCTGGAGTCTGTATTGCGATCTTCGATGCAAGATACCTTTGTTCACAGCTGAACGGGCCAAAGGCGGCGAAGCCGTTACCAGCGGCATGCATTAGTTGACGAACGCCCAGCATCCTCTCTCTCACACTCTCTCTCTGCCTCTGGATTGTCGACCCAGCCTACAAATAACATTGGCCCCCGCAGCAATGTGTTGAGGACAGCCACCAAGGCCATTTTACGGCGTCCATGTCTGGCTTAAGATACAGCACTGCTTGTCACTTTCGTATCGGTGTTCAATATGGATGCCCTCCACTCCGCAACTTCGTGATTCTACTCTCATCCACTGGTACTTTGACAGCGAATGCTTGGCTAACGCCCAAAACGATCAGTGGGGTTTGAGGCTGCGCTTGATCTTCTTGGCATTCGTCACTTGATCCGGACGCCGATGGACAATGAACCTGATCACGATACTGATCGTTACCTTTCGAATTCGTTACACCTATGAGTTTGTTACAATCTTGGCCAGTTGCTGATCGGGAGCGGTTCCGATGAATCGGAACAGCGGGACCGTGCGACTTAGGTCCCCAGGATGAAGATCGGCTCGGAGGTTTTGCCGCTATGTCCACCCCTGCCCTATATCCTCTGGCGAGATCAGCCTTGGCAGAGAAGTCTCAGCCTCCCCTGGTGATACATGAAATCTTATATGTCTTTCCTCTTCCTTCTTTCCTTTTCACTTGCTTGGTTACTTCGAACTTGCTCTCTCCGCGGTCGGGCGCTCAAGAAACGCTGCCTCGTTTTACATGCCTCAAGGGCCTGTTGCGGAGAAGCACGGGATGGTCGCTGGTTGCTATGGCGCTACGAGCGGCTAGCGAAACAATCCAGCGTAAGCGCGAACGGCCGAGAAATAACGTGACCAAGTCCATTGAGGATTAGGTACTGTCACCTTTCCAGGGTTGGAACAGAGGTGCCTAAAGTCCGGCAACTCCACGCCTTCCGATGCGCGTAAGTGTAAACTTTGTGCCTTGGCCTTCGCTTTGCCGTCCCAAGTGGAGAAGGGAACGCCAACAGAGGTGGCTCAGCGCCCGTATGGCTCGGAACCGATTACGAGTCGCCGCGCGCCATCGATCCGCAGCACGTAAATGCACGGGAAATTGATGTTTCAGATCATTTGAGAGCTATCGCTCTTAGTGGTGTATTGCGGAGGCTGGAATATAGAGAGAGGCTATAATCGCTTGGTTGGTAGAGTACCACGCTGCACGGTGGATTGCAGGCAGGGGTAGCTAAGAATCCAGTTTCCTACTGCAACCATCTGCTGTGGAGTTTTCCCACGACATACCTCGAGCATGCTATGACTTCAAGAAGGTTCTTTTCATCCACGGAAATCCTTATCTTTTCTACAATTGGATTCGAGGAAGCAATGGCTTAGGCCGCGTTGGAGGCTCCATGGGTTGGGCGCGCCAACTGCTTCGAATACCCCACAGAACCGACCTGGAAGCCCTCGGATGCGGGGCACAGGCGCCCAGCCTCGCAGTTTTGAGCGGATTCCAGCCACCCGAACCCCGGGCCTCGATTGCGACACACGCGTGGTCCAGGGCTGGGATTGGAAACCCACCCAGCCACTGCGGACGCGAACCGAGCTAGCGGGCGGGTCGGCTGCAGCTTTGCGCACATCAATCAACAGGGAAGCAAGCAATCCCACTTGGCATGCAGCGGCCATCTCTCCCTGTGCTCCTGAGCCACTCGCAAGCCAGTTTGATTTCCATTGCTGCTCTGCTGCCCATTCTCCCTCTCTCTCTCTCTCTCACACACACACACACACACAACGCTCTCTCTAATCTCCCCTTCGCTCTTTTCGTCATTGGCGTCCATTGGGCCCATCTCTTTGTTCTTTTTGCGTGTTCTACCTTAGTGCTTCGTTTTCCATTGTCCCGCCCAACAGCTGCCGACCGCGGGGTAGCATCCCGTCAGCAAACAAAGACCAAGACCCCAAAGTAAACAAAGCCGAGTCGGCTGCGGGCGCCAGGTCATGAGAGCGCCTCGAGCAGCAACACAGCCAAAATGACGACCAAGTCAAAGACGCATCCTCTCAATGGGATGCACACGTCCGGCATCTTCTCGGACATGAGCGTTGACGGCCCTGAGGTTGGCACTCTGGTGGTGGTGGTCGACCGGGCCAAGAACCTGCCAAACCGCAAGACAATCGGCAAGCAAGATCCCTACTGCGCTGCCCGCCTGGGAAAGGAAGCAAAGAAGACGACCACCGATATCCGCGGCGGCCAGACTCCCAAATGGCAAGTTACCGACAACCACAACCCTGGAGCTCCACAAGTTTCATCAAGCTAACATCCGGGACTCGTTGCGTTGCACAGGGACCAAGAGCTCAGGTTTACCGTTCACGACTCACCGGACTACTACCAGCTCAAAGTGTCGGTGTTCAACGACGACAAGAAGACGGAACTGATCGGCGAGGCATGGATCGATCTGCGGGACATCATTGTCCCAGGGGGCGGGCAGAGCGACCAGTGGCATCAGCTCGGATGCAGGGGCAAGTACGCCGGCGAGGTTCGTATCGAGATTACATACTACGACAGCCGTCCCAAGCCCGAGAAGCCAGTCGTCAAGGCAAAACCGACGCCGACGGCTGCTGAGGCCGACGCCAAACTTGCAGCCGCGGGGCCACGGACCATGCCCAAACGCCGGCCGCTGCCTTCAGATCCAGTCACTGGCAAGGCATCCGCTACGCCTTCGCCGGCTCCGGAGCAAGCAGAGGCGCCCGCCCGACCTCAGCCGAATCCTGCACCCACACCTACCACAAGCCAGTCGTCTCTTCAGCAGGCCGAGTACAGCCCGGCTCCTGCAGCGGGCTCGCCAGCCTACTACCAACAACAGCCTGATCATTATCCGAGGCGCCAGCCAAGTGAAGAGTTTGGGGCGTCGTCCCGTCGGGTGGATGCATTGCCGCAGCAGTACCGGACCCCTGAGAAAGCTGAAAAATATCCGGTGCAGCCTGACGACCAGGGCTACAGCCAACACTACCAGCAGCCTGCTTATGATCACTACGACCCCAAGCCCCATGATCACCATGGCTTCCCGCAAGCTGATGACACGATGGGCCTCGAAGATGACAGACCGCCACCGCCCCCGGCCCATCGGAGCAGGGCCGGCAGCAATTCTGTCGTGAATGCGGCGCTCCAAAACGGGTTTGAACTTACGGCAAAGGGAACACCCCCGACGATGCGACAGGATGTCCTAAGGAGCGAAGCCCATCGGCATTCCACTTCAGGGTCTTATCCTGGCCGACCAACGTACAAGGGCTTCGACTCCGCCCCGGCGGGGCTTATCGGATACTACAATGCAGACCAGCCCTCACCCCCACGACATCACTCGTACGACTCGAGTTACGATATGCAGTCTCGGACCATGCAGGCGACGGTAGAGGATGTTCCGGAATCACCGGAATCCATGAACAACGCAATGAGGAGAAGTATGGGTCGCTTGCCCTCGTCTCAAACTCAACCTCAGTTCGACCCAGACTACGACATGGCTGCCAGTCCCGCGCCGCTCAATCTCGGAGGGAAGGGTAGCACTAGGTCGGCGCGTTACGTTCCAACCCCGCCCGATCAACCAAGGCATCAAGGTTCCAACGGGCACCAGATGGCCCCTTCCGAAAGGGAGGCGCCGGAATACCCAGCAAACTTTGGCAGGCACTCTGAGCCTGAGCTAGTATCCCATGGCTCCCAGGTGGATAGCAGAGCCTTGACGTACCGGGGCGAACCAGACGACATCTCTAATGACTTCACAGTGCCTCCAGTGCCTCCGTCGCTGGTGCCCGGCATTGACCCTAGCCTCGCTCGCCAAGTCTCGGACCGCATCAACCAGGATCGGAAGCAAGTGAATCAGACACGGCAATACGCACAGCAGGCGATCATAGAGACACCACCCAGGGGCAGATCCATGGACTATCGGTACGATCAGGATGGCTCGCAGGCAGCGTACAATGCTGCGCCGCCGTCTCACAACAGAAGCCCCGTTACCTATACCAACGGGCCATCGACCTCGAGCGTTAATGTGGTCATCAAATCCCGCGCCTTCTCTCCGAACCCTCCGATCCGCGACGCAAGCCCCACTCCGCATCACCAACACACCATCCGGCGCAAGTCTGTTAGCCCACAGCCGCCGCCGCCCGACACCCGCCGGTTATCTGGGGTGCCGTTCGGGCCTGACTCGTACGACGCACTGAACCCTTGCGTCTCGTCCACCGGAGCAAAGGACGCCGCAACCTCCCGGCCAGAGTACGACGAAATGAACGGCAAGATCATCACGCACGACGGTCGCGAAATCGACCCATCGGACCACCTGCCAATGGAGAGTTGGGCACCGGAACCCGATGCCAAAAACGCCAAGCAGGGACAATCAGTCTCCCCTTCGTCTCGCCCGTCCCTCTCTGGACCTCAGCCTCAGCCACCGGTAACCTCGGGCCGCCGCCCGCTGCGCATCGCCGGCCGACCGCAGTCCATGCTCCCCAGCTCTTCCGTCGCCGGCGGCGGATACATAGCGACAGACCATGTCGAGCAAGCAACGCCCTCCCCTCCGGCCCCGCCAACAGGCCGCAACCGCCTGCAAAAGAAGGCTGCCTACCGCACATCCACCACAGCCCTCCCTGCCCTCCCCGCCCCAAGTCCCGTGGTTCCGATGATGTCGGGCGCGAACGGTCCCGGTCCCAGTTCCAGCGCCTTCCGCCGGACTAGTGGTTCCGGCACCGGCCACGGCACTGGCATAGAACCGAAACCCCTCGCCCCGCTCCCACCGCACCAGGATAACTTCACCCCGCCCAGACAGATCACTCGCTCGGCGACGTTTGATTCCTACTCGGGCGGGAACGAGAACTACGCCCCCGCCCCGAGCATGGACGTGTACGGCCGGAGTCCCGGCAGCCTCCGTGGCGGACCTCCGATCCCGGCTAAGGTTCCGCTTGCTCTCCCCCCGCCGCCGTCGCATAACAGTGGAGGGGTTGGCACCGTGTCGGCTACGAGCGGCGCCTTGCAGTTACATAGTAGCAGCCTGGTGAGGAGGAGCGGGATGGGGATGATGGATGACGGGTATGACGGGTATGGGCATCACGGGGGTGGCGGTGGGGGCGGCGGCGGCGGGGGGTTGTCGTCGCTGGAGGAGGAGCTGAGGCAGATCGATATCGGCACGGGGAGATCGTCGCGGAGGCATCATGCTGCGGCGGTGGCGCACGGGAATGGTTATGGCGGGCATGGCGGGTATGGGTATGCGCATGCGGGGGGGTATTGAGCTGGAGCAAAGGGTAAGTTTGAGATGTCTTTCTTGAATCTTAGGGGATGATGTTTATGACGAGGATGAAGATGGAAAGGTAGGTAGGACAGGGGTTTAGGGGCTGCTGCGTTTCTATGCCCAGCCTTGTTTCTCATTTTCTGCCATTTGTGTTATACGCAGTTTACGGGGCCTGGCATGGTGTGGGTGGGCGCATTTTGATTTGAAGTTAATTTTTGTTCTCGCTTTTATCTTCTTTCTTCGGCTCGAGCTCGAACTGCTTGCTGGTACGCGCAGATACAGCGGATGGATAGGACGACGGAGATACCCAGTGTATGGATAGAATGACCATATCTGTCAATGAGAATGAAGTGATTGTTTGACTTGGATGGCCGCGGTCGTCTGAACGGTCGCTTACATACTTGTACAGAATAATGCGAAGGGACAAAGCCAGTGATTCGACGATGCATTCGACATCTATCTATGGGTGGGTGGTATCATTCCATGTGCAACCACAGACAAAACTTAGATTTTCTGCACCCTGTTGTTTTTCCCCAGACCTGAATAAACGCCGGCGCAATGCAAGTAAACATGACAAATTCCCCTCCCCTTTCCTCCCCTTTCTCCCCTTCCCGCTTCCTCCCATTACGAGACACACACACACACACACAGTTAGAGGGTCCCAAACATCAAGCTCTCCACCATCCCGTTCGTCTGGATCGCCATCTGGGCCTTCTCGACCTCCTTGGAGACCTTGCCCAGCAGGGCCTGGAACTGGCTGGCCAGCTCGGCGCTGCCGCCGACGTGCTCGCCGTAGATGTCGAGGAGGAGGAAGGCGACGTCGACGCAGATGCTCAGGTAGCGCGGGTCCGCGATGTACTTGCTCACCCAGCGGAGCAGGGGCAGGACGGTGACCTCGTCGCGGCCCTCGAGGGCCTCGCGCAGCGCGGACCGGTGGCGCAGCGCCACCAGGAGCGTGAGCGCCGTGACGGGCTGGTACTCGGCGCCCGCCATGTCGAGGACCTCGTCGACGGCGGCGGCGTAGCGGCCCTGGCGGAAGTTGCGCTGCCAGGGCTTGAGCCGGGCCCGGCGCGAGCGCCGGCCCGCCGTGTCGGTCGGGATGATGACGTCGACGCTCTCGCCGAGGAGCTCCATGGCCTTGTTGGTCACGGCGGCGCGCTTGCGCTTGGCCTTTTGCGCGTCGAGCCGGTCGAGGGCTTCGGTGCCAACGTCGCGCGCGGCTTCGACCGCGGCGCGCTCCCGCGCCTTTTCGGCGGCCGCGCCCGACAGCCGTGTGCGCAGGGAGAGCACGCCGGACTGCATGCCTACGGCCAGGTGCCTGTCTTCCTGCGAGGCGCCGGCGGCGATGACGGACAGTGACAGGATCGGGCTGGGGTATTTGGAACCGGCTACGACGTTCCAGTCCGACGTCTCGAAAACCTTGACGTGGCCGTCTAGGCTGCCGCTGACGACGCGCCGCCCGTTGGAAGCGAGCGAGAGGCTTGTGACTGTCTTTTGGTGGTTCGTGATGAGGCGCAGGGGTTTTGCGGCGACCAGGTCGAGGACGGAGATGGCGTTTCCGGCAGCGGCTAGGAGGGTCGTTCCTGGCGGCAGAGGGAGCACATCTTCGACTGGATCGGCGTGCTTGAAAGTCATGACGGAGCCACCGGGGGCTCTCGCATCCCACACCCGGACCGTCTCGTCGTAGGAACCCGAGACGAGCAGGTTGCTGTTGCCGCCGGGCATAAACGAGCCGCAGCGCACGTAATCCGAGTGCCCTGTAAACATGCGGCTAGGGTCGTTTGACGGCAGATCCCACAGCCTGACCGTCTTGTCGTCGCTGGCGCTCATAAGGGTGGTCAACTCGGTCGGGGACCACTTCGTCACCCACACAGGCTGCTTGTGCACATTCCACGTCTTGAGTATCACAGCTCTCGTGCCACCGCCCACGTCAAACACCTGCATCCTGCCCGAGTCCTCGCCGGCGACCAGCACCCTGCCATCAGCCCGGATCTCGCCGCAATGGGCCTCGCTGTCGAAGCGTCCGATGGTCTTGAGCGGCTCGCGCTTGCGTATCGAGAAGATTTCGACACGCGGGCCCGACGTCACGGCGAACAGGTCGTTGAGTTTGGTGGCTGCGACCAGCGAATTGGACATGGCCGCGCCGGCGGCGGCGGGGAAGCTGATGTGCGAGATGGGCCATGACGCCGTTGACGTGTGCGACTTTTGGCTCTTGAACGACCTCCAGTATCGCTGCTCCGCCGTCACGGGGCTGGGCCCCGAAGGCAGCTTCAACTGCGCCAGGGGGAGCACTTCTGCTGCCATGTTTCCTGCTGTTGTGCTCCGACCTTGGCGGTTGGTGTGTGGTGCCTTTTCGCTCTGCGCCGTCGCTAACTTCACCTACACTGGGGAACTTCACTTTTTTTTTTTTTTTTCTGAAAGCTGGGCTTGCAGCTCCCGGCCGAGCCCCACCTGGAAGCAGATTGCAGCCGGGCCTCATCCCATTGGATATTCGGAGAAATCTTACCCCGCCTTTCCGGGTGAGAAAGCCACCTTCAGGTACCCTTACATATGTACACTCCTACGCAGCAGGTTTATAACAAGGGAGGGAGGCAAGGGCCAGGGCGATCTTCCAGCCAGGTCCGCAGGTCGGGTCCAGAACCCGTAGGAACCAGCCCTGGGCCTTGGTCTGTGCAACATGCATCGGGATCCGTCTTCTCATTAATGATGGATGCTTGAGCCAACTGCTGCCCAAACCTCGACATAAGGCATAGGCACCATAGGTCTCAATGCGTCCACTGAACGCTCTATCCCACGGATTTGACATATTTCATCTCTCGTCCCCAGTAGATAGCATACGTGCCGCTTTCCTAGACCATTCAGGCTCCTCTCACTTCTCTGTTCTGCACCCGTGCGGCACAAGTTCCGCGAAATGGCGCGGGGGGGGGGGGGATCGATGCTGGAGCGGGAAGTGGGAACGTCTCGGGGGCCAGAGAAGCGGCGCAGCGAGGCACGTCACGTCGCAATCCTACCATAGCATAGCATAGGGCATTCACACAGGAAATTCTTGACTATTTATCTACGTCCAAGATATTGCTACAGCACCGATTGGCGGCCCTGGCGGGCGGGCGTTCGGGATGCTGCATCCCCAACCGCATGTCGACCTGGATCTGGACTTGCAACCCAACGAGGCGCGATTGGCGGGCTTGGGACCAGCCCCTGCTGTGCTGTGTCACAACGTCAACTTCACTCCCGCACCAGCATCCTCTGCGATCCCGAGTGCCAACACCCCACACGAACAAAGGGCCTGGAGATTTGCGGCTTCCTCTGGCGGTTTCGGCGGCATTACACACCATCCCATGTCTTAAGCGACCCTGGCCGCGTCCAGTGGGCTTATCCGGATCCTCTCCGGCCTTTGTTGACAGCAGCTTCCTGCTCCGCGACACTGGCCGGCGACCCTTGCCACGCCGACCGAACGCGTGCTTCTCGTCGGATATTTTTGCCTCGACTTCACCTTTCTCGATTCGCTCCCGTCCCATCTTTTCGCACGACGATCGCACAGAGTCCCCTTCAATGGTGTGTGTGTGTCTGTCTCGCTCACTCCCGCGCGCCACTCGATTCCTCCCGACGGCGCCAGCGTTTGCTGGCTGCGACTGACGATAAGTACTTTGCAGTCTCGCTTCCACATCGCCACGAGTCCCTTTGCGACCAGCAGCCCCGAAGGAGAGTAGACAAGCGTACCATGCCACCATCGCATCCTAGTGCCGGTGCGAATCCCCGTCCTGCCACTGCCGGCCAACACATCCAGATCGCTTCCTCCAATGCCACAGCGAATGCCTTCCTTGGCGGTCGTCAGCCGGCATGGATGACTGCTGGAGGCGTGAGGAAACCGCCCTCGCGCCCGGGTGCGACTCGACCACCGGCCTTACAGGCCGCCCAGCAGCAGTAGGAATATCTTCTCTCTAGTCTCCGGTCTTGGATGGAACTCGCTAACCCGGCTTCGATATATATCTAGGCCCGCACAAGCCGTTCTACCCTCACCCGCCCCGAGCGACGAGCCCAGCCCAGCCCTTTCGAGTACCCTCGATAGCCCCAATACCATCCCCGCCTCGCTCCCAGATGCGCAAAATATGACGCCTACAGCCGCCCCGTCAACTGCACTCGCACTCCCCGTCACTGAAGCTCGATTTGTTGTCGAACCAGTCACCGACGGTCCAGATGTGCAGGACATGGCGAGGTCCGGACCTGTAGGGCCAGATCCCGTCGCACACAACCATGCTCCCCCCCTCGTCAATCGCCCGCTCCAGCCTCTCAGCGATGGGATACAAGCTGGACAAGACGGAGAGCGCGGGGGTTCGAGTCTTGACGGCGCTCCGCCGCCATCCGTCGCTCGCGTATCGCTTCCTCCATTCAAACGGCGACGTACAGAGTGAGTCAACGATGCAGCCCCTACAACTTCTGCTCCTGTTCCGAGCTAACACTCCGCTTAGTCAGTCGTCGACCTCATCGCCCTCCAATCCTCTGCTCGCCGCTATCGATAGCCATGTCCAGGCTTTCGGCGGGGATCTGGCGCTCGAGCCTACCATAGAGAGACCGCGGATGATGCTTCTCCGAGAAGCGTGCAAGCATAACGACTTGTTCTTCATCGTCCTCCACCAACTGTTTTCTGTCTGGTCGCAGAACCCACAGGACGCCCATCCGGCTATTCCACAGAACCCGTTAACCATCAATACCGCTTTTGCCATCCTCGAGATGATTCTTAAGAAGAATCAAGCGGTCTCGGCGGCGCACCAGCGTTGGTTTGCTCAGTTTCCCTTTCCTATCGGGTCGGACCAGTGGAAGGCGGGGCCTGCAACCAAAGTCGATCAGGTAGCCGCGTTTCTTGGTAAGCTGGTTCGAGAGCATGAGCCTCTGAGCCTGTTGACGTTGAATCGGGGCTACCCGTATCTGGTGGACGAACTGCACACTCGTCTCGAGTGTTATTCCCCAGTCTTGCAAATGATACTCTTCACTGCCTGCCGGAGGAGGTTAGGCGTGCCAGACGGCGACCTTGGCCAACAGATCGAGCAGGCATTTCGGGACGACCAAGGCCGTCACCGCAGCGAGTTCACCGGACAACAAGTTCGTGCGCCAATCACACAGCCGGGTGAGATCGACTATCGGAATGCGAACTTGATCAACTTGTATAGGCAAATCGTCGGGACGGCGGCGTCTCGGGCTTCAGCCCGACAAAGCCTCCAGAATCCCCCTGTCCAACAAGCGAGCGTTGCTGATCGGCCCGCCTTTACCCCTTACCCCACGGCAGCACCGTTCCCAAATACATACCCGAACCCTGGGGTACAGGTTCCGTCGCACGGGACGATGCTGGCGCATCCTTACACAGCCCATCCGGGCCTGAACGGGACAGCCGCAATGCAGACGGGGTCTTCGAGCGGGCCCCAGATGCCCGCGCAATATCAAACAGTGGGAGTTGGCGGCAGCGGCGCTCAACCACCAAGCATTTTGGCACAGTACCAGGCCCAATACCAGGCATATCAGCAACAGATGATGTTCCATGCACAGCAGCTCAATCAGCAGCAGTATCTGCAGCATCCGCAGGCCATGGGAAGCTACCCCACGCAACCGGGCCACTCGGCTGCGTCACAGGCTCGGCACGGAGTGACGCAGCAACCTACTGGCCAACATATCCAGCAGATGCAGCAGATTCAACAGGTCCAGCCCACGGGATATCAACGACCTTTGCGACCTGCCCCTCGGGGGCTGGCTCCCGGGCCGCTTCAAGCCCCCAATATACCACCAGCGCCCCAAATTCACCGGGCCGTTCTTCAACCCCAAAGACTACCGCAGGTCAAGGACCCCCTGTTCCCGCCTCGAAAACACATAATCACGCGGCCCGAGTGGCCGTATGACCCATCGGACAAGAAAGCAATCATGATGTCGTTGCATCAGGCACACGTCCGTAGCCCGAAGCGGGTCATGAGGGATGGTGAGACGGAACGGTTCTACCAGGCTGTGAAATCACTTCCCGTGAAGCCGACACCTATTCCCCCGAAGAACACCATCTACGAGTTCCGTTTCGAGGTGACTGAGGAGCAGCTTGCCTTGGCCGCGGCCAAGTCGAACCAGGGCGGCCTCGTGCCCGTGATTGAGCACTTCAACGGTGCGCTTAGATGGCGTGTCAGGTGCTGCGTGGTCCGAAACTCGCCCAAGCCCCCGGCCGAAGATCAATGGGTAACACTGGACGTCAACTGGCCGTCCAACATTTTCATGACGCTCAATCAACATGCTCTGGACATCCGCAGGCAGGCGCACAATGGGAGGGACCTAGCCACAGAGATCACCGGCTTCATTGTTTGCGGCACCAATGTTCTCAAGATCGGCATACCCGAACCAAAACCCGGGGGCGCGCAGAACCGCTTTGTGGCTGTCGAGATGCTGGAGACTCTCAGTCACTCGAAGATTGTCGACATGATTTGGGCATCGGGCGTGATACCCGAAGAGGAAACGCTACGGATCATCAAAGAGCGGCTAACTAGCTCCTCCGATGACGAGGTTGCCTTTGAAGCTCCTGACCTGTCGATCGACCTGGCCGACCCATTCAGCTCAACCATCTTCAAGATCCCAGCAAGGGGGGCGCACTGCACGCACATGGAGTGCTTCGACCTCGAGATCTGGCTCAACACGCGACCGTCCAAGCCAACCATCAAGTGCCCGCACGGGCAAGTCAAATGCGACTGCAAGACGGGCGAACCCTCCAGTCCCGACAAGTGGCGCTGCCCGATCTGCTCGAAGGATGCCAGGCCGTACAGCCTGCGGATCGACGGCTTCCTCCTCAAAGTCCGCGCGCAGCTCGAGGAGGAGGAGAAGCTGCACACCAAATGCATGCACGTCAAGCCCGACGGAACGTGGTCGGTTATCCTCGAGGACGATGACGACGGCGGTAGCGATGCCGAGGAAGGGCCGCCGCCGAAGCGCAACAACGGCAAAGCGCCAGCTGGCCACCCGTCCGCTGCTAATAATACTACCGCAACCGCCGCCGCGGCCGCCGGCCGCCGGCAGGAGGTCGAGATCATCGAGATTGATTGAAAGTCGCTGATCTGTCGTCGATCCGCTACTTGGCTCGCTGGGACAAACTCATGCCTATTCTTCTTTCAACCACCACCTACGCTGCGGCCTGCTACTATTACTACTACTACTACTACTACTACTACTACTACTACTACTACTACTACTACTACTACTACTACCGCGTTTTATTAAATCGAGCCAATTCACCAACCAGGTTCGGGAAGGTTTAGCGAGGGGGAGAGAGAGAGAGTGGGAGCAAAACTAAAAGTTCTACCATCATTGCGGACGGCGTTTTATGGGATCGCATCATCACTACCCAAACCGACAGATAGATGAAGAAGCGGATTGGTTCGTGGGGATCCAGGAACCGGGGATTTCAGATCTGTTGGATTGTTGTCATGACCTGTACGGCACCCCAATTATACCCTTTGGGGGATTCTGCTGTTTTTTGTTGTTTTCTGTTTGGCGGCCTTAGCGGTGGGTTGGGGGGGGCGTTTTGGGAGCTGAGAGAGGAAAATATCGGGGCTCTGCTAGGAGTCTCTTTCTCTTTTTTTATCCTTCCTCTTTTTTAGCTAGTACCTACTGCCACCCGATATTCTGATGTTTAGCAAGCGTTTTGTATGTATCTTCGGCAAAGGAAGCCGGCGTTGCGTTAAGCGAGGATGGGGAGAGCGGGAAAGGGAGCAGCTCAACTGAGCAGAGCGGCACGGTGGCATTGATGCCTCTCAACTACCTGATTCTTTTGAGACTTGGTGGTGCCTTTTCCTCTCATCTAAGTGAGTCTGGTGAGCTGTGTGTGCATCTGTGTGGCTGATGCGCCGTCTCTAGGGTGGAGATAGATGCATTTGGCTGCTCGAGCGAGTGGTACATACCACAGTGTGTTGGGGGATGATGTCCAGCAGATGGAAGAAAATGTACGGGTATGATTTGTGTAGCTTCTAGACAACACCGACGACGGAAATAGTAGCTCAACCGGCAGCAAATTTCTATGAACACCAACTGCTCATTTACAACAGACCCCCTTTCCCCATGTCTCTCCTCTTTGAAGTAATCAGCTATCCTAGTTCTTCTCGGGCAATGTGCTCGGCGAATTCTCATTGGTCACGCCGCTATACGCCGGCCTTGCCGTAGGAGGGATCATGGGCCCCGTCATCTCCTCGGCCATGGCCTCCTCGTAAGTGGGTGGGGCATCGTCATAGGGCGCTTGTTCTTGCCCCGGTTGGAGCTGGGACGGGTAGAGTGCGTCGGAGGCCTGTTGCTGTGGTCGTTGTGTCGGACGGGGCGGTAATGCTGGTGTCTGCGTCTGCGGCCATGTTTGCGGCTGTGGTTGTTGTGCCTGCTTGGGGGGCCGGCTGGTGGTCGTCTTACCCCGACCTTGACGGATCGCTTCAACTAGGGCGGGTGGGGGTTCCATGCCGGAAAAGACTTGTATTGTGCTGAAGTGGAGAGGGAGGTGGAGTTCCTGGGGGATTTCGGAGAGGTCGACTTTCGATCTGCTTCTGTGACCGAGGAAAGATACGCTGGGGGTGCTTTGGGCGGGGGGTCTGCCCCAAGCTAGGCCGAGCTTGACTTCGAGTTGGTAATCGCGACTGTCTCAGGAGTCAGCAATCCGGATGTATCAGCGGAGCCGTGTAAAAATATACCTGAGATTGCATGTTACAAAGCTCGGCATAACCGTGTTGGGTAGAGGCATGTCGCTCCACAAGCTGTCCGGTACGACAATCTCAGTGCCGACGGCGTCTTCGGGGCGAGATAAAGGAATCGAAAGGCCCTGACGAGACATTATTACCCAACGGCTGGCTTCCGTGTTGACAAGATTCTGGCATCGGACGGTGGTCTTCCCGATGAGGTCGATTTGCATGGCAATTAGGTAGACTTCTGCGGTCGAGGCTACCAACTTCTTGGCTAACAGTCGGAGGGGTATCGGTTTGTTACATGTGAGGATGGCTGGGTGAGGGAGTCGAGCACACATCTCGACGGAAGGGGCTGATGCTGTCGCTGTCTGTGGCTGCTTACTGTCGGCGGTGCCGTCAGCCGACGGCGGGGCGAGGTTATGGGCCCCATTCACGGGGGATTGCGGCGCACTGGAGCTCTTGCTGCTGAAGAAAGAGGAGCGCTTCTTGGGTTGGGGGGCCGGGCTGGGGCTTCTCGGATGAAAAGTGAAGGGTCGCCGGGCATATGCCTCCTGGTTTGTCTTTGGCGGCCTAGGGGGCTCGATGGGTAGAAACTTGAGGCCAATCTCGTATCTCCAATTCTCCTTGAACAAGCCTGGCCGTTGTATCGTGACTTTGACGTAGTAGCGGATCTCGGCCTCTCCTGGGAATCCAGTGAAGCTGGGAGGCAGCGTCTTGGTGACATGCGAGTACATCAGTTGCCTGGTTCCGTCCATGACCCGGATGCCTCCCAGGCCGAAGAGGCCAGCTCCCGACGCAAAACCGCCAGGGTTCATGACGCCCCCAATCTTCGCCATGGCCTCCGGGTTGCCGCACGCGTTGTTGAAAGGGAACTTGAACTGGAATGGGAAGCGATGCTGGCCAGGGTTGAGGAAACAGGGCGAGGCCGGCATAGGCGTGTTCTCGTCCGGGAAGACCTGGGCGACCTTGTACAAGATCTTGTGGTTTTCGTGGAGCGTGTCGCCGTGCGGGCCGCGGTCCCTGGTCATGCCCATGCCCGGGTGTTCGGTCGGGATGGCGAGGGCAGTCTTGGACTCGCCCTCGAGCTTGACGATGATGGCGCCAACATGTTCATGGCGACTGAGGTTCAGCAGCACCTGGCCCCTGATGACGTCCAGGTTGGTGTAGAACTCGGGCGGATTGTCCAGCGCTATCCGTATCGACATTTTTGACGGGAGCTTTGAGGGGTGACTCGATTCAGCGGGGCCAGGGTTGAAGGGACGACCATGGGTGCTAACTGGGTGCCGTGAAGAGGGTGGTGGAGCGAGGATGTATCATTAATAAACAAGACCAGTTGGCTTGAGAGATGCTACAGCTAGCTGCAAGGAGCGTTCTGTCAGGACCACGAGGACAAGAACAGCAGAGGTTACCGTGCAACGCTGCCAGAGCGATTGACCAACAAAATTCGAGAAGTGCACAGGGACGTCTGATGAAGCTGTTGGATTCTGCCTTCCCTGAAGAGCTCCGCCGCAGAGCTAGCGCGGCCTGTTACGTCAGTCGAAACATGGCTCTCCGGGGCACCCTGCAGCTTCTGGCGAATGCGACATGAATTATCACCGGGCTTAGTCTTGTAGTGTATGTAAACGCGTTTCAGGTTGAACCAACTATGGGACATGATGTGCCGCGCGACGGTCCAACGTCTATTGCAGGTGCAGGCTGTGTCCCCCGTAACCACCTGGTGCTGTACTGTACGGTACTGTGCCTACTGTTTCCAGATCCGTGTTTATGCGGGGTGCCAGGCCCGCAGTGGAGGTGGACTGTTACCCCAATTCTTTGGCAGGCGGTGTGCTTTCTCGCTTATCTTATCACCACTGGCGGGGTCCCTTATTTTCTGCCATCCAAAAACCAAAAGAAGAAAAAAAAAAAAAAAAAAAAAAAGGTTGGACGTAGTGCAGAGAAGCCTCGGCGAGGGAGTGAAGAACGGTTGCAGCTATCAAGACTAATCGAAGAGACGCACTGAATCACCGGCACCTACGTAGATATTGACGAGTCGAACCCTATACCATGCCCAAGGCCGCCAAGCAGAAGCGGGCTGGGGCCAGCACCGGGCCTTACGACCGCAAGCAGTCGAAATCATCGGCCAACACAAATATTTTCCGCTTCGACAAGGACTTTGGTCAGCATATCCTCAAGAATCCAGGCATCAGGTTAGCTTGCGGGCATTAGACAAGACAAGTTTCCGCGCGGACGTTAATCATGAGCAAAATTGGCCAGCGATGCCATCGTCGAGAAAGCGTACCTCAAACCCACCGATGTCGTCGTCGAAGTCGGTCCGGGGACCGGCAACAGTGAGCAATCCCATGCCACTTTCGCCTACGGCTTGCCTATGATGGCTGACGAGGATGTCCAAACAGTCACGGTCCGCGCGCTCGAGAAGGCAAAGAAAGTGATAGCGAGTACGGCGCATCCAGCACAGCTCTCCCGGCAGGCACAGAAAGGCTGACCAGTCACACAACAGTCGAACTCGATCCTAGGATGGGTGCAGGTCCGTACAGCTTCCACGTTGGGTACCTGGAATCAATCCGCTGATGCGACTCAGAGGTCACCAAGCGCGTACAAGGCACCCCCTTGGCTAAGAAGCTCGAGGTTATACTAGGAGACGTCATCAAGATGCCCGAGATGCCGCCCTGTGACGCCCTGATCTCCAACACGCCCTACCAGATCAGCAGTCCCCTCATCTTCAAAATGCTCTCCATGCCGAACCCACCCCGCGTCGCTGTGCTCATGGTATGTGGCCGGAGAAAACCATCATACCGCGTCAGCAGTTCGGCCACTGACCGCCATCACCCACTCAGTTTCAACGAGAATTCGCCAAGAGATTAGTTGCGAGGCCGGGTATGTCCCATTGGTCAAGAAGGCGTCTAGCCGCTGCTAATTATTAGATCAGGAGATGCGCTTTATTCAAGGTTGAGCGTAAACGTAAACTTCTGGGCCACATGTAAACACATCATGGTACGGCAGAGAGCAGTATTTCCTACGGCGACAAGGGCTAACCCATTGCAGAAAGTCGGAAAGCAGAACTTCAAACCACCCCCCAAGGTAGAAAGCGATGGTGAGTTCTCAAGCGCCCTCCGCAAACGAGCAACTACTGACGACTCTGAAGTTGTTCGGATAGAGCCACTTGTATGAAGCCTACCTCTGTCAGCCTCGAGCCGGGATCCTAACCATGACTGCTCAGCTCGGTTCCGCGCGGCCAAACATTGCTTTTGAGGCACGTTTCCGGCATGATGACAAAGCCGCTTCCCACTCGCTAACAACTGATGCAGGAATTCGACGGTCTTTTACGTATCGCATTGTGCGTTGTCCAGCACTCTTTGGTCCGAGCCCTGGCGGGGACAGTGTGCTAATCCAGCGCCAGCAACCGGAAAAATAAAACCTTACGAGCCGCATTCTCGATAAAGGAGGTACTGGCAATGTGCGAGAAGGCTAGTAGCTCCCCACCTCTAGATTCCCGCATTCATAAGTCGCTCACAGTCAGAATAGAATTACAAAGTCTACTGCACCCTACACAACATCCCCATCGACGAGAGCATCATCGACGACGCCAGCGCAGAGGATGCAAACATGGGCGGTGCGGATGTTGAGATGGACGTTGACGACAACGATGAGCCTGACAAGGATGGCGACGACGGAGAAGAATGGGGCGGCATCGACGACGAAGACGAGGAAATGCCCACCTTCTTCAAGGAGCTTAACGAGGCTCAAGCTGCCAAGGAGACTGCGAAAACGCCGAGCAGGAACCCCAAGTCCAAGGTGGCGCTCGTTGTCCGCGCCAAGGTCAACAAGGTCCTTAGCAGCACGGGCCTGGGGGACAAGAGAGCCCGGCAGTGTGATCAGAATGATTTCCTCAAGCTTCTTATTGGTAGGTTGTTCAGGGCGGATTATGAGAACATGTTGGTTGCTGACGTGATTGATTCGATAGCTTTCCATGAGGAGGGTATCCATTTCTCCTGAGGTCCATTAGCATGATGAGGGTAAGGGAGGCGTTGCTGGCGTTCTGGGACTTAATCTTTCTCCAGCCATAGAACGGAAGATGGTGTCATTTCTCATACTTTGAGTGCTGGAGCCGAGACCCGTGCAGATACCAATATGATGTGATGATTGCTAAGAGGACATCCATATGCGCGACCTCGGGGATTCTGGTTCATCTGCCAGGGGCTGAGTTGTACAGTACCAGACCCTTTGACGAGCGGGACGACTCTGTTCGAGCAAATTAGTGCGCGAACCATGAGTCAACCGCTCCATTTGAAGTGTACGAAGGCTGTCGAACCGGAGAGAAACGAGATGACCGTGCCACGAGCAGCTCAGCCGTTGATCCTTTTGGTTGTGACTCACTCGTGCTGTACTGTACGGTGAGGGGTTTCTCGTGTCATATCAGATTCAGGGCTGTAGCGAAGACGAAAAGGTGGGATTGCAAGGCTCTCGTTAGGTCCTGGAAACTGAGGCTACTCTTCAGGCATGCATCGGGGTCTGAATAAGTGGTGAAGCGCATTGTCCCCATGGAACCAGCGGCAAGTGTAGACGCGGAGGAATTAAAAGGAGAAAGTATACACGGCGACGCCCTCTCAGTCGACAACCCAAAAGAAGAGCCAGTTTGGATATTTCGAGATTTATCAAACCAAGCGTCTACCATCTTTCCTGCCAGTGACTTATACAGATACTGAGATCCAGACCAGCCATCTTCTCAAGCTATTATCACACGCCATGGTCTCATCATAATACAATTACAATAAACGGCCAGCCGTACTTTCAAGTGAGATGAGAATTATTCTATCAACCCCGCAGGTAGTTGCTTAGTAGAGAGTATACGCCGCTTTCCCCAGCCCACATCCAGGCCGATACAGAAGTCGCTATCTCATCCCGCGCCATACGCCCCAAAGCCCACCCAGCCTCCCAAGCAAAACATCAGATAGATCGCTTGCTAGCCGCCCCATCCATCCATCCATCCATCCATCCATCCCGTACGAAGCCAGGCAGGCAGCGTATGTGCATGCATGCAATGCGTATATGCAACAACACCAACAATAAAAATGACAATTGAAACCAGATGAAACTATACGGAAATATCCAAAAAGAAACGAAAAAGAAAAGCATGCTGGGATGTCCCAACTTCTGTATCAACCCCATTGCGTATCCAACAACCCCCCTCCGCCCTGGGACGACCCACTCCCGGCGGTGCCATCCTCGTGAATGCGGAAACCCATCGGTTCAACGTCGCCCATCGTCACGGGCTGCTTCTGGCCCTTCCCGGCATAGGCCACTTCATCCTCGGTGGTGGGCAGCGGGATGACCTGCCAGGGGCCGGGCTTGCTGGAGTACTCGCTCGGCGCCTGGCTGCTGCTGCTCGCCTCGTCGGCATCCTCGGCGTCCCTCTGGCTCGACTGCTGGTGGTGCTGCTGGCTGGCATCCTCGTCCTCGTGGATCTCGATGTCGTCAATCTCCTGCGACGACGCCGACTGCGTCTGGGGGTCCATATTCTCCCCGTCCGACATGTGGTCCTCGATGCCCGCCCAGGGGATGTCCTCGGGCCGAGTAGGTTGGGGGGGCACCTGCATCTGGATCTGCATCTGCATCTGCGCGTGCAACAGCTGCTGTTGCTGCTGACCAAGCCCGCTCCACACCGTCCCCCCCCCACCGCCTGGCCCATCAGCATCCGTATCCACCCCATCCAGCTCATCTTCTTCCTCCTCCGCCTCCCCTTCCTCATCCTCCTCGTCCTCATCCTCATACACGTCAATATCCAAATCCGCCTCGTCCCCGTCCGTCCCGAACCCAAACGACCCATTATGTTTCTGCCTCTTCCCCCCGGCCCCATTGTACTTCCCGATATCATCGCCCGTCATCTCGCTATCGTAAGGATCCGTCGACGACCCCCTCCCCTCATCCTCATAATCGCCATCGTTCATCTCCTCGTCGTCGTCGCCGTCGCCATCTCCGTACCCGCCCGTCCGCAGCACCGCAGCGGCAGTAGGCGGCGGACCGCGGCTGCCGGCGCGGAAGTAGCCTTCGCTGTGCGGGGTGGCGTAGTAGAAGGGCGTGGTGCGGCGCTCCCGGTTGGGCGGGTCGTCGTGGTAGCCGTAGGGCCCGCCGGGCGCGAGGGAGGGGGAGCGGCTCATGCTGGTGCGGCTCCAGCGCGGGGTGTTGCGCGGCGCCAGGGACGGGGAGCGGGTGCCGAAGCGGCGCTTGGGGACCGATGTGGTTGCGGAACCGTTGAGCCGCGGGCTGGGGCGCGGCACGAACGGGGAGGAGCGTCGTTCGTAGGGGGTGGCGCTGGCGGCGTGCGACGAGACGCGCCGGCGGGATTGGGCGGGCGATAGCAAGGCGGGCGCGACGGGGGGCAGCGAGCCGGCGCGGATGTGCGGCGGCCAGGAGCCCTTGCGCTCTCGCTGGACCAGGGGCGACTGTGCGCGGGCGAAGCGCGGGCTGTTGGAGAGGATGGGCGACTGCACGCCCGTGAAGAACTGCGCCGATGGCTCTGTCGATGAGCGCCTGGATGACCGCTGCTGGTGGGATTGGCGGAGGCTCATGACAGAGCTGTTCGCGCTCGGTGGTTCGTCGAGGCGGTCGTTCCATGCCCAGCAATCTTCCATTGCGTCGGCCTCGGGGACGTCGCCTGCGCTGCTCTGAGAGTCGGGGTAAACCCTGCTGAGCTCGCGCAGCTTTTGCCAATTCCAGCCCGACTCGAAAGCGTGATAGCCCAGAGGATGGTCCTGGAGATAGGCTTCGGGCTGTGTAATGTAGAGGCGCTGCGTGCCCGTGGCTTTCATGACGACGCTGGATACGAGGAATGTAAAGTCCCACAATGCCGGCGTCGCCATCTCGGCCGGTGATAGGAATCGGAGGCGCGAGTCCTTGTGAAGCTTGCGCAGCGGCACCCAGGCTTGCCTCAGGCCGAGGAATTCAGCCAGGGGGGAGTCGGGGGCATATCCCGATCGCGCATCGAAGTTGGCCGAAATGCGCAGGACATCGTCAAAAGCGTTGTGGATGGCAAGCTGAACGCTCCGAGCATCGGGTCCCCTGACCAGAACCGTCTTGATCAGGCCACGGCTCTTTAGTCTCTGGTCGATGACGCGACCCGAGGCAAAAGCCCTCGGCAGGAGCCAGTTTGATTCCGGCCCCTGTCCCACCCATTCCATAAACTTCGGCGACTGAGGATCGGGAGTCGCTCTGCTGATTGTGTTGGGCAGCTGTGTCCACTCCTCAACAGCAGAACCGGTCGACCGGCGCTGGGTTGGGAAGTTCCGGGCCTCCATCCAGATTCCTTTGAGAGGGAACGGCAGAAACACCACCTCGAGCTGCCAAGGCTTGGTGTACGAAGGCAGCGCGGCTGCCTGCAGTTGGTTGACCTGGGCTTGCAATATCTGCAGCTGACTGTACACCTCAGCGCGGTTCGAGGCCTGGACTGTTGCGTTGGTCGAAACCGAGACGACGCTGGCCGTGGCGTCGTCGGCTGCGCCGTCATTCCGGATAGTCCGCCTGCTGCTGGCGACGCTGCCATTGTCATTCAGCATCTTCTCCACCTCTTCTACACGCGACTCGAGTTCGGTAACACGGAGGTCGGTGTGCTCATGCTTGTCATGACAGTCATCATGGCCGGCAATGGAGAACGACGCGTTCTCGAGTCTTTCGAGTCGTTGCTCGTGGGCTTCAACCGTGTCCGCTAACTTCTGATATGACCCAGCGTATGAACCCGCCATTGAACGGCCCTGCGAAGGTGAAGCTTTGGGAGTGGCATCCCCAGCGTCCCGGGCGGGAGAATCCGCGGAAGGATGTCCCAGATCCTGGATTGTCCCGGAACCACTCCCATCTTCGTTATTCCGTTCCAGAACGCGCGATTCCGCTCTGAGGGCTGAGCCACCACTTAGTGTCTGTAGCCCTTTTCCGGCAAATGGCCTGAGATACCTGGCCTGGCTAGATGCGGTAGTAGATGTCGGCTGCGACGACATTAAACATTGGGCAGGAATGGGTGGGAGCCCATTGGCGTGTCCTGGCTGGGACTGGATCAGGTCTCCCCAACTGTTAAACGTATCTGGCATTGGACTGTCCTGTGCCGGGCGGGCACCTTCAGCAGGCGAGGGATTGGCAGCCTCGATCCGAGGCACGGTCACGGAGGTCTGGAAGTCCAGCAGATTGAAATCTAGTGACGATCCAAGGCTCGCAGGCATGTGAAACGAGGCAAGGCCCTGAACGGGACTCAGAGGCTCCCGGTTAACCCTGGGTCGCTGGTTCTCCTGTCCTGCGACGCTAGTGATAGGCTGCGGCTGCGCCTGTCCAGATTGCACATCCTCATGGAAGCAGGCGTGATGCGAGCACATACAGACCTCAGCAAGAGCAGGCGTTGCGCTGTCATGCAACGTATTGTTGAGTAACGGCCGGCTCCAGAACCGGCGGCAACCACAGCGCGGCAGGGTTTGGTCTGTGTAGTTGCAAGGCCCGTTCGGCAGGGCCGGCGCGGTTGCCCGCGACGTCTGGCCATCATTATAAATGTCGAAGACGAAGGAACTGCCGGCAACGGGGGCATCGAAGGGTGTTGTAGCCATTGGCGTGTCGGGGGACCATTTCCCGGCGCGATTGAGGTTCGCCCGGGGTCGGAGTTGGGATGCGATAGTTTTGCGACGGCGACGGCGGCGACGGTGAGGACGACGGGCGGGATCGAGGCGGGCTCCGAGTGCGACCCAACACCAGGCTCGCTGGGTCGCGATCAGAGAGCAGCGGCCTTAGTACATGATACTACACGCGGTCAGTCATAAGCCGGGATATATATCAGCCGTCGCAATCGCGGCGGCACCGGCCGAGATGCTGGAGTCGCAAAAGATGCTTGCATATCGTCACGGAGCAAGAACACCGGGGGGGGAAGCTGAACAGGAAGAACGTCGACGAACTCTTTATATAAATCTTTTAAATTAACTTCGGCTCGGCGTCTGATATCGGCGGACAAGATCTGACCGAAGGGCGTGCAGTTGTAGACAGGTGCAAAACGGCGTTGCGGAGCGGTTGTCGCAAAAGAAAGTGAGGCGCAAGGCAGCACAACCGACACCGAGGCGGAGAGGTTCGCGGAGGTCCAGGTCGGGAGAATCGGGCAAGGTGCAAGGCGGGGTGCGGGAAACTGGCCATTTTCGCTGAGAGCTTGGAGGTGTGGGACAGGCATCCCTGCCCACATCCCTGCCAGAACCTGTGGGGAGCGCAATCACCTCCTACGCAGTACCGTAGGCAGTCCGCAGTAGTGTAACGAGGTCAGGCGAACGAAACGATGACTCGACCATGCGCTGCGACGTTCCCGTCGACAGGGATTGCGGGATACTCGCTTCAGTTCTTCCTTCGGTTCATCGGGCTTGCATGCAGCTCTTCTGACCCTTTTGTTTTGCCGGAGGAAGACGTTATCGCGAGACGATTGGGCGCCTGTTTCGAGGCGACGCGTTGGACCGCGCTGGACCGCGCTGGACCCGCCCGAGCTGCTGCGGAATTGGCTGACACATCCCTGTTTGTTTCGGGGCGTCGCATTGCTGGAGTCATCTCATTGGTGCAAAACCACTTTAACCCCTGCCTCTCTTGATCGCGTCGCCCATGTAGCGCGGTGAGCAGCTTCACCTCCCCCTCCACACAATCAAGCAGCAATCCAGCGAGAGCCGACTCCGGCAGTGACTTGCAGCAGCCCAGCCCCCTTGCCCACCTGGTTGTACCCTTACCAAAAACGGAGCCGGACCGAAGGGGACTGACCAAGAAGCTTGTCTGGAACAAGGCTGCCACAAATGAATGCGCCAATCCTTTGCCGCGAGAACGGCGTTCACAGCCAGTCAAGCCGCGAGGCGACACAGATGGGGCTGAAGCAAGCTTGGTATAAGTGGTGGTGCTTTCTCATGTTTCCCAAAACCCCCGCTGAGCATCTAAATCAAAACGTCTAAAATGATATGCCTGATATGCTGGTATGCTGACATGCTGATATGCTGACGTTGCTGTAATGAATATCCAGTCAACCCAAACGCCCCGCTTCCTCTGTGAATCTTGTTATGACTGTCATAATAATACAACGGCCGCTCCTCCGACGCCGTACGTCGACAGGAAACAGATGCGCCAGTCATCTAAACCTCGCCCCAGCTTCCCATCGGCCCGGTGCTTGCGATGATGCTGCCCGTCCCCACTGATCCACCAATATCCCAGTAATGGCGGGATGACGGGCGCGACGACATGCTACTCCTCCTTGCCGACCGCCGGGTACTCTGGCTGGCGCAGCTGCCGGGCGGGTGCCTCAACGCAACAGGGCTGGGCGGCACCGTCGCCTTGAAAGTCCGCCGCTCGGCAGGGCGCGATCGGTGGTACCCATGTGTGTGCGCATGGGACACAAGCGGGTGGTGTTGACGCACCCGTGCCGCCTTTGCTGCGACGTCCTGTGTGCTAGAGGTGGCGAGATGGGATGTCCCCGACGAGAACTGCGGCGAAGCCTGGCGGGACGAAGTAAACCGGGACCGCAGATAGCGAAAGACCAGCCGGATGTCAAGGTCCTGCTCCCATTCCTGCTGCGTAAAGGTTTGCAGTCCATCGCTCGGAGTCATGTCGACCGTGGACGGTGCCGAGTGCGTGGGGTGTTCCGATGGCCGCGCACCATGAATATCGGCCGACTGGGCAACCGTAGGCTTGAATTGCGGCATGGACAGGACACTGTCATTCATCCTCTGCACGCCGTCTTTTACATCGGCAGGCGCCTCTGGTATGACTGGGAGGCCGGCATACGGGAGCGGCATGTGCTGCACCCGAGCGTGGGTAGAAAAGGCACCGGGGTGCGTCGACATCTGGTGCACCAGTACGCCGAGCTCCCTAGCTATCCGCTCCAGCATATGCAGCTGCCATGCAGAGTCATTCCATGACTCCTCGTCGTACGCAGATGCGGGGGAGGATGCGTCCACCCCAGATGCCTTAGGCGTGGACGGGAGAGGCCCCTCGTCTGGAAGCGCTTCCCCGAACAGGATCGCAAGCAACTTGTCGTCGATGCCCATCAGGTCGCAAATGACCTTCCGCGCAATCCGGCTCAACAACCCGCCCTTTGCGTCGCCCGGTGACGGGCCGTCTTGGTCGTGCCAATCCGTTGCACTGACGTTGATATCTGCTGCTTCTTGGTCTGCAACGCTCTTTTCCACGGCCTCTTGCATCCTGCTGACCTCTGGCTGGTTCTTGCGAAGAGATGCTTCAGAGTACCGCCTCCGCCTCGTCTCTTTCCTAATGTCTTCTAGCAGGAGCTGGCTCTGTTCTAACCGCCATGCCTCGATCCTGCGATTCCGCTCCAACTCCTGGGCCTCTTCGTTTTCGAGTTGTAGGGTAGCCAGATCGAAACTCTCCGTCCTCCGCTTGACGCGGTTGGGGTTGAACCTTTCAAAGGCGTACAGTCGCTCCTGTGCCTCGGCGCCGATCCCCTGGGCATCGAACCTAAACGAGCCCAACCCGTCATGCCCAGGAAGTACTGGTTCCGCGTGGGCGGTTTCCGGCTGGTTGTAGGGACTCGTGGCGGTTCGAAATTCCGGAAGATGGCTGTCGAGGCTGTCGAGCTCAGCGTCTTCCTCGGCAACGCTCTCCACCAGGACTTCCGAGCGTGCGATCGAGTTGGCGGGCTGCGAGTTGAATTCGGACCGTGCGGCGGTATCCAGGCTGCCCAAATCACTAATCCTTGATCTACCCGGTGTTATTTGGCCATCCTGAGTCGAGCACAGGTATGAAGTTGTGGTTCCTGCATCGGTGCCTGGTGTGAAGAGAACCCATGTTTGGGACTCGTTTGTCTGCGGAGCGGCTGGGGGCGAGAGAATCGCAGTCTCCCCATCTCCTGATTCGACGCGAGCTACCCGTTGTGGGAGCTGTCGGGTTGGTTGATGGAAGGCCATGATGCTTGCCTACCAGCTTTCGGGTTATGGAAGGCGGAAGTGGCTGGGACAACAAGTTGCGCCGGCGGCCTTTGATTTGTTTCTCAGTCGTAACGACGGAAGTCCGGAACTAGGAAATGAGCTGGCGACGAGCGATGCGTTTTGACTGGCGCACTCCGTGTCCCGAATATCGCTCCCAGAGGCGGTGAGCAGTTGTGGCTGGGGTCCTGCTCGAGTTGCCAGGCGCCGCTGCTTCCGATTTCAAGGGTTCGATGGCGATGTCATTCAGCCCCAACTGCACGGCGCTGACTGCAGCCTCGTGTAACACGTCGACGCCTTGAACTGCGGCAGAAGCTGCAATCCGGGTCTGACGAAATATATGCAGGAATAGAGACAGCAGGGAACGAGACGGGAGCGGCCTCAGAAGGGCTGGGCAACCCGGTAGATTTGGAGGAGGGTGCTGCAGTCGAGGGCGATCCCGCTGCGACTGCCAGCGCTGCAGCACGGGATCTGGTTATTGGAGGGGGAACACAACGGCGGGACGTTAGTGGCCAGATCTTGTATACTGTACCCTGCCCAGTCGCTTGACCCCACCGCCCGCCTGACGCCCATTCACAGCTCGCCGTTACGTTCGGATCACTGACGAACAAAACGCTTGAGGGTAACGATATCTACTTGCGGTTGTAACCGACGAGCTTCTCGTGTTATCTTGTGAAATGGTCGTTAACATTTCACAAGCCTAGTCCGTCTGTCCCGCTTTGGCAGATGTTGAGCCTAGCTGCCTTGAACTAGTTAACCCCGCCCGGGTACTTGACAGCTGGTTTCTGGCGTTATCAGAGGACAGGCAGTCCCGATAAGTCCCACTTTCACGTCACCTACGTCGACGATCCGAATCGAGCCGAGCAACCGTAAGATGGCTGCTCGCCACCCGGATTCGAAATTAAGGAACCACAGATGATAACGGGCAGCGTGATACTTCCTGATTTAGATCCAGATTACATTAGCCAGTCGCAATCTGAGTGACGACGTGATGTTGCTAAGGCTGCAGTGTCAGGCAGGTATATTAGCAGGATCCCGATGACTTCATCCTCTGAGGATCCGATCTATCAAACGACCCGCTAGCTGCGCATCCTGCATTCAAGGCGCACGCCGGATTCCAGTCTCTTGGAAAGGCGGGAAGACAACGTCACGTCGCAACTCATCCGGGACTTTCCTGCCAACCGGGATTGAGGGCAACATCCGGACGCATATCAGTTATACAGAACTATCATCATCCGACTGCGTCGCGGTCTTAAATACCGCCTTGTTAGGAATCCACTTCAAGAGGCCCAGCCCTCGCTCTCGCCGGCGTCAGCAGGTCAGGGTCTCAACCTGCATAAGCCTGTGCAACCCTCCATGTTGGACCATCCAGATTTGTCATCGGACAAACTGAAACATTGCCTCACACCAACGTCGCGGAACTCGATTTCTCGAAGCGTAAAAGAAAAACCACACTTCCTGTTCCGTTGTCCCATTGAGAATCCATTTGGATGAATGGTTCCATTGACTGTGCCAAACCGAGACCATAGTGCTATTGACATGCTCTCGCTTCAGCCCTAAAATGACCGTTTACGCCACCCTCAAGCCAAATAACCATTCCTTCCTCCTCCCCAAAAGACACTTTAGGCGGTGAAAGCATCCGGGTACATCTTCATGTTCTGCTCCAAGTTACCGCGGTTGGTAAGGAACTGGACGTAGGCACCATCCACCCTCACGCGGCCAGCGGCCTTCTTCTCCAGGTACTCCTCGCGGCGGAGGGGAGTGAAGCCCCAGTTCTTGGAGATGATGATCTTTTGCCGGCCAGGGAACTTGTACTGAGAGCGGCGCAGAGCCTCGAGAGCGATGGCACGGTCTGAGATATCGATTAGCTTCCCCGTGTCCCAAACGAGACAACCATC
Source organism: Madurella fahalii (assembly GCF_045866475.1). Taxonomy (NCBI): domain Eukaryota; kingdom Fungi; phylum Ascomycota; class Sordariomycetes; order Sordariales; genus Madurella; species Madurella fahalii. The sequence continues at coordinate 8,882,552 of NW_027263972.1, read as the reverse complement.
AAGTTACTCACTAGAGTCACGAGTGCGGACACTGATGAGGATCTGGCCAATGTTGACACGGGCGACGATGCCGTTGGGCTTGCCCCAAGCGCCACGCATACCAGTCTGCAGTCTATCGGCACCGGCGCAGGACAACATCTTGTTGATGCGGACGACGTGGTAGGGGTGGGCCCGGACACGGAGGTGGAAACCTTCCTTGCCAGCCATCTTGACGAGGTACTTGTTGGCGCAGATACGGGCGGCCTCGAGGGCCTCGGAGCTCAGCTGCTCATACTCGTTGGAGACCAAGTGGACACAGAGAGGGAAGTCGTCGACGGTCGCACGCTTGCGGCCGAGGTCGAAGATGCGGATCTTGGGGTCCGGCACACCACGGTTAAACCGCGACTTAGGGTACGGCTAGAGAGACGACGAGTTAGCGAGTCCCATACCCATATAATAGCTCGTGGGAAAATCCCAGCGGCAATATGTTGTCCTCCATCCATCCGCACAAGCCATTCCGGATGCCACGAATTTCCTCTCGAGCCAGAAACAGAAAAATCCAGCAGAAATTCCCCATCGTCTTGATTTCATGCGCATGCCTACTCACCTTGTTCTTGCAGTACCGGTAGCATCTAGCAGGACGGCGCGCCATTTTGACTGATTTGATTTGGCGATGTCGTATGTGGGTGACGCTTGATGTTGGGGGGGGGGGGAGAGGGACAATTGGGAAGCCTCTGCGTTTTTGACCAAATCGAAATTCGCCCCCGATTACCAATCCGGATTCATAATCCACCCGGGGGGAGTTCGGTTCGCCCGGGAAAAGTGGAGAACTTAGGGCTTTGGAGGGAGTGCGCGCACCCACACTCAAGCCAATGAGAATTGAGCCCACCTTTTGCGGTAGGAAGTGCACCTGCAAGAATAATTCGGACTTTTGCGCTGCTTCCTACTTCGAGCGACCTTCCTGCCAACGACGTGGACAATCAACACCAGGCGCCATCTTTGAATTCTCCGTCTCACTAACCACAGCACATCGCAATGGCACCCAAGAAGTCCAAGTCCGACGCCCAGTCCATTGGCGCCAAGGTCCGTCTCAACTCACAGTTTTGGGGGGTGTCTTTGCTGACCACGAAATAGCTTGCCCTCGTCATCAAGTCGGGCAAGGTTGTGCTGGGCTACAGGAGCACTCTCAAGGCTCTCCGCAGCGGAAAGGCCAAGCTCATCCTCATTGCTGTAAGTCGCAGCGTTCATTGTGCGGCGCAAAACACGCATATGCTAACCATCTCCCAGGCCAACACTCCTCCCCTCCGCAAGTCCGAGCTCGAGTAGTATGTTCCGCCTCAGGTTCACTAGATAGAAGGGATACGGCCAAGCACCTGCCGGAGGACATGCAGAGGGCAGCCCGGCCCAAACTGTGCTACCGGCCAGGCGTTTCCGCCCAGTCCCTGACATCGAACCACCCGCAGGTTGGCAGGTGTCCAGAGCTAACAATCCGGTGCAGCTACTCGATGATGTCCAAGACCTCGGTCCACCACTACGGCGGCACCAACGTAAGTCTTCCTTCATAACACCCCGAGACACTTTCAAACGGATACAGCGGGATCTCCTCCCTGCTCCCGGCCACATAGACCCTAGGTCTTGCGGTCTACCCAGAGAAGAAGTCTCGCTGTAGACTTCGGAGGGTACCTGTTCTCATGCTTACTCTGCTGTACGACAGATTGAGCTCGGTACCGCCTGCGGCAAGCTCTTCCGCTGCTCCACCATGGCCATCCTGGATGCTGGTGACAGTGATATCCTCAACGACCAGCAGGCATAAGTTGTGAGACGAGGAATCAGTTGGCATTCACACGGCGTTCGGCTTTGAGATCGGGAAAATGGCATGACGACTTGGCGATATCCGGCCGAAAAGGATTTTTACGGCCACCTTCGACAACCGGGTTTGCGTCAGAGGTGCGCACTCCGTAGACTAGTCGTAGTTTATGACAACTCGGTTTTCTAGCCTGCTCCGGCTTCGCACCCGAATATCCTGACATGGCATGAAGCGTGATCATTTTCCGGTTAGAGGCATGAAGCAGCGGCGGGGTTGGGTAACCAAATACCGTCTGAGCCTGGATGTGCAAACGATTTACCGACTCGTGACTTTTGTGAGGGGACAAGGCGGTGCTGGCATGACACTTCCCAGGAGCTTACTACTAAGGTATAGGTCTCATCTCAAACTGGAAAGGATGACCTTGCCGGGGTCACAACACCTGGGTTATGCCTGGGTCAGCGTGCATTGAGCGCCAAATTGTCGTAATCAAACGCGAGCCGAATACCCTCCCCAATCCCTCGCTACGGAGAACCCTACCGCGTACGGAACACCCGCCCGCGAGTTGGGGTAGCCAGAACAGGAGGGTAGAGTGCGTCGCTACAGGCTGCATGGTCTCAATACTCGGGAAACGTCCATGGAAATAAAGAGCCATGTGTCCACATGGGATATTTTCCAGCCGTCGCAGCTCAACCGGGCAATGCGATTGCTGCATGATGTGTTAGCGGGAGCTGCTGCTTGTTTCGGCAGATCGTCGAGTGAGGAAACACTGGAATGCTCGAGGCGAAGGCTCAACCGCAGGGCCTTTGGTGCCATCCATGTCGCCGGGCCGCCCCCGTTTCTTTCATCGGGCATTAAATAAAATCAAGGGACAAACGACCAGCGATATTATGACTCCTGCATGCCCATAGCTATGCAAACCCAGAATTGGTAAACGGGATAACTCATATAGTACGGAGCCGGTTCGCGGTGCCTTTCAAGCATCACCTCAAAAAAGTGACCGTTTGCCGGTGCCCGGAAACAAAGTAACACCGCCTGGCAGACATCCCTGCGGCTGTTGGGCTGAGAAAGGGGCCTGCGTTGGCCGGATTGGTTGGACAGGTCCATCCCTGGTCTCGCCGTTCCCCTGCTGCTGTCGGAGTCAGGGCCCAGCAACGCCACTGGCTCTCAAATAACACGGCGCCATCAACGCCGAGCAAGGTGGACCAGCAAATATCCTCTCCACATTACTGTGCAAGACCGCCGCCTGACCGTTGTTCTTTTGCTCAACAACAGCGTCCAAGTGACTTCGGACAGGATTCGTATCACGCCCTGATTGCATCGCGCTTTTCATTTCGCCGACCAGACCATCTCCAGGCAGCCACGCCGCAAGCCAAGATGGCTGCCGTCGTCAAGAAGCCTCCGGCAACAGGTCGTGAGACGCCAACAGGGACACCGCAGCGCCCGACCCCCCGAGCCTCGACGCCCTCATCAGCCAGCAGCCCCGGAGGCTCTGGCGTAACACGCACCCGCTCCGTCCGCACGGGGACGCCCGTCTCGGCTCGCGCTGCCGCGTCGCAGAGGCGTGAATCCCTGTTGGGCAACAGCAGCGCGACCAGCAGCAAAGGCAACAGCTCCGTTGATATGGAGCGCGAAGAGGCCATCCGGGCCGAGTCGGTGGCCATAATAGACGACCTTACGAAGCGGCTAGCCGACGCCGAGTCTGCGTCCGAGACGTACAAGCGGCAAGCCGAGGTGCTGCAGAGCAAGCTGGACGATGCGCTCAAAGAACAGGCCAAATTGGAGGAGAAGGTGCACGAGAACGAGGAGCAGATTGAATCTCTAACCAACGAGAAGCGGGAGGCTGCCCGGCAAAAGCGCGAAATGGAGAACATCTACGAGGCCGAGCGGAGCGCCATGATGAAGGAAAAGGAAGAGATGGCCAACCGCGAGGAGGAGATGCAGACCGTCATCCAGAGGCTCAAGGATAGCCTGGCGCAGAGGAACCTCGACGAAGACCGGCCAACGAGACAATGTAGGTCTTTTCCCTCTCATTTTCTGCATCGCCCATGGCTGCGACCCCGCGAACTCTGGCTGACCCTCGAACAGCGGTGAACAGTTCGCCAAGCATCGACAACGGGAGCTTTGCCCCGCCATCGTCGATCCACCGCAGCGACTCGCGCAACAACTCCAAGCTCTTGCTGCAAAAGGACAAGCTGATCGAGTCGTTGAGGCTGGAGCTGGCCGAGGCGCAAATCAAGCTGGTCGAGTCGCAAAATCAGGGCGGCGGCCGGCTCCAGGAAGTCGAGCGCCAGCTGATGGAAGCCCGCGTGGCTAACGCCCGGCTGATGGAAGACAACGAGAGCTACCAGTTGCTGCTGCAGGACCGTACCCTCAAGGGGGACTTTGCGACCAGCGATTTCAGCTACTCGGGCGGCGCATCCGCGAACCAAGACGCCCTGGCCGCGCTCGAGGGCAGGACAAACGGAACCAGTCTGGCCGACGAGCTCTCGGGCGTCGCCGACAACGACCAGCACCAGGAGCACGACGCCGAGACGCAGCGCCGCCTCGAGACAGAGCTCAAGAATGTCAAGGACCAGAACAAGGCCCTAACCCTCTACATCAACAAGATCATAGAGCGGCTGCTGCAGCACCAGGGATTCGAGCACATCCTCGACCAAACAAGCGACTTCAAGGCCACGCCCAACACAAACAAGGAGCTACCGCCGGCACCATCCAGCAAGCCCGCATCCGGGCCGTCCCTCCTCCAGCGCGCCAAGTCCATAGCCATCGGCGGCGGCGGCGGTAACAAGGACAACACCACCAACACCAGCGCCACAGCCACCACGACCGCAAGGTCCAAGCCTCGCCCCATGACCTTCATGCCTGCGACAAACTCTGCCATCACCAACCCGGACACGGCACCCAGCATCCCCATCGGCCTGACGCGCGCATCCAGCACCCGCCGCGGCAGGCCCATGAGCGACCAGTACACGTCGGGCATCGGCGCTGCCAGCATCGTCAATGCAATGTACAAGGGCCCCGACGGCCCCCTCTCTCCGTCTCTCCGCTCAAGCCAGACCTTCTTCCTGCCGCAGGGCGCAGGCAACCGCGCGAGCAGCGGCGCCAGCAGTTCGCACACGACCGCTGGCGGCGGCGGCGGCGGTGGCGTGCCGGGGAACTTCCCGGGCATGAAGAGCGAGACGAGCAGCACCAGCGGCGAGTCCATATCCGGTTCTGCCGCGGGGGTCGGGACCAGCGACGTCTCGACGCCGCCGAGCCAGAGCCCGCCGCGGTCGCACCACGAGAGGGAGCGCGTCGGTGGCGCCACGTTTGCCGGCAACAAGCCCCGGCCGCTGAGGCTCGTGCAGGAGAACGCCGAGGCCCAGGCCCAGGCCGCCGCGGCGAACAAGAGGCAGAGTTGGGTCGGGTGGGCCGCAAGCGCGTTCGGGAAGAAGGACGATGTCGGGAATGCCGAGGTCATAAAGGAGTGATGCCCCTCCCCCCTCCCCCCCGCCCACTGGGTTTGGTTGAGTGTTGGGATGTAAGGGTAATGAGGATGAGCATGAAGGTTCATTGGGAAGGAGGGGATGGCTGGTTGTTTGATGCCCTATGGTATATATAACGATGTTTTCTCATTTTGTGTTTTTTTGTTCTTCCGGTGGAAGGATACGGATAGATGGATGGATGAAGATCACGTTTGTTTCTTGCATGCCCTGGGTTGGCCCCGTTGAGCCGGGCGAGCTGGCTGGAGCTGACTTAGTTCTTGCCGTTCATCCGCTTTCTGCCTGTCCTGTCTTTCTGGGATCCGTTTTTTTACCTCCGATTGGGTTTGAAATGATCATGTCTTCTGATGTAATGGTGTCTGATACATGGAAGGAGCCTGCTGAGCCACGGATGATCTATATACGCCCTTGGTATTTCTGGATGCGGTGGTCATGATGTACGGAATAGAGGCTCTAACTCCTTTTATGTCTGCTACCTGCTTGTGGATTTTCCGCTTTACTTGTGGACCCCGGCGTAATCGGTTCATTCCTCCCTCCGGTTCCCATTGTCGAACGTGTACTGGTGTATACTCCCCGCAAGAAATTGGGGGACAAACAGTACGTATCTGCGTTTAGGAAGATGTACTTGCCCTCTGGAATGAGGGTGTATTCGAAGGATGGTTGTCAAATGTGAGGTCAGAGAGGCGTGATATCACACAGTCGATGCTGTGGAGGTAGGTGCCGATGAGGTGAGTCCAGCACGACCATCAGGAACCTCAACCCAAGAATAGGGGGAACGGGGGACTAGAAGTTCTCTTCGCTGTTTCCATCTCCTCTCGTTTCCTCTTCTCTATTCTATTGTCCCTTTCTTTTTACTCCCTATCACCATCAAGGGATTATAAAATTCTCGTTCGCCGTCTATAACCAGAGTGAAGAGTCCATCTAGCAAGGATACCCTCACTCCACCCGTCCGTCGTCTAGATGAACATCATGCGGTATTAGGCGGCCTCGGCGCCGGAAGACGTCTCTCGCATCCTGATGCGTCTTATCTTCCTGTCCCTCCTCCATCTTACTCCCTTTTCAACTCTACATTCCTCCCCTTGATGCTCTGCGCCTCCTCCTCTGTCAAACAGATGCCAAAATACTCCCTCAACGCCTCCACCCTTTCCGCCTCGGTAACACACTTCTTGACCAACTCTGTTCTCCCGCCCAGGTTCCTCTTCACCTCCTCCTTTACCAACATCACCTTCCCGACAACCTTGGAACTCCCATCCACCCCCTTCCCCCTGAGGAACCTGATGGCCAACGGCGTAAATGTGTGGAAGCTCTCGGGCGACTGGGAGGTGTAAAAGCTGATATTCCCAAAGTCGGCCTCGGTGAACTCAAACTCATCATGGAAGGCAAAGAAATCCCTCCACTCCTTCTCCGGCCCGTTCCGCACTTGGTAGATCCACACCTTGTTCGCCTCGCTGGCCCGGTGTCTCTGCTCGGGGATGAAGTCCCTCACGAACCTGATCTCCTGCGAGCCGACCGAGTTGTGATGCACGAGCCCCTCGACGAGCGGCATCGGCATCGTCATGCCGTCCCCGCCGAAGCCGGCGTCCAGGGGGTACCGCGTCCCGCCGAGCGTGACGATGTTGAGCAGGTGCACCCAGCCCATGTAGTCCCCCTGCGGGACGCCGTCGACGCGGGGACGGACCCGCACCCCCACCAGGTAGGCGTCCTTGAAGCCCACGGCGCGGAGCACGTGGTTGAAGAGGATCGAGTTCTCCATGCAGTAGCCGCCGCGGCCGCGCCGGTTGGTCACGATCTTGGTGAAGACAGCCTGCGGGTCGAGCGTGATGGCATGTTGGGGGGAGTAGTGGATCGAGAGATTATCGTAGGGAATGGCGGTGATTTGATGGATGAAGAGAGTTGTGAGGTAGGCGAGGTCGAGGACGGGGTTTGCGGAGGGGTGGAAGGATTGGGACAGGCCGATGTAGTCAAGGTATGAGGCTATCTGAGAGGGGGAGTATGCGGAGTCCATCATTCTTGGTGCTGAGACTTGGGTTGATTGAGGGTGACAACTCGACTGCTCACTTAACAGTTGCGTTCGAATCATCCACAGATAGCGATCTCCTCTGGATGTTTTCTACTTTAGTTACCCTACTTTTCAGGTTCTGCTGCTGACTCACACTCTGCCCCGAACCCCCGGCGGGGATGGCCGGCCCCGTCATCGGAAGGGCGTGAAAGGTTTCATTTTACTACACATTTACAATCAGGGTATACTCTTCAACGCCGCGGAACTGAACGGGATTTTGATGATGGGGGTTTGAGCGTGCCTCTACGGCTCCGAAGGAGAGAGTTAACGATCACTCGAGTCGATAAACAGCAAATCGGAGCTCTCTGGCCAATGCTTGTACCGCAGGAGCAAAATTGCCCCGTCATGTCTCTTGGCGGCTCGTCAGGGGAGAGACAGACAAGGAAAAGGAGAGAGCAGGCGAGTAAAGGGTGAGAGCCGTCATTGTGACTGTTGATGGTTTCCAATGTGGTTCTTCAAGCGTATTGGCGGAAGCAGTCAACTGCTAGCTGTTTCTCGGTCCCGGAAGAGCCCATTGCCGCGGGCTCTCCGAACAGGACCCTTCGAGTGATATGAGCCTGAAGGGCGTCACGCGGCAACTGGTACCAGCCCGCCTGACTCCTGTCAACCCATCACCGTCGCCCACGACTTCGCTGTCATGGTGTTTGTGGGTTGGTCCAAAGGGAAGACGCCAAAAACCTAGGGTCGTCTGGCGATAGGGGTCCGTCCCCTAAGCAACTTGGTTGGCGCTCAGCCAGTGGCAGCTGCGGGTTCCTGCGCATGATCAAAGAAGTGAAATGACTCGGGTAACCCCAGAAAAGCTTGGAGTTGACCGACGCACCCAAAACGGTTCTCCCAGTGTTGTAGTACTGTGCAGGTAACTTATCGGTCCAGCCTTTTTTGTGCCCTGTCTTGAGTCTGCTCTGCCTCTGCTGACTGATGAGAGCCGCGGGCGGTGACTCGATACATCCACACAGCGTTGGGTGGATGCATCGCTCCAACCAATGCGAATCCCCGTGGGGATTTGCCGCATCACGGGGCCTTGGCCGGCCGCAAAAGATCGGTTCCCACCTTCACCACGTGTCACGCAGCCGTTGGCAAAAGTCTCAAATTGGCGCTTTTGCGTGGTTTGAGATTTTTTTTTATTATTATTTTATTTTTATTTTTATTTTTTAACCTTTCACGCCTGTGCCTCTGAAGCTAGAGGAAGACGGGTGAGGCACTTGTCCTGCGCCGTTTCCCCTCCCTGTTTTTGCGCGAAGTTGTCGCTCTAGTGTAAAGTAGGACCAAGAGTGAGAGGTTCATTTTTTTTTTTATAAAAAAAAAATTGGAAAAGAAAAACCATTGCTTCCCAACGAGCGCCGCACTGTGCCCCTGGAAGCTGACAGGGCACCTGCATTCTCGGCGGACGGCTGTCCCTAGTGGCGGGTACTTAGGCCCTTGCCGGAACGGTCGGGTTCCCGGCGAAACACATCCTTCGACGGAGGCTACGGCTTCTCAATACGGAGACCGAGGCACAGCTTCCAGAATCAAGTTTGCGACGAGGCAGTAGGGTGGCACCAAACCAAGCAAAGCATTTCTCGGTGCCGATAGGCAACTGGGACGAAGGCTGACGGGCTGTGGGGCATGTTGCAACGTACCGCCGTCCACTTGGCCGTTTATGAGAGGCTGCCCAACTCCCACAAATCCGATAAGCCTCTACCTTGGATCGCGGGGACGTTGAAACCCAAACCCGCTTCTTTCGCAAACTCTGCTTCGTCCGATAGTCATCATCATGGCGTTCGGACGGGGCCGGCAAGAGACTGTCTCGGCCAAGGCTGATCAGCTTTGCTGATTGTGGGGTATGAGACAAGATCAACGGTCATGTACACTACGGTTCGACCAGCGTAAGGGTAGCCAGGTAAGCTTGCAACGAATTGTCTCTCTTGGTTCCTTGGACTCGCTGGGCGCCGTGTTGCCATTGTCAGTCTCATTGGCAAAACATTGGCAAGACCGTGATCGCGAACGCGTAATCAACAGCCATTGGCACCCTGTCAATGCCTCTTGCGCGGGCGGGGTCCTCTTCATATCACCAAAGATTGAAGCGGGTTCTCCGCCGAAAATATCCGTATGCAACTGCGGCCCGCAAAGACCGTGGATACACACGCCTCCAGATTGCCGTCGCCAGCCAGCCTGCAGCCCGTCGTCTCCAAAACCCGGAAACAATGAATAGAAATCTGGAGCTGAATCAGGATCAAAACCTCCCGCCACGGCCACCGTCATAATTGACTGTGCCTAGCAGTCGATGGAGAGCGACAAGGGATTGCCTCCGTTCCAGGTAGATTAGAAAACACCAAGATCACGATATTGTGACTGGAAAATTGCGTCACTGTTTGCTGTCGGCAGACTCTGTGGCTCCTGCAGGCGATCCATATGGCGATTGGTCTGCTGGTGGATTCGACGGATGTATCGTCTTAACAGCGGCGTTTGGCCTGGGATAAAACTCTTTTTTTTTTTTCTTCTTCTTTTTTGGCCCAAGTGAGAGTGCCAGGCTTTCGGATTTGGTGGGGAGGAAATTCTGGAATTTGGGAGTCAAGTGGGGGTTTGGCTATTGTCACAAGACTTGTGGTCTGATGGCGCTACCTGAGGGTACTTGAGTCATCGGCTCAAGCCAGCGGGATCGGACACGAAATTCTCTCACTTTTCGTACCAGGGCCCAAGCCAACGTATTGTGTCGCGTCTCAGGGGCCCAGGCGGGATGGCTGCCGGGGCGGTTTCTCCTGCTGGGCTCGATAATTCCGCCCTGCCAGGCGTCTGTGCACGCACGGAGCAAGTCTTCGGTTAACTTAAGGCTGTAGAAATGTTCTCGCCGCTTCCACGGCCACAGCACGCTGAGATAAGGCAGTGCACGCTTTACAAAGCAGTTGCACAAGGCAAATGCGGGACACATAACGGTAATTGGGACCGGAACTTCAAGAGGCTAGCAAATACCTGACTAAAGGCAGCCCCGACTGTGGATAGGGTGGGGATGGAAGTTTGGAAAGAAGGCTTCTCGATTCGGCTGAGAGCGGTTGCTCCGTTAGGTCGTTTATTGCCGCTCCAAGCCTGTTCTGGCAAGTCTCAACGCCCAGAATCCCCGAAGCGAGAGTCTAGCCTCAAAAACGGTGACAGCGGCCCAGCGGCCAAGCGGCCAGCGCACAATCCCTCCCCACTCTTTTGGCTCTGCTTGCAACACATTTGCACGGGCAGCAGCTTGGGCGGTCTTGCACCTGGACCAACGACATCATTCACTTCTCTGTATCCCTCCACTCCACACTCCGAGTCCCTCCTCCCGCGTTGCCCAACCGTTTCCCATCAACAAACCCGCTGCCTTCGCGCTCCGTCAAATTAGAGGCGCCTGATAGCGCCGGCCATCTATCCGTCCACTGACATACCGAGAACCCAGCTTGGCCTTGCTTAGCGTGTTTGTGCATGCGAGGATTGTCGAGGGAGGAATCAACAATAACCCACGCCGAAACGGCACCGCCCGGCACGACGCACAACGCAACCACTGCCTGACCACGCTGGGCCGCACCGTTCCTGCCTGCGACAGCGCCATTGCATACCGGGTGCCGATTATCATGATCCACTGGATCCCGCGCGGCAGCCATCTTCCCCTCAGCTAAGACGAGGCGTGGCATGTGTGGCAGCGATCGAGCCTCCATTCTCCTCCCTCCTGCACCCCCAAGCCGACGCATGCAGACATGGACAAGTCACCGAACATATCAGCCGGCTCGTCAGAAGCCCCCGGCAGCAATCAGAATGCACATCCCACGCTATCCCGCGAATCCTCTGTGAGCTCAGCAACAATCACCCAAAAGACCGACTCGTGGCCGTCCAAATTGGCATCGCAAACGTCCGCCACGTCCACATCGTCGTCTGCCGCCGCCTCGCCTCTCCCTTCGCGAGAGCCATCTCCGACTAGGCCACTGTCGCGGACTGCTTCACGAAACTCGTCAGCGAATTCTGGAATCCGCTCCCGAAAGAACAGCCAGCAGGATCTGAGTCCCTCGCGACTGTCAAAACAAACCAACCCAGCACCCGCTCCCACTTCCAAGACGCTGACATCCGCCAATACCCCCACTCTCCTGCCGTCTGTCTCAGATCCGAACACCAATGTGGGCGCGCCCGTCAAGTCGCCTACTTCCATGGAACATCTGCGAGAATCGCCCAGGTGGCCCGTCTCCCCCAGGTTACGGTCCCCGCCGCCCATCCTCCATAAGCCGAATATCGGGGCACCAAGGAGGTCAGAATTGGAGGCGCCGCTGATCAGCCTTCAACGCGCAACTCCGCCCCAACCGTCACCCGACGTGCATTCCGATACCGACACCGATGACGCTCACAATCCTTCGGGCTTGAGGACACCGGCGCGCGGAGGGGGCGGGAGCACCTCGACATTGGAGACCGTGCAGGAAGTCAGTCCGGTAGGATCTCCCAGAGGACCGGCGGAGACGATTGAGGAGAAACTGGACGACAGTATGGTGTCGGAAACGTCGCAAACAGATTATCTCGGGCTTGGCATCTCCAAGGATGGAGCGGGAAGGGCAAACACCCAGAATGAAAGCGGTAGCGAAAGCGGGAGCATCAAAGCGGAGCGGCGGAGCGGGACTGCAAGCGCGCCGCCTCTGACCACAAGGCGGTCGAGCACTAATATCAAGCCGAGCATGCCGAAGACCAAGACGGGTGAGACGTTGCAGAGCATGACGGTCGAGACCGAGACGGTGACGTCGATCCCGCAAGCTGCGCTCGCACCGGCAACAGGAGTGCAAGGGTCGGCCACCAGCCTACGCACGAAACCGAGCACGGAAACGATCCGGCCAAAGAAGGAGAAGAAGAAACCGCCACGGAAGCAGCCCGCCGTGACGGCTGGCAATGGTGAGCCACCAAGTTCAGCTACTTTTCGCCCCAGATTACGCCATCATCAGTCGATGGGATCAGTCTTGCCAGCGAGTGAGCCGGGTGTTTCGTCCATGAAATGCTACGGCCACCATGATAATGTAGCAGATTCCCGGGCAAGGACCCGGAGGCAAAGCTTGGTCATTTACCACATGAGCATCTTACTGACTAGGCATCGCTTAGCGTCGTCCAAGGCGGATATCTTCGAGGCCAAGGTAGCCAGCGCCGTCGAGGAAGCCAACTCGTCCGATTCCGAGGAGACGTTTGTCTACGATTCTAACCCTCCAGATGGCCGCGAGCGACCCTTGAGATTCCACTCGCGGACACCCAGCGCGACTTCGATGGCCAGCCAGATTGACCGCAACGGTATGCGGTCGATTCATGCCGTGATGGAGAGTTCGGGCCCGCCAATGCTGGTCAAGAAGAGCATGAAGTTTGTCAACTCATCCAACAGCAACGTAAATAACGAAAATGTCATCGTCGAAGACGACGGCAAGGGCACCGGGAGGAGCACTGCCGGTTCCGCCCGGGGGACTCCCCGTCATCACCACCACTTCGGCCGTTGGGGCCGCAACGGGGCCAGCAACGGCCACCCCTCTCTTTTCGCCGAGCACTCTCCATTTAGCGCATCACTAACCCCGGGAAACATGGGCTCTCGACATTCCTCCGGGCCCCCCAGCCCTCGATTCGTCAACCGCGGTATCGGGGCAAACGGCAAGCGGGGAACCCACCTTTCAGTGGGCTACGACCTCGACGACACGACTACCGGTGCTGACGATGAGACGACGCCCCTGATCCAGTCGGCAACGATACGATCATCAAGGTCGGGGAGAAGCCGGAGGGGCATGCACTCGCTGCGGTCCATGGAGGCCCAGACATACCGATCGCCGCCTTCGGTCCTCAACCGGTTCGCCAGCTGCCTAGTATTGACGGTGATGCTCTTGCTGGTGGTCTCTGGCGCTATAGGGTTCATGTTTGCGACATCGCAGCCGCTCACGGACATTGAACTGGTGTCGATGGACCACGTCGTCGCAAGCCAGCAGGAACTGATGCTCGACCTCACCATCAGGGCGCACAATCCCAATGTCGTTGTTGTCGCGGTAGATGCTGCCGACATCGAGGTATTTGCAAAGTCGCCTCACGCGGGTACCGACTCGGAATGGTGGCGGCACACGCATCCGGGCGAGATTGGACCCCCGCCTCCACGCAAGATTGGGGAAGGAGACATCGAAGTGAGGGAGGCTGCGCCAGAAGAACCGGACAATTCGCCCAACATGCGACTGGGCACCATCACGGGATTCAACAGCGCCCTCTCGTTTGAGGGATCCTTCTTCCACTCGGGCATATCCTACTCGAGCGGCGAGGTCCGCCTCAAGAACCCCGGAAACGGCACCTACGGCGGGCCGGAAAGATGGGAGCGCATCTTGGAGGACGAGTTCCAATTGATTCTGAAGGGTGTGTTGAAATACACGCTCCCCCTCAGCCAGCGCGTTCGGACGGCCACCATCACGGGGAGGACCACGGTCAAGCCGAACGCAGCGAACGATCCGGCATTACAGCCCAACTCGACAGAGACGACTGACGGCGACCAAGTCAAGATCTCTTAATTGGTTTTACGAAACGAAACGAAACGGAACTAAACGAATCATGAAGCACGGGCATGATAATATTATTACCCCGTGCGTCCAGCGACTAGACCATCTTTCCCTTTGTGTCTGTGTGTGTGTGTATGTGGAAAATATTGCGTTGCTGCACCTCTCTTGGCTTGGTCATTACACTGGCAAATTGGTTTGGTTTGGCTTGGTACTGGGATGGTTGGTTGGCTGGCTGGGGTTGGTCTTCTCTCTGTATATTCTTGAGCGTTCTCTTTTTATATTGCATGGCACTCTGGCATTATGGACAAAATATTCCCCTCGGGATGGAGATGGAGCTGTGGAGCTACGGCAGGAGTTCTTGCTTGCCGGCGTTCGTTGGGATTTGGGTAAAAAGACCTTGGCCCCTTTTTCATCAAGAACTAAAGACTCGAAGAAGCGATTTCTCATTTTATTTACGCTCTTGCCTTTTTTTCCCCCTTTCCTTCTCACGTTGTATGGACTCCGCACTTGACCCCGGCCCCTACGTCCTTGCCTGCCTGCCCCCTTCTCGAAGAAATAGATGTAGGGTGACCCAATATTTGCGACCTAACCTAAGCCAAGGGTTCGTGGTGGGACGGCCATATGTTTTCACTCCCCTGTTCATTAATCTACGGCGACTGGTCTGGTCTGATTTTTCAATGATACATGGGCTCTGGCTTGGGTATATCTTTCTTTCTTTCTTTTCTTTTTTTTTTTTTCTCTTTTTTCGGCCTTGAGTTGCTAAGATGATCGTGGCTTGCGCCAGGACGGGACGGATAACAAGGTGGTTCTTTTAAAATCGGGAGACGGAGCACTTAGAAGCAGGAACCGGAACCCATACATGGTAAGGATTCCGAGGTATTCTAAGCTGAGCTAAGGAATCTGGCGGGCAAAGATAGCGTTTAGACTTTTTGTATTTCTTCATGCCTCCTCTCTTTTCTACACCCCACCCCCTTTTTCTTGCTTTCCTTCCCTCCGGCCATTCACATGGCAGTATTTGAAGACTCCTATCTGTATTCTGATCTCATACCCATTGATCATGGCTTAATCCGAAAATGTAATCTGAGACGACCCGCTATCTGTGCTCCCGGGGGAGATAGACAGTCGGAAGAGACAAAGTTGGAACATGGCGTTGCCACTATTTCTACCGCCGAGTTATTGGAACGATGTGTACTTATAGCAGTAGCCATAATAACGATGGCTCTGTTTCTATCGGACGCTACCAACGTATCATGCATTAACGGGGAATGGCAGTCGGCAACATCCCAAAGTAACTCCCCGGAATTCACCGTGCCTATCCAACTGGACGACCTGGATCTATAACTGCCACCGTGTATTCAACTGTCCTCTGAATACACAACAAGAAGTTGACTTGTCAACGCAAATGGAGACCCCACTAAGACGTTTGAAACGTGAGCAGTCATTGAATGCCGTCCCGAGAAAAAGTTGATTGCGTGAATTATCCCATGTGATTACCATACCACAAAGCAAGCATTATACACAGCCATCTGATCCAACTCTATCTATATGCTTCCCAACCTAAGATGCCAAAGGGTATTTGCGATCGAACACAAAGATTACTACTCATCTAAGCTTCAACCTCATCTTCCTTCCAATCGGCAACTTTAGCAGTCGCCGTCCCGCCGCCCACGACTCTGCCGCCCTGCTTACGCTTCACCCGACACCTCATCCCGACCTTCTCGTCAAAGATGAAGCGCCACAGCACCGTCACCCAGCTCTCATGCTGCGGCAGCGGGGCATAAAACTCTTTTGCGATCTCATGCAGCTTCGGCAGCCGCGTCCAGGGGATGGCGGGGAAGTCGTGATGCTCATTGTGCAAGCCGACGTTGTACGTGAAGAAGTTCAGCGGGCCGTAGTAGCTGAACGTCTCGGGGATGGGGATGTTGTTCGTCGGATCGCGGGCGGTCGGGGTGATCGTCTCGTACACGTAGTGCTCGGCGATGAAGTGCCCCGCCGTAGGGTGCAAGGAGCCGGCGAGGAAGGAGGAGAGGAGGAGGTACAGCAGAGAATTGACACTGAAGTAGCCCGGGAGGAGGTAGACCAGGACGTAGTCGAAGGCGAGCTGGACCGCGAGGTTGACCCAGTGCACCCAGGTGAAGGGTACGCGGTAGACAGCCATGGGGCGGATGGCGTAGAAGAAGATCTGGAAGGTGCAGAAGAAGGCTTTGCCGAGGATCGAGTCGAGGAAGACGGCCTCGAGGGCGGTGGGCAGGTCCGTGTCCAGGCCGTCGACGCCGAGAGACTTGTGGTGGGTAAGGTGATATGGCTAGTCGAGGTGTTACCGTCTGCTTTTCATTCTACAAGACATATCTCTATTACATACCCTGAACGAGGCGCTATATGGGAGGCCAATGGGCAGGTTGGCAAAGATGGCGAACAGCCTGTTGGCCAGCGGCGACCTGAAGGCGAGATTGTGCGAGATCTCGTGGATGGCGAGGAAGAGGTTCTGGTTCGAGGTGGCGCCAAAGACGTAGGCGACTGCCCAGAACTTCCACGACCAGAAGGACGTGTCGCGCAGGAGGTGGGCGAGCAATATCTGGAGGCCGACAACACCGGCAACAACGTATTTTGTCAAAGGCTCGGGACCGCAGAGTTTGGTGACCTGAGGAAGGGATTATCAGCTACACGGGTCATGAGCAAGGGCCAAAGAGGCGCTGAACTCACTTCTGGATGGGCCTTGATGATGGCTAGCCGTCTTGTTCGGTGCGGCTCTTCCGTGTAGGTCCAGAAGAAGTCGTGGTACTTTGCGTCGTCGACGGCCGCGGTGTTTGTGTCGGAGCCGGCAGTGCCGTTGACGGCGACATCTTTCCTCTTGGAAAAGCCATTGGCCGCTGCTGGCGTTGAGCGAGCCATGATAACGAGTGAAGCGGCCGAGGAATTGACAAAGGCCAAAAGCGCGGCTGCGAGGTTGTGACCTGTACGCCCCTTGGTGCTGCAATTTCACGGCGACCCTGGCGTTTCGCGGCTACGGGCAGGCAGGCGGGGCACTTGATTTCAGTGGGGCAGTGGCCCATGCTTCAAAAGGGGCATCGTTCCAGAAGCCTGCTAAAGTGGCCTGTCTCTTGCAAGGAATGGTGCCACCCAATGCGACGGCTGCTCCCAGCTCTCAACATATACTACACATTCGCATACTCATAATTATCTCGAGCAGTTTTTCTCCAGAGCCTTGCCAAACTTGAATTTCTTGTGGGAGTCTCGGGTGTTAGTATACACCCCCCATGCCTTGGCACTCTTACAGACCTGTGCTAGGTTGTTGGCTCTTGGAAGACAACACTTACGATTGGGCCCACGCCAGTGCCGGCACGCCCTATTTGATGCGCAGCCTTTCCGCAATTGTCGCGCTTGCTGACCGTGTCGATCATGGTATAAACTCAGTCTTGCCTGTCTACTTTGTACTTCTTGAATAACTCGACCTCGGTCGGCGCAAGTCGAGAGTTGTCCGGGATACAATGCTTGTGCCAGTCCTGAGAGTATCCCGTGCTGGGCGTTGGTTAGAGCGTGGGGGACATGTTGAGCAGCTCTCACTCACCAATTGGTCAATGAGGAACAAGAGACCCGATGTTAAACCACCAGATTAGAGAAGCGATGCGTTCTTATTCTAATCTGAAGGAGAAATCTAACTACATGTGATTTCGCCATCACAGCTAATCTTTCCGGAAGGAAGGAATCGCAGCGACGGATCTAGATACCCCCTACTTTGTCTGGAATAGAATGAGTGGCTCTGTGAATGAGCGTACTCGTAATCAATGAAATATCGACTGTGATGAGAGTAGCCAAAGGCGCCTTATCGTAAGGTGCATCCTTGTTGGGGATGTTCACAGCAATCAAACGCATGATATCTTATGCTCGCGTTTCAGAGCTCCGGAGACATATCAACAAACTGAAGATAAACCAAGTAGTGGTGCGATCAGCATCGAGTTTTCATGATCTACACTAAGCATCGCTAACACTTGAGAACAACTTAGGATATCCTCATATGACTGCTCAAAGCGCAACAAGATGACCGTGGGCTCGAGATTCACTAACATGGTCCGTGCGGTTACCATCGTGATAGCCCCTGAATGATTATTGACATTGCTCCTTTTCCCGCGCTGCTCGGTCTGCGACACGACATGACCACCAACCTCAGGCATCACGACAAGGGATTGCAGCTGCCTTGGTGGATGCGTCCGTGATACTTAGCTGCACCTTCCTGACGGCCGCATCTAGTTCGTCAGTGGCTGTTCACCTCTCAGGGGCCCGGACCCGCGTGCTCCTTCCTAGTTCTTCACCACTCTCGATTCGTTCGCGCGAGCGAGGGCCAAGGAGCGAGGGCCACGATAAATTTCAGCAGCTCTGGTGGAATCTCAACAGCTAGAGCGAGGGGTAATCACAAAAACCCGCTGGCCTCTCGTCACCAAGTCCATCTTTCTTCTCTCCATCAATTCCCAGAACCTTCGAATCGAGTCGACCGCCATCGCGCGTTCGCTTTCTTCGAGGCATCATTCCCAACAGGTAGGCGAGCCCAATCTCCCTCTTCCCCGTCTTGTTCTTCTCCCACTTCCACTCCTCATCGCTGGCCATCGCTTTGCAAGCGAAACACAACTCGCGACCAGGAGATCAGAGGGCTAAGCGACTTTCTGCAGACCGTGATTCACCTCTTTGCATCTCGTCGACAAGGTAAGCATAGTCGAGTTCTTTTTTCTTCCCTTCTAAAGAAAACAACAACGCTAGAGTCGCCTTTCTTTCCGTAGGAAAGAATCAAGCACCAGTTATCCGTTCCCTGCCGCTGTATTCCCCCTCCCCGTTCAAGTCCCTGTATTTCTCGGACGGCTGCCGAGCCAGCAGATGTTTCTCTGGGCTTTCCTGACATAACGGTTCCTAGGCATCTGTGATAAACATGTCAGCCTGGGAGACCAACGACTCCGGCTGGGGCGGCGGCGCCGTTGCTGCGTCTGCCTGGGGCTCCATTGACACTGCCAGCGATGGCGGCTCTCGCTGGAAAGACGGTTCCGTTGCCACCAACAATGGCGGCTCTGGCTGGAAAGATGGTTCCGTTGCCAGCAACGGTGGCCGCCCTGGCTGGAAAGATGGTTCCGTTGCCACCAATGGCGGCGGCCCTGGCTGGGAAGACGGTTGTGTTGCCACCGACAGTGTTGGCGACAAGTGGAACAATGGCGACGCTGCTGCCACCAGTCGCGATGACAGCTATGGAATCGAGAGCGCGCACGTTGGTGCCAGTGGTGGCAATGGTGACAATGAAACCTTCGGCAACAATCGTGCCTGTTTCAACTGCGGTGAGCCCGGGTAAGACTCCTGTTCCCTTGTATATGCGAGTCAGCTTTACTAACAGGTTGTTGCAGCCACAACAAGGCCGATTGCCCAAAGCCTCGTGTTCTGAGCGGCGCCTGCCGGCGTTGCAATGAGGAAGGTCATTGGAGCAAGGATTGCCCTAATGCTCCGCCCATGAAGTGCAAGGAGTGCGACTCTCCCGACCATATCCTCAAGGATTGCCCCGAGCGCAAGTGCAAGAACTGCGGCGAGACCGGTACGTGCACCGTTTTTTGATGCCTCCAGTGGAGAGGAGACTGCTGACAATGGTTGGAACTTGAGGCCACACTGTGAGCCAATGCAAAGCGCCGCGCAAGATTGACCGGAGCCGTCTTCCCGACATGTCCACCGAGGAAGCCTGGGCACTCATCATACGCGCTGTCAAGGAGCGTGACATTGACGATGTCAAAGAAGCTATCCAAATCTACGTCAAGTCGTCCCCGGATGCCACCTATTCAGAGCTTGAGCAAGCCTTCCGCGCTCAGAATGTTCAGCTGTGGCTCATCGCGATTGAGAAGCCCAATCTCGCCGCAACCTTAACCAACATGGATCTCCAGGGAAATCTGGGCAAAAAGTACACAGTCACGTACCGCTTCCAGTGGAACCCGCCTCGCCCTCGCGATCGAGAACTGTGGCCCAAAGACGTCGATGAGAACATTGAACGCCTCAAGGATGCAGGCGAGGTTGTTGACGGCGGCCTGCCCAAGTGCCGCAACTGCGACGAGGTTGGCCACATCACCAAGAGCTGCCCCCAGGAGAAGATCGAGAAGGATATTGTCCCTGAGATCAAGTGCTACAACTGCGAGCAGGTCGGACACCGCATTCGAGATTGTAAGTTGCTGACTACCCCGCTGTTGAAGACGACGTTAACAGCACAGGTCCTACCCCCCGTATCGACAAATTCGCTTGCAAGAATTGCGGGTACGTCTTGAATCCCCTCATCTGGAATGGAGAGTGGACTGATGGTCGCATAGTAACTCCGGACATAAGGCGGCTGACTGCTCCGAGCCGCGCTCGGCCGCTGATGTTGAGTGCCGCAAATGTGGCGAAGGTGAGTTTCTGTTTCTCTGCTGGTCAAATGGTCGGGTTCACTAATGGGTTGATTCAAGTTGGACACTTTTCCCGTGACTGTCCCCAGGGCGGTGGCAGCCGTGGTTGCCGCAACTGCGGCCAAGACGGCCACATGGCGAGGGACTGCACAGAGCCTCGTAACATTGCCAACGTTCAATGCCGGAACTGCGACGAGTACGGACACATGGGCAAGGACTGTCCGAAGCCGCGTGACAGTGAGTCTTGTCTTTGGCTCGATGAATATATGCTAACTGATGGACAGTCACCCGTGTCAAATGTAGCAACTGCCAGCAGCTCGGACACTTCAAGTCCAAATGTCCCAATCCACTCGTCACTGAGGATGGCGACGGAGGCTTTGGCAATGGCGGTGGCGATAACAGTAGTTTCGCCGGCGGAGATTCTAACGGTGGCAACGCTGACTGGCCGTCGGCTTCGGTCGAGGGCGATAATGGCAATAACGACGACTGGTAAAGGGATGATCAGGATATCGGCTGGCTATCTTCTCGAGGGTTGGGTTCAATCTTTGCTCTTTTGACAAAGCCATCAATCGCCTACTTGGTTGATAATGATTTGGCGGTCACTTCCTGGCAGCTTTGTCTTCGTAGGCAAGCAAGGTGGAGGATGCGCGCCCTAGATAGCCCATAGAGCCGACAATTGACGTGGATTTCATAGTTGGGGCTTCCAGGAGGCGTGAAAAGTCAACTTGAACGGCAGTGGGGAAGCGCGCAATGGGGAGAGCACAAATGGCTCTTATTTGGTCAAAACACCGATGACATGTGGCATGGTGAGGTACCAAGGCTCCCCTGCCGGCGAGGCCAGATCAACCTCGCTCCACGGGCCGGCCTCTTGGAGCCACCTTGGCGTGTCACGGCACATTTCGCATCCGCCGATGAAGTGCGGCCATATGAGGTTCAGAAAAGCTAGGTCTTCCGTCAGCCATCATTCGTTCTATCTCCGTGGGGAGAGAGAGAGAGAAGGAGGCGGATAGGGGTACGAAAGGGGAAACCAACACTGATACATCCTAATCCCCCATCCCTGCTCCGGCCAGCACCGGACGTGCTCGTAAACGTACCACCTCCCGCCGGGCTTCAGGTAGCCGTACAACTCGGCAATGTTGCGCTTGGGGTCCGGGATGCTGCACAGGCAGAGGACGGTGAAGATGCAGTCGACGCTCTCCTTGGGGACGCGGCCCGACTCGGCCAGGGACTCGATGCCGAAGGGGACGATCTCGTACGTGTCCTGCAGCCCGGCCGCGGCGATCTGGGCCTGCAGGAGCGGGTGGATGGTCGGGTTGGGCTCGACGCCGTAGATCTTGCGGATGTCCCCGCTCTTCCCCAGGCGCGACGCCGAGAAGATCGACACCCACATGCCCGAGCCCGGCCCGACTTCGAGGACCGTGCCCGAGATGGGCGGGTGCGCGGCCGCGGTTGTCCCCGCTGCTGCTCCTTCTCCTCCTGCTGGTTGCGAGGAGATCATCTGGCCGCGCGACACCCGTCCCGAGAGGAGAGGGATGACTTGGCTCTCGGCGGCTTCGCGGACGAGAGGCCCCGCGTGGGACCAGAAGCGGCCGAACCAGAGGGATTGGAAGCGGTCCCAGGAGAAGAGGGCGCCGAAGTTGAGGGTGGTGATGATGGAGAGGAGCGTGCCGGGGAGGAAGGACGCGGCGAGGAGCATGAAGCGCCAGGGGAAGAGGAAGGCTTGGAGAGGGTCCAGGAGGCGGTTGAGGAGGGATGGTGGGGAAGGGGAAGGGGAAGACATCTTGGCTGTTGGAGTGGTGAGTTCGTTTGTCCTGTTGAAGGGCCAAAAGAGGGGGGGAATCCGTTCACGGTGGGTGGGAAACAGGATGAATTGGCCTACTTATACGAGAAGAGGGGAAGAAGTGTGAGTGAGTGTGGCGAGGCTAGCGAGAGCTCTTATACCTGACGCCTCAGTTCTTCTCGCACGTGGAGACTCACAGTCGACTGTGGGATTGGTCACTTGTCAGGGGTAAATGTTTGCGGATGAATGAGTGTTGAAGAAGGGTTAGGGTTATGCACTGCAGACTTGATGTCCTCGATGGCAGTCGATAAGAGCTTTCTTGGCGGAACTTTATCAGCGGGAGCCAATGGTATCTCTGCGATAACTCGTCACGACGCCCGAGTGGTCACTCTGACCACGCTGGCTGCTCCGTTTTGAGAGCTTCTTTGTGACGGCCGGCAAGCGTGTAAGTCTGCTTTCCTCTCCAAGCAACAGGCGCTGTGTTGGCCCCGTCCTCCCGTCCAGCCGACTTCTCCTGCTTTCCACTTCTCGTCGCTCTTTACCGGCTTGTTCTACTATACCATCGAAGCACCAGTTAACGAGACGACGTTCCCTGTCGAGAGCAATTGACATACATCTGAGAGTCGCAACTGGACAGCCTGGCCATAGCGGCCGGCGAGGAGACGAAGCAGGCACCATGAAGTTCTACAAGGCCATCCTACTACCACTTTTGGCGCTGGCACAATTAGCATTTTGCGCCGAAGACTACTACAAGGTACGGATGAGAAATAGAAACTGTTTGCCTTTGCCTGCGCTACAAACTGACACGGCGACTCTCCTTCCACAGATCCTTGGCATCGACAAACAGGCCAGCGACAGACAGATCAAGTCGGCCTACAGGCAATTAAGCAAGAAATACCATCCCGATAAGAACCCGTGAGTCTACCTTCTGCTCGCTCGTATCACAGTGGCACCCTTCTAACGCGCACACACACAGCGGCGACCACACCGCCCACGACAAGTTCGTCCAGGTCTCGGAGGCCTACGAAGCGCTCAGCGATGCCGAGAGCCGGAAAATCTACGACCAGTACGGCCATGAGGGTCTGAAGCAGCGCAAGCAAGGCGGCGGCTTCCAGACGCACGACCCGTTCGATCTCTTCAGCCGCTTCTTTGGCGGCGGCGGCCACTACCAGCCGGGCCAACGGCGCGGCCACAACGTCGAGGTGAAAGTGGGCATCTCGCTACGCGACTTCTACAACGGCCACACGACCGAGTTCCAGTGGGATAAGCAGCAGATCTGCGAGGAGTGCGACGGCACGGGCGCGGCCGACCGCGTCGTGCACACGTGCCAGTCGTGCGGCGGGCGGGGCAGCAAGATGGTGCGCTCGCAGTTCGCGCCCGGCATGGTGACGCAGGTGCAGATGCAGTGCGACGTCTGCGGCGGGCGCGGCAAGACCATCAAGCACCGCTGCAAGGTCTGCGGCGGCGAGCGCGTCGTGCGCAAGCCCACCACCGTGTCGCTGACGATCCAGCGGGGCATGGCCGACGGCACGCGCATCGCCTACGAGAACGAGGCCGACGCCAGCCCGGACTGGGTCGCCGGCGACCTGATCGTCACGCTGACCGAGAAGGAGCCCAGCCTGGACGACAACCCGGACAAGGTCGACGGCGTCTTCTTCCGCCGCAAGGGCGACGACCTCTTCTGGCGCGAGGTCCTGTCGCTGCGGGAGGCGCTGATGGGCGACTGGACGCGCAACCTCACCCACCTCGACGGGCACATCGTGCGCCTCGGCCGCAAGCGCGGCGAGGTGGTGCAGCCCAACCACGTCGAGACGGTCCCCGGCGAGGGCATGCCCAAGTGGCACGAGGACGGCGACAGCGTCTACCACAAGACCGAGTTTGGGAATCTGTATGTTGAGTACGTCGTGGTGCTCCCCGATCAGATGGAGAGCGGCATGGAGAAGGAGCTCTGGGCCCTGTTCCAAAAGTGGCGGGCGAAGAAGGGGGTTGATCTGCACAAGGACAGCGGGAGGCCGGAGAAGCCGGTTATGCATGACGAGCATGTGCATGAAGAGTTATGATACTTGCAGTGGGCGGCTGTTAAAGGTTCAAATAGGGTTGTATATCAATGACATTTAGAGGTTCAAGAATCTCTCTTCCGGGGTGGAAGAGGTATCACGCTTCTCTCCCGTGTGGAAAACGTGACACAAGCGATCGTATATTTCGTAAATCTCATGGAAATATTACTGAAGCGCACTCTCCTCGCTTCGTTGCCGCTCTCAAGCCTCCAAAGTCCAAAAGAGAAAAAAAAAAAAAAAAAAAAAGAAAGAAAGAAAAGGGAAAAGCTGTGTAGACATAAGAGAATAAAGCATGCAAATATCATGATCTAGCGTAGATAAACGTGAAGAAGCGGAGAGAACAAGCAAAGCCGAAACAAAAACAAAAACAGGTCATAAGTCGTCAGCCGTATCACTCATCACCAGGCATACTCCCCCTCTCGCTCCCTCTCCCACGGATATTCCTTCCTTCTCCTCCTCCGTTTCCTGTCCTCATCGTAGCTGTCATCACCATAGTCATCGTAATAGTCGTCCCTCTCCCGACCACGAGTCCGGCCCTTCTCACCTCGGTACTCCTCCTTCCGCCTACGACCGCTGCTCTCGCCCCTCTCATCTTCCTTCCTCCTCCTCCGTCGTCTGCTATAGCTGCTATCCTCCTCCGCATCATCCCACTCCCGCTCCCTCTCTCTCTCCGCATCCCGGTCCTTCCGTGCACCTCTATCCGAGACCCTCCCGTGCCCACGCCCACCGTCGCCGCCATCGGTGTCGTCCGCGTCGTCTTCGGGAGCGCCCTCCAGCAGACTCCCGCTCAACAAGCCGCCAATCAGGCCCATCCAGCTACGCCTCCCCTCCAGCACCCCAGTGACGTTCCGCACGATCCTCTCCACCGCCTCGGCATCCGTCCCCGCGATGCCCCATTCCCCGTGCATGTTGAACCCGCCCGCGCCGCCGCGAGGATTGCGGTAGGCAAAGTCCCCGCGGCGCGTGTGCCACTGGCCAGCGCGGGATGTGGACGACGAGCCGTCGAGCGGCCGGCCCTGGGCGTCAAAGCGGTCCGGGAGGAGCTCAATCACGTCTTCTTCGTCTTCGACGTCTTCGTCGTCGTCGTTGTCGTCATCGCTCTGTTGTGAATGGCGGGTGGAGATCAAGGGCCGGTCGGAGGAGGGGTCTGAGTTGCGGCGCCGGCGGGACTTGGACTTGTCTTCCTCGCCTGCCTCCGACTTGGCGGCTGCTGCTTCCTGCTCCTCGCGATGGCGGCGGAGGGTTGCCGACGATTTCGGAGAGAGGGGAATGAACGTGACGGATTTGGTGGTGCGCGGGGTTTCTGGCGAGGACAGTTCCGAGGTGGCTGGAGTGATAACCCCGGAGGAAGGGGTGGAGGGAGCTGAGCGGTTTAGACCATCTAGATGTCACAATCAAAAAGAGTCAGCTCGCTGTGCCGGAAGAGAGTGTCCCGACGAAGCGATGGTCTCTCAAGGGGTACTACCGAGAGCAGACGCACCCGTCTTGTCGCCTTCTGCGGAGCGAGCTGCGGCGCTTTCTGGCTCTGGGTTTGAACGACCAACACGAAGAGCTTCACTCACATGCTCAGGGCCCGCTGGATTTCCCGGTGGAGGCATGTGCGGAGGCATCTGGGGAGGTACCTGGGGAGGCACCGCCGGTGGCACCTCAGGCGGGATGCCACCCATCGTTGCCGCCGAGTTTGGAGGCGGACCGGGCGGTGCGAAACCCAGATCTGGTGGCCGATACGGTTGGTATTGCTGGTCGAGATTGGTGGTGGCGATGTTGGGGTGTTGAGTGAAGCCGTTGGTCTGAGCAGCCGGTGGAGGATTGTAGAAGCCACCGGACGCGTGAGGGGGCGAAGGTGCCCGAGGGCCGTAGTTGTCATATCCGTTCGCTGACATCTCATCCTCGTAACCTTCTTGGTGCATTAGCAGATCATACCGCGGATTGAATGGAAAAGAATTACTCACGCCGCCTATCCCGCTCCCTCCCCTTTTCTCTCTCCCTCTCTCTCTCCCTCTCTCTCTCCCTCTCCCTCTCCCTTTCCCTCTCCCTCTCCCTTTCCCTGTCTCTATCGCGGTCTCTATCTCTCCTATCTCGCTCCCTTTCCTCCCGCGCTCGCTCTTCCTTCTCCTTGCTTTTGTCTCTCTTTTCGCTAAATTTCTTGATGCCAATGGCCGCTGCGCCAGCAGCTGCGGCGCCGGCAGCCAAATCCCTCAGCCTACTCGAGCTACGTTTCTTGTCCGCTCCTCGGTCATGGTCCGTCTCCTCGTTATCCGCGGCATAGTCATCACCCCTCGTACCGTGACCATGGCTCCTCCGACGTCTGCGGCTCCGGGCCTCCTCCGCCGCAGAGTCATACCCCGCTGCCGCGTGCCCCGTCTCGTCGCCGTACACCGGGTACGGGGGCTGTGCGTACAGGGGGTGGGCCCCGTATTCAACCATGCCTAGCTCAGGATCAGCGGGGGAAGGGTCACCGTCGGGGTAGATGTGTCCGGACCGTGTCAAGCTTCTGCTCCTGCTGCGCCGATGATAGTCGCGCTCGTCGCGTGAGTAATCTTCGTCGTCGCTGTATTCACGGTCACGCCGTTCGCGCTCGAGTTCGTCCTCCTTCTTTTCCTTGTGGCGGTCATACAGCTTCTTGGCGCCCGCGCCCGCAAGACCGGCCGCGACGATCTCGGCGCCGGTGCGCAGACGCGACCGAGAGCGGCTCTTGCCGTCGCGCGACTTGCTCTTGTGGCGGTAGTGCTGC
Organism: Madurella fahalii; assembly: GCF_045866475.1. NCBI lineage: Eukaryota > Fungi > Ascomycota > Sordariomycetes > Sordariales > Madurella > Madurella fahalii. The sequence goes on along the minus strand of NW_027263972.1, from coordinate 8,855,768 downwards.
ACCGCCCCGACCAGAGCCGCGGCACCCAGGCCGGCCTTGGCGAGGGACGAGGCCCGGCTCCTGGACCGCTTACGGCTGGGTGACCGGTCGCTGTCGCTGGTACTGTACCGGCGGAGGGCACGGCCGCGGCTCATTTCTTCTTTCTCGATCTTGTTGCTCTGATAGTACTTAGCGGCACCGGCAGCTGCAAGCGCAACGGCGGCAATGCCCAGGCCGGTCTTGAGGCGAGAATGAGGCGGACGCGAGCGCGAGCGGGACCGGGAGCGTTCTTTCTTGTCATCGTCTCCGAACCGCTCCTGATAAGCACTATGCGCGCGCCTTGCGACCTCGGTACCGAGGGCGCCAAGCGCGGCGCCAGCAAGAACCTTACGGCCTCGCCGCTGGGGCAGTTCACCGTTGGAGTCGCGGCGGGAAGCGAGAATAGCAGAGATACCTGCGCCAGCTAGGGCGCCTTCGGCGAGATGGCGCTTCCTATGCGGGCTGCTTGATGCGCTGCGATCCCGCCGGGAAACGGTGCGCCTAGCGGCAATGAAACCATCGTCGGACTCTCCGTCGCTGTAGGCATCACGGTGGTGATGGCGGCGATGGTGATGGTGGTGATGTCGGCGTCCATCTTCATAGTGCGCAACCGCAAGCTCCTCCTCGCGGCGGTCTCCCCGGTAAGGTCCGACCTCGCGGATCTCTTGATGGTAATAGCAGTGCTCGTCAACAGTCGGTTGGCGGGCAAGGGCGACTTCCCTAGCATCTGGAACCTGCTCCCGAATGACGACAGTCGCGGGCGCTGGCGCCTCCTGCAGGATGATCTTTTGCTCGGGAGCACGCTGCCGAATGACGATCGGGGCGGGCGGCGGAGGAGCGGGCTCATAATACTCGGTTTCCTTGCGCCAGCGCTCAACGTCTGCGGCCCCGCCGTGGTAGCCGTCATCGCGGCGCTCTTCGACTCGGCGCTCGATGCGAACCTCGCCGCCGTGCGAATCCCTGCGCTCGATCCTCTTCTCGATACGCACGTCCGTCTCCTTGTCGTCATCCCAGTACGAGCGACGCTCCCAGTCCCGCGGGGTTCTTGGCGAGTACACGTCGCCTCGGTCAACGACTTCTTTGCTTGTCTCGTACACGACCCTCCCGCGATCTCTATCGTCGCTGCGGTAAAAGTCATTGTCGCGATCCCGCTCCACAACCTGTCTCTCGACCACGGTGCGAGTCCGTTCGGGGTAGGGATCATCGCGCTCGACGATCCGCTCCCGTTCCACCACGGTACCGCGGTCCCCGCGATACTCAACCCGGTCAACCCGGGTGTAGTGGTCGTCCCTGGGCTCGCGCTCGCGCTCGCGCTCAACGACCTGGCGCTCTACGTAGGTTGCGCTGTGAGGCGACGGGTCTAAGGTAGATCGGGGGCGCTCAGGGATGTACAGGCGTTCGACCCGACGGTCCACCTCGACCACGTCGTCGCGGGCATAGCGGCTGCGGCGCTCGTCATCGATGATGTCGACCTCACGTTCAACCCGCTCGACGCGATCTGGTCCCACTTTATAACGGCGCACCGTAGTTCTCTTGTAACCCTCGTCGTCAGAGGGGGATGTGTCCCGCTCCCGGGCGTAGGACCGGGACTCGCGGTACACCTCGGGCATGGTAGTTTGCAGGTGTCGTCACACCTTTGGTGGAGAGAGCCGTGAGAGGTAATTCAGAATAAGCTAATGTAGCCGGTAAAAAGAAAGACAGTTCGCGATTCTGGGTATCACGGAAGACAAACTGCGCAAAAATGCATAATAGTGGTGGTGAAGATGTGCAGAGGAGGGTTCCAACCGAGAAGCGGGGTGGAAAGGGAAGGCTGTGCGAGCAACTGGTTGGTATAAGAGGGATGGAGGAGGGGGGGGCAAGGGGGGAAGGGGATGGCTGGGCGGGAGCGTGAGAGAGACGAAGGAAGCCTTGGTTGCTTCGGCGCTGACAGACCTTGGCCTGCATGCGACGGGGTGCATTACGTTATTACTCGCAGCACAGGATATGTGCATTTGTTAGTGGGAACTAACTGGGGCGCAGTGGATGACTTCCTTCAGTTCTCTCACCGTGGTCGCCTGGTCGAGCTGGTTGGCTCTGTCGGCGTTGGCCAGGAGCGCGACGGACAGATCCTATTTAGTCCTAATTTGGGGAAACGAAACATGCCCGAGCCAACCTTGCCGCCGAGACCATGTCGCGCACGACGGGGCCTCTAGAAGCGGCCTCTTTGAGACGATACCCAAAGTGTTGAGCGTTGTATGGGTTTGCGCCGCTCTCAGCCGGACGACGATGCAATTCCCGGCGCTTCAGGGCCTTGGCCGGAGGGAACACTTGTCTAACAAGCCCGCCACCATTCCCGTCGACGAGGCCATTGAGGGCGCCAGAGCGCACTGCTGCCCAGCAAATGTCCAGTGTTTGTGTTACTGTCAGGAGACTGGTTCCTCAAATGACCCACCGTCGCACTACCGTCAGTCAGGCAATTACCTCATGGATCATCCGAAACTCGGGTTCATCAGGCTTCGAGAACGCGGACGCGAGAAGCAAAGGCCACGAGGCTTTGAGGCTTAGAACCTTCTGGTCCCACGGGCAGTCTTTGCCGTCGGTGACCCACTGTCGAGTCCGCACAACCCCGAATGGCACCGAACAGCGGGATCGGGAGGCCATTTCACACACAGCCCTGTGACCCGGTCACCAGCCGCTGCAGTGGACCGTGGAAGTCGTGAACGACTTGCCGAGCCCTGGCTTGCCACCACCGCTGAGGACTGGTGCGCTTAATACCGATCATGCAGCACGCGCTCTGCCTTTTGGGCCGGTGGCTTACGGACACAGGTATGTCACTGTTGAAAGTGCTCGTGTCCGTGAGGCGCACATTCTGCCAATGAAAATAATCAGCAACGCTTTATACAGACTGCTTGGACGGCATTTGCCTGTCTGCAGTGTAAATCACCCAGCGATCGACCGGCGCCTTGCCCCTCCACCACGGTACTCAGCCGAGTCTTCTGTCAACCGTCATCATCGACGGAGGCCCTACTAAATAACCGTGCGGCGCAAAGTGCTTGACTGGCGCGCTATGCATGACCGACGCATGTACTTAAAACTACATGCAACCCAGGCGCCATCCCAAGCCAGAAAACCTGACGAGGTCGGATGACTTGCAGAAGCTACGAATTCAACCCCGCTGAAACTGAGTATGAGCTAAAAGGTCATTTCGTCATCTAGCCCCACTACAGTAGCAGCGAAGGTTAGCGCGCCAAGATACCTAACATCTCTCTAAGAGGACTTCCAGTGACCTGAGAAGCCTAATAAGGCGCCCCTCTTCCATCGAAGCACGCGACACTGGGGAAGTCTCAAGAGAATTTCTCGTCAATAGTGCTAGTAAGAATAGGTACGGAATCAGTTTTCATGCGAACAAGAGTGTATGCAGGAAGTGTCCTCTTTTGAGAGAGGCCGCAGCCATGGGCCGTCTCAGAACTCCAGCACGGTCGTGGCAGAGTGGCAGCCTAGCCGCACCCAGCATTCATACATATATTAGACGCCACCATCCACCATCCCGATCTGTTTGGGCCGGCGCTTGCCAGGCCCAGAGGAAGCGCCAGCATTGGGAAGACGCCTCGGGGGTCGGCCGGGAAAAGAGAGGGGCCAATGTTTGTCCTCGGGCATTGGGCTCTCATGGGATGACGCCTTTTATTGTCTAAAAAGACACTTGCCGTACAAGACAGAAAGCGACGGGCAACACACCCGAAGCTGTCTGCCGTCACCAATCAGCCACAAATGTGACTTCCCGAATGGGCTTAATGCTGTGTATTTGTATGAAAGTCACTTCACGCGGCTCACGTAAAGCACGGCTATCTGTACCCCTCGATACCTACCCATCGCCACAGGGCTTCTTCATCCGGCAATGCAGGTTCAGCCAAGCATCCAGGACGACCCTTGTAACAGTGAGGGGAAGCGCAGACTGATTGACGACATCACAGCGCAAGTCACATCGTTTGGAGCGCCCCCGTGTAGAATCGCCGGGTCTTCGTATTGCTTTGGCTGAGGAATTCGCGATAACCGCCCAAGATAGCGTGTCAAGGTCCCCAGCTGACCGTGAAGACATCGCCATCGATGCCATCGATGTCATGGGGCTTGCCGACTGCGAGCTAGCCATGCCGGAACCGCAGCTGCTCAAAAGCGCATCTTCAAATTCCATGTAAAGCTACGCCGATGAACCAGGACCCCAGATATCAAAGCCTCCATCCCTCGTGTGTGCGATATGCCGTCGCAGATCCATGCAAGTTTTGGAAGTACAAAGGGAACCCGAGGAGTCAAAAGCACGCCCTGCCCAAATAGACACCTTAGTCGAAGAGACCGAAACCCATGTCCTCGTCTGACTCCTCCTTCTCTGCAATGATTGTTAGCGCCGTGGTTGTAGCGACGGATCTGAAGCCGACAAGGGGAGAACTGACCCTCTTCCTTGGCCTCCTCCTTGGCCTCCTCGGCAGCAGCGCCACCAGCAGCAGCAGCGCCGCCAGCCGCGGGGGCGGCAGCGGCACCGCCGCCGGAGCCGACGGCAGAGAGAAGGTCCTTCACGTCCTTGCCCTCGAGAGCCTGCAATGCAACAACATCCCAGTCAGCCATCACATCAACCCGAACCCCCTTCGTCCGTCTCGAATCGCGTGTCTTCGGTTGTTCGTACCTTGGCGAATAATTGGGCCCAGATAGGCTCAACATCGGCGACGTTAGCGGCCTTGATGAGGGTCTGGATCTTGTCGGCCTGTCCTGAGCGTTAGCGTTCCGTCCTTCTCATCCAGACCCCGCGCACATCGCCCGAGCTTCGAAGAAGTGCTTTCTCACAGTGACCTCAACGCCGTCGTCGGCGAGGATCAGCGCCGCGTACGACGTCGCAAGCTCAGCGGTAGACATTGTGAATGTGGTTTGTCGAGGCGCAAGGTGCTGAGACTCGAGAGGACTTTTGTCGTGGAATGTGAAGGTCGAGCTTGAAATTCACGAGAGCGAAAAATAATTAGTTGTGGGCGATTCGAAAAGAGAATAGCGTGGCCCTACAGCTGGCGGCTGTGGATGACAAGCAGCCAGCTGGCACCGCCTGCCAGTAAGAGGCACCTCAAAAGAACAATGCGCAGCACTTCTGATTGGTGTAATCTACCGGAGACAGAGCGCCTCAAAGCCAAGCAGCGCTGGGACATATCCCTGAGAGCACCCCTTGTAAACCTCCCCCACCATCCAGCTCCCCACCACGCGGGCCACTGACGTCGGGAGCAGGGACCCATGGGCAGAGTTGATTCGACCATTTTCATAGCTTTCTCAACTCCCGTACAAACAAGCAACCGATACACCAATTTACTCCGTGCCCGACTTTTACAATTTTCTCTTCTTGTTGACCGGGCATTCCGATTCAGCCTCGTAAGTTCCCTCGCCTCGTGGCCTCCTGTGCTGGCCTTTGGTGGCGCAAAGCGGCCGGCTGCAGATCGGCCTCGAGACTTCGGTCCGGTGGAAGGCGAACACCTTGTCAAAAGGCGTAATAAAGCCGTATCCCCTCCATCAATGCCTCGCCAATTACCCGTGCACTGCTTTTTATCACCGACACTCGCTCGTTCCTACTAAACCCCCCTCCCACGAGCAACCACTCATCACTGTGCCAAAGATGGAGACGCCGGCTATGCCAATGCCCAATGACGCGCGCGAGCGCCAAATCTTGGACAAGCTCATATTTATCCGCGACGAACTGCTGCTTCTAAAGATGGACCGCACAAAATACATCAGGACTCAGGATGTCATGGTGCACTATGATGAGCTGTTGGAACAGGTCAGGCAGCTGAACGAGATTCGAAAGGGCGAGCACAAAGGGGAGAACCGACGTAAGCGGACGGCAACTCCGGAGGTACTCCCAGACAACCGTACACTAATAACCGTAACAGTGGATAAGGTCCTCGAGAGCTGCTTCCAGCTCATCTCCCTCTTCTTCATGACTATCGGGCGGACAACCGAGGCGCCGGCTGCGTATGCGCTGACGTCGACCATCAAGCGGCTACTAGACCACCTCACCGAAGCCAGGCTCTTCTCGCCCAAGGACCTCAATAGCATAGCACACACCCTCGGAAGGCTCGACGTCATCCTCAAAAACGCCGATTCGGAGCATTCGCCATATCTAGTTGAGCTACTGGCAAATAGGGAGGAGCTTTGCAAGAGAATGCTGGTCGATCTGCGGAAGCAACTAGACCAGCTTGAAGAGCCGTTGCAGGCCATTTACGAGAGACTTATCTCCATAATGAGGTCCATGTCGCTTGCGAACACCAAGCCAAAGGTAACGACTCCGAAGCCCAGCCGGGGCCGCATGATGCTGACGCATAGCATAGTTCTCTACCACAGAGGTCCAGAAGCTAAAAGCAAAGCTCAAGGAGATTGACGAATCCAGAGTCAATGCCAAGTTCGTGGACAAGGAGGGCAGGGAGCTTCGCGGAAGCGACGTTGTGGCAGAGTTACTGGGACGGTGCTTGGCTTGGTCAGACATCGTGCTGGAGAGGTTAGTTATCTTACCCACGTGCGCGGCACCACCACGGCACCATCATGATAGCTAACACCGCCCGACCGCAGGAAGGGAGTGATCCCCGAGAGCTTCAGATCCAAGTATGATGTCCTCATCGGCATCCGCAACGACCTCGAGAAGCTGTCCATCACGCAGGCCTGGTCCCTGCGTGAGACGGACCTCTACGACTTCCAGCGCCAGCTCGACAAGATTGACGAGGAGAGGGTGGACGGGAACTGGCTCGACCAGGACGGCAAACCGGCCGAGCTATACGTCCAGCGAACGCTGCTGTACCTCATCCGGCGGAGCTACGGCTACATTTACTATCTGATGAACTCGTCCGAGCCCGTTTCGGAGGCGTTGCTGCCCATCTACAACCAGCTTCAGACGCTGAAGCGGTGTCTTGTTGAGGTGAAGAATTCTGGGGGGGTGGGGTCGGTTAGGGAGCTTTATCCGTATAGCATGAAGGTGTGTTTATTTTTCTTGCCACACTGGGGTCTCGCCTGCTGCAGATTGCTGACTGACTCGATTTGGCCGCTTCAGCTAAACTCCATCGACAACATGAGGGTAGACGGCAAGTTCATGGTTGGCAACGATATCCCCGAGGGCCAGGGAAGCGTCAGCGAGCTCTTGGCCGAGTGTTTCGACCTCAGCTATGAGTTGAGAGTGGCGGCGGAGGAACTTGAGGATCAGGACCGTGATTCTCCAGCTCCCGATCCTGCCGCTGCTCAATCAACGACTGAGGGGAGCTAGAGGTGAAGGGCGGGAAAGGCATCTGAACGAGTGTATTAGTTTCATGCGGCGTTTTTGTGTGAGCCAGTTTTACCACACAGCGGGGCATTTTGACATATATGGCGGCAACGCTGGTTTGCAGTTCCACGAGGATGGGCATGCTGGGAGGAGATAATTTTGATATTCGGTTTGTATTCAGCAATGTCTTCTAATCCACTTTGTTACCTTCCTCGCTTCGTGCCTCCAAATCGCCTCTTAACTTGCCCTCCAACCGGGAGTTATTTCTTCACTGGGTTCCGGAACGCGCACAGAAGCGGCCACATCTGAGCCTAATAGGTTACACATAACCTCAGTAAGCAAAACCGGCCCGGTAGTAGGGTGACTAGGAGAGGGGGAAAAAAGGGAAAAGAAAAACACCCACATTTTCAACATCCCATACCCCGGACTTGGCGTATATGTCCTTCTTAAGGATCTCCTTGATCTCCTCCCTGCTCTCGGCGACAACGACGATGGTGCTGCCGGCGAAGCTGAACTTTGACGGGTCGTCGCCCTGGGGGACCTCGTTGAGCACGGCGCCGCCCATCTGGTACAGCCCCGAGTCCAAGGCGGGTTTGAGGCCGTCAAAGTGTTGGCTTTTAAGGGGGGGGAAAACCGTCAGTAACTCAAGCTGATTGGGATGGCAACGGAAACTTGTGGGGGTGGAGGCAAACTCACGCGCGCACCTCCATTCTCTTGCCGTGCACGCCGGGGAAATCGGGGATCACGACGAGCCACTCGAATTTCTTGGCTGCTGGGGTTTCCGTCGCCATGGTGCTGCGCTGGATTACGGTTGCGGGTGAGGGTGGGGGGATCTTGGGGAGGCGGAGGAGAGCGTTGCTGCTTCGCGAGGGTGAGCTAAAAGGGCGGTAATGAGAGAGACGCAATACTCTGGTGGAGAGATTGCGCAGGTGTGAGGCCATAGGACGGGCGAATTGCACGACAGTGAGATGGATATCAGAGGGTTAAGCGATATGTAAGTGCGGTTCCTCGGCCGGACGATTTAGTATGTCCGATCGGATGACCAGTAACCAAAGCGGCAAATTGACGGGCGATTGAGAGCCGATACGGAGGAGGCGGGAAACCGTTGGTACGGCGTCGTCAACGGGCCCCAATGGCCCTGTAATACGCTGGAGGTGCGGGGGCCGCTATACCGGGAATGTCACATCGTATGCTTCATTTCGCCAGAGCCGGCCGATGTTCTTCTCATAATGGGACATGCTCCAGAGGTGTCAAAAGAAGGGCGCATGGTTTCCAAGTTTTCCACGCGCCCTTGACAAACATCGGGCTGTGAACCATGCGAGATTGTTGCACAAGATTCCTAGCTATTGAGAATCTTGGTCGGGAGGGGTCAGATAATCCCCGCAAAACACCACGCCAAAGTCAATACCCACCGCCCAACGCTATGATCTCGGAATCAAGATTGAAAACGAGACAGAAACTGAGCGGTTCAACTGCTCGTATCTTTAAACCTGACCCGCGTAGAGCGACTGCCTACGGGAACCCAGCCGTACCCAACCTCCCTTACCCGCGCAACCGCCCCTGTGACCATGTCCTCCTAGTTCACCACCAGCACGGCGCTAGGTGTTAGCCCAGCTTCTGCAAGAGTCTGCCCAAAGTCGACTCCGGCCTCGAACGTCTTCCTGGGAAAGGTCGTTGAGAAGCTTGTGATGGGGGACCCGACTTCTGCCTCGATTTGCTGGGCGACTTCGAAAAGTGTCGTCTCGCTGGGGTACGTCTTGAGGAGGTTCCCTTTCTTAGTCTGGAGCCTTAGGCGTGCAACGGCGGCGTTGGACCCAGATGCTGGAGCCGCTGCTGCTGCTGCAGCCGCCGGAGCGGCCGGCGCGGTCTGAGCCCAAGGCGATCTGCCCTCTCGCAGAGCTTTAGCCTCCTCCTCCTTCCGCCGACGCTCCGCCCTGTCGGCCTCGATTTTGGCTTTGATGCGCTTCTTCGCCTCAAGATCTTCGAGCTTCTCCTGGCGCTTCTTGGCTGCCTCTTTGATCTGCTCCTTACGCTGAAGCTCCTCCTTGATGTCCTGGGACTCCTTGGTAGACTTCATGCGAATTTGCTGCGAGAATTGGTGAGTGCATGTCGATAATGCATCAAGAAATGCAAATGCCAAACCGTACCTCATTCCGCCGAGCTTCTTCCTTGTCTTTGGCCGCCTGGCTTTCCCGCTTCTCCTTGAGCTTCTGGCGAAGCTCTTCGAGTCTGGCTTTCTTTTCCTCCTCGGTCAGCGGCGCAATCTCCTCAGTTGACTCTGAGAAGTCGGTATGATCACTGCAACGGGCGTCAGTTTGAAGCATGCGGGCGGCAGGGGGCGGAAACCGACGTTTTAGAGGCATGGAAGGACGCCTGGTCATGGTTTCTAAACCTCTTGCCGCACTCGTTGCAAACGAGCGACATGGCAGTCTCACCGGTGGGCATGGAGGGACCGGCCTGCTCCTCGGGCCCGGCGGCGGCGGCGGCCTGGCTAGCTTGCAGCTCCTCAAGAGGCTTATCTTGGTTCTCCTCAAGCCAGTTCAAGGCCTGCTGCACTGTGTTGCGTGTTAGTATTTGTAGGTGTCATCGGGAAATGTGTTTACTGACATCCTCCAGTCTTCTTGACGGCGAGCTCGGCACGGGCCTGCTCAAAGCCCATCTCGAGCAGAAGATCGATATCTGACTTGGTCATCTTGATATCACAAGAGTAATCGTGGTAAATCGCAAGGACTGTAGCGGGGCCTAAGCAGGCCGGATTCGTTGGCTGCGATCGACCTAGTTTGAGAAGAAGAGGTTTTGGCGGGGGCGACTGGTCCCAAGACTGCTGTCGTGGCACTGCTCTAAAAGACGGGAATCAAGAGGATGAATTTAAGTTTTGAGAATAATCCTAAAACGAGGTGCTGTTTCGTCCCGCTAGCATTCTAACCTAACGACCTACTTCCCGCTGGATTACCAGGTGATCTCAAGTGGTTCCCAGCGGCTGTTCAGAGCTTCGCTCGCCCCCAAGTTCAGCGTTTGAGGCCCGCCTTCTAGGCTGGCAAGCGCACGTCATTGGCACTTTTGGCAGCAATGCTTTGCTCGATGCTGATTGGCTTCAGCTTTCGTCTCCAAGTCCCGTGCAAGGGTTCGGTTGCTCTGTTCATCCGCGGCGAATTCCGCCTCGGCCGGGTCGGGTCAATCGTCACTAGGAAAAGGCCGGGCCCCACAGGGTTGCGCTGTTCCATTGTTTTGCGCTGGGGCTGTTGCGCTGTAAGATCAGCACGGGCCCACGAACCTGGGTCCCCTAGCAGCGCACTGGGCAACCTGGCCAGCTTTGCCGTCAGCGTGCTCCGTTGAATGTCGTAAGACCTGACAACACTCCTACCGTGGGATCCCATTCTGCGACAGGTTTCGCTGCTTGGCCGCTCGTTGCCCTTCTTCCAGCGCCACCGCCGAGCGCCAACACAAGCTACTTTTTCGAGCATCCGCCTGCCCGGAAAGCTTCCCTTGTTTTCGCCCCAACTGCGCAATCCCGTCGGTCCTGTTCCGCTCCCTGTCGAGCCCGCAAACGATTCTTACGTCGATCCAAAACTCGCCCTCCCGCTGCAAGTTTGCTAGTTCAGCCACCATGTCCGTCGAAATCGACCCCCTGGAGCTGGGCTTCCGCAGTATGTTGTCCTCGATTACCGTGCTTTCCTAGTCCACCGCTCGGCTAACCGGTCAGGGCCCTTTACTGTGGAGGTTGCGCAGATCCTCAAGATCAAGAACCCCAACACTGCGCCCGTCGCCTTCAAGGTATTGCCTGGGAGCACCCGGTTCCCCTATCCCACACTCTGCTGACGGACTGCAGGTCAAAACCACAGCTCCTAAGCAGTACGTTCGCGACCCGCAAGTGTCAGTCCGAGGCGTACTAACCGGTTAGGTACTGCGTCCGACCAAACTCGGGCCGCATCGAGCCCGGACATGACGTCGAAGTGTCGGGTTAGTCGTCGAGTCCCTCCCGCCCAACTCGCCCCGGCTGGTGCTGACCTCCCGCAGTTCTACTGCAGGCGATGAAGCAGGAGCCCCCGCTCGATGCCCGCTGCCGCGACAAGTTCCTCGTTCAGTCTGTTACCATCACCGGAGACAAGGAGTTCACAAATGTGACACAGATTGTGGGTCACGCGATCCAGATCTTGTCGATGGGATACTGATTGGGTTCTGCAGTGGGATTCAGTAGAGAAATCGGCAATCCAGGAGAAGAAGATCCGGGTGTCTTGGCTCCCGCCTGCGGACGAGGGACGCTTAGAACCTGTCGCTACACCCGTCCGGCGATCGCTTACCAATGGGGTTCGTGGTTACCCTCGGTCTCTTTTGTACTGATAATCGAAGCGACCAGCTAACAGTCACAGGGCGATGGCACCCCCGATACCGCCCCCCCGGCATACTCGTCCCCGAACGAAGATACCATCGTCGATGAGACCGCTCTTATGTCACAGCCCGAACCGAAGGAGCTCAAGGAAGAGCCCGACGCCACTCAGGCGACGGCATATTCAGTCCCCGCAGTGGCGTCGACCGTCAAGTCAGCAGCTACCGATAGATATCAGGAATTGAAGGACAAGCTCGCCAAGGCAGAGGCGACGATTGCTTCGCTGAGGGACGAGGCTACGAGTGGCCTGAGACAGCGGAAGGCTGCCAGCTCGGAGGAGAAGAGCTCGGCGCCACGCCCGGAGCTCGCCCAGGCCCAGCGGCAAGGCACAGAGGGCGTCCCTGTGCAGATTGTGGCCCTTCTCTGCCTCACCAGCTTCCTCTTGGCGTACTTCTTCTTTTAAGGTCGTTTCGTCTACTTGTTGCCCTGACAGCGCCTGAATTTTCAACCACACTCCTTGTGACAGGGATCAAACGCACTCGGCCCCCCAGAAGCAGACCGGTGTTCGTTGTGTTATGGATAGACGTGCCTGATACGTTTTTGTTTGTGCAGCTAGGCTGGTGTCTTGGTTGGAGCGACGGAACGGGCCCCGGAACGAACAATACCACGTGTGAGAGGAAGTGAGGTGGCTTACGATATATACGTAATTGCCCCGTGTTCTTGGACGGGGGAGCGCATGTCCTGCCTTTTTTTCCTTTGTTGTTGTTTTTTTTGTTATTTTACGTTAATTCATTTTTATATTTGTTTTCATCCTTTACTCTCTGGTGAATTGATATTGACGTCTTTTGCGTTCAGGGACTGGGAGCCTCTTTGTTGTACTTTAATCCTGTGATACTGTCTCCCTAGCGATATGAAGGAACCACGTCCATAATCTCACGGCTACTGAGGGATACATCCTCTTCAGTCGAGCCACGTGGTTCCGGGAGTTTTTTTTTATAATGTGTATTGTACAATTGACGTGCCACGGCACCGTGGAGCCTCTGTGCTTGATGACGGGGCATGGCGCTGTCCAACACACCTTAGCCCCTTGCAGCAACCCCTGTCAACTTATCCCTTGGCTCTCTGTAATACAATTGCCCCTGACGAAAGATTTCGAACGGCATGAAAAGAGATTAAGGGGCACCGAGACAAATTCAATCTCTACGTTGATATGTACAGCTTCGAATTATCTAAAACTTCTATGGACATTTTTGGTCGAGGACAGTCCGGAATGTTGGGGTGGTGTCTACAACTTTGACTTAGTTTCCTGCTTCTGCATTGTCTCGGCAACAATGCGGCGCTGGATCTTGCCGGTCGCCGTCTTGGGCATAACATCGGTAAAGTAGACCTAAAGAGAGGAATTAGTTACTCCACTGTTCTCGAAGAGACCGGCAGCAAAATGAATGAGCACGCACCTTCTTGGGCACCTTGAACTTGGCTAACTTCTCAGCCACCCACTGCTTCAGCTCCTCCTGGCCCAGCCTGTGTCCGGCTTTCAACACTACCGCCACCCCGATATCCTGCCCGTACATGTCATCGGGAATGGCGAAGCTCACGGCCTCTGACACGGCGGGATGCCGTGTGAGCACATTGTCCAGCTCGATGGGCGAGATCTTCTCGCCGCCCTTGTTGATCAGCTCCTTGATGCGTCCGGTAATGACGACATAGCCGTCCTCGTCCTTCTTGCCCTGGTCGCCGGTGCGGAAATAGCCGTCCTTGGTAAACGAAGACTTGTTGGCCTCGGGGTTGTTGAGGTACCCCCGCGTGACGTTCTCCCCGCGGATGCAGATCTCACCCTCTTTGCCCTGGGGTACCGGGTTGCCCGCGTCGTCGAGGATGACGACTTCGACACCCTGGCCTAGGCCGACCGTGCCGGGCTTGCGCTTGCCAGGAGGCAGAGGGTTGGAGGTCATCTGGTGGGCTGCTTCGGTCATGGCGTAGGCCTCTAGAACGGGGGCGTTATATGTCTTCTCCAGAGCGTGGAAAACCGTCGGCGAGAGGGGAGAGGAGCAGGAGCGGATGAAGCGGATTTTGGGCAGGGGGTTGGGGGCTGGGTTCTTGAGGAGAATTTGGTGGATGGTGGGCACGGCCGTGTACCAGTTTGCTTGGTGGGTGATGAAGTCGCGCCAGAAGTCGGACGCTGAGAATTTAGGAGGGACAACCATTGAGCCGCCAGAAAGCAAGGGAGCAAGGAGGCCGCAAAGAAGTCCGTGGACGTGGAACAGGGGCATGACTAACATGGTTCGGTCGGCGGCGGTGAGCTGGTAGGTCTGCTGGATGTTTGCCATGGTCCTGGTCAGGTTCCGGTGGGAGAGGGGCACGACCTTGGGTCTCGAAGTGGTGCCGCTGGTGTGCAGGACCAGGGCGATGTCCTCGGGCTCAGGTTTCAACACCGGCTGTTTACCCTTGCCCTGAAGTTGGCCGAGTTCCTTGACGTCGAGGGCGATCTCCATTTTAGCTGCATCCCAGTAGCACTCGGCGATGGCGGCATTGAACTTCTGTGCCGCCTTTACTGCCGGACTCGCCTTCTGATAGGCACCTCTGGGGACTAGGACGATGGCCGATTTGACATCCTCGATGTAGAACTCGAATTCATCTTGCTTGTAGGCAGGGTTCAAGGGCGCAGCGATGGCGCGCTGCCAAGATGCGGCTAGAAAAGAGACGATAAATTCGTAGGAGTTGACGGTGGCAATCGAGACCGGAGATCCTTTAGCAATGCCGACTGCAGCGAGCTTCTGCTGGAACGAGGCCACCTCGGAGGTCAGGTCTTTGTAGGTGATAGTCAAGGCTTGGGGCTGAGAGGGCACGATGACGGCCACGGAATTGCTTGCGCCTTTGATGGCGGATTGGAGGGTCAAGCTGCCAGTGGCCATGACGTCTGTGACGGCAAGCAGTGTCGTGTGCTGGTCAAATCGTTGAGGCGGATGGGGGAAGGATGCGGGAATCACAACTTTGGCTGATAGCAACTGATCAATAATGGGCAGACGCTCAAAAATGGCAGGCTTAAGCCTAACGTCACGGAAGAAGTGCAATTGGTATCTGACCCCAATACAATGGTACCTTTATGTGAGTAATAGATGATCGACCGAGTGTTGAGAGGGCTCCGAGCTTGACGCTACCCTGTGATTGTGTCATCCGAGCCACACTTGAGACAAGTGGGTCTGTCCGGCAATCCCCAGTGTTGGCCAGCTACCCTTATATCCCAGACTCGAAGAGCTGTCTATCAATGCCTAGCTTACTAAAATTGGCCATACTGATCTTCGCTCGGGGCAAGAAGACGCAGCAGCGGCAGTCCATAGTTTGGATAAGAACGAAAGGGACCGTCGCTGCGTGTATACCATCTCTTCTTCGCTTCATCTGGGCGTTGGGAAGCCCGTGCGCTCTGTGTGTTGCAAGCCCCAGGACCGAACTCGTAAACTACATTATTCCCGAACCGCTATAATCTTACGTAGTAGCCGAGGTAAAAGACTAAGAGGAACGTAGAATGAAATAAAGAAGAAAGAAGAAGAAGGAGAAGAAGAAAGAAAACAGGCTTGTCCATGTAGTCACCGCTGAGGTTGTAGATATCTAGCTGTATGCAGAGCTTCCGTTCTGACCGGTCAGTATAAGCGTTATGAATAAGCCATATGTGTGATAACTGAATAAAAGCATGATATCTAGGTATTGGGGGATAAGAAACGAAGAACCCAGCGCAATACTCTGCGTTGACGTGGCCATATGAAACCGAACAAGCTTTATAAACAAAGCTCTCGAATTATATCGACTAAACGTTGTAAACAGACGCTGCATGAATTCATAATGAACCCATGCTCCCGACTGAGCAGAGATGGAGCTGCCTTGCCAGTTTCCACTGCCCCGGATCCCGTCGCTGCTGTGTTCTGGTGGGGCATCGCATGGGTCATCCGATAAGATAAGGATTTCAAGTCGCGCGACCCAAGCGATGGTTGCCTCTTGTATTCCATGAACCACGATTGAACACTGAAGCAGCACAGCCCCGGCAACATGTCGTCAAAGAGGTACGCCTTTGTCCCGATGGACGATGAGCCTGCTGGGATGGATAGAAAACACGACAAGAGGGACCGCAAACGCGACCGGTCTCGCGATCGGTCAAGGTCACCACGCCGACACAAAAGCAGACGCCACGATGGCGACGATACTTCCCGCCGCCGCTCTCGATCGCCGCGGAACGAAAGCAACAGCGGTTCCAAGACAAGTAAGGGGGATTCAAGGCGCGAGGATCCCAAGATGGCCGACCTGCGGCTTAAGTCTCGCCAGGGATATCTTGCAAAGAGAGAGGCCGAGAAGCTCGCCCTATTACGGAAGCAGGTTGCAGAGGAGACGGCCGAGCTGAGGTCAGGTGTGCGTCTGACCGAGCGGGAGAAGGCCGAGTTCGCCAAGAACCGCGAGATTCTGCGCCTTGCCGAGGAACGGGCCCGTATCGACGACTACCAAGACGGTTATCGCCTGCCTGATCAGTACGGGGTGGACAGCAAGAAGAAGGAAGATGCTCTCTACAAGCGCCACGTCGAGAGGGACGAGTTCGGCAACGAGAAACACATCACCGAGTACGAGGAATGGGAGCGGGAGCAGACGGTCAAGGCGAAGGCGCAAATCCAGAGCCGTGAGCGTGAGGACGATGGGGAATACGACTTTCTGCTGGACGAGGACGCTATCACCTTTGTCCGCGACGCCGCTAAATATGCACAACCAAACGATGGCTTGACACAGGAGCAAAGGATTCTGAAAGAGAAGATCGACGCAGCCGAGAAGGCACACAAGACCATTCAGGAGGTTCGGAAGAGTCTGCCCGTGTATGCGTATCGCGACGCTTTCTTGGATGCCCTCAAGGAGTACCAGGTCCTGATCCTGGTTGGTGAAACTGGGTCGGGCAAGACCACGCAGATCCCCCAGTACCTACACGAGGCCGGCTACACCAAGGACGGCATGAAGGTGGCCTGCACGCAGCCGCGCCGAGTCGCAGCCATGAGCGTTGCCGCCCGTGTTGCTGACGAAATGGGCGTCAGAGTCGGGCACGAAGTCGGTTACTCGATCCGGTTCGAAGACTGCACCAGTGACAAGACCATCCTCAAGTACATGACAGATGGTATGCTTTTGAGGGAAATGGTCACATCGCCGACGCTCGAAGATTACTCGGCCATCATGATCGACGAGGCCCACGAAAGGACAGTACACACAGACATTCTGCTAGCACTGATCAAGGATCTCACTCGCGCCAGGCCAGAGTTGAAGTTGATCATCTCGTCCGCAACCTTGAACGCCGAAAAGTTCAGCGCATACTTTGACGATGCGCCTATTTTCAACGTGCCCGGCCGCGTGCACCCGGTCGAGGTTTACTACACGTCGGCGCCGGAGAGCAACTATCTCGAAGCCAGTCTGGTGACAGTTTTTCAGATCCATGCGACGCAACCCGAAGGCGGCATCCTCGTTTTCTTGACCGGCCAAGAAGAAATCGACCGCGCATGCGAAAGAGTAGAGGAGATCAAGCGGAAACTGGGAAGCCGAGTACCTGAGATCATTGCCCTGCCTATTTACGCAAACATGCCGTCCGAGTTGCAGGCAAAGATCTTCGAGCCCACGCCTCCTAAAGCGAGGAAAGTCGTTTTCTCAACGAATATCGCCGAGACCTCGCTGACTATCGACGGCATTGTCTATGTCATTGATTGCGGCTACGTGAAGGAGAACACCTTTAGTCCCGTCGGAACCACCGGGCAGTCGACCCTGGCGGTGGTGCCGTGTTCGAGGGCGGCAGCAAACCAGCGGATGGGCCGAGCCGGACGTGTACGGCCCGGCAAGTGCTTCCGCTTATACACAAAGTTTGCTTACCTTTCCGAGATGGATGAGTCGCCGACGCCTGAAATTCAGAGGACATCGCTGTCCAGCGTCGTCCTGCAGCTGAAGGCGCTCGGCATAGACGATCTCCTCGGCTTCGATTTTCTCGACCCCCCACCGACAGAGCTCTTGATCAAGTCGCTCAACATGCTCTACGCGCTGAGCGCGCTAAACAGCGCCGGCGCCCTGACCCGGGTCGGGAGGCAGATGGGCGAGTTCCCAGCAGAGCCCATGCTGGCCAAGGCGCTCATTGCAGCGACCCAAGAGGGTTGTGTGGAGGAGGTGCTGACCATCGTCTCGATGCTCGGCGAGGTCGCCACCCTCTTCTTCCGGCCGAAAGACAAGAAGGTGCACGCCGACAGCGCGCGGGCCCGCTTCACAGTCAAGGACGGCGGCGACCACATCACGCTGCTTAACGTTTACAATCAATGGGTCGACGCCGACTACTCGCCCATCTGGGCCAAGGAGAACTTTCTGACGCAGCGGTCGCTGACGCGGGCGCGTGACGTCCGGGACCAGCTGGCCAAGCTGTGCGATCGCGTGCTGGAGGGGTCGACATCGTCGTGCGGCGGCATCTCGAACATGCAGCCCATCTTGAGGGCACTGACGTCGGCGTTTTTCCTGAACGCGGCACGCCTGAACCGTGGCGGGGACGGGTACCGCACGCTCAAGAATAACATCACGGTGTATGTGCATCCCAGCAGCGTGGTCAAGTCGATTGACCCGCCGCCGAGGGTGATTATCTATCACGAACTGGTAGTAACATCGCGCGAGTACGTGCGGTCAGTAATACCCATTGAGGCGAAGTGGCTTTCTGAGTTCGGTGGACATTACTATGATAAGAAGGATGTCGAGCTGTTAGAGGCGAAGAAGCTGCCCAAGGAGAAGAAGCACTAGGCTGTATACCCGGGGAAGTAGCTAATTGAATAAGAAACACCCCTATAAGCTCGTTAAGATGGTAATTTGAGGTATAAGTAAGGATTGCCAACTTCCAGCCTAAATAAAACAATTCTAACTACACTCTTGTTCTTCTTCTCTTCCTAGAAATGTTGGGTGGTTGGGTATACTATAGTTATACTACCAATCCGGATATACGGTAGATAAGGTACCTGGTTCGCTAAACTTGGGGCTCCAAACACGGCTGGACCCCCACCTTTTCCGCACTCTTCAGTGGCTCCTTTAGCTCGACTTCCGGCCTTGCGAGCAAGGCTGAGCTTCTGTCCTCTGGTTACTTAGCCAGAGCGGTTTGTCGGCAAGCTGTAAGGTCCTCGCCCACGACAAGAAATTAATAGGTGTAGATTCAGAGATTCAGATCTTCACCATGGCGGCGCCGCCTCCGCAGCCGCCGGCGCGTAGCGGCATGTCGCTGTACGCAAACCTGCTCGATTCAGGAGACGGCTCGGCCTCCATCTCGCGCGACCCCGTGTTATTCAAGGACGAAGCCAAGGACGACACCCCAGCGAAGAAGGCCATAGATCCAGGTATGTACTTGCACAGCGCAGAATTGCCTGGGCAAGCCATTAATGAGTATATTCTAGCCCTGCGGTTTCAACCTATACGCCGACCTCAGGTCAAGCAACCAAATAAACCAAAGCCAACCTTTCCCAAGGCGCCACCCACCATCCCGGCCGGAGCAGCGGCGGTAAGCGGAAATGCAGCGGCACCTGCGCAGCCCCGCAGCAAACTCGCTGACTGGGCTGCTACCGAAGAGGACGAGTACCTCTACGGCACTGGCGAGAAGCGCCAGCGCGGCGGGCGCAGGAAGAAAAAGAAGAAGGCCGAGGATATGCCGCTCGAGACAGACTGGGACGAGATCTACGACCCGGCACGACCGACAAACGTGGAAGAGTATCTCCGCAGCGAGGAGCGCATACGGGAGGTACAGGAGTGGAAAGCGGCGCTGTACGCCCATCGGCGGCAGCGAAGGAGATCAAGTTCCGGTAGCGATATGCGCAGTGATGAGGAGGAGGACCGAGGGCGGACGGGGAGTAAGCTGCCCTGCTTGAGGAAATATCATGCTCTATTCGATGCTAATCGGCTGGACAGACCAATTCGCGCCTCCAGCATCCCTCACCTTTGCCCCGCCTCCACCATCACCACCCCGTGCGGTTGCCACCATCCCCGACGATGCCACTGGCGACGATGCGTACGCTCGCCGGCTGGCAATGGCGGGTATGGCAGCACCACCTCCAGCAGCGTCACCGACCCCTCCCCCACCACCACCTCCTCCTCCTCCGCCGCCGCCGCCACCCCCTGGATCCGAACCAGCAGCTCCCCCACAAACAACCACCAACGCCGCCACCATCTCTCGCGCGCCAGTCCGCTACGAAGCGCCCCCAGTCCCGGCAGGATCCGCCGCCGAGATGGACCTCGACACCGACGAAGAGGAAGAAGAAGACGACGGCGAGGTAGATTACTCTGCGATCCCGTTGCCGCCCTCGAACCCGGACGCCTCCCGCAGCGAAGCCAGATCCACGCGGCCCGGCCAAGCGGGCTTCGCCCAGCGGCTCATGGCCAAGTACGGCTGGACCAAGGGCACCGGCCTCGGCGCCTCCCAGTCCGGCATCACGTCGGCGCTGCGCGTGCAGGTCGAGAAGCGGCGCCGGCGGCCCGACTCGGAAGGCGGCGGGTTCGCCGAGCCCGGCGGGCGCGGCAAGATCATCGCCCCCAAGCAAAAGCAGCTTGCTGCTGCTGCTGCTACCAAGACAAGCAACGTGGTCGTGCTGCGCAACATGCTCGACAACATGCCCGACTTGGAAGCCGAGATCGAGGCCGGGCTGGGCCAGGAGATTGGGGAGGAGTGCGGGGAGAGGTACGGTAGGGTGGAGAGGCTGTTTATTGATGTCAAGGGCGGCAAGCGGGTGTTTATCAAGTTTACTGATGTGGTGTCGGCGTTGAGGGTAAGTTCTCCCCCTTGTTCTGCCCCCTCCATCCCCCCCCCCCCCCCCCCTGGGGGGGGGGGACCTTCCCGACCTTCCTATTCCATTCACTCGAATATTGAATGACTGTGGCCTAACATTCCGTACTACAGGCTGTTAATGCGCTTGAAGGGAGGATATTCAACGGGAACACAATCGCGGCGGGATTCTACGATGCCGACAAGTTTGAGGATGGGATTTATGATGAATGAGAATCGGGCAAGGTGAACGACTTGGCGCTGGTACATCTGCGTACAAATTATCTGTAAATATTATCTCGCACACGCCATCTGATATACCAAATTGCTGTCTAGGTGACCAAAAATCTCATAGACGTATATCATGCGCGACCTCAATGCGTGCATGGCCAGTTATACACTGTGGTAACCCATGCCGTGAATGCGTAGAGGAGGGGTAGGCAACACGTCTGACAAACTCACAGGAGAGATTCGATCCGTTTCACTACTTCACCCAGGTACGACACCGGACAATTCGACAAAACACTCTGCGCCTATGACTATTACAACGGTTCTAGGAAACTTGATACGGAAATAGACAAACAACAAGTAACAAGTAACACGCAGCACGCAAGATACCCACAACTCCACCTCTTCCACTCATCGGCTGAGTTTTGTCCGCAGTAGTACTAAAACCTTACTTCTGGAGCAACCCAACACGAAAGATCTCCTGGCCCGGGAGCCAATGAAGCCGGATCTGCCACCTTCCCATTGACAACTTGCACACCACCCGCCGCCACGACTGGATGCCTGCGAGTGCCCCCTTCCTCCCTTGCGCCGAACACATTCCAAACAAGTAAAGCGAAGACTGGACGCAAAGGGAGGCTTCGAATCACAGAGATTGGCAGGCAAGGGAAATCGGTTTTTGTTCAGGTGTCTGTATAGAGCGAGATATTAAGTCTATCGGATGGGTTCCGGTTTGTAGTTGTGGCGCGTCATGGCTGTGCTGGCGGCCCAGACCGGCAGCAAAAGAAAAACTCCAGACAGTCCGTATCAAAGAAACTAGAGAGAGTGTGTGATGGGCGGGCTTGAGCCGGCGGTATCCGTGCCAAGACAACCGACTTGCATTGTCCCGACCTAGCAGTAAAAACACCGTAGGACGCCGAGGGGCATGTTTTCCATCATTAGAGCGCCGAAGCAATGGCGGCAACAGCGACAAGGCCGAAGAGAGCCGTGTTGAGGGCGACGCCGGCGGCACTGTTCTCATCATCACCATCACCGCCATCGGTACCATTGTCGCCATCGGACGTCTCGGAGCTGGTATCCTCGTTGGCATTTTCAACGTCGCTGCTGCAGGCATAGGTCCCCCGGACATGGCCCTCACCGCCTTCATCCCGGGGAGCAAGCGGAGCCAGAGCCTCGCAAGACTCAGAGATATCGTTGGTGCTCGCGGCGTCAAAGGCGCCAGCAACCAAGTCAAGCGCGGGGAATGAAATCCTGGGAGCGTGTATTGTCAGCAATCCATGGCTACTCAAGCATAATAGAGACAGTTTACAACTTACTCATCAAAGCTACCTCGGAGCTTGACAGCACCGCCAACCTCCTCGAGTCTGGGGAAGGCGGTCAACCTCGCCAGTTGGGTATTGTTAGCAATGAGCAGGCCGCCGCCGATAGTGGTCAAGACGGGGAACGTCAGGTTGTTGAGGTTGCCGTTGCTAACGAATGAGATGTCGCCGGTCTGAGTTGAGGTGAGGTTCGGCAGGCTGAAGGTCTCAAAGAGATTCTGGTCGAAGCTGGCAGTGCCGTTGACAGTCCTCAGCAGCGGCGCCGAGAAACTGCTGGCGTTGGCAATGGCCATCTCGGCAACCCAAATCAGGTTGGGCAGCGACACCTCAAGCTCGAGACCATTGTCCTTGATGTTGAGGTTCTCCTCAATGGTGCTGAACTGGAGATCGACGCTTTGGAGGCGGCGGTTGTTGTTCACATCGAACCTCCTCACAGTTCTCAGGTTGAAGGCGCTCAGATCCTCGAGGAAAGTGTCGCTGAGAATGACTTCATCGGCCGTGGTCAGGGGTCCGAGGGTCGCACTATTCAGCACGCCGACGGATATCCACGAAATCGATTGGACCGTGGTGAGCGCCGAGAACGAGACGCTGCGCAGTAGGCTCAAATCGTTGAGCGTGAATGCGCCTTCAATCCTCTCAATAGTGTCACTTGACACCGTCTCGATCCGCGAGTTGTTGCGGACTGTGACGCCGCCGGTGATGACTTCGGGACCGTTGAGTTGGATGCTGCCGGCAGCCTCGCTACCAATCACCACGGTGCCGCTGACCGTCTGGCAGCCAGCGAGTTCGGTGGCTTCGGCCTGGCTCTGGATAGTCGTAGTGGAGACAGTGCAAGTCCGAGACTGGGCTAAGCGGCAACTGGGTTAGCCTCCGTAGCTTGTGTATCTGGCTCTGTATTGCACTCACCTGCGGCCGAGCCGATTGCCGCGAGGGCCGGAATGAGATGCTTGACAAGCATGTTGTCGACTACTATTATTCGGTCAACGCGGTTAGAATGCTGATTCTGCAAAGTACCGGAGGTGAACAAGAAGGATAAATGTGCAGTGGAGGTGGAGCTGGTATTTGTAGCGAGTCAATGGGCCGCTTCGCAAACCCAGCAGAAGAGACAGATCTGGGTAAAAGATTCGACAAGTCGGTTCGCGATAGAGGGCGCTCTCGCACGCGAATCCCGGGCCAAAGAGCTCTGCCTTCTGCCTGCCTAATCTACTTTCTCCGTCCTTTCCCGGGGTTTGCGCGTGAGGGTAGGTGTTGTGGACGGTGGGATGGGCCGGTTTAAAGCGACTCGACTCGTCAAACGCCGTGGCTTCACGTAGTTGAGCGCCGCAACGCTCAGAGCGAGGGGCGACGCTCTCCCAGTCTTCTTGCCCCGCCAACGTGTGTGTGTATGCGTGTGTGTTTGTGTGTGTGTGTGTGTGTGTGTGTGTGTGTGTGTGTGTGTGTGTGTGTGTGTGTGTGTGGATGTATGGGCGTTGTGTGAGACCAAGGTTCAAATGCCAACGCACCTCTTCTTCAATCGAGCGGCGGGCTGCTGGAATGTCTTTCGATGGTAATTGTCGACGCGGTGACGAGAAGAATCAAGTTTCAATTCGGAATGTGGAAGGAGAGTGAGCGAGCGACCTTCGTTGGACCTCCTGCTCTTTCTCTTCCAGAAGGAGAGTAACGAGTGAATCGAAGTGAAACTTAACGAGAGGAGGGAAAAAGTGATGTAAAACGGGAAGGAGAGCAGTCTGTCCAAGGGGTAGAAAACGCAGCAGAAACCTGCAAGGAAGGGGTAATTGGAGCTAAATTACTGCCAGGAGGGCCGTTCTGGATACGGGCACGCCCCTGCAGTATCGGTGGGGAACTGCAACCACACTAGCAACGCCCCAGTGGATGCCCGCCAACCGCCGATTGAGTGCCCCCGTCAATCAAGCTTCTCGGGAAACACAAGGTCGACCGTTACTCAATTGCCCCGATTACCTGAACGCTGGGTATTCCAGAGAGGCACAATAAGACTCTCGCGGTTGATTTGGGTACGAGCCGTTTATCCCTCCAACTCCAAACAGCACGATACAAACGGTCGATGCCAACACCCTCTCTCCGGTTCACCCGTACCTGGCTGAAATGATGGGGTGGGCCCTCATCACCTCACAGGGTTAGGACGGTGTCACTACCACAGTCCTGTGGGCTAGGTTGGGTTGCCCTTGGACCAGGACACCCCTGCTCATCGGCCAACTTCCAAGCTTCGCCGAGCACGCCCTCCTTTTTCCTTGGGCGGCCGGCGACGTCGATGACGGTCTTGGCTGGCCAGGGGCCGATCTTGCAGCGGCGAGATTGTCCTTCCTCGGTCCAAGCACGAACACATGGTCTCGAACAAAGAGTCCGTCGGACCATAAAACTCGTTGTGTCGTTGGGCTTTGAGCCCACCGTTGTAGCGGTATCAAAGTACGAAGTAATAGCATTGAAAACTTGCAGGATGCAGGATGCAGGTTGGACATCCGAAAGGTGCTGATCCCACCCAAGTTTCCTGCTTCTCGATTTATGACGTTGTCACCAACGGAGAAACACACGGGATAACACCGAGGTGAAACGCCCTGATGAATTGTTTACCTTGCCTCGCCCACGATAAGCCCGTCGCATCGACCAAATTGCTCGGAGGCCCCCGAGCTTAAAAATCAGAAAAATGAGCGATACGGCCGAAGCAGTCCTGGATTGGTCAGAGCGAAGGGAATCACTCCACCTTGTGGGTTTGATTCAGCGCGGATTCAGCGCGATTGATGGGAGGCGGTCCCCACGACAATTATCACCATCCCACTTTCTCCAACCCCCCGAGACGCATGCGCGGCCATGAACTGTTGCAGGCTTGGGATGGCAGGGCTCCTGCCAATCAACTAGTGGCAGGGCACGTCCAAGTCATTGGCAGCCGTCCCATCTGTGGGCGGGCAGCGGGTGGCTTGCCGCGCTGCTAACGTACCGGAATCTTGATTGCGAATCTCGTGTGTTACGCTCACCCCGGCCAGGCTCATTCCCTTTCAAGTTTGGCCCTTTTTGCCCCCTTTAGGTTTTCTGCACCATTCTTTCTCCAAGTTGGACATTCTCGGTTGTCGATATGAAACAGGACACCGAAACATAACAAGGGCCCCTCTTTGCGATATGTTTCCTCCTGCCGCACTGGGCCAGCCTGGAAAAGTCTACGCAAGCCGGAGATTTCTTCCTTCCATCCACCGTAGGACGAGGTTCTTCTCTTGTGCTTTGTGCATGACCCTCCACGCGTGCCATCATCGTGACAGCGCAGCACATGTGCCTCGTGTTGTCCATCAATAGCTAAGACTTTGTGCGCATTGCGATGCTCTGCACCTGTGCAACAAAACGAGGCATCACAGCTGGCAGGTTTTAGTGCTTGCGTAAGCTTCTTTGCCATGCATCTTCTGCAATGGGATCTTCCGTGCTCTCTGGCCTGTGTTGTTGATTCGGGTCTTTAACCGACAGATGCCATACCAAACGCTTATGTCTTCCGTAACCGCCTTCCGACAAGGTCCCATCGCGCAAGTCCAGTTAAGGCATGTTTCCTGGGCGCTGTCGTGGCGACCAGAGGAAGAAACTGGGAAGCTATGATGATAGGTCCGCCGGGTGACCATCGTGCAGGCACGTCTTGCATCCCCGAAAAGCACGCCGTCAAAGGAAGCTGAAATTCCGGTTTTGTTGCAGGAAACGGGGAACTAAGCCCGTATTTGTTGTTGCACACTGGGGGGCCGCTGAAACATACACCACTTCAAACCAATCCAGTCTCGAGAAATTCGTTGTCGAGCTTACGTATGTCAACCAAGGCAGGCCGAAACGGACGACCTTCCAAGACCGACAGGGATTGCCGGCAGTGGCGGAAGCCGCTGCATTGACGGTAAGCTTGATTCCTAGCGACACCACCCCGACTGGGCATGCCATTGGTGGCTCTTACAGGAGCTGCTAAGGAGGGGCACAAGCATCGCGAGGTCGTCAGGATGCGGCGAAGGGGGGGACAAACGCTGCCCCGCTTACTCCAGCGTGCTGATATCCGTCTCTTCAACCCTCCACATGTACCACATGAACAAGCTCCGAAACGGCGCAAACCTACTGCTAATCTCCTCCATCTCCTTCTCGCTCATATACTTCCACTTGCCGCCCTTGGCCTTCAGCTTGGCCACATCCCGGCCGACAAACGCTGCCATGCCGCGCTGCACCCCGAGGTCCCCCAGCGAGAAGACGTCCATGCGCTTGAGCGCAAAGCACGCAAACATCTCGACGCTCCATCTGCCCAGTCCGCGCACCGCCGTCAGCTTCTCGAGCACCTCCTCATAGGGCGCGTCGGCGAGCATCTGCGTCGTCAGCTCGCCCGACGCGAACTTCTCGCCCAAGCCCTGCAGGTACTCAGCCTTGCGCTGCGAGAGCCCTGCCGTTCGGAGCTTCTCGATCGGGGTTGCCGCCACTTGCGACGGGTGAGGGAAAAACCGTCCCGTGGTTGCGGCATCGCCACTGTTGCTGCTGCTGCTGCTGCTGCTGCCGCCGCCGCCGCCATCGTCGAACAGGGCCACGAACCGGGCCTTGATCGACTTGGCCGCCGCCCCGCTGACCTGCTGCGAGATTATGCTGCTAGCTAGCGCCTCGAAGGGGTCGACCTGTTCGGCCAGGCCCTCCGGAGAAAAGATGCGGCAGTGGTGCTTCTCAATGAGCGGCTTCATGCGCGGGTCGACCTTGATGAGGTGGGCACAGGCCTCCTCTAGGATGTTGGCCGTCGTCGTCAGAATCGTTGGCGTTGGTGTTAGCGCGTGACCCTCGCGGAGCTTGGACAGCGAGACGGCGGCGACAGGCTTTGAGGCGATGATGCGCGAGGTCTTTGGGGAGCGGAGAAGGGCGTTGGTGCGACTCGGATCGGCCAGGCGGTTGACTGCTGCAGGGCGAGGTTTTTGTGCCGGCGTCATGCCGGCGCTTTGCACTCCCTCGGCCATGAGCTTGACCGTGTCAGGTGTGGGAGTCTCTGGCGGCTCGAGATCGTCCTTGATCTTCCGTCGGCGCGGAGTTGACGGGGCTTCCCCTGGCGCTTCGGTTACCGGGACCTGCGCTGCCGCTTTCCGCTTGCGGGATGGGGCTGAAAGGGCCGTTGGAGGTGCTAAATCCGCGACTTCGGCGTTGCTCGCCATCGCCCTAAGGCGGGCAGACCTCCGTGATGCCATGCCACCGGTTTTGGTTGACGACCAACGACGCGGGAAAACTCCAAGTGCCGCGGGTAGGTGTTTCAAAGCCACAGATGCTTGACCAGGAAAGTGGGCCAAGGCCGATAAGTGCGATAGATTCCTTGTAGAGAGTATCGTAAGGCGACGCGCGAGATGGAAGTTTAGTGACTGGTTTGGCATCCCCTTGGGATGCCAACCAGCTGAGGCTGTAGGTGATTACGTGAACAAGGCCGAGCCCCAGGATGTTGACTGGTTACTAGTTATTTGTAATCCGCCGGCTTGGGAAGACGAAGGTTGGCAGGGTTGCAAGATGGCGCCTTTGGCTGCCCAAAAGAAAAGGGGTGGGGGGAAAGGGGAAGGTTCTTGGGAATCTTACTTCACCCGCATTGCGAGGGTGAAACGCCCTTTAAGAAAGTGGGACGCGCCCTACAAGATGTCATCGCGCTGCTGTCGCCTGCTCACGTGGAACAGGGGCCAGGTAGGTGAATTCAATTGGAACAGCACCTGCATCATCACGCCAGTTCGAATCCCGGTGTTATCTTATGCCAAGGTTTCCGGAAACGGGAAGGTTGCGCCTGAATTGAAAGCCATGACAGGCTAATGGAATTGAGCCAGGCTATCAGCATCCCCTTTGTCCACTATCAGGTGTTACCAGGTGTTTAGCAAAGGTATTCCATTTAGTGCAACTTAACAATCCTATTGTGACGGTTGTGGCATTCAACAGACCAGTTTGTTTTCTTCAACCCCCAGGGTTAGTTCCTAATTTTTCGGTTTTCTTTTTTTGTCCCTCCGCCCTGGAGGAGGTGTGCCAATACTGTTAAGGCACAGAGGGACAAGCGAAGGGGTAAGCCCAACGGGATCCATTAGGATTAGGATCCGCCAAGGTAAGGCCCAGACCTCAAAACCCAGGGTATGAGTGAGACAATGTGCACATGGAAGTCGTGATTTACACTCCACTGGAGGGGTAGCTGAAGCCTAGACTCGCAGTCTTAGATGCTGGCAATCGCCGTGCGTAGTGTAGAGGTTTTGGAACAGAGGGGGGATTGGTGGATCAGTTAATTAAGGTACCCATCCCTGAGCTCTGCAGTCGCACATCGGAAAGCGAACCACGATAGGTGTCGCAGCAAATTAATCCGAAGCTGCGGGAAATGCATCGGAACAACAGTGTGGCTGGAGTTGCAACAATTGGATCCAATCTCGTATCAAACGAGATGGAGGTCTCGGCCCGCTGATATTCCGTCTGTGAGAGAAGTATATGTACCTATCGCCGGGTAAAGCAGCTAGCCTTGGGCGCCACAGAGCGCGCGCAGTGCATTGAACTGATTGAACATGTTAGAATGCTGCTTTTCACCCAGCGTCCGCTCTCTTTGAGGTTACTTGGACAGTGATTGCGCGCTGCGATATTGGAATCGCGTGGGGGTGATGGGTAGAGGGTGTCTTGTGTACGAAGTCGAAGTGGACTTGGGAAAGCTTCTGGTGGGCTTGGCACAGTGGAACTTACCCCGGCACTCTCCCCTACCGAACTAGGGGTGGCTAACGCAACTGAGACTGGCTGCATGGTTCCAGTTCGCTTGTCTTCGATTCTCACCCACCTGCGCCCGGGCTTGCGAAAGGAACACGGCCGTAGAGGGACACAGACGACGAGCAGCGGTCCCTTACCTCTACCCACCACGCGCCCCGCAGCAACAGCAGGCGATATTCACCAGCTCAGGTTTTGCATCCATCATTACTTTCAGCATCGCCCAGTGCCGCCCAGTGCCACCCGGTATCGCCCCCCCCGTCACGCTTGGCCAAGGCTTATCCAAATTTCTTGCGTGGCCCGCTGAGCTGTTCAGTTAGTGTGCCACACGGTTGGCGCACCCAGCACGACAGTGAGGGACGGACGCGCGGTCCCGTATCCTGCCGGTTGCACCATCAACATCGTCGGGTGGTGCTGAGGACCAGCGGGACGCTTCAGAATGCTCCTCCCTAAAGGCGGCGTCAGCTGGAAGGCGGCTAGAGCGAGCCTGCCGCCTACGAGAGCGATATGGGTGCTCTTGACCAGATCTCGGTTTCTCCTGCTTGTCGCCGTCGCCGGCACGATACTATTACTATGGCGCGGCATCAGCACATCCGCGCCTGACTTGCAAAGGTAAGAATTGCCCCGCGGCCGTCGTCGGCCCCGTGGCCTCCGGATGGCTAACCTGGTCCGTGGTTGGTATAGTTTCTATTGCTGGGGCCCGTCAAAACCGCCTATGGATATGACATTGGACGAGCAAGCAAAATGGCAAGCCCACCTCCATACTCCGGTAATATTCAATCACCATGCGCCGCTAAAAGTCAACTCGTCAACAATCCGGCATGTCGATCTAAATCCCATCAAGTCTACCACCAATGCCGTCGCGAACGAGGAACGAGTCCTCATCCTCACGCCGCTCAAGGATGGTGCTCGATACCTCTCCAAATATTTTGAACTGATCGCAAAGCTCACTTATCCCCACCACCTGATCGATCTTGCCTTCCTAGTTGGCGACTCTACCGACGACACGCTTGCCGTTCTCGCGGCCGAGCTCGACCGGATTCAGAAGAGG
Organism: Madurella fahalii; assembly: GCF_045866475.1. Lineage (NCBI taxonomy): Eukaryota > Fungi > Ascomycota > Sordariomycetes > Sordariales > Madurella > Madurella fahalii. The sequence continues at coordinate 8,826,086 of NW_027263972.1, read as the reverse complement.
CCCGACAACATTCCCTTTCGGAGCGCCCTGGTGGTGGAGAAGGACTTCAATTTCAAACTCAGCCAGGAGGTCAAAGAGCGGCACTCGTTTGAAGCTCAGGGCCCCCGGCGGAAGGCTATGGGCAGAGCTCGGAACTACCTCTTGGCCACGGCTCTTCAGCCCGAACACTCGTGGGTGTACTGGAGAGACGTGGATATTGTGGACAGCCCCGACAAGATCCTTGAGGACTTCATTGCTCATGATCGGGACATCCTCGTTCCCAGTATGGACAAGCTTTGCATGGGATTTTTGGAAGAGGTGCTGACCCGGTACAGACATTTGGTTCCACCGTTACGAGAACGGCCGCGATATCGAAGGCAGATGTGCGTTTAGATCTACCGTCGTCTTATGTTTAGCGCCTCAGCTGACTTTGAACTAGTCGACTACAACTCATGGGTCGAGTCCGATAAGGGCCGCAAGCTAGCTGCGGGTCTGGATAAGGACGTCGTCCTCGCCGAGGGTATGGTCGCCGGTATAAACTTGACCTGCTGGCCCAACTGACGGTTTTCTTCAGGCTACAAGCAGTACGACACTGGTAGAACCCACATGGCCAGGATGGGTGACTGGCGCAACAACAAGGACGAAGAGATTGAGTTGGACGGCATTGGCGGCGTGAACATCATTGTCAAGGCAGATGTTCACCGATCCGGTGAGTAGTAACCCGTCTCATTCTTGAAACCCGAGCTTACACGGTACAGGAATAAACTTCCCATGCTATGCATTTGAAAACCAGGCGGAAACAGAAGGATTTGCCAAAATGGCCAAGAGGGCCGGATATGGCGTTTATGGCCTTCCCAACTACGTCGTCTGGCATATCGACACCGAAGAGAAGGGAGGTAATGCATGAATTTCTGGGCCTTAGGTTTATTCGCCCGGTAGATTTCACGACGACAGGAAACGCTCCGCTCCGAGGAAAGCAGGGTATATTTTGTACGACAGCCCACGACACATACCGGACCATCGATGTTGGCCAACTTGCGAGACAGGCGTTAGGGGAATTGGGTTGGAATTTTTTTTTTTTTTTTTTTTTTCTATTATTTGGAATCGACAAGCGTTATGAGCCCGGCATCTGGTATCTGAACCTCCTTTGACCTTGCAGTTAACGAGACCTGCCAATCCATCTCTTCGCAGGTCCTCGGCCTCTGACGGCTTGGGCATGCATTGTTTCATCACCGTCATTCGTGTCGAGGGAGCACCTTGGATGATCAGAGACGGCGCTTCTAGCTCCATTAATTCGGATATGTCGGTCTCGTGGTATGGTTGGCTATGACGGGCTGAAAGCGAATACCCCACTTCTGGATGTCTAAGCGAATGTTCACTTATTTGGAAGCGCCTGGGACGGTGACGGGTCTGCCGCACGGGCTGCCTGGGCTTGTTTACTCGCTGGACGCAGGGGGAGGCTGTGCTCTTTTTCTGTCGGGCGTGGATTCCAACGGGTTCTCGATCGGGTAGAACTGGAAAGAGCAGGATTAATATCTACTTGTTACTGACTACAAGCAGAGGCTGCTTGTCATTTGTACAAGGAAATGGCGTAGGAGTGTCAACATTTATCAGTTAGTCTCTTGGGGTTTAGGAATCTTGCAGCCGCCGTGACCCTGGCTTGAGTAAGCTCCCTTTCACTTGGAGCACTGGGGACTCCCGAAAGCACCTACGCCCGGAAATACGGTCTTGCATAGGTTGAAGACGTAACAAAATCGGTGAGCGAGTCTTTTTTGATTGAATGAACAACCCAAGGTCTATACATACAGGCCGGCTCGCCTCCTCGCTGGCGGCCTCCAGGTCCTCCCGAGCCCCTACCCTCCTGCCATTGTGTCACGCTCCCTAAAATACAGTGCCCGACAAACAGGAAACTCTATCCTTTCCACGCCATCCCGCTTCTCAAACCACCGTCTAATGCTTCTTGAGGACGGTCAGGGCGTCGAGGTCCTCCCGCTCCTTGGCCTCGGCCTGGAGCTGCTCGAGGATGGGTGTCAGGTACGGGACATCCTCTTCGGGCTTTGTCCACTCCGACTTGGGCAGGATCTTTTGTTGCAAGCTGAGCTGGGTGGCGCGGCGGATCCGGTAGATGCGGTCGTAGCTCTCTTTCGGCGGCAGGCGATGCAGCGCTTTGAGCACGGTCTCGTTCTCTTCGACGATCAGGTCGTCGGCGCTGTTTCCCCAGGTCCATGGTGGTTAGCCAGGATTGGCTTCCCTAGAGGCCAATTGGTCGGCCGGAGAGGTGTCGAGGGCGTGCAAAACTCACCGGAGACCCATCTGGCGATAACCGGCGGCGTTGGTGTACCAGCCGGCCAGCGGCGTCAACAGCTTCTGCAGCCAGGGCCGCTTGACGACGGAAGAGATCAGGGAAGGTGCGACAGGCATGGTGGCGGTTGGAGATTCTTCGCGGAGACGTGGTGGGCTTCGAAGGTTGACCTGTCACCAAATTGCCGCGAAATCAGACGGTGCTGCGAAGCTCTCCCGGGAAAAACCGTTGTTGCTTGTGTTTCTGCCTGAATAATAAGGTTTGAGAGCACAGCAAGCGCAGGGCAATCAGCCGCGAATTCGCAGGGATGATGAGGTAATGGCGCAGAAGCCAGAAACCTGCATTGGGTCGCCGATAAACCCCAATTGATAACGCTGAAATGCCCTTGCTCACGAGGAAATCCTGTAACGTTTTACAGAGACACAGGACCGAGACAGCAGTTTTTTGCTCGATTAAACTGCGGGTCCCGAGACCATAAGAAGCTTCAACCGACACAAATTTTGCGACTTTTTGAAAGACGTTTGCATCGAGCCCCGCCGGCAGCGTTCCTAGGCCGGACGGAACGGGTATCGCAATCACAATCACCTCGGTACAACCGTACGCGGCACCTCCGTTGCCAGCCCTCGTGCTCACGATTGTTGCATGACTCGGGAGGAGCCAACCCACCAACTTGGTTCCAACAGTGGGACGCATCGTTGGCAGACGCCTCTAAAGTCACCGAGTAGCTGACATCCGAAGCCGCGTGCAGCCCGTCGGTCGGCGCTGGCCGGCACCGCTTGGCTACTACGTCCGATTGTGCAATCCCTCCCGCCGCCAAGAACGTTTTCCTTTCAAGCTCCTCCGCCATTCCCGCTCGCAACCCTCGGCACCACTTACCTGGCAGCTCATCGCACACTTCCGCGCAGAATCGTACGGGCGCGAAACACGATACTGTATCAACACCCGAGTCTCCGCACCCCAAGTCCATGAACAGGGAGAACCGCTAGGAGCAGTCACGATCCCCTGCCTGTGCGGGCATTTTCCCCGCACACCGGCACGAGAGGGAATCGCAGACATAATCGCACCCGAGACAACCCCTCTAAATAAGGCAAAAAGCAGCCACACAGGAACACGAGACCAACCGGACAGAACACCGCCATCTCGGAGACTAAACGCCGCTGGAGGACCCGGCGGCGCACCCAGCCAGAGCCGTGCCCCTCCCCGAAGGCGGCATGTCTCACAACGAACACCACCTATCGCCACACGGACAACCCGCACCCGCATCTCCGGCAGAATATGGGGTAGCGCTGCCTCCATCCCAGGTATCTCAGGTTCAGTCGGCGGAGTTTTCAAGCCAAGGGCCAGGGTCGGTGAAGCCAGCGGTTGGTGAGACGATGCCGGACCCGGGCGAGCTCACACTCTCGGAGAAATGGGCTGTTCAGGCGTCGGATCCGCAGTTTAACGCGCTGTCCGGTGCAGTAGCTGGCTTCACATCGGGCGTTGTTACGTGCCCGCTAGACGTCATCAAGACTAAGTTGCAGGCACAGGGGGGCTTCATTGCGCAGGCCGCAGAGCATCGGCACACGAGGATTTACAAGGGCCTGTTCGGGACAGCAAGCGTGATATGGAGGGAAGAAGGGCTGAGGGGCTTGTACAGGGGTTTGGGCCCCATCGTAATGGGATACCTACCGACCTGGGCCGTGTGGTTCACCGTCTACAACAAGAGCAAGAAGCTGGTGGGCCAGTACCAACGTAGGTCCACCCGAGTCCTGCGAAGACGGGCAACCTCGAATGCTGACGCGAGTACTGCAGAAAACGACTTGGCCATCAACTTCTGGTCATCCATCATCGCGGGGGCCAGCAGCACCATTGTCACCAATCCGATTTGGGTCATAAAGACCCGTCTCATGTCGCAGACGAGCAGGCACGACAGGGCCGGCTTCTCGCTCGGTCCGAGGAGCCCCAACACCCCGACGTCGCGCCCAACACTCCACCAACCATGGCACTACAAGTCGAGCTGGGATGCCGCTCGCAAGATGTACACGACCGAAGGCATCCTTTCCTTCTACTCGGGACTCACACCAGCGCTCCTCGGCCTCACGCACGTTGCCGTCCACATCCCCACGTACGAATATCTAAGGAAGAAATTCACTGGCAAGGCTATGGGCGCCGCAGGCGTCGACGGCCAGGATGAAAAGGAACACTGGTTCGGTATTCTATCAGCGTCAATAATGTCCAAAATCATTGCCAGCAGCGCGACCTACCCGCACGAGGTCATCCGTACACGACTGCAAACGCAGCGTCGGCCGACGCCCGGCCAAGAGTACATGGAAGGCCTAGGAGGCGTGGCGCAGGGGGTTGGAAACGGGGTGACCCAGTCGCAGCTGCCACGGGGGCCCAAGTACCGAGGAATCGTCTCGACTTTCCGCACCATGCTGCGCGAAGAGGGATGGAGGGCTTTCTACGCCGGCATGGGCACCAACATGATGCGTGCCGTGCCGGCCGCGACGGTTACGATGCTCACCTATGAGTCGGTCATGGGTCACCTCAACCACGCCCGTGCGAGCGGCAAGAAGAAGCTACAAGGCGAATTCGGACGACCCGAGTTCTCGGGCTCATAATCACGGAGCGTGGCGGATACGGTTTTATTTTGTAAAGCTCCGTTGGGCCGCGGTTTGGTCTTTAGAAGTCGATGCGAATCACCACCTCTCGTCTGCGTTACCCAGGACGCACTCTTCTTAAACAACCCTTCCGACTCTGCAAAAGGCGCAAGAGATCTTCAAGAGACAAGCCGGCGCCACCAACGGCGCTAGGAGTAGAGGCGGGAGGGAATGAAAGGAAAAGGCAGGATTGTCTAACGTTTCCCTAATTTTGTTTTTACTCTCGATGCGTAATACCCGATTTCGAAACGGCGGCCGGTGTAAGTATAGACTGGGGCAGTGGACAAGCGATCCAGCAAGCGGCAAAAGAAGCAACGAAGGGTTTTCTCTCATTGATCATCCATGGGTCCCGGGCTGCATTCGTCTTTTTCTCGGGTTGGACTGGGCAGGCAGACAAGTAACATCTTACATCTACTGGAAACGCCAATTTTCTACTACTGACTGGGTTTCTGTTTGGTTCTTACGGGACTGCATCTACATGGCCGGCGATGAGGACAGCCGGGGATTTCTTTACTGGGGCGCTCTCTCTTTCTCTGGCTCTCTCTCTCTCGGTTTCGGGGCGGTTGGTTTATTGTGCTGCATTTGCACTCGGCTTCGTTCTCTGTACGGAGTATATTGCATACATTACTGAATACTGAGGTGGAAGGGGGGGTGGAACGGCGGGGTGGAAGGGGGATGGAAGGGGGATGGAAGGAGATGGCTGGGGGGACCGCCTCTGGCCTACTGGGGGTGAGGTGATGGAGTGAAGTGTATATAGGGATGAGGCAGAATAGGAGCTGTGAATACACTACTTACCACAATCACTCAGAGACAAGGATTTGAGGGTGTTGGCTCGGTTAATCTTTTTTGGCCTCTTGACGAGAAATGGCAGGCGGGCCAGTGCAGCCGAAAGCGGCGCTTACAAGAGCAAGTACACGATAAAAAGCCCTCGGGCCTGGGATCACATATACGATACGGGATTGGACTCTGGCCGATACTCTGAACAATCGATCATAGCTCCCCCAGGATGCTTCCAGCACTGTGGGTGACGTCGCTCAAAACAAGGTCCTTTGTTTGGGTGGCGTGACATTTGGGACGTCCCAGAAGCGCACCCCCTAAAATCTGAATTTCTGCGGCAGGCCTCGCAACCAGTCTGTCGGGACTGACACCCCATCGAAACAACCTCCCCCGCCAGCGCATCGCCCACTTAGATTGCAGAGGGATGAAATAAAGCGCGCAACATGTTTAATGGTCGCATAAATGCACGGGTATGCAAGCCGTCTCCTGCCGCATTTCCAGTAGGTCGTTGTGCTGACGGGCTCTGCAGACGGCCATGGCGCCGATGGCGGCGTTTACAATGGCTTGTTTGTTGCTAGTGTAAGTTTTGGTTCTCCGTCGATTGGCCTGTCATGCACAGTGAGCTGATCTGATTGATGTTGCAGGTATGCACGCTCTTCGATCCGCGCTGCGAGGATGAATGCGGTGGGTTGATGTTCTTTTGTTTGCCTTTCATGGCGTCCCTTGCGAGATCTTTTCCTACCGAGTTGACGTCGCTTACATAGGGAGCGGGGATTGCCATGAATTTTACTGCCCGACAACCGAGCGTCTGGGCATGTCCTTACGGGTGGGCGAGATGCTAACGATCCGCGATAGAAGATCACCCACGAAGCTGAGCATCAGCAGCGGCTGCGGGAGGCGGAAAAGAGGCGGTGATGGAGCGGCTGATGACTGCACAGGGTTTTACGGAGAAGCTGGTCATGGTTGGTCTGCTTGCGATGTGAGTGAAAGTGAGAGCAAGCGTCTATTATTGCCATTGCTAGACGTTGAGACTGGGAGTCAACTACCGGCCAAGGAAAGAGTATCCATTCCAACCGCTAGTTACTGGCAGAAAAAGTAAACGCAAAAAAGACCATGTATATACACAACGCTCAATTAGCGGTTCTTCAAACGAGTACTCCCCCAATCGCAACAAGGCAGCAAAAAGGAAAAAAAGCCGAACCTCCCGAGCAGCATCTTCCGGTTCACTCCTTCTTCTCCTCGGCCTTCTCCTCCCCGTTAGCGCTCTCGGGCGCGAGCTCGGTAGGCTTATCTTCCCCCTTCTCCTCGGCCTCCTTCTCCTTCTTCTCCTCCTCCTCCTTGGCGGCGTCCACGGCCTCGTCGACCTTCTCGGCAGCAGCGCCGCCGCCGCTCAACCCCTCGACGATCTCCTTGACGACGTTCACGGTGGCCTCGGGACCGCCGGCCTGGGCGGCGAGCACCTTGCCGGTCTTGTCAACGACAAACACGCCGCGCGTAGTGCCCTTGGGCGCCTTCTTCAGGCCGATGGCGCCAATGAGGGTGGCCTGCGGGTCGCACAGCAAAGGGTAGGGCAGCTTCTGCTTCTCCTTGAAGGCAGTGTTGGCCTTGGGTGAGTCGGACGAGAGCCCGTAGATGGTGAGGCCGCTCGCCGAGGTGAGCTCCGAGTAGGCGTCGCGGAAGAGGCAGGCTTGTCGGGTGCCTGTGGGCATTTGGGAAAAACACGGATATATCAGGCTGGGGGTGATTACAAATAGGGGGGGGGGGGGGTTTTTGGATGAGGTTGGGTTTCACTTACACCCCGGAGTCGAGGCCTTGGGGTAGGTAAACAAGGCCACGCCGGCCTTGCTCTCGTCGACGAGGGCCTTGAGGGTCGTCTTGGCGCCGTCGTTGGTCTCAATCTCGCCGCCGAAGCCGTCGAGGGTGATGATGTCGCCGACGGCAGGCTTGGCGGCGGCGTCGCCGGACGAGGAACCATTGGCGCTCGCGGTCGCCTTGGTTACCTTCTCCTTGACGGTCTCCTTTACCTTGGAGGCGGTCTTGGCGACTCTGGACTGCTTCTTTGCCGGAGGCGGCGGCGGAGGCGGCGCCTTGCGCTTGCGGAGCTCAACGGGCATGGCGGGCTGAGGCTTACGCGCGACTTACAGCTAAGAGAGGGCTCTAGGTGGAGGCAGAAGAGAGGCAAATCAGGGTCGCCAACAGCGTGCGACCAGGGTACAACAAAAACGAAGAGCGGACGATGAAATCTGGGGGGGATGGAGGGAAAGAGATGAAGTCGAGAGCTGGGGTCGATGCGGCGAAGGTAAACAGGACGTTGAACTGGTTGCGCAAGGAGCCGGCCAATCACAACACGCGATGACCTCGAGAGGAGGCCGGGCCAGGGGGATGGGGGAAGGGTTGCGATGGAGCTCCGCCTGCGGCAGAGCACGAGCATAAAAAAAAAATAAGTCGGTGGGAGGGTGGTGTGTGTGGTCGCCCAGGTAAGGGGTGACCTGGGACCGCTCGGTTCTCCCAGGGCGCAGGCGAGTATCCCTAAACAGACACGAGAAACGGAAGAGCAGTCTGGCTACATCCAGGTCGTTCCGCAGCCACCGGTAATTGGGTCCATCAGCCGCGGACGGCGATCCAATATCGGACAATGGAACCACTCAACCACCCGCCGCTGTTCCTCGAGCTGCCGCGCTCGCCCCCCCCCCTCCTCTTTCGCCAACTGCAGGCCCTGCGCAGCCCTGCGCAACCCGGCGCCCGCTGATGACTCTGCTGAGTAAAGTCATCAGCAAGCCTGTCGCAGCCAAGACGCTGAGAGACCGTGCAAGTCATGTGAGAGGGTGTAATTTCGGTGTTGCAGGAGGGAATTCTTTCCGGAACCAAAGAGACGTTTCCCCTTCTTTGGGGGATGTGGTCTAAGCCATCCCTGTCGCCGTTCGAGAAGGCTGGTCAATGCGTTCTCGAGCCGGCTAAACACCGGCCCGGTGGCTTGGCTCGCCAGCAGTCGGGAACCTGGAGAGTCGAGGCCAACGCCGACGGGACCATCTCGTCGTTCCGACCTCGAATCCGTCCCGCACATCCGCTACCAGCTGCCACCATGGCGTCCAAGGCGGCAGCGAAAGCTGCAGGCGAAGCAGTCAGCATCACAAAAGTGAGTTCTCATTTGCCAATCGCTCAATTGGCCGGTGTTCGCTTCGCTACGCCGCCCTCGGCTCTCGACGAATTCTAACGCCCTTCCCAGAAATACACGCTCCAATCGACCGGGATCTGGGAGCGCCTCCGCCGTGCAACAGCCATCGACCCCAACCGGTCCAACGGCGTCCCTCTCAACCCCTACAACCGCAATCCCGCCCCGGGCAGCAACGACCCGCTCAAGTACGACGACCCCGTCACCATCCCGGCGGGGGACATCGCCGACAACCCGTACTGGAAGCGCGACGCCCGCCGCAACTACCCGCGCGCGAGCATCGTCGGCCAGGCCCAGCAGGTCGCCCTCCTGACGGTCGGCAGCGCCGCTGAGCCGAGGGTCGAGCTGATCGGCGAGGAGGGCAGCAAGGCCCTGGTCAAGGCCGAGGAGGACGGCAAGACGGCGGGGCTGGCGACCTACCTCGAGAATAGCGGCGTCGAGGCGGCCAAGAGGGTGCTCCAGATGACCGGCGGCCTGCCCCCGCTGCCCAGCGGGCAGAGTCTGGCGACGGGCAAGTGGGATGTGCACAAGTATGAGCTGGACGAGGAGCAGTCGTACACCGAGAAGTGAGTTTTTTTCGTGGCGCTCTTTTTTACTCTGGTGTGGGTGATGAGCTAACGAGATTTCAGCTACCCATGCAGATCGTTTGTATAAACGGGGTTGGGGTAGATGGGGAGATGAGAATGAGACCTTGTACATAACGACGGCAAGAAGACGAGGTGTATAGAGGTGTGCATTCATTTTGAGAGTTGACGCTCTTCCCTTACGCCGGATCCGTGCCTATTACCCGTTTCCGCTCAACCCCTATGCAACCGCCTTAGCGCCTCGAGCTCGGCTATCACGGATATTCACACAATCCACCCTACTCAAGTCTCAGGCCGCGTCCCGTCATACCTCTGCCACTTCCCTGCCCCTACCCGACACCCCAGGATTATGAGTCTCGCTATCCCCATCCCCCCTCTGCCCTTCCCCAACCATCCGCTCGATGATCTTTGCCCTCCCCTGCGCTCTCCGTAACCTGTCGTCAAAGTCATTGACCGCCTCGTCGGTGTTCTCAGTCGACAAGCTCTCCGTCTCGGCGAGCGCGTACAGCGCCGTGACATGCTTCTCCAGCCGGGGGTTATGCGGCAGCGGCGGGAGCTCCATCCTGTCACGCTCACCCTCCACCTCGACACGCTCACTTCTCCCCTGACCTAATACCCCAGACCTTCCGGCGATTTCCCCACCCCCTTCTTGAACACCCGTAGAATCTGAAGAATTGAGCGCCGGACTACCCGTTGAAGTCTGCTTTGCCTCCTTGGCTCTCAGCCGGTTCGCCCACACAATGGCGCGCCCCTGCAGCCGGCCGGCCTCGACAAACTTCTGGAAACCCCGCTCGAGACCAAGCTGGCGCCCCTCGGTGCGCCCTGCCACGAGCCCGTCGGCGTGGCCCTGGTTGTAGCCTTGGGTGTAGAAGTCATCTTCAAGGGTGAGGAGGGTGTCGAAGGGGTCGTCAGTGGCGGTCGAGGTGGAGGTGATGGCCATGATGCTTGTCTGGGTGACTAGTGTGTGATTGTACAAAGGTTGTGGGTTGGATCGTGTATGTGGTGCTCAAAACGTCAGGTAGTATCAAGACGGGCAGATTCTGGGGGTAGTGAGAGGTGAGAAGGTGAGTTGGTTACTAAGGATCGGTGAGCTGTGAGCTAGCGGGGTCCAGGTTGATTTAAGGACGGTTGAGGCGACGGAGCGCGGGGTCGATTTTTCGGACCCCGCATCGACGCCGGTGGCGGACGCCGACTTATACCAGCCCTCGACCAGAGTCGCTATTACTACCTACACAGGAGTATTTCAGGGGGGATGATATCGGGAGTGTAGAGGTCCGTCTGAATTTTTTAGAAAAAAAACACTTTAAAGCTAAAAATTAGATGGTAAAGGCTTGTGAAATATGGTAGTTACAGCACAGACAATCCCGCTCTTCTATACTCACACCACTCACCAAAAACACCAAAAAATGATGTCCAACCCTTGGATCATCTCATTCTCGGATACGGGGAGTCGAACCCCGGGCTGTTGAGGGCACTCAGAGCTGAAGCTTGAGAGTCAACGATGTTACCGCTACACCATACCCGATCTGCGTCGTGTGTGGCTCCGACAGGGAATGCTTGTTGGATGGGGCGTGAGGAAAAGAGGTTTATTTACCTAATGCTAAGCAACGGGAGCCCACAGCCAAGCGGAGAGCCAAGACCTTATCCGTCTACAATACACCACTCCCTTCCCTCTCCTGTTCCCCAAGGCAAACGAGCAACCATCTAGTGCAGCATCACCATCCCGCCGTTCGCACAAACCACCTGGCCCGTACACCAGCCCGCCTCCTCGGAGCACAACATCCCCACGATGCCGGCCACCTCCCTCGTCTTGGCGGGCCTGCCCCCGCTCTCCCTGGCGTCGCTGACGACGTCGTCCTCATCGACGCCCTCCCTCGCGCGCATCAGCGGCGTGTGCATGACCCAGCCCTTGATGCCGGCCAGGAACTCGGGCGGGTTGGCGGCGTACATGGGCCCTTCGACGGGGCCCGGGTTGACGGCGTTGACGGTGGCGCTCTCGGCCAGCTCGCGCGCCCACGTGCGCGTCATGGCCTCGAGCGCCGCCTTGGTGCCGCCGTACACCGACTGCGTGACGAAGCCCGTCGACGACGAGACGGACGAGATGTTGACGATGCGCCCGGACCGGTCCGTCGGCAGGTACGCCTGCGCCGCCTGCACCACCAGCAACGGCCCCAGGACGTTGACCCGGTAGGTGGCCTCGAAATCCGCGATGGTGACGCGCTCGAGGGGCGCGTTGAGGGCGATCCCCGCGTTGTTGATGATGATGTCGATTTGGAACTTGTTGTCCGGGCTGGAGAAGTTGTTGCGGGCGGCGGCGATGAGCTCGGATGGCCCCGAGGATGTGCCGACGTCTGCTTGGATAGCGACGGCGCGGACGTTGTAGGCTGAGGAGAACTCTGAGGCGAGGGAGTTGGCCAGGTCGGTGGAAGAGGGCGATGTGTAGTTGAGGACGACGTTACAGCCCTTGGACGCGAGGTTCTTGGCTACGGCCGCGCCGATACCTGGAGAAGAGTTAGCCATCGAGAACTCGGTGATAAGAGAGGGACGGACCCCGAGAGGCGCCGGTGATGATGGCGAGTTTGCCGTCGAGGGGTCGAGACATTGTCGGATACCACGATGTGTGCTTTGCTGATGTCACTGCCCGTGCCCAATACGCAAAAGTACGAACGAGGAGTCTACAGAGTCAATTGGACGTGATTTGCTTAGATATACATATATATACACACACAGAGGTAACTCGGTAAGAAATCCCGCGCCCGAGGTGTAAGTGACACCTCTCGGGCGGTTTGGAGAAGCACAGTGCCCCGCATCTCCGGCGATGTCGGCCGAGCTTCGGGAGGCGCTGCCCCTCCATTTGCGCGGCTACAGGGACCCCACATGGCAGCTCCACAGCGCAACGGCTGCGGGACAAGGCTATTCAGTTTGGACTCGGGGCCCACCCCAGCCCACCGAAGCGCTCAACTGCGGTGCTTCAGCGCGCTCAGCAAACCAAACCCAACATTTTGCCGCGGCAGCCTTACACAGCACCGTAGTCCAGGCATCCCCAACTCAATCAATTGAAAGGACGAATCCTCCCCCACTACCCTCCTCCCCCCCTCCCTTTCTGCCCAGACAGCCCGCCGCAATGGACATCCGCCTCCTCCGCGCGTCAGACATACCGCTGATTCAGCACGCCAACATCGAGAACCTCCCCGAGAACTACTTCCTAAAATACTACCTCTACCACGCCCTCTCGTGGCCGCAGCTGTCCTATGTCGCCGTCGATGCCTCGCGCCCGCCCAAGACGCCCTACGACTACCCCAAGATCGTGGGCTACGTACTAGCCAAGATGGAGGAGGAGCCCACCGACGGCGTGCAGCACGGCCACATCACGTCGCTGTCAGTCATGCGCACCCACCGGCGGTTGGGCATTGCCGAGAAGCTGATGCGGCAGAGCCGTACGATCTGGCCCCCCCCCCCCCCCCCCCCCCCCCCACCTTTTTTCTTTGGCCCCTGATACTAAGACAAAAACCCCATCCCCCATGGGGTTTCCGCAGAACTGGCCATGGTCGAGACGTTTGGCGCGCACTACGTCTCGCTGCACGTGCGCGTCTCCAACAAGGCCGCCATCCACCTCTACCGCGACACGCTCGGCTTCAAGACGGAGAAGACCGAGTCCAAGTACTACGCCGACGGCGAGGACGCCTACTGCATGAAGCTGGACCTGTCGCTCATCCGGGAGCAGCTGCGCGAGGAGGCCGAGGGCGAGGCCGAGGACAGGCAGAAGACCAGGGAGGGCGAGAGCAGCAGCGCCGGCGACGACGCGGACGAGCCGGCGCTCAAGAACGGCGGCGACGAGCCGGCCGACGAAGGCGAGGCCGTCGGCGATGTCGGGCGGGACCCGGCCAAGGGGAAGCCGGGCGATAGTAAGATCAAGGTCAAGGTCGGGAGGGGGCTGGGGGTGGGTGAGCTGGTGGAGAGAGTCGAGAGTAAACACGCATGAAAGGTGGTTTATAGACGGCGTTATCTGCAGGTATTGGAAGGGGGATCATGAAAAGTTCTTTTTTTTTTTTTTCTACTATGTAGGCCTGGGACAATACGCCGTTATGGTAGAGGGTCTGGTGTCACAGTGAGACGTATAGAATTTGGGGGAATTTCCCTGTATGAAGCGTAGTCCCAGGCGAAAGACGGGACTATGACTGCGAGGGATAGAAGTCTAACTTCACTCATGCTCGGCACGATGAGATCGATGGAAGTACTGAACAGGGTAAGAAGTCTTACTTCACTCATGCTTAGTACGAGGAGAAAAGTGGGAAAATTTTGGTTTTTACCGCCCCATGTTCAGTGCGGTGAGTAGGTGAGTGGAGGCGAAGGAATCGTTACTATCATGACAGGCCTTGCTATCCCATTCGTTTACACTCATGAGCTTTGCTCATTGCGCGGTTTCCCACTGCCCAGCAAAAAAAGACCATTGGTATATATCATCCAGTAACCCCCCAAAACAGAAACGGTATCATACAATCATTAGACAACGCATAAATCAGCACCTCGCCCTTCTCGTCTCCTCCTCCGCCAACTCTCTCGCAAACTCCTCATCCGCCTCCGTCCTCAACGCCTCCATAGTCGCCGCCAGCGCCTCAATCTCCCTCTCCATCGCCAGCGCTTCCTCCTCCTTGCTGGAGAGCTTCTTCTCGAATTTCCCGCTCCCGTCCGCATCACTGTACGGCGGCGACCCGCCACCACTTCTGCTCCCACCCGCCCGTGCTGCCTGCTCCAGGGCAATTGCCTCGTGCAGCTTGAACAGCTCGGCCTCCTTCACCATGAGTTCCGCTTCTAGGTCCGAGGCGGCCTTGTACTTATCCCCCGAGGGTCCCTGGTGGGTGTTTGTATCGTTATCGGCATTGTCGTTGCCACCTGGCCAGGCACCGGGGGGTATTCCTCCGGGAGGAGGAGGCGGCGCACCACGGCCCCAACCCCATGGGTGATTGCGGAAGGGATTGGCAAAGTCCGTCACCCCCGGGAAAGGGAACATCGGATTCGGCGGCGGCGGCGGCGCGGGAATGGAATCGCCGTGTGAGACCGGGAAAACAGGAGGAATAGGCGGGACGGCGCCAAAGGGTGGGAAATGGGGGTGGTGGCGCTGCTCCCGCCGCATCTCCCTCGCCGTCTGGCGCATCTCGCGCTTGACCTGCCTCCGCTCGCGCTTCTCCTCCCTGCGGCGCCGCCTCTTTTCACGGCTGAGTTGTCGGCGCTGCCGCTTCTGCTCCTTCTTAAGCCTCTTCCATTCCCTCAGGAGGTCTTTGACCTCTCGCCGGAGTGCGGCGATATGATCAAGACGCTCGTTCCCGCTAGGCGCTGCGTTCCGCGCCTGTTTGATCTCACCCTTGATCTGCTTGACCTTTTCCTTGGTGATGGGCTGCTCCGGGTGGTGGAGCCATTCCTGGAGGTACTTCTTCGTGACGGGCAGCTGCGCATCCCGGAGTTCATCATAATCCGGCAGAGAGCCGACAGTGGACTCGGAGCAGCATGATGAGTGGGAGCTGGTGCTGGACACAGAGCTCGATCGCGATCGATGGCGGCTGTCGTGAGGATGAAATTGATGATGCCCCCAACGTCCGCGGCCGCGCTCTGGCGCGTCATGGTCCGCCCCGGACTCGCCATCTTGGCGCGCTGACGAAGGTTCAGGTTGAGGCATTGTCTGAGCGCGAGGAGGATTCCACCAGCTGTGTCCCCGTCCCCAAGCATGATGGCCTCGGCCGCGCCCGGTAAAACCTCCACAATGCCCTCCGCCAAACGGCCACCCGCCAGGATAGCTCCGATAACCACAACCACCTCTACCCCCCCGGCCCATGCCCCTTCCGGGTCCAAAGCCGCCACCAAACATCGACCGCCCATTGATACTGATCCCATTACTATCGGCAACGATCCCGCCAATCCTCACTGACCCCGTCCGGCCATCCGCGACGAAGCTATCACCAATCGTCACCCTCTCACCATCAAGGCTAATCCCGCCCCAACGGAACCCGCCTCTCCCTCCTCCTCTCCCTCCGCTGCTGTTGCCGCCGCCGCCGCCGCCGCCGCCGCCAAACGGATTGAACCTCCCAAACCGGGAACGGGAAGAAGCACCCGGAGCCGGTTCGGCAGTGGCGGTTGAACCCTGCTGATCAAAGCTTTGGTCCCACGCGCCCGGCATGTGCACCTGCGGCTGCGGCGGCTCGTCGGCCGGCGGCGAGTTACCATCACCATTAACGCGGATGGTGATGTGGCGCGGGCCGAAAAAGCCCTCGTTCCATTCGCGCACCGTCGCCTCGATATTCTGCCGGCGGCGGGCGGCATCGGCGTCGGCGTGGTCAACAGGGCAGCGGATCTGGTCCAGCTGGGCTTCGGCGTGGCTCCGACCAGAGGTCTGCGAGCGGGTGTCGTCATTGTTGTGATCGGACTTGTTATCGCCGCTGTTGCTGGTGATGCCCTCGGCGCGGAGCTTGCGGTCGATGACCTGCTCGTTGTTTACTGCCGAGTAGTGCGGCATCAGGTAGTTGGCAAAGGTCTGCCAGTCCTCGGGGCGCACATCGCGCACGGCAAGTTCGCTGGGGTATGGCAGGTTGTCTGGGGTCGAGCCATCCCTGACGGTGATGGGATGGATGATATGAGGCTGGCTGAGGAGGGGAGCTGGGCGACTCTCAAAGTACGCGGCAGCAGGTGAGTTTGCGGCATGATCAACTTCGCCGGCGAAGTTGGAGAGGTGAGAGCTCCGCGGGGTGAGCGGGGGGGTGTAAATCACGTCGCCATTTGTAGACGAGGTCGACTGATCATCGAGGGTATGCGAGTCTCTCCGGCCAGGAGACGGAGCTCGGCCGGAAGTGGAGAAGATGTCTGTCTCGGTATAAGGGGGAGGAGGCACGTCCTCAGGATGCGAAGGCATAGCGCGAATATATCAAGTCCGTTGCTCAAAGTCAGATTTAGGGTCCTTATGTCGTTCAGGTTCACAGGAGATCGTTGGTTTAGATGTCTTATGCCCTCATGAATGGCAGCAACTCTTAAGCAGGAGGTAACGAGAAGGGCTTGCTGGGACAGGCAGGTGGGGTGACGCGGATATATTGCGGGCTTATTCTTGAACACGCCATGGCGACGGTGGCAGCCTGGACTTCGCCCGTGGCCTCAGAGTGAGGCGAGCCTGTGAACGGTAGAGTAGGCTCCGGGACGCCGCGGAAGCTTAACGCCACCACATGTTGCCCAGGCAGGCCTCCCATTTGCCCAGGGCCACTGATCAAGCAACTTTAGCGAGCGGGACCCCGGAGGCTTGGCTGACATCGCCCCCTTCGCCGGGTCTTCGCTTGTTCCCCGCATCTTTGTTCCACGCAAGCCTGCGCCTGCTTACGCGGCCCCATGATGCTGTCATGCTGATTACTGAACAACCTGTCATTTTACTGGGCCGCGAGCATGCGGATGCGACTGGTCTGGATTCGGGTTGCAGGGACCATTACAAAGGGCTGCCGCGTTCTTCAGTCGCGGCCTGGAAGTACGCTGGCCTGCTTGCACCCTCAGCCTTACGGTTCGCCAAGCTGCATCGAAAAACCTATATCCTCGGTTTTATAGTGGTCGGCAAGGATACTGGCGAGGTGGTGTCGGGTTTGAGGACCCCTGCGGTAGACGTTAGTATGGGAGTCACAGCGTACTTGGGTGGATGCCCCGCAACGTACAGATTCGTCAGATAGACGTCGACGAGCTCGGGTGGTATATAGTCGGTGACGGTGTTCTCAACATCGAGGGCGTCTACTTCCGGGCCATTTGCATAGCTCACATAGCTGGAAGGATTGCCCAAGTCGCCCCTCGAGACTTCGTCGGATGGGTCCTCTGGACAGAATTTGTAGACCGGGCTTAGAGCGATGACGGGCTTCAGGTACTCGTGCGCCGCCTGGGCAGCGATGCATGATCCGCTGTCCACAAGCAGTCCCCCGTTCTGGTACACGGCTTTTACACCGAAGATGACCTTGTTGACCCTTGGTATGTAAGCCATCAAACCGTTGCTCGCTAGATTGATCGTATTGACCCCAGCACCATTGAGCTTCTTCCGTAATGTGGCGTACGGAGCTTCGCTCCCATGGGTCGGAGGCTCTAATCCGGCGATAATGACGGTGAAGCGGCGTTTTGAGGCCGCCTTGATCAGGAACTTTTCGACTGTTCTGGACGGCTGATACGCCAGCACAAAATCACCCGGGTGGATCTGAATGTCCGCAAAGCTCGCAATCTGGTCGTCGGCCTGGCCTATCTCGTCCATGATCTCTTCGATCCCGTCCATGACCTCGGATCGTAGTGTATGCACGCTCGCTGGCTGCGCCTGAGACAGTGGGGTGGAGGCTCCTGTCATAGGAGATTCGCCAGCGTCCGCTACCGAGAGCAGGTTGAACATGGACTTGGAGACTTGCAGGCCTGTCGAGACTGACGGAGGCGGCCGGATGGGGAGCGTTGGTTGCCTCGGAGGGTGGGGAGGCGGTGCGCTCGGGGCTAGGCTTTGGATGTCGGAAGCTGCCTCGCTGCCCAAGTCATCGGCATTCCGGTCTTCAGACGCCTCGTCCCGAATAAGGCCCAACACGCGCCGTACAATGTTTCCAATCACTGGTTCATGCGGGGCAGCCCGAGCCAACCTCGACCCCGCGCTCTGGATTCTGGAGAGAAGCTGATCGACGTCGTGCCATTTCGATTTTGCTACGACCTGACGGAGAATATGCGCAGTCGCCTGGGCGCACTCATCGCCTTTGACTTGTCTTCTCTTGAGGAGGCTGTGAAGTACAATAGGGTTAGGTGTGTGAAGGAGAAGCGTGGTTGAAAACGGACTGACAAGATCAGCGATTCGATCGAGGCCTCGAGGGTTTGGCCCTTGAGGGACTTTATCAGCTTGTCCAAGCTTGGCGTGTAGGTTGCTTGTGACGGCGCCATCGCCTTGGCTTTGTGTGTGGTGTGATGAGGCCGGGAGGTGGAATCGGAACTGGAAGGTAATGCCAGAAGTTTGAATTACCCCGCGTCACGCACTACGGCTGTCGATAGCCGGAGCAAAAGTTCGGGACTGACTGTTCTCTAATTGCTGTCGAAAAAAGGTCCTGCATGAGAGGTTGTGGGCAGAGGCTGCTCAGTTGTTGGGTTTGTCCAGCATCGAATTGGCTCGATGTGAGTCAATGGACGCATTCAGAGCTTCCGACGCCGAAGAAATTACAGTGGGGTAATGCAGAGTGCCCCGCACTTCCCGCAATCCCTGCTGCGGCTAAACATCGGGCCAAGGCCAGTTTGGACCCAAGGCTGTTACAATTGGTCGACAAATTTTGGCCCGCCAATTCTGAAAATCTGCGAGAAAGGTGCGACTCGGTGAAGCGACGCGAAACGCTGTGATTGTTCCTGCCAGGCACTCGCTCCTCGACCAAGTCCCTTCAAGAGCCACATATACTATACGTAATATATGTACTGGGAACCGACTCGGTCTTTCTGATACTCGCTACGCCCAGCGGATCCTCTCCAAGCAACACACACCACAATGGCGGCCGAGGACAGGGTCGAGGTCGTTGACGACAAGAAGCTGAAGAAGGACAGGAAGAGCAAGGACAAGTCGGAGAAGAAGGACAAGAAGGACAAGAAGCGCAGTGAAAGCGACGGCATCCGCAAGGAGAAAAAGGACAAGAAGAAGGACAAGGCCAAGCAGGACAAGCTCGCGCGCGCTCTCGACGCCCACCTACAAGCCGATGCCGCCGCCTCGTCCGACCTCAAGGATGACGAGATCGAGGTCGACCCCGAGGATATCATCAAACCGGCAGAGGAGCTGGTGCCGTTTGCGCTACCGCTCGCCGACGACAAGACACACAAGAAGATTTTCAAGCTGATCAAGAAGGGTGCGTCAACATTTGCGGACTGCAAAAAGCGTCCAATCTCTTTTTCATACACAAAACTTACTGACCGTCATCCACCTGCAGGTGCCAAGCTCAAGTCGATCCACCGGGGCGTGAAAGAGTGCGAGAAGGCCATCAAGAAGTGCCCACCCAAGACGGCCGCGTCAGGTGCCATCGACGCCCCTGGGCTGGTCATCATCGCCGGCGACATCTCCCCGATGGACGTCATCATGCACTTCCCCATCCTGTGCGAGGAGCACGGCGTGCCCTACCTGTACATCCGCTCGCGGGCGGACCTCGGCGTGGCGGCGTGCACCAAGCGTGCCACCAGCGTGGTCATGCTCAAGCCCGAGGGCAAGAAGGGCGGCAACGACAGCAACAGCGGCAACAAGAAGAGCAAGAAGGACGGCGACGACGCCGACATGGACGACGCCGATGACAAGAAGGTCAGCCCAGAGGACTACCTCGAGGCGTGGAAGGACCTGGTCAAGCTGGCGGAGAAGCAGTGGAAGGTGCAGGTCCAGCCGTGGGTCAAGGGCACACACCCGCTGCAGATCGCCGAGAGGGAAAAGGCAAGGCAGAACCGCTCCTGAAAAAAAAAAAAAAAAAAAAGAATTGGGATGCGGATTGCCCTTTTCCTTCTCATCTTCGGTGAACACAAATTACCGGGCAACTCCACCCATCAACCCATGGTGGCTGTGGACTGCTTGCTCCGGCTCGTCGATGATTCCTCCCGTCCTTAACTGACGCGGCCATATCCCTATTGGCTGAATCGTGGACATTGCACGGCAACCGTTTTGCGGTCTGTCTCAACATCAAATGCTTGCTAATTACCGTGGAATTACCGTGGGCTGGCTTTTTGCTCCTGTTTGACTTGGGGGCTCTCTTGTCTAGATGAATGGCGTTGAGAGGCTTGGGCTCTTTGCATGAAACAAGGGACGTGGTTTAAAATAGGCTCTCCCCGTTTGTAGGTATCGAAAATCGGAGAAGTTGTTCTACTTGGCTCAGTCATTGTGTGCTCCTCGCCGTCCATGATGGGGCCTCGATGCACATATTGAGCAAGCCAGAGGTAATGCTGCCATTAATGCCATGGATTCATTTGGGATGCTAAAGCCGCAATATAAGTACAGTTAAGGAAAGCATGAAGGATTGAACCACCCATCCCGTCCCGAGATCACTCTATCTGGGTGCCCTATCCAACCTCGTCCCCTTTCCCCTTGCTCCCGTTTAATCGGACCTGAAGGCGTTACGGCTCAGGGGGGTGCCCCGGTTGGCGCTGGCGCTGCAAATCTGTTGTCAGTATTCAGCCAGATACCTCTTGACTGGCATGATCGGGTATCGCTCACTATTCAAACGGGTTCGTGCGAGTTCCCCACCAGGTCATGAACATCGACAGGCCGACAGTCTCGAATAGCTTGGCCAGGACACTGATGCCGACCGTCTCCAAGGAGCGTTTCTCGACAAGGAGCTGGCTGATGAACTGTTGCGAAGTGTTAGTAAACCCTTGCACCCCGATAATGGTAGGACCAACGGGAACATACAGTAGGAGCGCTGGTAGCCGCGAAGATCAGACCGCCGAGGTACGCCGCGCCCTTGTAGCTGAGCGTTCCGGTGGCGTTAATGAGGGCGCCGACGCCATACGACTGCAGCGCCGAGCCGATGAAGGCGGTGCCCCACGCGACCGCCGCGCCCGTGGCTTCCCGTGACCGGAGGAACTCTTCCTTAGTGTTGGCAGTCTTGGCGCGCTGGTAAGTCTGGCCGAAGATGGGCGCGATGACAGCCAGCTCGGCGGTTTGGTTGAAGATAGTGCCGAGGGCGATAGCCGAGGGCTTGACGGCGGGGAGATCTGCGGGTGGGCGTTAGTGTTTGAGCGCAACGTAGGTCTGAGATTTGCTTTATGAAATAGCTGATGTCCATCTCCAAGTCAATTCGCCTCGACTCTCTTGAATCCCAATAGCCAGAGCAACCATTGGCATTGATCTCCGTCGCTGCCGGATGAAGCTCGACCTCGTCAGGTTTATACACCCAGCTCAAGAGATCCGAGGTCCGAGGGGGAATTGACCTGGAGATGAGCAGCGTCCGCATCAAAACCAGCAGTATCGGAGGGACACTGGCGAACCGCGACCAAAAGCGGCAAGTTGATGCAGATGGGTGCGGGGAAGGCTCTCACTGACATTGCAGAGACATGATGGATGTTGACTCGAATGTAAGTAATTTGGGGATTTTAAAGCCGGAGAGACAGAGGATTCGCCGTTCGATGAAAGCAATTTGTTTCGTTGTTTGGTGTGAGATCTACAGATCGAGCAGAAGGCAAGATATGTGCCAGCGGGGAGGCGGCAGGTTTATAACACGGCGGGAGCAGTCCCCTGGACCTGCCTTTGTGCGTCACGGGGTTTGCAGCAGGAAAGAGAACACTTCCGGGCCTCCACCTGCTATGCCACCTGAGCTGTAGAGCTTTCCACTCGCGCTACATCATCGCATCGTAGCTTCCACAGGCGGGCGCCTTTGAGGGGCTGCGTTATGACGTCACCACATCAACTGGCTGGGCAAGGAGCTGCCCCACCTTAGCATCAAATACCATCCCAGTTGGGAAAAAGAACGCCTCTTCATACGCTTCCAGCAAATGCCGGGTATTCGAAACAGGTCCTGTTTTGGTTAGGGATTCCAGCTTTCACTGGGCTCGTGGGACAATGCCCCCATACCTGACGCAATTTGAGACGATAGCTTTTATCTCGGGCCGGACGCCCCGGCGGCACCCTTCGGTTGAGCGTAAGGTACAGACAGAGTGTCTTGCTTGAATAATTTAATAATGCGAGAACCCCTTTCAGCGATTCCCCACTGCTGCCCGGTCTCCAGCCTTCTCGGCAACTCGGGCTTCACAATACGTGTGGAACACACTGCCGTTATCAAGCAAGTAGTGTCAGGCAACATCAAATCTGGGCGGGGGCGGCCGTAGATTTGAGCTATCTGCGAGGACAATCACGTTCATCTTCAATTTAAATATTGCTATGATTAGACTCCCTTGCCTGCCGTAGTATGAGTACATTACAATTGCCATTGAAATACGCGAGATCTATTGGCACTCCTCAATCGAATTTGCCCCGGGTTAGGGTTAAATTTCCGATACGACGGCTTTGGCTAGAATCTTGGCATCGATTTGTCTCCTGTAGCATGACGTACTTCAGCGAGCTGTCCAACCCGGTTCTCTCCTTCACCAAGATCTCAGCCCCAACCCCCTGAACGGAACCGGGGAGGGCTTCGGATAGGTACCGGAACAAGAGGCAGCGAACAACGCCATCGCCGTCGATGGATACAATGTATATTACCACAAATGTATAGTGTACCAACCCCCTGCCCCTGTCCATCCCCTGGTCTAATACGACAACGGATCGAGAGAAATACCCCTTGCAAACAAAAACGCTCAGAAACTCCAATGTAATGATACTCATCGCTACCCATGAGCGTCATCAATTCGCCATGTAAACAGAGTTGGACTTTTATAATGCTTCCCTGAGAACAAAAAGAAAGAAAAGAAAGAGAGAAAGAACAAGCCCTGGCCGATGCGGATATCAAATAGCCCCTCCGATTGCCACCCCTATCAAGCCATGTGCTGCCCGTCTTCTCCGCCGCGAAGAGCTAGGAGTGCGCGGACATCAGAGACGTACTGCAGGCCTTCTAGGAACGGTATCAGATACATCAGGTCACTGTCAGTCGGGTCGCTAATCCAACCCTGTATGGGGATCGCATTATCTGGTTCCCGGTGTTAGCAGAGTGAGCGGGATGCAAACAGGACGAAAGAAACATGACCGACCTTGGTGGAACATGTAGCTAAGCGGGCTGTTATCCAGTATCATGACCTTGCTAAGGTCGGGCTCGACCGAACTGAGGTCCTTAATGAAGGCGCCGTGCCGGAAGGTGCAGTGCTGGCGGTAGTATCGCGCCGAAAAGTACTTGCGGTCCGCCTCGAGCCAGTCGATGACCGGGTCGGCGTACTCCTGCACCGACGCCGTGAACACGACCAGGTTGTACCACTTGCTCACGCGCCGCAAGAACTCATCGCAGTGCGGCCGCTTGTGCACGTAGTAGAGGATCGGATGCTGCGGCCCGATGCTCGCCTGCCCCCCCACGCCCACGTATGTCGTGTTCAGCCGCACCTCGACCATGTGGCCCGAGCTCATCCGCCCTCCTTTGGACATGCTGTGTATCAACGTCTCGTCGAGGTCGAGGATTAGTGTCTTTTGGTGTTTGACGCCTGCCAGGTCGGTCGTGTTTATGTATGACGGTTGCCGCCGTGGTATCAGGGGCCGCGGCGGGGCCGGCGTTTTGGGGTACTTGGTGAGAGCGCCGACTGGAGACGTTGGAGACTTCAGCTGGGCCGAGATGTCCTTCGCGGCATCGGAGCCCCCGTTCCCTCGGGAACTGGTCGACTTTGCTTTCCTGTGTTTCCGCTCTCGCAAGGCCTCGTCGGAATGGAGCTTTATTTTTATTGACCGCCGTGCCGGCGCGATCTCGTCCGAATCCTGTAGCGACTTTGACCGCAAGTGCTTTCCGCTTGTGCCTCGGCTGACGCCCTGCTTTTTACGGTCCGGGTCCGACTCGGATTCTGACGATAACCCTGAGGACGAGGACCCGCTCGAACGGCCCAGACGCCCTATCCTACTCCCCCGCCGGCCTTTGCTGGCCGTGCCATCCAGGCCCTGTTGGCGCTTCTCGGACGCGGCTACCTGCTCATGATAATCGAGAGCCATCCTCTTGGCGTTGCCTCCGTAGAACCCAAACAGTTTCCTCAGCTGCAGTAGGGGCGCAAAGTTGCCGTTCACGTCGCAGAGGCAGGCAAAGAGGTAGACACCGGGCGCCGCCAATGTCGAAAGCATCCATCGTATAGAGTCGACAAAAGCGTTTGCGATGCGTTTAGGGTAGAACACCCACGCGGAGCCCCGCGGGCTGGGCTCTTTGGCCTCGGGCTGAGCTATTAGAGGCGCCGTCTCGCCGATCGCATACTCATGGCCGCGGTCGTCCGAGGACGGGCCGTCGAGTCGGAAATCGTCTGGTTCTGCCGTTAATCTTTCCTTCTCGCTGATCTCGGCTAGCGCGTTCTCGGTCTGGTTCTCCCGGGGCCCGTCCGTTTCGGAACTGACTGCCAAGCCTATGGCGCTGAGGGAGTTTGTTCTCGTCGGTCCTGGGCTCGGCGGAGGAGACACTCGGGCCGAGATGATATTGAGGGAGTTCATATTGCCGTCGACATCGAGAAGGCCATGTAGGATGGGTGCGATCGCGCTAGGGAGTGAGCTTAGGATCGGAAGGATGGGGCTCGCCTCG
Source organism: Madurella fahalii (assembly GCF_045866475.1). Lineage (NCBI taxonomy): Eukaryota > Fungi > Ascomycota > Sordariomycetes > Sordariales > Madurella > Madurella fahalii. The sequence goes on along the minus strand of NW_027263972.1, from coordinate 8,801,460 downwards.
GGGCTGGCAAGATATCGTCGGTGCTGCAAATTGGGGCCCAGACGGCCGAGACGCAAATGCTATGCGCCTCACTGCGCACACTCCTTGTTGCAGGACTCTTGTTTGTATGTGTGTGTTGCGCAGGACTCCCCGGGGGCAGGGACACTCGGTTGGGGACGATGCCGCCGAGAAAATGGTGAGGGTCCAGAGGCGCGGGTGACGGCTACGGCCGGGGTCGTGTTAAGTACCAGAGGTGACGGGCGATGTCATCTGCCTCGGTCCCTTCAAAATTTGGAGGCAGATCAGCGCAGCTTCCCTTCGTTTTCCGGACAATAGCGATGGCGGGGAGGGGTTTGACAAGACAGGGCCAAGTTGCAGCGCCGTGGGTTTTATTTTTTTTTTTTTTCACATTTGCTTTGCTAAAAGAATGACCGGAACAATGTACGAGTCCAACACTTTGTCAATCGGCCGGTGCTGGCACGGCGGGCAGAAACGCGGCGCTAGTGGAGAGGTTCATCAACCAACCCTGGCACGCCCAACAAAAGACCCCCTGTCGCAGCAACCAGTGCCTTCACGTGCCGCTCCCAGCGGAGAGACGAGCCCAGATCCAGCGCTCCAGCGGGGAACCACAGCGTCCCAGCGGCGCCAAACTCGGCCACCGCTATTGTTTTTCCATTGGCTCGTCACCAACTTCCACTCTGCTGCAGCAAGCAACATTGGAAACAGTAGTACTTTGCGAGGTAAGCTCCGATCGGAATGGACTGGGGGCACCCACCAAGCAACCACACAATTCCAATCTGGTTTCCGCCGAATTCCATCCCCACTCGGCCTCCAGCCCAAGTGGAAATCGAGTTCTACAAGCTACCCGACTCTCCCCGGCTCGCTGGTAAAGTACAGCACAGAACCATGTTTCACAAGGCTGTTAGTTACATGCCACCACGACGCTGCAACCAAGCCTATCGAGTCTCTGGTTTCATCTGTAGCCCTGATACTCTGATACTGTATATAGCACTCTAGCCCCAGATTCAAGCGACTGGTAAGAGGAAAAGAAAAAGACCAAAATATGAAAGGAAGGAGGGGGGGGGGGGGGGGGGGGAAGCATGAAAGGAGAAATAAAAGCAAATGAGAAAAAACGCTCTGGATCTTAGGTGAAAGAATCTAGGCAGGGCTGATAGAAGCCCCGTCCAGAGTGTACGACTGACATTCTATGTGGGTTACGGCATGGTGAGGCGTCATATCATCCCCTCCTCCCCTCCCAGAAAAAGGCTCCAGCGGAATGAACAAGGCCGAGATGGAAACCGACGAGTTAGCAGTTCCCGGCGTGTTCCCGATATGGGATGACCACTTACCCACGGCTTGTTCTCGGGGTCGTGATTGACGGCATGCTTACACTACCTTCTCGGCGTTGGATTCGCGAATGACCAGGCACAAGCCCCACAAGTCCACCTTGAAGAGGCTGGTTGCGGCGAGCTGATGGACAGAACAAAAAGAAGCAATGGGTCTATCGTCTCGGGTAGGTCATTGATGTACAGGCTCGTCTATTTATCACACGGCTCCCCTCCAGATTCCTCATCCTTGTTGCACATCCCTTACTCCTCCGAAGCACCAAACTCGGCTCGTCCCGCCTTCGAGTTGAGGTACTCATTCCTAGAAATCCGTTAGAAATACATACTCTCCACGGTGCAGCCAGCAATGTCATACCGCTCAACAGCCCAGTTCATGATGTAGTAGCCGGCAATCATGGGAGGCGCCCAGTAGAGGACCTGAGTACTGAAGCGCCTCCACGTGTTGAAGATGGCGTCGTGGGCAGCGCCGGCGAGGGGGTACTGGCGGTTGGGGGCAATTCCGTATGAGATGATGCCCTTCTGCTTCATGCCACCTGTTGGAATACCCGAGTCAGACTGAAGCTCCGGAAATCCTCCGCAGTACATGCTGTCGTCGGTTTCCCACCCCCTCCACGTGGAAATCCGGCTCTTGCTAGTCCTATCCAATGCTTTCCACCATCGACGGTTCGCTTCGTGGGTCACTCACCAAAGTTGCCCCAGTTGCCGAGGTAGCTGTAGAACGGTTAGCACGACTCCCCACGAGGAATTGGCAGCGCAATGCGCCCACGAAGGGCCATTCGGGAACCTGGGAAAAGGCGCATTGCAGGTGCCAACGATGACACGGGCCGACTGACTTGTCATGCTTGCCGATGGGGGCACCGCCGCCGCCACCTCTGAGAATCTGGGTAGGGCGCATTGTGAATCGGGGCTCGAGACAGACGCGTGATGGGTCGGTCGATTGTTGGCAGACGCAATTGAGGTCGGAATAGCTCGCGGGCGGTTTGGCAGGCGAAAATGGATCACTCGACAGAAGCCGAGAAACAGCACCCGGAAGCGGCCTAGCGCACAGCCGCCGCAAACTTGTGGAAAAAGCTTCTGTGCCCGGGCCGCCATGTGCCCCGGTCTTTGCTAGCTGCGGCTCCACTTTTGCAAGAGCTCCATCCATCGCAGGCGTGCGGCAACCACTGCAAGCTCAACCCACCACGGACATATCGATTTGACCGCGTTCAATTACCTACCATAGCCCAGCAGCCACGTCTGTTGAGCGGAACAAGATGGCAGCCAGAGGACTCGGGTTCATCTACTCGGCCGCAATCCCGGCGGCCCTCGCCGTGGGCGTCATCCAGTCGTCCATCTACGATGTCAAGGGCGGCTCGCGGGCAGTCATCTTCGACAGGTTGAAAGGTGTCAGGGAGGAGGTCGTCGGCGAGGGCACACACTTTCTGATTCCGTGGCTGCAGAAGGCCATCATCTTCGACGTCCGGACGAAGCCGCGTATCATCCCGACGACTACCGGCAGCAAGGATCTACAGATGGTCAGCTTGACGCTGCGAGTGCTGCACCGGCCGGATGTGCAGGCATTGCCCAAGATCTACCAGGTTTGCCTCCGCTCTTGTTCCATCCTGATTGGCGCCTCACTCACCATTTCCCGCAGTCGCTCGGCCAAGACTACGACGAGCGTGTGCTTCCGTCGATCGGCAACGAAGTGCTCAAGTCGATCGTGGCGCAGTTCGACGCGGCAGAGCTCATCACGCAGCGCGAGGCCGTGTCGCAGCGGATCCGGACCGACCTGCTGAAGCGGGCACGCGAGTTCAACATCGCCCTCGAGGACGTGTCCATCACGCACATGACGTTCGGCAAGGAGTTCACCAAGGCAGTTGAGCAGAAGCAGATCGCCCAGCAGGACGCCGAACGGGCGCGCTTCATCGTCGAGCGGGCCGAGCAGGAGCGGCAGGCCAACGTCATCCGTGCCGAAGGTGAAGCGGAAAGCGCCGAGACCATCAGCAGAGCGATCGCGAAGGCGGGCGACGGCCTGATCCAGATCCGTAAGATTGAGGCGAGCAGGGAGATTGCGCAGACGCTGGCCAGCAACCCCAACGTGGCGTACCTGCCCGGCGGGAACAAGGGAACGAATTTGTTGATGAGTGTGGGCAGGGCATAGGCGGTAGGGACGGCGTTGGCGACGGAGAAGAGGGGCGATAACCGGGACGAGGCTGTATTATAACTCTACGACTACTGTATTTCTCCGCTTCGGCTTAGCATGAGAATGCGAGCACTGGATTCCAGCTTGCACTGTGCATGGGAGTCGGGGCAAGTAAAGACATGAGCTTGCATTGCCCAGCAGAAATTGCAGGCGAGTTTGTGCTTGTGATGACCGGATTCTGTCTGAAGGTCCGGAAAAGGCAAGATACCTAACTGAATCGCGGTATGTACGGAGGTACATGTTTTTGCAACCGTCTCGCAGTGGATAAGGTACCTTATGTCCCGAAACTGGAGTTCAGAGAAGCTCAGGTGCATCCAGCTCCCGCCCCAATCGCAGCTGAAAGCCCAGAAATAGCGGGGCTGCAGGGGTTGTAGGGGCTGTTCAGCGAGGCTGGCAGCTTCAGGGCAGCCTGGTCTTGGCACTCTCCTGACGTTTAACACGACGCAGAGCATCCTGCAAGGCCGCATCACACAAAGCCGCCCCCGACGCAAAAGCATCCATATACGGCGTTGCCTCGACTTGAGCATCATACCGCTTTCCGTTTGCCTCGCCATCTATCAATGTTGTCCTCTCGAATGCTTGAGGATTTTCCAATCGCAGTCACTGGCAGTAGCTCCCATCTCAACCTGATCGCTCTCGCTTGTCGACGCTAATCGCCGCCGTGGGCTACAAAGCATCAGTCATTTACCAGCTGACTCACTCCGAGAAATCACAAGCTGTGTACGCTCGTTTCCTGGGTTTGTCTTAGCCCTTGGCTCTTGAAAACCATCATCCCAGCTCCAGGCCGCTCCATACCCTACACGCCAGCCGCGGGAAAGAAACACCCTAGGTGCATCGCTTTTATTCTTCACTTTCAGTCGGTGACCTCACTCGCCCCTCGCCTCCTCCGTTTCTGCCTGTCTTGGGCTATTCAATGCCGGTTAATGCGCGCGGCGTGCGTCTACTTGCATTCAACCTGCGTCAACCCGTCCCCCCGCGCATCGCATACTGCTATCCGATCCCACTTCCATCCATGATTGCTGGTTGACTTTCTCTGTGCGAACCAACCCTCTTCTTGCGACACACAATCCGCGCCAGGAGCACAGCCAGTCAGTCCACGGACGCAATGGAGGCCGTCTTGCGAAACTTCAAGATGATCCCCTGTCCGGCGGGGGACAGTTGTACGAAACCCGGATGCCAATGGCAACATAGCTGGGAGAAGAACCCTCCTGCCACGTCTGGATCTGAGGAGAATCAAGACGAAGATGGCCCACGGAAGCGCCGAAAGGTCGCTTCTGAACCAGCGTCTGCCCCGACAAAGCTCGACCTTTCGTCGGCCAAAAAGCCGGTTTCACCCCCGCCTTTGAAGCGTAGAGCCGCGCTGCCTACAAGTACACCTAGTACGGCCCTAGCATTGCCCAAACCTCCGCCATCTTCCGTCGCATCAACACCAACCAAGCCCGACCAGAGCATCGCCTCGCGGGGCGTTACAAGCCCCCGAGTCACGCCCCGGAAGCCTGAAGGACTCAACCCCCGGCATCTGAAGTCGGCAGCGCCCGCTACCCACGACTTCCGGTACAAGGCCCTGAAGCTGCTCCACGGCCAATTCCAGAGGCTTAATACTGAACTCAAGAAAGACGCAAAGGACGACGAGAAGAAACTGGTGCTCTCCGATCAGGAGTTGATCTGGCTCGCCTTGGACGAAGAGCAGCGCATGGCCAGCGACAAGCCGGCCATCTATCAGAACGTGATCAAGAACCGCATCATGACTTACAAGCGGATGACGCCAGGCCAATGGAAGGACGAACGTGCTGCCGAGCTCAGAAAAAGGGAGGCCCGTTCTGTGGCCGGCTTGGCAAAACAAGCGGCCAACAAGTCAGTCCTTGGCCCTCCCAAGGTGATCCAGACCGGTCTCACGGCCCAGCAAGAAGTCGACTTCCTTGTCCATCTTTACACGCCCGTCGATAAACTCTCCCAGTGGGGTTACGTCCCGGTTCCTCCCAGCGACCGGGAAATCGCTAAAGCACGCGAAGGAGAGGCGGCGTCGTTCGGATGGGAGGTATGCGACCGGTGCTCGACCCGCTTCCAAGTATTCCCTGGCCGGCGTGAGGAAGATGGAGCGCTCGCTTCCGGCGGTCAATGCATCCATCACCCGGGGCGAACGTATTTTCCAGAGCGTGCTCCTGGCGACACAGGCAAGCCGGGGAAACGATACCGGTGTTGCCAGCAGATGGTGGGTGACTCACCGGGCTGTACCAAAGGCGACACCCACGTCTTCAAGACCACGTCTCCTTCACGTCTGGCAGCTGTGACCCCATTCGTTCAGACGCCGCCGAATCCTCTGACGCCGAAGGACCGTGCCGTGTGCTTCGACTGCGAAATGGGCTACACGGTCTATGGGATGGAGCTGATCCGTCTCACGGCAACAAGTTGGCCCGACGGCAAAGAACTCCTAGACGTGCTTGTCCGGCCTGTCGGGGAGATCTTGGATCTGAATTCACGGTACTCGGGGGTATGGCCCGAGGACATCATCAACGCTGAGCCCTTGTCTGCCAGTGAATTGAACACCCAGGGAGAGAGATATGAGCCGGAAGACGAACCAAATGAGGGAAGAGACGAGGAGGAAGAGGCACGGTCAAAGACGAAGAAAAAGATGAAAATCGTCTCATCACCAGTTGTGGCTCGCGACCTCCTTTTCTCGTTAATCTCTCCCGAGACACCATTGATCGGCCACGGCCTGGAGAACGACCTAAACGCGGTCCGCATCGTGCACCCAACGCTGATCGACACTATCCTGCTCTACCCCCACCGCCGGGGTTTGCCGATGCGCCACGGCTTGAAAATGCTCATGGAAACACAGCTGAACAAGGCCATTCAGGTCGAGGTGGATGGCAACGCGAGGGGCCACGACAGCGCCGAGGATGCGCGGGCAGCGGGAGAGCTGGTGCGGCTCAAGGTGCAGGAGAAATGGGCTGACATGAAGAGCCGCGGCTGGCGTCTGGTGGACGGGCAATTTGTGCCACCTGGCGGCGAAAAAGGCAGCCTCAGCGAGAAGTTCCTCGAGGAAGGGGGGCTGTCTAGCGCGGCAGAGGCCTAGGGAACACTGGTTGGAATGTCCCCCTCGTTCGATGTTTTCCGACTTGCCGGCCTGCGATTGATAGACAGCTGATACCCGTATCACGGGTGATGCATTCCCTTAGTTTTGGGGGATGTCCCTGCCCACCTGGGTTCACGTAGTAGGCTTCGGTCTGCATATAGGCTTTACAGCGAATAGGTTAACTAGCAAAAGAACCGCAGGCGTGGATGGTGCCTGCATATTACCGGAGAGTATAGAAGCCTCTGGCAAATGCCATGACGATTTCAACGAAGCAGAGACAAACCGGAACCCCCCGCCCCTTCAAAAGCAGTACCATCCCTACCACCCATCCCCTCCCAACCCATTCTCCCTCTCCCACCTTTTCCTCTCCAAGTCCACGTCCACCCACCATTGATGCGTCACCTCTCTCGTTCTCTTTTGTTTTCTAACTTTCCGCTTGTTCCTGTCATCACTATAATCATCATCATCATCGTCATCATCCTCCCTGATCCCAGCAACCCCCTCGTCCACCTTTACCTCATCCTCCCCCTCCTCCCCCTCCGCCCCTTCCATGTCCTTTTCCTCCCAGGGCTTCGGTGTCATGATGTAATGTACGCACTTCACGTCGGCGTCCCGCCAGAGCGCGTCGTGCACGCCGGGCCAGCGCATCGTCTTGAGCGCGTTGTACACGTAGGGCAGGACGGCCCAGCGGCCGCGGAACAGGTCGCCGAGGAGCGACTGGTCGGCGAAGGGTAGGGCGCGCGTGCGGTCGGGCCGGTCGAGGTAGGCGCGGATCTCGCCGAACACGGCCGCCGACGGCTGCACCACCACAAGCCCGCTGTTCAGCTCCCCCAACCCGGTCCCGTCCCCGTTCCCGCCCCCACCCCCGCCTCGGGCTTCCGCCGTGTACGCGCACGCCGACGGCGTCCAGCTTTCCGGGTAGTGCGCCCGCCGCAGCGGGTTGCACACGCACGCCGGCGCCGCCGCGAACACGGCGCCCCCGTCCAGCGGCACTTCCATCAGCTCGTCCATGTTGGCCCGCACCAGCATGTCGGCGTCCAGCTGCACGACGCGCGCGTACTGCGTGAGGCCGAACGCGGCGAGCTTGGCCCAGCAGTCGAGGAAGCGCGGGTCGATGGGGCAGGGGTGGGGCATCGCCGGGCGCAGCGGCTGGATGGGCTGCGAGGGGATCCCGCGGGCCGCGAGGGCGGCGAGCCCGGATTGCGGGAAGGTGGGCGTGTAGAGTGCGACCAGGGGGTATTTGGATCGGTGTTTGTGGACGAGCGAGTAGTGGAGGGTTAGGAGGCCCGGGAGGTAGGAGAGGGACGTGATGAAGCAGGCCCAGACTTTGGGTGCTTGTCAGTTTGGGGTGGGAGGAAGATATCGGAAAAAGGGGAAGGCGGTTGGAGGGGACGTACTCTTGTCGGACTCGACCGCCTTCTTTCCATCGGACATTTTGAAGTGTTCTTGAGGGTGCAGTACTGTGTAATAACGGGGATGGTATATAATAAGGGAAGAAACAGCGTCCTGCTCCTCTGTAACTTGAGAGTGCGATGGTTATAAGATGTAGCGAAAGGGGACCAGAGTTCAATTCGTCAAACAGCACGAATCCTCATTCCTCGTCGAACCTTGAACCGTGGGACATGACGTAGACGGTCGCCCTGGACACGATATAAGGTGAGGAGCAACTGTGATCGTAGAGAGACGCTTCTACCAACCTAGTTCTAGCAGAAAGCACCTCGAGCAAGCGGGACTGGCGCCTGCCACCCCGCAATCTCCAGTGACGTCCCTTATACCAGCGCTATGACGCTTGACTTAGCTCGGATTGTTGTCGATATCCCGGCCGTTGGCCAACTCTGCGTCATGTAGGGACCCGAACCTGCAACCCGGTGTATTTCTGTTGAAACCCGACCATTGTTGTCACAACAGTGGGCTTGGCAAAGCCCACTTGGCTACATTAGCGTAGTCAGTGTAGATACTGGCAAAGTCACTGTCGAAGGTGGTAACATACTTTGGGAACTATCACTAATTTATTAACGAAGATTAATCTACTAATGGCTATTTGTGGATAGTTGTAGCCGAACTATCTAAACCCCACCTATCCGCCTGATATAAACAAAAAGTCCGCATGCCAGGAAATTACTATGAACCAAAGTTCAGAATACCCTTGTCTTGGAGCAGAGCCCTTGGGACCGCCTGACGACATCAATGATGACGCCGGCTCGACAAAGAGACAAAGAAAGGCCCGACCTTGGCTGGGCTAGGCGGAGCTAACCCTTCTTCTGCCGTTCGAAAAGACTAGAAAACTACTTGGTTCTTTTTAGTCACCTGGACTGGCACATTGACGTCACCACGAGAGTTCATGACGGTGAGGTCAGGGTGGATACGAACCGCTTTGTCTATGAACAGGGCTGCCGCAGTGGCTTTAACCGAGCCCTCGCATATCGAGATGTCAGCTTTTATTTTACACCATACACTATCTTCTGTCTAGATAGATATATCGTGACCCATTTGCAAGCCTCGAGGCCGCCCACTAGTAGTAGTAGTAGTAGTAGTAGTAGTCAATTCATACGGTCCACCCATGCCAAAAGACGCCGAGCATCTCTCCCGCTCCGATCTACAGCCATCAAGAGGGTGCCGCTGATCCATGCCCAGCTGGAAGGCCGCCACGAGGGATGACCACGTCGTCACGCGTTTTCAAGCGGGTAAAAGTTAAAAAGGAAGCGAGGGAAAAGGGGGAGTGTTGCGGTAAGCGGTGCGTGGTGCGCGGTGCGCGGTAGCTAGGGCTAGAGGTAGAGAGGTATAAGGGAATAAGAGGTAGGGAGGGACAGGGAGGTTAAACGGGGAAGAAAAGTGTTAGTTGGGTAGGTGATGTGCCGGACGTGATCCTCCCGTATCTTGCTTTATCTATACCAACCGGCCAAGGACGCCGACAACGCCCAACCTCCCTGGGGAAAGGCGCCGTAACCATCGTACCCGGCTCGCAAGGGACCGAACCAAACGCCGGAACCTGCATGGTGGGGACCGTGGACTAGGCCCGTGGCGTTGCTATTCCATAGACGCCTGCCTGTTCCTGTCCACGTCGTTCCGTTCTCATCATTCCTAACTCGAAACGTTTTCATGACCCGTCATCCCCACGTTCTTGCACGCCGAGATGCCGAACAACGCCACAATACGACCCTCCGGCTACGCAGCCCTCGGCTAATCAGATCCGCTGGTAGAACAGCAGGTACGCGACCTTGTTGTCCTTCATGCTCTCCTTGTGCTGCTTGGCTTTCTGTCCGTTGGTGGCGGGCGACGAGGCGCCATTGACGACGCTGCTCCACTTCTTGCCGGGGGTTGCTTGCTTCCAACCGTCGTCGTCACCGGCGTCCTCGTCGTCGATGCCGACGAATCTGTTGCTGGCCCCAGGGGTGCCAGCCTCTCTCCGGCTGTCCGCCAAGCCCGCCTTGGGCGCCTCCTCCTCTGCACCGCCCTCTGCGACGTCCTCATCACGCACGCGTCTGATGACCGTATCGTCGATACGTATCCACTCGCGGCCGTCCTGACGCCGAACATCGACAGTGTAGTGTCCGCCGCTCGCGTTCTTTCCGTGATGGTAGACGACGGCGATCAGCCGGTACCGGGGGGTGCCCGAGTTCTCGGCAAGGATGCTGTTGCGCTTCTGGCGCGACAGAACCTCCCGCGGGAACTCAAACTCCAACGGATACCCGACCTTCTTCCAGATCTTTACGGTGCCGCCGTAGCCCTCGGCGTCGAATTGGAAGCGCTTCAGGTGCAGAATGAGGACCGGAGGGACAGACTCGATGAACACCTGCTTCGTGGCCCGGACATCCTTGCCGTGAGGAGAGTTGAAGTCGCCGTGGAGGACCTCCGGCCGCGTCAACCCCTTCAGGGCATCGATGATGTTCCGAATCTCGGGCGAGCCAATGTCGAGCTGAAGGGGTTGGTACGGCTCAAGCGTGACCGAGTTCTTATTGCCCGGGACGCGCAATTCGGAGCGGAGCTGCCCGCCAAAAATTTTGGTGATGGGCGACGCCGTATGGGAATGGCCAGAGGACCGCGTGACGGCCGAACGCTGGCGTGGCCCAACCTCGAGCCAGTCATCCCCCCCCTCGGCCGGGGCATTGGACGTGGGAGACGGGAGAGATGAGCTCGGGGCGGTTGACGCAGTCGAAGCGGGCGCGGCACGCATCACCTGGGCGCATTCGTCGTGGAGCCCCTCGAGGAGGAATCCGAGGAACTCTTGAGCGTCCTGCTGATGACCACGCTGCGACCTTGTTAGCGTTGGATTTGAATCTGCAGTTTTGTGATGGCTACGTACTCTCATGCTTGCAAACCGCGGAAGCTTGCGAATGGCATCATAAACAAACTCGGGAGTAAACGGCTCGCCGTATTGTTCGTATTCTTCGCTCTTGAGCCGCTTTTTAAGTTGATCGGCCGACGCGGCAGAGTCGATCACCTTGAATTCACGCATGAACATGACCCTATTTGTCTTGTTTAGCTCATCGAAGTCCAGCGTGGCCGTGTTTGAGCACAACTCACATGGCATCCACCAGGGGGGTGTCGCTCTTAAAGCTGTGGGCAGCCTTCTTGCTCACTTGATCCAAGAAGTCAAAGAAAGGAATGCAGAAAATGAGAACTTGCAACACCTAGGTGGAGACGGTTAGAAACGGGACATGGCTCGATATGCCGCAACGGGCTCTCACCGAATTCATATAACACATATTTCCCGTATTCACCAACCCTCGCGGCTCCAGGAATGCGAGCTTTTCCGGGGCACCTGGGCGGTAGAGCTGTAGAGCCTCGCTAAGAGAGCTCGAATTCGCCTTTGCAAAACTGCCGACTACTCCGGGTACGCTACTGGACCCGGCCGCTGCATCACCGTTAGTTTGGACTTGGGCGGCGGCGGCGGCGGCGCTCGAGCCCGCAGCAGGAGCAGGCTTTGCGAATAAACCTGTCCATAGTTTGGGCTTTGGCGGAGCGGGTGCAGGCTGGACGGCATCGGCCGTCATTTCAGCCGTGCTGTTGGCACCATCCACGGGTGTCGCGCGTGACTCAACTTGTACGTCACCAGGAGCAGCGGTTTTAGCATCAGCAGAGCTCTTCTCGGTTGCGGCGGCGGCGGTAGGCTTGGTTTGCTTCGAGGCGCTTTTAGGCAAAGCAGGAATCACTGGGACCGCAGGGACAGCGGGGACCGTCGAGCGGGCGGTAGTGGGCGTGGCCTGAGATGGCTGCACTGAGCTCGGCGTGGTCGGCGATGTGGATATCGCATCCTCAGATGGCTGGTCTTGCGTCGAAGGAGTCTCGGACCGGGGAACGAGAGTCTCGGACGCAATGTTAGACTCTGATCGCGGGGTACCGGTAGCGCGTTGCTCGGCCTTCCCCTGCTCCCGCTCATGCCTGTCCTCGACGGCAGCGTTCGCTTGTGCCTCGGAAGAGACTTCTGCGCTCGGCGTGTGTTGGCCGTGCGGCAACTCGACGCCCTCGGCGTCGGCACCCAATAATTTCCTCCTCCTCCTTAGCTTGGATGTGCGCTGGGGGAACGGGGAATCGGGAGATGATAGCCAAGGCAACTAAATCGGAATTAGCGTTAGTACTAGGACGAGTCCGACAAGAAGCCATGGCGGCCTTACCGGTGGTCGAAACGGCTCCTTCTGGGGCGCCGGGGATAGGGTTGGAGAGGGTTGAACCTGAGCTACGGAAGGCTGTGGGGGGAGGTCTAGTTCGGGCTCGGTCACTTGCTGAGGCTCGGGTCGGGGTTCGTGTTGGGGCTCCGGTTGTTGTGATGGCTGCACTGGCTCTGGGGGTTGAGCAGCCTCCTGTACCTGCCGGACTGGAGGGGTCATAGGAGGAGGCACAACATGGGAGTGAGTTGAGGACGGAGTGTGCGGCAGCTGAGGAATTGCACTCTGCACCGGCGGCGGGGGAGCATGGTACGGCGACGACACAATCGGGGAATGCTGGGCGAGCCGGGGATAAGGCTGCTGCATCGGCATATGGTAATGCTGCATGGCCGGAGGCGACCGACCGTACCCGGCGGTAGGCGGATAGGGAATGTAGGCCGGGCTGGGGATGGGGCCGTTCTGGTACGGCTGTTGAGGCATGTAGTAGTGCGTTCCGGCGTACGGATTGGCCATGGCGCCCATGTAGCCCGAATACATGGACGGGTGGTTGACCATGGCGGGCTGCTGGTGATGATAGTGGTGGTGGTGATGGTGGGCAGGCGCATAATGTTGCGGTCGGCCTCCGCGGCGAGGTCCAGGACCTCCCGGGGGCACGGGGCCCATGTCGGCACCGCTCTGCACCTGCTGCCCAGCCGGCAGATGCCCGCGAGTGTTCATCATGCCGGCCTGGGGTGCGTGGCGTTGTTGCGGTAGCTGCTCACTTGGATGTGAGGGCCACCGCGGCGAGATGGGGCGTGGCGGAAACCCAGCCGAGGCCAGGATCTAACGGGTGTTGATAGAGCGGGTCGGCCCGTGGGCGTCGGCGATGGCGACGCTGATCGTTTGTTGTGTCCTCTTTCTCTTTCTTTCTTTTTCTTTTCTTTTATTTTTATTTTTTTTTTTATTTTTTTATTTTTTTTCCTCTCCTTGGGTTGTGCGGGCGCGGCGACTGTTTTGTAATCGAGTGCTGCTGCTGACTAGCACGAGGGCGGCGACGGCCTCTTCTCCTGATGCTGCCACTACCACTGCCACTACTCTTCCTGTTGTGCCTCGATCGGATCGTGTTGCGCAGTCCCCGTCTTCGCTAATTACTGCCCTGCTGTGTCAGTCGCCGACCTGGAAAGCGACAAGATCAGGATGCAAGCGCATTGAGCGGTCCACCGCCAACCAACGCGCAATCGTGTGCCAAGAGAAGGCGATATTGGAGCTGCTGGGTTTCGGCCTCTTGTGACAAAATTTATGTCGGTTGCTCTGTTTCTAAACCCAGGTTGATGCGCTTGGCTCGGGCGGCAAAAGCCAACTCGGCGCTCGGGCCACCCTGAGAGGCAGAGCCAAGGCAAGGGGCCTGTTGTCATTTGTCATTTGTCAGAGACTCAACTCAATCCCAACCCTGTCAACGACACAGGTCAACGACTCCAAATCAACAAATTTACAACTAATTTTCCAGTAATACAGTTGCCCATTCCATTGCAAAGTAACCGGCATCGCCAAACTGTTTTGATCATGATGTGCTTAAGCTACGGTGCCTCAGGCCCCATCCTCCAAATCCCTTCGCTACTCGTCCCTAAAGAGCCATCTGCCTCCGCCGCGCATGGCCTCCCGCCATCTCTCTTCCACAGCCGCCCTCTCCATCTTCTCTGCCTCCAACTTGCTCTTTTCGATCTCCTGCGTGCTTGGGAAATCTGGATTCCAGTAGCCTGGGGGCGACGGCCTCCGTGCATATCTGTGTCGGTGCCTCCCGTAACGGTCGGCCAAATCCTGGGTCTTGGCTTTGAGCCATAACTCTTGTCGCGCCTCCTGCGTCATTTCAGCCAGTCGATATGCCTCGTTTCCGAGATAATTCTTCAGCATTCTGATGTCCGCCGCCCGCGAGAGGATGCTTCGCCCACCAGCAGTGAGTTCTGACTCTGCCATGGCTCGGAATTTCTTTCCGCAGCAGTTGGGGTCGGTGCACCCGGCAAGTTCTGCCCGCTCCCCCTTGTTACGGACGACCTCGTCAAAAGCGTACTTGTAGCCATCGTTATGCTTTGGGTTGATCTTGAAATCTTCCACCCTCAAATCAGCTAATCTTCGGTCCCGAAGTCTACTGGCTCTTGGTGGGTTTGCCTTGTTCTGGCCGCGTTTTGGAGCCGGTGTGAATTGGCCGGCTGTGGCAGCCGGAGACGCCCCGACAGATGGCGGGTTGTCGCGGTCGTGACGGGCAGGTCGGGGAGCTGAAGCTTCCCGTTCCGGAGAACCGTGGTTCAGAAGCGAGTGCAGACGGCCGCGCGCCGGCGACAGATGCGATGGCAGGTCCCGGCCTTGTCGTGGCCTAGGGGAGGAGAACGACTCGAAAGTCTCCTCGGCAACGTCCGCTATTCCGCCGTCTAAAGTCCAGGCGGCACTGATGAATTTTTTGCGGTCTGCATGCGTTCTCATCGGTCTCTGTGTAGGCGACCTGGATGTGGTTGAACGGCCCTTCTGGATCTCTGGAGTCTGGGCTGGCGCATTCAAGAAAGTGTTGGAATCACGAGGCTTGACGTGCTGAAGGTTCGAGGGTGTTTCGTCCGCGTTTGAGAGTATTGGCCCTTCATCTGAAAAGAGCTGGTGCGCTAAACGCCGCTGTTTTCGGGGTGTTGGCATGACATCCTGTTCTCCGTCGAGATCGATGCTTTCATGGGGAGAGAAAGTGGTAGCTTCTCCAGTGACCACCGGGTCTGAACTGAGGTTCTCACTCTTTATCCTGCGAGCCGGGATGGGTCCCTCCGCTTCATCGTCATGGTGTTTCCGTTTGCGCACAGCTCTTTCCGAGACAATGATGGGGCCATCCGAAGAGGGTTCTTTTTTGATCATTGTGGCTGCTGTGTCCATGAACGGAGATATCGACGGCAGCCTACAAGCTCCGCTGATCCCGTCCAGCGTCTCTTCGTCGACCGATGCGCTTCCGTCGTTTGTTCCCGCCCCGGTGTGGTGCTGTGGCACCGCCGCAGTCAGTGCTGATGATGTTCCTTTATGACCCGTTGGTTTTGCAACAGTATCGTCATGTGAGCCTAATCCTGGAGTGGATTCGAAATCCGGCATGAAATCCAAGGTAGAAGCTGTCCCGCCAAAAACGGTGTCATCAATTCCGGTCGGTCTGGGTTTGGCAGCTTTGCTTGCAGAGTTGGTGGCGGTTGGCAACTGATCGTAGGCGCCTCCATTGTGCTGCAGCTTCTTCTCCAGTCTCTTGACCTTGGCCTCCAGCGACTCAGCGTACTTGACCCAGGCATCCTGCGAATCCCGGTATTTCCTCGCTGCCCTCTGCGTTTTCCCCCATCGTTCGGTCAGCGCCGCGTACTGCTTGACCAGTCTCGAGTACCTCGTTTCCAGATTCGGCTTTTCAAGGCTTTGTTCTGGAATACCAACACTTCGCGCGCCAACCTTGCTGTTGGTGGATATTTCTGCAAGTGCAGGCCGTGTGGTCTGTGATACATGGTCGGCTGGGAGAGCGGTCTTGGCATCATGTGGAACATCACGATACTTCTTTCTAAGTTCTTCCAGTTTCCGGACGAGTGACCGATTCTCCTGCTCGAGTCGGTCAGCCCTCTCAGCCGTCGCTTTCAGTTGACTGAGTTCTTCGAGAAGAGGTGCGTGGCGGTCCCGGTCCCTTTCTCGAATCTCTGTATCTGATGTCAATTGGCGCTCCACCACCAGTGTGTGATAGAAGTTTACGCACCGGCAGCTAGGTCTTCCTCGACGGTGTCACAGACGGCCTCCAATGCGGCTATGAGTGCTGGTCTCCCTCTGCGAGCCCAGTAATCCATTTTCAGCCTTGTTGTGCAGGAGAGGAAGACATATAGAAAGGACGGTGCCTAATCCGCACAGTGTCGCGTCGTGTCGTGTCTCGAATTAATCACTACACGGTTCGTGCCGGCCAAGCTACGCGCCTTATCACATGATACTGTGGGGTCCCCCAACTCTCTTCCCAGTGCGACATTGACCCCCTGCATGATTGCCTCCTGCACCAGTCGGATTTGTCTCTCAACAACATCCAGAATGTCGTATTCGGCCCCAAAATGTGAGACCCCGTCACTGCGTGGCGGAGCGGATGCCTTTCCTTATTTTATTCCTCAGAGGATCCCGCTCAGGCAAGCAGGCTTTATCCCTTTACTGTTTGTACCCCTGCCGCTTCAGATGTCGCCGGCACTCATTCCGCTCTGCAGAGTACATCCTTGCTATCGCAAACCAGTCAAATAGGAGTACGGACTCGCCGAACCCTACGTATGAGTTGTCCTGCGGCCGGTTGGTCCTACAAAGCGGTCTGCATTTGTCATGTGATGGAATTGTTGGATCGTTTCGTTAGTCTCTTTCGTTCAGGGGCTTACCAGCCTCCATTAGGGCACTCTGCCGGGTGCGGCTGGCGCAATATGGGCAACCAGACTCCGGTGCGCCCAGCCGGCCCGGTAGACATCGATGCGAAAGGGGAATCTGCACAGATCCGGTCATCTAATAAGCAGCAGACGCACCATTCCAAACTCATCGAACCGTGATTGCCCCTCGGTCAAATGAGCCGGTTTGCGCTCCCGCGCGGATAACACCTTCCCGGTCCACAGTCGACTCGGGCCCCCCTGACCTTCTGATGTATGTGGCTGAGGTGGCCGCTGCATTCTCGACTCCTGAGTCGGTGCTGAGTTGCAGCCGAGAGAATATGACCCTGATCAATAGGCTGAAGAGCCGTCGTGCTCCGAGTTGCAACAGGGCCGTGCTTCAATACGACTTGATATACTCGGTACTCCAGAGGGCCTTGTGTGACCCAGGGTCGCCAGCTTCAAGAAAAATCACGGATGGCGCTAGTGCGGCACATCGGGCAATCAAACAGGCTGGCCAAGAAATCATCTGCGAACATGCTTCCAGCGGGGTTCCAGAAGACATCCCGAAAGGGTGATGTGGCCTGCTAGCGAGCGGCACCCTAGGATAAAAAGCCCGGAACTGAACCAGAAAATCGCTCCGGCTCGGCCGCTCTGGGGCGATGCCAGGAGCGTCCCTGAGATCTCCGCGATCTGCTTCCGTAACAGGCCCCATCCGTGCGAGGAAGCATGAATCTGGGAGCAAGAGTTTCGCCGGCAAAGAAGCCGCAACGGTAAGAACCGTCACATCGCACGTGGCCAAGCTCAGATCAGTCGAGCATCTACACTGCCACACGCGGTAGGCAGATGCATCTGATACGTGAAGTATCCGAGTCGCCAGATCCTAGATCCAAAGGCACCGGGATGAGGCTCCGCGCCAGCTGCTTACATGGACTGGCAGGCTTGAGCCACGTATCAGGTCCGCATTGGCTAAGGTAACTGCAGTTGGGGGACTTTGTTGTGGAAAGACGAGACAAGTTAGTTGGGAAACGAGATGGGAACCGTAGCTCGGACGAAAAGCAGATCCACGCATCAAATGCAGGGGGCTATTCTGCCTACACATTTCCTTGGGTCAGCACCGCCCACTCCGGCCGTGTACCTGAGGTTGAGATACCACCATGACTCGCAGGTAATCTCTGTAAGAAAGTACAAATGTCGAGTTCCAATGCGAGTAGAAGAACTCGATGCTAGTAGTTACAGTAGTTACAGTAGCTACAGTAGCTACAGCAAGGCACTTGCATCTCTTGCGGTGCGGATTGCCGAGAAGAAAACGGGGAGCACGCCTCGGTATTGCTAGACGCAGAAACTGGAAAAGGGATACCAGGTGCAAGGTGCTAAGCCGTACCGAGGGGCGATTTGCGACTTCGCTCAGTTTTTCTCACGCTCATGTTGCAGAGCTGCATACAACCGAGAATACCTGCATCTTGGATCGTTTCCTCCTGCTGACCCCGGCTCATTTTCCAAGATCGACTACTGACGCCGTGCCACACAAGCTTGTGAGGCTGTCAGATGCGCTTGACAGCTAAATTCAGGCGAAAGGAGCTTGTGGTGTAGCAAGAGTGCCCCACATAACCGCCCATCCAGAAAATTTCAACCACAGCAATTCCATTTCTGAGCCCGCAGACTCCTTCGTTCGTCTTTTCTTCACCTGCCAATACACTTACCTTACCTCCCTTATCTAGATCCGGAAGAGTACTTAGCCTCGGGTGCCCCTCCTACCGGTCCCTACCTCCTTCTCCCCAACAACTCACATCAATCAAGACGATACTGCAGGGCGGTTTGTGTTGCACACGGCACCCTTTTACAGGTCAGTATTACCCCACACCAAGCCCCCCCCCCCACCTTAGATTTCGCGCCCTCGTGCGCAAGCCCTCCAATACCAAAACACAATTCAATTCCCACCCAGACCTCTGGAATCTCTCATCGCCGCTTCCCACATTTCCACCTTTGCTGACCCATCGACCGGCTCGCGCAGACCTTTTTCGAAAAACCACAACCACCGACCACATCTCCACGATGGACTACAGCTCTCAGGGCCGGGCCTGCTTCACCTGTGAGTTTTGCCCGCCGCAGTTTCCTCGCTCTGGCTTCTGTTTGCCCCGCCGCCGTGATCGCAGTGCCGCCACCCCGCCCACTGTTTCGGGGCGGTTTGCGCAATGGTGCATTGTTTCCCTGTTTCTGGCGGTTCTCGCCTGAAAACCCTACCGAGGCAAACCCTCCAAACACGCGCGCGCCCACAGGCACACGCACACACAAAAGACACTTGTTTTCCAAAACACACGAATTCCGTGCCAGTTTTGGGGGGTCGCGAACGCCGGCGCATCGCAATGCCATCCAATGTACCTTTTATGCCAGAACCCGGCCCGTTCCAAGAAACGCTGGAGGATTGGTCATCCGCGGCGCAAAAGACAGACGGAGAGCGCTGAGTCCGCTGCGAAGGCCTCCGCTGACGCTTGGAGACCCTGATCCCCGCACTACATCACAATGACACGACCCTGAGTATTGAGTTGGGGAGAGACCATCTGACATAAGAGATTATAGGCGGCCAAACCACCCACCAGGTATGCCACTACCGGGCGAGAGAAGGACAAGACAGAGTTCTGGTGGTGAAGTATTGCGATGTGTGTCTTCAAGCGACTAACAGCCTGCTTCTAGGCGCGCGACTGCCCCAACAAGGGTGCTGCTAAGTGGTAAGCCTCACTCTCCTCTAGAGCGTAGCCCTCTACTGAATTGCTAACGAACCGATTCACAGCTACAACTGCGGTGGCGAGGGCCACATGAGTGAGTAGACAGTCTTGCGTCGCTCGCGCGGACATAACCTGACATGGTGTGCAGGCCGTGATTGCCCCGAGGGTCCCAAGGACACAAAGACTTGCTACAGGTGCGGCCAGCCGGGCCACATCTCGCGTGACTGCCCGGCGACTGGCGGTGGTGGCGGCGGCAGCGGTGGCGGCCAGGCTGGCGCTGAATGCTACAAGGTAAGCGTGATAGGCCGTCAAACAAGAAAGCGGCTAATGTGATGGGACCTAGTGCGGCGAAATCGGCCACATTGCCCGCAACTGCAGTAAGGGCTCGTCCTATGGCGGCGGTTTCAACTCCGGCTATGGTGGTGGTGGCGGCGGCGGCTTCGGCCAAAAGACCTGCTACTCATGCGGCGGGATCGGCCACCTGTCCCGTAAGTTGTCATGGAACACTTAAGACTCCATGGACTCCGTCTAACCCGCGCCCAGGCGATTGCGTCAACGGCAACAAGTGCTACAACTGCGGCGTGTCGGGTCACCTGTCGCGCGACTGTCCTAAGGAGTCCAGCGGCGGCGAGAAGATCTGCTACAAGTGCCAGCAACCTGGCCACGTCCAGTCTCAGTGCCCCAACAACTAAGTTGAGGGAATGAGGCGGCTACAGTTACCTTTTTACGACCCAGCTCTTTCGCCAGTCCCTCAGCCTTATTGCATTTGCTCTTGCTCAATGACAGAGGTGGAAAGGGAGACAAGGGACTGCTGACGGGCAGTCCCGAGGGAAGTTGACGACAGGGGGTTGCGCCATACACTGCCTTTCTAGTGGGACAGGTCTGGCGCTCGCGCGCTGGAGTTCCACGGGTTGTATTGCTGGTATCTCGGTGGCCATCTGGATACCCTCTCAGTTGGCATGACCTTGCCCGATTTTTCTCGCATTCCGGGTCAAAACCTTGGTTCCCAGGGTCTCGGCTTTTCTTTTCTTTTTTTTTTTTCCTTTCCTTCCATTTTCACAATTTCATAAAAGCAACTCAATTCTGAAGGCATTCACGACCACGGATCACACAACCAGGCAATGGAAAAGTTGGAACCATCTTGGGGCGTCTGGGCGGCGACGGATCACCTACACAAGGTTTCCTAAGTCTCTCACATTATAGGGTTGAGCGGGCTGCTTGCTTTGCCGCCGCTTTTACTTTATGCACCATGCATGATGCGGCTTCTGGCTTCTGGCTTCTGGCTTCTGAATTTTATGTCACGGTTTTACGACTAGATCATCGGACTGGAATGGGTTTATCATCGAGGTCCCATAGAAATGATAATGGTCCGGTCGGCTCAATGAAACGTAAATTTGCTGCTGCTCCGAGGGCCAAGTTACGCGTATGGAAACCGCAATGCGCCTTTCTCTAAATGAAATGCACCCTGGTGTAGCCGCTATGTTGCGAAACCCAAAAAAAAAAAAAAAATGAATCCCCGAGGCCGATATACAATAGCCAGTTAGCCAGAAACAAATTACCGCCTGCCTGCCTGCATGCATGCATGCTATGATGAATATGTACCATACAATCCACCTCCCATTTCCTTTCCCTTTCCCTTTCCTACCCCCCTTGGGATTTGGTTGCCTACAACACAGCCTTGGGCATGAATTTCATGGCCTGCCTGACACCCAAGTCTCCCAGGACCTCCTCGGCGCCGCCGAGGATGGCGTCGAACTTGTAGGTGCGGTTAAAGTTCTCGATGACGCGGCCCATGCCGGTCTGGGTCAAGCCGCGGCCGCCCCAGATCTGGACCGCCTCGTCGGCGACCTCGTGGGCGGCGCGCGTGGCGCTCATCTTGAGCAGGGCGATGGGCCCGCCGAGGTGTTTGGCCTGCTCTGCGTAGGGCATGTGGCACATTTGGTAACTGCAAGAGTGTCAAGAGTCAGCGGTCGTTGGAGGGACATCTTACAGCGGGCGTGCGCGGGGAGAGGGGACAAGGACAAGGGGCGGGCTTACGTGATGGTCTCGAGCCACGACTGGTGCGACTCGCACAGCGCAATCATCTTTGCCAGCTTCTGGCGGATGACGGGCTGGTCGATGAGGCGCTTCTTGAAGACGAGACGCTGGTGGGCCCACTTGAGCGACTCCTCTACCACCAGGCGCATGTACCGGACTGTGCCGCACGTCATGGTCCACCGCTCGTGGTTGAAGTTGGAGAGGATCACGTAGATGCCCTTGTTCTCCTCGCCGAGCAGGTTTTCGACGGGCACCTTGACGTTGTCAAAGGTGATGTATGTGGTGCCGGCTGTCGGCGAGTACGACGTCTTGATGGGCTTGGTCTCGACGCCCTCGCCGCGCGGGATCAGGAGCACGCTGAGGCCCTTGCCTGTGTTGACGCCCGTGACGAAGTAATCGGAAAAGACGCCGTTGGTAATCCACTTCTTGGTGCCGTTAACAATGTAGTGCTTGCCGTCGGGCGTCTTGACGGCCGTAGTCCGTAGGCCGGCCACGTCGGAGCCGGCGAAGGCCTCCGTGATGGCCAGCGAGATCTTCTTCTTGCCGCTGAACACCTCGTCGGTGATGCGCTTCTTCATGGCCGGGTCCTTGCAGAAGTTGAGGATGCAGGTAAGGCCGATGACCATGCCGGCCATGTTGCCGTCCTGGAAGCCGCGGCAACCCGGACGCACGCCCTCCTGCGACATGATCAAGTCATGGAAGTAGTCAAACTCCTTGCCGTCGACCGCGCCGTCCAGCAGGTTGACGCCGTGCAGGTGCTTGCCAGGCCCCATGCGCATGTGGAGCACGCCGGCCTTAGACATGCGATCAATAAGCTCCTGGCTGACATACTCACCCGTGCGCTCCTTCTCGAGAGCCTCGGGCGTGATGTACTTGTCGGTGAACTCGCGCATGGCCCTCTGCAGGCGCCGGTGGCTCTCCTTGTAGTAGGGCGACTTGAACTGGGGCGTCAGCCAGAGCGGCTCGGCGTAGGGCACTGACGACAGGCCGCCGATCTCGGGCGTGATGATGGACTGCTTCTCGCCCTCGATGGTGCCGATGGCCAGGTCAGAGTACTTTTGAAGCACCTCGTGCCTGTGCAGGTTGTAGAAGGCCACCGTCGCGTCCGTGCCTGCTACCTGGCGCAGCACCGCCTCACCGCCGGGGTGGGCGTCGAGGAACTCGGAGACATCGTAGACAACGGTGTCGATGATGAACCACACGCTGTCCTCGGTGTTATGCTTCGCGACCTCGGCGCGGGTGAAGGTCTTGGAGGGGACTTGGAGAGGCATGGCTGCGGTTAGAAGGGCTGGACAACGATGTGGCGGAAGGAAAAAAGACAGATTCAATTGAAACCCCCGCTGAGCAAGACAATGAAGCATTTATTTGGTCCTCGGTAGTCCCGGGCCCGGGCTGAGAGAGCAAGGGTGTCCGGCCTTGTCTCCGGGCATTTGGGGTTTGCTTCGGCTCCTCCCCCCCTGGTCGACCTCGGCTCTGGAACCTGGGGTCTGGGAATGTGGGACATCGCCCGGCAGGAGTAATGCGATCGCCGTGATTGGTTAGGGGCCGAAGGCCAGCTGAGCGGCCGCAGGGGCTCAGCTCCCTGCCGTCTACGGACTCTGAGCGGAGCATGTGATTGTTGCGGAACGCGGTCAGCGGGGTGATGGCTTTCCGGCTTCATTCACGACTGGAAACTCGACAAATTGCGCGCCCGCCTCTCTTTCAAGCTAATGCATCCTTCTCATGTCCGTTGTCTCCATTGTCTCCATTGTCTCCATTGACTCGTATTGATGAGGAACTCTGGCGACCGTCATGCTCGATGGCCTAAGGCAAGCTGCCCCGTCCAGATTTACCCTGCGCCCAGCACCCAGCGATTGTCGTCATGGTTACCCCCCACCAGCCTGTTGACAGCAAATGCGAGGTCAATCGCCATGCTCCTACAGCTTGGCATATAGAACGTTATTTTCGCCGTTCTTCTCCCTCTCCCCTCATTCCTGTTCATTTTTTCTACATATTAGGTTATTCGCTTGTTATGGGCCTAAATGTCGAAATTGGGGTTAGGGTTCTGTATGGCAAGCCGGCCCGGTTGTGAGAACTTTCTCTCCCCTTTTCCAACCGCAGCCCCTCTGACCCCGCCTCAAGCTTCAGGTGGCGAGTCAGGTCGCTTGCCATGGTGCTGCTGTCGGGTCTCCGACAGCATCGGTAGGTTACTGGACCCTACGGCTAGTGGGATATTCCGCTACCGGCCATTCTAATGAGGTGGTGTCGGGCCCGGGCACTCTGATGAGGGACATTTACATCTCGTTCCATCCCTTCCGTTTTATATTGTTGCTCCTTTCCGCTCTTGCAGTACCTTCTCTCGACTGGACACTGGAGCCTGAAACGTTCTGGTCCCGGCAACAAGCTGTTCCGGATCCGATACCCGCTCCTTCAAGGTCTAGATTTGCTTGGCTAGAATCGCTGGCTTGTTGAATTATGGCTTAATAACTCGCTCGCGTTACGCACAAGGCCAATCCCTTTTCTGTCTTCGGAGCCTGGTACCTATCTTAGATCTCGGTTCCGGTGAGTTCCTCTCGTTCCCCAGCCTTCCGCATACCTTCCCGGAAAATCAGCTGGACAGACGGCATGGCCAGCGGAGCCGCTGTCATTGGCCAGTGGCCAGAGTTGGAGACACGAGGCCCGAGACCCAGTGGTGTTGCCACTTCAGCGCCAACATTCTGGCTGCACAGCG
The DNA here is from genome assembly GCF_045866475.1 of Madurella fahalii. NCBI lineage: Eukaryota > Fungi > Ascomycota > Sordariomycetes > Sordariales > Madurella > Madurella fahalii. The sequence goes on along the minus strand of NW_027263972.1, from coordinate 8,777,434 downwards.
ACAAACGGGAGTTTGTCTCATTCGGGAGTCCCAAATGATTCCCCGCCTCTTCCGGACACGCACGTTGTTCTAGATTGTGGCGCCTAGCACAGATAGACGCTCTGTGTACCTTCTTGCGTGTAGGCATAGCTTAGGCTCTTATCGGCTTATGGCCATAGGTTGCTCGGGAGCCCACACCACCATGACTCTCCGATCAAAGGCAGCCATTATTATGTCCGCCCCGTTCCGCTGGTTTTGTCCCCGGCTGCAAGCGCGCCCTTACTTTGAAGCCTATTAGTCTAGGTCCGGCGTGCCGCCCCTGGACCTCGTTTCGAGCGCCGTCGATATAAACCCGAGGTTTCGTCCACTCACCAAGTCTACTCACAACCTCCATTTGCGCGCTCACCACTGGCCTCAGCCTGGAAACGACTCTTCGTCCCGTTCTATTCACAGCTCCATCTTTTTCTCTACATATCAGTCTTCCTGCAGCCACCAACATGGATGCTTATTCAATGTCTGTTACCAGCGCCGCACGCAAACCTTCATCAAAGATATATCAAGATCTAAGAACAGCTCGGCTCTACAGCAGCGGATCACCCAGGAGAATGAGCATCATGGATAGGGTCCTGAAGGTATTGACACTCCGTTACTCAGTATTTACTTCTGCTTGATTGCTTGCGGTATTCGAATCACGGGAACTGCGTGATTTTGTGCAAGCAGGCATAATGGAATGATGCGGAACTGTGCTGGGGGAGATAAACACAAGGTTGTTGCTCACATTTATACACTGCAGCTCGAGGCACCCGATCCAGCCAGGAAGCCACACATCTGTATTATCGGTGCTGGCTTTGCCGGGCTCAGATGCGCCGATGTGCTGCTCCGCAATGGCTTTCGGGTCACCATTCTTGAAGCCAGGAATCGTCTGGGTGGCAGGATATACCAAGAAAGACTGCCCAACGGCCACTTAATAGATGCCGGCGCGAACTGGATTCACGGCACAACTGACAATCCAGTTATGGATTTAGTCCGGGAGACGAACACAGCAGTTGGCGTCTGGGATAACCGCACATACATCTTTGACGAAGATGGCCAGCTCCTTTCAATTGAGGAAGCGGAGAAATATTCGACCTTGATGTGGAACATCATTGAAGATGCATTTGAATACTCAAACAAGCATGGATCCGAGATCGACCCCGACAGAACGTTGTTGGATTTCTTTCAGGAGCAGGCGGTGAAGAGGATACCGGACACCGAGGAGGACCACGAGGGACGAAGGCGCATACTCCTTCAGATGGCTGAACTCTGGGGCAGCTTTGTTGGGAGTCCTCTCGGCACACAGAGCTTAAAGTTCTTTTGGCTAGAGGAGTGTATCGAGGGTGGTATGTTTGCAGCCGGTTATCTCGCCTCCCGCCAATTGCATACTAATCGCAGATGTGCTAGAAAACCTCTTTTGTGCGGGAACATACCACAAGGTCTTAGAAAAGGTCGCGCAGCCGGCCACGGACGGCGCAGACATCAGGTATCAGACATGTGTCTCCGAGATCCACGGCAAGTCAACGTCACAAAACGACATGGTCCGAGTCAAGACCGCGGACGGCCAAGTCCTCGAGTTTGACCAAGTAGTCGTCACCTGTCCGCTCGGCTGGCTGAAGCAGAATCTGCAAGCCTTCCACCCTCCTCTGCCCGACCGCCTGTGCAGAGCCATCCAAAACATCGGCTACGGGAATTTGGAAAAGGTGTACCTCTCGTTCCCCACCGCCTTCTGGCTCACCCCCTCTCCGGATGGCGGCCGGACAGTCCAGGGTTTCTGCCAATGGCTCGCCCCGCGCTACGCCCCGTCTTCCAACCCAGAGAGGTGGCTCAACGAGGTCGTCGAGCTTGGCTCCCTCGGCGGCCCCGGTGCCGCCCACCCGACTCTGCTCTTCTACACCTACGGCGACCAGTCCCGCCACCTGACGTCCACACTCCGGTCCCTCGCCACTGCGAAGGAAAGATCTGATTTCCTGTTTGAGTACTTTAAACCGTACTACTCCCGGCTACCGTCCTACGAGGAGGGCAATCCGGATTGTCAGCCCACGGCGTGCTTCGCCACGGACTGGTCCGGGGATGCACTCGCGGGGAACGGGAGCTATGCGAACTTTCAGAAGGGGTTGGCAGATGGGGACAAGGATATCGAGACGATGAGGGGCGGCGTGCCGGGTGAGGGACTGTGGCTTGCCGGGGAGCACACGGCGCCGTTTGTGGCATTGGGGACGGTGACGGGGGCCTACTGGAGCGGGGAGGCTGTCGCGAGGCGGATTGGCGGTTGTTACCGTTGATGGGGGAGAGGATGGCGGAAGGAGGGTTAGGGTCAAAGTTCTACGTTTTACGTCGTGATTTGGGAGATCAGCGTCATGGTTGATTCATTCTTTTTTCTGGTTAACCTTACTCAGCCAGCTTCTCTGCCCGCTTCGTTTCGTCAATCGGGGCGAAACCGAGGGCTTGGTCATCTGATGTACTTTTGAGTAGAGCATTGCCTGTTCCAGCTTGGTAGGATAGACCGCAAAGGCGCTTGCGCGTTGGCTTTCGTGCTCGGCTCATTGTTCAACAAGGCAGCAACAGCAGCAGCAGCAGCAGCAGCAGCAACAGTGTGCCTCCAAAGAAGTGGAAAATGGAGGGGCGGGCAACGTCCAAATGACTCTTATTATTAAGGGCGGAGCTGTCCCTGCTCGCCACGTTGTGTTTGAGGTTCACCCGGAAGGCTGCAGCGCATTTCATGACATCCACAGATGGCGTGACGGTTCCCTGCCACTGAAATGGTTGACTGGTGGACTGGTGAGAACAAGGAAGCTGAGAGTCATGGCGGCAGCGCTGCGAACCGTTCAAGTACCCTGAATGTGGGGTAGGACTCATCCTTGCAGGTCCATGCCCCATGCTACCAATAAGGCCAGTCAGTTGATTGGAAGGCCCTGTCCAAATGCTGTCACGGGTGTTCGACCTCGCCAACCCTTGCGCCCCTGCACCTGCATTGGTCGCTCACCACGTCAACCGCCGACTGGACCGCATCGGTGCTCAAAGCCCAGTGCTTCACTTCCTCCCTCTCCATCACACAACTTCACCTTTTGTTGTTTTGTTGTCCCCTGAACCAGTGTTCCGGAGGGGAAGACTAGCTCAGTTCTCCTTTTCCCTTTTAATTCTCGGCTTTGCCATCACTGGAAACCGCCCGGACGGAGCCTCGATTTCCACCATGATGCGCTCTTCAACATGACCTTCCCCGCAATCCCACCCCGTCCCCCGTGCCTTAGCCCTCAGACCACTGTTTAACGAACGCCGCCGCCCATCCACCTCCGTCTCCTCTTCTACCCCAAGTGGCTAAGGAGTCGCAGCCGTGCCATCGCCGCCCCGACTCCGCCAACTTCCATCTTGCAACTCGGGCGGCCGATAAGCGATAACGAAACAGCCCCCACCATGGCGTCCTTCTTCCAGTCCTTCCGCAGCTCGCTGATGCCGAAGCAACTGCTGCGGTTTGCCCTCGCCCGTCTGGATATATTCGATGCACGGACTCTCGACTTGGAGAATCTCGACTTTGCATTGGGGCGGAATACCGTCCTAGAGTTTCGGGATGTCGGTCTTGTGCTTCCGGTACCGCCCCATAACTAGCTATGCAGCGTGCGTGCCATTCTCCGTGGGCTGACAATCCTCTACAGAAACTTGAGGGGCTGCTGGGGCTTCCACCAGCCTTCTCGCTCCAAAAGGCCAAAGTCCTTGTTCTCCGCGTCACGATTCCTATGGACTTTTACACGAGCCCGATCACAGTTGAGGTAGACGGCGTGAGCATCTGCTTGAAGGTGGCATCCAAACAAGAGAAGGACGAGCAGCTTAGCGGGAAACGGAGGAAAGACACAGGTGCCGCTGATGTTGTGCCGACAGCTGCGGATCTCGCCCAGTCGTTCTTGGAGACACAGCCGGTGGAAGAGAAGAGGGAGCTGGAAGAAGCCTTGGTAGCGGAGACGCAGGACCTTGGGGCTTCCGTGGCCATCAGCGAAGCGGAGAGCGACGATAGCTCGACGTTCGGCACCGGCCAGGCTCTGTCACTACCCGCCTTCCTAACCGATTTCTTGCAGGGCATCGTGGACAGGACGCAGGTCCATGTGCGGGGCGTTACGTTTCAGGTCGATGTTGAGGTGCCGGTAGATGCTACGCCGGCGGCTCCTGAACTGGTCACGTTCCAGTTATCGATGGACAACATCGATGTGGAAGGTGTGACTACCCCGGGGCAAGCAGCAGACGGTAGTCCCACAATCGTACCCAAGGACGGCAAGCGGCATATTCTGCTGGACAACATCCGAGCTTTCCTGATCTCCGAAGCAAACGTATTCTCATCATTGGCGCCGTCTCCGTCGATGCCTTCTTCCGTAGCCTCGCGATCGCCAGTGACGACCGAAGCACCCACTTTCCCAGATCTGTCAGACAGGCCGGAGAGGAGCGTCAGTTCCGGTTCCATAGCGGATTCGGATGAGCTTGCGCACAGCCGATACCCGCTGCAGGACAGCGAGGACGCCTTTAACATCCCATACGATTTGGAAGAGAACAACGACCAGACGGAGAGCGGGGAAGCTACGGAGCCGATGTCGCCCCTATCGACCCCTAGAGCCTCTGTTTACCGAGAGCCGGTTCATCAAGACTTAGTTCAAGGCTCTCTACATCAAGACCTATCCGGAGGTTCCGTCCGGCAAGGTTCAGGTCGTGACTCTGTTCACCAGGACTTCTCCCCGCTCGCCATTCGCGACCCTGCGAAATCAGCGATTGTAGAACCCGAACCCACAACCTGGTCAGCTTTTGAAAGGGAGGCGCAGTCGGAACCCTTCCTCCGTCCGCCTGATGGTTTCTCGCTGTCGAATACGCCTTCGCCCCAGGCGTCCATCCACTCCGTGTCCACAAGCGGCAGTTCTGGCGGCACAGGCGCAGAGGATTTGACACAATCACACCTCTACAGCCATGAGGAAGCTGCGAGCATGTATATGAGCGCTTTCTCTCAGGCTGCGTCCGGTAAGCTGCGCGGCGCCATGCCAGGGTCATGGGATGAAACGGACGAGTTCGCCGATGCTGAGTCATCCTCGCACGAAGACGTTGCCACACCTTCCGCAGTAGCCCCTGCAACTCTGAAGCTGCAGGAACAAGGTAGTTCTAGTGTGGAAGGTAAGAATAGCCATACCATTGGTGAAAGCTCCGTGCAGCTCCCGTCGACCTATCGGCCCGGGTCTCCCGACGACGAGATTCATAGAGATTCCGGTGGCAATGGTATTGGCTTACACACACAACCACCCTTTGCTCAAGACGACCCTGAGCCGCAACAGGACGACATTCCGACGCCTCGTGGGCCAACCCGTTTAGTGAAGGAAATCTTGTCACTGAGCTCAATCTCCGTCTACCTCCCGTCGACACACAACCACATCCAAGTCAGTGCTCCCGACCTCGGAAAGTCTATACCCCAGAACCTGCCAGGAGCGTTCTCGGTCCATTCCGCGGCCTCCAATAGCCCCAACCTCGTTCCCGTAAGCGAACCAAACACCGAGAGCGCGCCCGTTGATAAATCCATCGAGGTTATACTGAAGCCCGTGGATGTCCGGTTTGACGCCTCCATCGGCTTCCTGTTGGCCATGGTAGTGTCTCGTCTCATCGAAGCGGCGCAGGGTCACTCGAGCGAAACCGTTGATCCAGCAGCTTCGGAGCCCAATTCGACGACTCCAGAGATCAAACTCACCGTCGAGAAATTATCCGTGCATTTCCTAGAGAAACTTGCAGGAGTTGCCGATACTCCGGAGAGACTGTTCCAGAAGCGGACGGCTGACTTCAGCTCTGATATACTGCTCCAAGTTAGCGTGGTAGACCTCCGTGGCTCGATATCGACCTCGGGCTCACAGACAGAAACCAATGTCAGCATCGAGAAATTCAGATTCGGGTATGCGAACGACGATATAATCTCGTTCGATCGTTCAGTCCGGCTGTTCGAATCGGTAGCGAGCACTTTCCCAACCGCCGGGCACGATATTTCAGTCAAGGCCACGTCGGGGCCTGAGGCTTCACGGGTTGAAATCAACACCTTACCCCTCCACGTCAAGCTGGATCTCCCACGACTGGACGAAACCTTCAGCTGGTTCGGAGGGCTGAGCAGTTTTCTGAACATGGGTTCCTCGATCACGTCTAACACTTCGAGAGGCGGCAAGACAGCAACTCAACCGGTTCAAAAACCGAAAGGCGTTCGGTTCGAAGCACCCATCAACCCCGATGATCGAGTTGCGGCCAAAGAGAACAAGACCGACTTGCGAATCAACGGCATCCTACTGGACGTTATTGGGAGGGATTGCAGCGTCGCTCTAAATACTAGCGCTCTTAAACTTGTCAACAGAGAGAAAGGAATTGGCATCCACCTGAGCAGGATACGACTGTCCGGTCCGCACATCAGGAACTCGAAAGCCGACGCCCCTATCATCGCCGAGATAGTGGATACCAGGCTCGATTACGCCATGCTGCCGCGAACCCAGGATCTCGAGCGACTGCTCGAGCTGATTACCCCTTCCAAAATCAAGTTCGACGAGGATGAGGATGAGATCATGGTGGACACGCTTCTCAGACAGCGAAGAAAAGGGCCGGTGCTATCCTTGACTATTGGCAAAGCCAGGGTCGATGCGGGCAACTTACAGCAGCTCAGCTGCCTACCGGGTCTGGCTGATGACCTGGCCAAGCTTGGGACTGTCGCCAAGTACCTCCCTGAAGATGACCGGCCGGGCCTGCTGACCTTGTGTCACGTCAAGAGCTTCGAGGGCCATATCGAGTTCGGTGGACGCTTCGGTGCTGTTCAGGCGTCTCTCGCAGACCTCGAGGTGGCGCATATCACGGTGCCTGCTTTAGTAGCCGTCGCCGTCGGTGCGGCCGCGGTCACGCGAAATAAGATCGAAGAACTCGTGGGAACCGCACCAGTACCTACGACTGCCTCCTCCCAGAAACCACCAGTCATTATGATGCGTTTGATCGACGACATCGAGCCGGTCCTCAAAGTCAATCTGAATGGGCTGAGCGTGGAGTACCGGGTGCCCACCATCATGGACGTGCTGGATCTCGCCGAGGATGCTACTCCCCAAGATTTCGAGGCTAGCCTCGCCGCCTCTGTTGCAAACCTGGGCGACCAGGCACATGCTGCGATCAAGAGGACCCCTTCAGAATCGTCCACGGTAGAGCAGGCCAGAGTCGCCAAGGCCATCAAAGTGGATGTGGCCTTCCGTGATTGCCTCATCGGTCTCAACCCTCTCGGCATGCCATCTAAGCTTACCCTTGTGCTCACCGATGCCCATCTCGAGGTATTACCCGGAAAACGCGATACGATCAGCGTGCAGGCCACTTTGAATAAAGCGTCTGTCCTTCTGGTTGATGATATCGTGATACTTGAGTCGACCGGAGCTCCGTTTGCCTCAACCCGGCGCCCGCAAGTGGCTCCATCTGCTCAAGTCACCGAGCTATGTGGCAAGGGATACGTCAATATATGCCAGATTTCCTCAGCTAGAGCCAAAGTGCAAGTTGTAAAGGACGCAGAAAGCGGGACGCGACTAGAACTCGAGCTACGCGACGATCTCTTGGTCCTCGAAACCTGCGCCGACTCGACCCAGACACTAATCGCTCTGGCCAACGCGCTGAAGCCACCCACGCCACCGAGCAAAGAGATCAAGTACAGAACGTCTGTAGTCCCCGTCCAAGACCTGCTGGCGTCGATTAGCGCCGAAGCATTCGGCCAAGCTGAAGGGGACTATGACTACGACAATGACTTTGCGATTGCCGACGAGCTGGCCGGTCGAGTGCCCGACGACGCTGGCAGTGAGGATGACTTTTACGGTGGGTCGAACGACAGCCCGCTTGATCTTGATTCGCAGTACTATGAGGAAGGGACTGTCCAGGAAGAGCTTTTCGACGCCACCAATCCGTCGTTAGTCGCCGGGAGCACGACAATCGAAGACACCCACGATGGTGTCCTCCTCAGCATTGGTGCTAAGCGCAGCAGCGAAAACCTTTCTATCCATGACAGCTATTTTCAGCCAAAGTCCAACGTCTCTGGCGCGGCTCACCGCTGGAACTCCAAAATGAACACGTATGATAACTCCAACGACTCCAATGTCCACCGTAGCCCCTTGAGGGTCGCGGTTCGTGATGTCCACGTCATCTGGCACTTGTTTGATGGCTACGATTGGGCGCGCACCAGAGAGGTCATTGCCAAGGCGGTTCAGGATGTGGAGGCAAAAGCATACGAACGACGGGCTCGGGCAGATCGCCGAGGCGGCTACGATCATGATTCCGACGAGGACGAAACAGTTATTGGAGACTTCCTCTTCAATTCCATCTATATCGGAATTCCCGCCAACCGCGATCCTAAAGAGCTGACCCAGGCCATCAACCAGGACCTGCAGGACATGGAAACAGCGTCGGTTGCTACCACGGCCGTGACTGCCACTACAGTTCGCGCGCCCGGGCAGCGCCGCCGGTCGAAGAGCCTCAAGCTGAACAGAAGCAAGCGGCACAAGATCACCTTTGAACTTAAGGGGGTGAACGCGGACCTGGTGGTCTTCCCGCCAGGCTCAGGGGAGACAGTGAGCTCGATTGACGTTAGGATTCGTGATCTCGACATCTTTGACCACGTTCCGGAGTCGACCTGGAAGAAATTTGCCATGTACGACTTCGACGCTGGGGAACGGGAACTCGGCGCCAGCATGGTCCATCTCGAGATTATCAACACGAAGCCCGTGCTATCCACGCCGGCCTCGGAGATTGTCCTGACCGTCACTGTTCTTCCCTTGAGGCTGCATGTCGACCAAGACGCGCTCGACTTCATCACTAGGTTCTTTGAGTTCAAAGATGATTCGATGCCGATCCACGCATCGCCAAGCGACATCCCCTTCATGCAGCGAGTCGAGATCAAGGACATCCCGGTCAAGCTTGACTTCAAGCCGAAGCGGGTTGACTATGCCGGGCTGCGCTCGGGTCATACAACCGAGTTCATGAACTTCATGATCCTCGAGGATGCCCGCATGGTCCTACGCCACGTCATCCTCTACGGCGTGTCCGGTTTTGACAGGCTAGGGAAGCAGCTTAACGATGTTTGGATGGACGACGTCAAGAGAAACCAACTGCCGGGCGTCCTTGCCGGTCTGGCGCCGGTGCGGCCTTTGGTCAACGCCGGCAGCGGCTTTAGGGATTTGATCGAGATCCCGATCCGAGAATACCGCAAAGACGGCCGGATCGTGCGGAGCGTCAGGAAGGGCGCGACGGCCTTTGCCAAGACAACCGGAACTGAGGTTGTGAAGCTAGGCGCTAAGTTAGCTATCGGGACGCAGAATGCACTACAAGGGGCTGAGGGCCTCTTCGTGCCCAACCAGGCCGGGGAGAGCAGCTCGGCGGGGGCTGACGATTGGGAAGAGACCGAGTATGGCGGGGAGGGCCACAGGAAGATTAGCCCCTACGCGGACCAGCCGCTGGGCATTATGCAGGGCGTGAGGGACGCGTATGTCAGCCTAGCCAGAGACCTGTCGCTGGCTCGGGACGCCATTATCGCTGTGCCCGCCGAGGTGATGGAGAGCCAGAGCGCGCAGGGGGCAGCGAAGGCGGTGCTGAAGAAGGCGCCGACCATCATCTTCAGACCGGCGATCGGCGCTACCAAGGCCATTGGGCAGACGTTGCTCGGCGCGACTAACTCGCTAGATCCGCAGAACAGGCGGCGGATGGAGGCGGTAAGTGATATACGATCCCCGTTTGGTATCTTGAGAATTGGGCTAACGACGTGGCAGAAATACAAGAAGTACTAAATGTGTTACGAAGGAAGGACCTATTGATGAATTGACAACGATCGCAAGTTGTCTAGGAAAGATGCAAGTGCCGGAGTTGGCGGACAGGCCATGCACAAGGACATCGGAGGCATATATTACGGCCGACAGGGCTTGGCCGTCCTGATTTCGTTTGTATCACAGGATTACGTCTTTTTACTATTCTTTTCGTTTTCTTTTCACACACCGAGCTTTGTTTTTTACCCGCTTCCCGTTCGCAACCCACATCATGAGACACGGCGCTGCAGTACATCATCGTTCCGCATCAAGTTCTGCATTTATTTAGATTGGACGGCGCCGGGCGGGGGCGGCATATATATTGCATGGCATCAGTTACCTTGGGCGTGGAGCTAGACAAGCAAGATGAATGGGAAGTAACTTTGGGAGATTGACTGGATTACGTTTATTGATCATTGACTGTCTGGTTGGGTTGGGTTGGGGTTATGAGTTTGTAATGAGGTTGGCATGAGCTGAGATAGGAATAAATACCGAAACGTGAGTGTCGAGGTGAAAGCGGTGATGTGTGGATGTTGTATCAGAGCCAAGTTTGGTATCAGCCAAGCGAATCTAGATACGCTCTCACTCCACGCACAGAGTCACATCCGGCCGTCCGTCAAACTGATACGTTTTACGGTCGACCTGTTGTTTTTCTCACATCTATAGAAGCTCACACCGATACAAACGTTTCGTTGGTCCGTAGCAACAGATGAAAAACCCATCTGTGTCTCCCCCTCATCTCTGTGTTTGTCTCATCATAAATTCACCCAGCAACGTATATGGAAGCCCACGCCCCGATAGGGAGGGAATGGCAGCTAGCGGGCGGTTACTCGAGCTGTTAAATTACCAGAAACGAGGAAACAGAAGACCGGCGGGGCCCGCGTTGGGGGGTCCATGCCGATAGAAGGACAGGAGTAGGCGGACACGCAATAGAGAATGCTAACGAGAGAGACAACAACTACGCCACGGCAAATTGGGAATCAAAAGTGTCAACACACATTTCCCCTCACTTTGGTAAGTTAACTTCTGGAATTAGCAAGTTCCTTTTCCGGACTACAGCTGGTCAACAACCGCAAGGAATTCATACTTTCAAAACCAGCCACGACGGATCTCAGGCGTGGGCAGAAGAAATACAAAACCGTCTTGAAAAAGCAATGTATCCTCCCGTATGGTACGGTCAAAGCGAACCCGAATTCCCCAAGCCATAATCACCCGTGACGGAACCTTTGACCCAACCAGCCGAACCAATGAATCCCTACGAATACAGCCAACCCAGCAACCCTCATCACACGCTATAACCGAAGAACCCAAACAGCAACTAGCCTCTCCAGCCCCGTGTCCAGTCCCAACCCCCAAAATACCGCTAGACGCCGCCGACCCAGATTTCAGTACCCGCTCTGCTCCTCCCTAAAATCCTCCCGCCCGGCCGCCTCCCCAGCCTCTTTGATGGCCTGATCATCCCCCCTCAGCTTGGCAAAGTACTCCTTGATGTCCTCGGCGCCGACGGCCTTGCCGCTCTCGGCGAACTGCTGGAAGAAGGGCATAAGCTTGTCCTTGAGGTGCTGGTAGGCCATGACGCCCTCGATGGCGCGGACGCGGTCGACGTTGCGCAGGGCGCTCTCGCCGCGGTCGTAGAGGCTCCCGCCGCCGCCGCTCCCGGCCGTCGACGCACCGCCGTTCTCGGACCCCCCGCCGTCCTCCGACACGGGCGGCTCGTACGTCTCCTCCTCCTCGAGCAGCTGCGGGTGCGGCGCCAGGAGCGGGAAGCACGACGCGCAGTGGCAGAGCTGCTCGCGGAATGAGTCCTTGAAGAAGAGCGAGAACTGGCCTTCTGGGGCGGGGGGGAGGTTGGGGAGTTTGCACGAGGGGGGTTTCTCTTTCTCTGCTGCGGGCTCGGAGTCGGCTGAGGGAGTCGACGCTGGGGGAGTGTCGGCGATTTCGGCCTCGCTCTTTTGGCGTTTGGAGGCCTGAGAGTCGATTTCGTCGTCTTCCTCGGCTTTGCGTTTCTTAGACTCTCCGTTGTTGATAGTCTCCTGAATCGTCTCCTGGATCATCTCCTGAACTGCGTCACTCTGCTTGAGGAAGACGGGCGCCAAGAACCCAGGAGTGCCAGCGTATCTCTTGATCCAAGGATGCGCGTCGACACACTTGTAGCAGAGAAACCCTTCGAACTCGTCTTCAGCCGGGAAGCCCGGAGGAGCAGGGGGGTCTTCATCATCCTCGACCGTCTCGCCGGGTCCGGCGGCGCCATCCTGCGGCGCCGCTTCGGGGTCTTCTGCGATGGTCGGGAGTGAACCATTTGTTACGCCGTCCCCGGATTCGGCCTTGACTTTATTTGTCGTCGTATTTTCAAACCAGTTGGGACCCAAACCGACGACGCACCCAGGATGCCACCAATCCTCGCCGCATCCGCCCGTCTCGTGCGTGCCCAGGCCTAAGCATTGGAACATGGTGCCCTTCTGTTGAAACGGATCGTAGTCACACTCGCAGCCGCAGAACCGATTCCGGAAGTTCTGGTTGTACTTGTTATTGGGGTCCGGTTCCTCAGAGTGTACGCCGCCTTTCGTGTTCGTCTTCGGGTCGATGCGCAAGCTACACGGGCTTGACTTGGGGTAGCGGGTGGTGCCGCAGTCGCAGGTAAAGTTTCGCTTGGTGAAGATCTCGACGAGCGTGTGTTCGCCGTGGCACTGAACGGAGCACGCATAGCAGACGCCGGCGCCATCATAGGGGTCCGACGGGTTTGCTGGCGGCGGCTTGCACGTCAGGCATGCGAAAACACTCTGGCGGAGCGGGCCCAGAGCCTTTGTGCAGTTCTCGATACTCTAATGCGATGTGTTAGTCACGGTCAACGTGGCTGGGCCGAGGACGTCGCACGTATGGCAGGGCTTCTCGCGCATCAGCCTCGAGCTGCATCTGGTCACGAAGAAATCTGGAAGCAGGTGTCAGATATCATGTCAATCTAGACAATTCGTGGCTATCCAAGAAACATACTCGGCGGCGGTGTGTGAGTCGTCCGACCGTTGCGAGATGCTCTCGCTGCGCGCCTTGGTGCGCGTGGCCGGCGGCGCGTCGGCGCTTTCAATGGTAGAGGCCTGGGGTGCGGACGCGGACGCGGAATCCATTGCGGCGCACTGAAGAGACGGAATGCCGAGTTCTAAGTCAGGTGAATATCATCGAATTCGGTTCTGGTGATGGGAAAAAAGCAAGTAGAATCAACTTGCGCTTGTCTGCAAGTCGGAGCTCCCATAGGTGTACGAAGTAATGGCTGAAGCTGGGGGGCGAAGGGTATCTTATCGCGCTGCAGCCCCACCTTCTGAGCCAGCAACCACTTTACGCGAAAGCCCCAATCAGGTTTAGCGGCATCGCGTAGACGCGTCTGCTTTAATCCGCGACGCGAAAAGCAAGGGACAGCAGCAAGCGCTCTCGCCAATTCCCGCCCTGACAATTCCCCCCGTCTCCCCCCAAACCCTGGCTGTGGTCTCCCTTGTTCCGCAACAACCACAAGTCGCCAGTTGTTCCACTCTTTTGAAATAGTTTCCTGTACATTCCCCGTCTAAAAATCGCAAAGCATGAGGTACGTTCGGTTGGGCGTCAACAGCCTTGATCTGTACTCACCAAAGGATTTAGTTCCCCGCTTCGAGATCACCCTTCGTCGGCCAACCGAGGCGTGACGCCCGGCAGGGCAGGCCGCAAGCGTGCACGCACTAATGGCGACGATGCCACGTCCTCAGTTGGTCACGCCTCGAGCCCGATCATGCCGTCCTCCCCTCCCGCCTTCAACATCGCCCACGGCGGCGATGATGACGACGATATCGAGGAGGAGGTTGAGATCCAAGACGACATTGATGACCTCGACGAAATGGCCGAGGACGATGTCGATCTATTCCGAGAGGGCTTCGAGCGGGATTACCGCGATAGGGCCGACGATGTCTACGAAGGCATCGACATTGACGACGAGGGCGACTATGATGCCATGAACCTGGGTGAGAGGCGGCGCCTCGAGGCCCAGCTGAACCGCAGAGACCGGGAAGTCGCCCGGAGGCAGCGCATTCCTGCTGCATTCCTGCCCGGCGAAGACGACGATCGCGACATCGACCTCACCGCTCAGCCCCGACGCCGCAGGCATCGGTACGATGAGGACCCTGATGAAGACATGGATGCCGACATCATGGACGAAGAGCTCTCGCTCGAGGCCCTGCACGATGTCAAGGCTTCGAGTCTGACCGAGTGGGTGTCGCAGCCAGCTGTGCAGCGGACCATCAAGAGAGAGTTCAAGGCGTTCCTCACGGAGTATACCGATGACAGCGGTTCTTCGGTCTACGGAAACCGCATCCGCACCCTTGGTGAGATCAACGCCGAGTCGCTCGAGGTCTCTTACGAGCACCTCTCCACCTCCAAGGCTATCCTGGCATACTTCCTTGCTAATGCCCCGGCCGCGATGCTGAAGCTGTTCGACGAAGTCGCCATGGACGTCGTCTTGCTGCATTACCCGGACTATGAGCGTATCCACTCCGAGATCCACGTCCGTATTTTTGATCTCCCGGTTCATTACACCCTTCGCCAACTCCGCCAATCACATCTCAACTGCCTTGTGCGAGTCAGCGGCGTCGTGACCAGGAGGTCGGGCGTCTTCCCTCAGCTCAAGTACGTCAAGTTCGACTGCACCAAGTGCGGCGTCACTCTCGGTCCGTTTCAGCAGGAATCAAATGTCGAAGTCAAGATCACGTACTGCCAGAGCTGTCAATCTCGCGGCCCCTTCACTCTCAATTCGGAAAAGACCGTCTACCGAAACTACCAGAAGCTCACTCTCCAAGAATCTCCGGGCACGGTCCCTGCCGGCCGTCTTCCCCGCCACAGGGAGGTGATTCTGCTCTGGGATCTCATCGACAAGGCTAAGCCTGGCGAGGAAATCGAGGTCACGGGCATCTACCAGAACAACTACGATGCTCAGCTCAACAATCGCAACGGCTTCCCCGTCTTTGCCACCATCCTCGAGGCTAACAATATTGTCAAGTCGCACGATCAGCTTGCTGGTTTCCGCATGACCGAAGAGGATGAGCATGAGATTCGACGGCTGTCTAAGGACCCGCATATCGTCGACAAGATCATCAACTCGATTGCGCCGAGCATCTACGGCCACACAGATATCAAGACGGCGGTTGCCCTCTCTCTCTTTGGCGGCGTAGCCAAGACAACCAAGGGCGCCCATCACGTCAGAGGCGACATCAACGTGCTCCTGCTCGGTGACCCGGGCACTGCCAAGTCCCAAGTTCTCAAGTACGTCGAGAAGACAGCGCACCGCGCAGTCTTCGCCACTGGCCAGGGTGCGAGCGCTGTCGGTCTCACGGCTAGTGTCCGTCGGGACCCGCTGACGAGCGAGTGGACTCTAGAGGGTGGCGCGCTGGTGCTCGCCGACAAGGGTACCTGCCTGATCGACGAGTTCGACAAGATGAACGACCAAGACCGGACCTCGATCCACGAAGCCATGGAGCAGCAGACCATCTCCATCTCCAAAGCAGGCATCGTCACGACTCTCCAAGCACGCTGCGGCATCATCGCCGCCGCCAACCCCATCGGCGGGCGGTACAACTCGACCATCCCTTTCTCCGCCAACGTCGAGCTGACCGAGCCCATCCTCTCCCGTTTCGACATTCTCTGCGTGGTCCGTGACACGGTTGAACCTGAGGAGGACGAGCGCCTGGCGCGCTTCATCGTCGGTTCTCACAGCCGTAGTCATCCCATGACCAATAACACGCAGGCGACCGCCACCAGCGCGACCGGCGGCGAGTCGATGGAGGTAGAGCCCGACACAGAGGCCACAACGGGTACCGACGCCGCTGCAGGCCGTAACAAGGAGGGCGAGATCCCCCAGGAGCTCCTTCGCAAGTACATCCTCTACGCACGCGAGCGGTGCACGCCCAAGCTGTACCACATGGACGAGGACAAAGTGGCGCGGTTGTTTGCCGACATGCGGAGGGAGAGTCTGGCCACGGGAGCGTATCCCATCACGGTATGTAGCGTCCTCCCTTACTTTGCTAGACATAAACGCGTTGCTGACAAATCTTTGTGATCCCTTTAGGTCCGCCACCTCGAAGCCATCATCCGCATCAGCGAAGCCTTTTGCCGCATGCGCTTGTCCGAGTACTGCTCGTCGCAGGACATTGACCGGGCCATTGCCGTCACGGTCGACAGCTTTGTCGGCAGCCAGAAGGTCAGCTGCAAGAAGGCGCTGGCCCGGGCGTTTGCAAAGTACACGCTGGCCAGACCTGGCGGTGCTGGTGGGAGCCAGTCGCAGCGAAGGGGCGCGGCTGGGAGGAGGCAGGCTGCTGTGACTGCTTAGTCGATTGCTCTCCGTTACCATTGTTGGCTTGATTCTGCGGCGTTTGTGGTATGGTTTTGTGTTTGGGGAGAGGCGTATTGGGCACCTGAGCAATGCTGTATGCGTGGGAACGGGTGGACAAGGTATGAGAATAATACATGGGCTGTAGTTGCATTTTGGGTTGCCCCATGAGTGAAATTCTCGTATGCTTATATCGTGGTTTTAGTCACGGTCTAGACATGATATATCGCAGTCCATGTGCTACCGCTAGGGCAGAATGGCATGGTCAAATCTTTGGCTTGGTCCCCTTGAAGTTTGGTTTGATGGGAATCTTGGGATGGTTCCCCGCCAACGCAAGACCAGTGATCTCCTCGAGTGCTTCCACAGCTTCATAGGCCCTCCCGAGGGGCACCTTTACTGTCCGGAAACCGGCAGCCTTGGCCGCCTTCAGGTTTTCTCCAATGTCGTCTAGGAAGACAATCTCCCCCTCGCTGACCCCCTGGGACCAGCCGAGAGCCTTGCCCCTGTCCGTGTCCGCATTCGCCTTGGCAAACTCATTCACTTTCTCAAGCGCGAGCTTGTAAATCTTGGGGTCGGGCTTCCTCAAGCCAACATGAGCCGATGACACAAAGACATCAAAGAGGCTGCGCACGGGGTCGTCGAGGAAGTCGGTCTGCGAGTACTCGTGGTCGGGTGGGAAGATGACGGTGTTGCTGAGCGCAGCCACAATGTACTTGCCGCTTGCTTTGAGAGCCTTGAGAGCCGGATACATCCAGGGGTCTGGCGACCTCGCGGCTGCCATCATGTCGAAGAACAGCCATTCACCGTCGATGGCGGGGACCGGCGGCACTTCCTTGGGCAGGGCGGGGTTCCGGGCTTGCTGGGCCTTGTAGAAGGCCTTCCAGCGGGCTGGATCATGCAGGTCTCGGTTGAAGCCGGCGAAGAAATCGGCGTCCATGGGGATGCGGCCGGTCTCGAGACGATGCCAGAAGCCGTCCGGGGCTGTCTTGGAAATGGAGTAGTTGACCCATCCTGGCGGGATGCCGAGGCTGAGCTCGTAGTCCAGGATTGATTGGAAGGGTGACTCAACCTGTTGGGTATGAGCGATAGGACATCAAGGGTCAAGATGGGCGTTGCCAGCATACACAGACGCCTCCAATGTCGAAGAGGATCACCTTCGGCCGCTTCGCCGGGAGTGATTGCGACATGTTGTCGATCGCTTCCAAAACGACCTCGACGGGAAATTCCTCCGATAGCATCCCTCGTCACGAGACTCCACAGCGGTGATATTGCAATGATACATTAATCATAGCCATATGAACGGATTCTATGTAGTGTAGTCTGATGGTCTCGTTTAAGACGTCCAGCGCCAGCGCCGGGGCCGGGCCGCCAGGCTTGGAACGAGGGACTGGAACCTCGGCTCGGCTGCCCCTAAGTGCAAGCCCCCGGGGTGGGGACACAGCAACTTACATAATCACTCGTCGCCAACCCTGCTCTCTCACCACCCTCGTCCCCCACCCCAAATTCTCCTTAGGGCTGTGGGGTGAAATTGTGCCCACGAAATATTCGTGTCGCGAATTTCGCCTTCAATCTACAACCCGTGAGTCGACCCTGCTGAGTACGCACCACACAGCGACAAGCAGTCAAAATGGTAAGTTAACAGCCGCCGCCTCATCGTCGAGGCACATACAGAAATGGATATCGAGAGTCAATGCAAGATGCTTCGGAAGGGGGGATTATTCTGAAGCGCAAATTGCTGACTCGGGGATTTCGAACTCCAGGCCTTCCACAAGCTGGTCAAGAACAGCGCGTACTACAGGTGAACAGAACCCAGTGCAAGTGGCAGAGAGGTCCGACGCTGACTGGTTTGCAGCCGCTTCCAGACCAAGTACAAGCGCAGGAGGCAGGGCAAGACCGACTACTACGCCCGCAAGCGCCTGATCACGCAGGCCAAGAACAAGTACAATGCGCCCAAGTACCGCCTCGTCGTCCGCTTCTCCAACCGCGACATCATCACCCAGATTGTGACCTCGGAGATCAATGGAGACAAGGTCTTTGCTGCCGCCTACTCGCACGAGCTCCGTGCCTACGGCATCGAGCACGGTCTGACCAACTGGGCCGCTGCCTACGCCACCGGTCTCCTCCTCGCCCGCCGCGTCCTCAAGAAGCTGGGTCTAGATGAGTCGTTCACCGGCGTCGAGGAGCCTGATGGAGAGTACACCCTCACCGAGGCTGCCGAGACGGATGACGGCGAGCGCCGCCCCTTCAAGGCCTACCTCGACGTTGGTCTTTCCCGCACCTCGACCGGTGCCCGCGTCTTCGGTGTCATGAAGGGCGCCTCGGACGGCGGCATCCTGGTTCCCCACTCGGAGAACCGCTTCCCCGGTTTCGACATGGAGACCGAGGAGCTCGACGCCGAGGTCCTCAAGAAGTACATCTATGGCGGCCACGTCGCGGAGTACATGGAGACTCTCGCTGACGATGATGAGGAGCGCTACAAGAGCCAGTTCGTCAAGTACATCGAGGACGATGTCGAAGCTGACGCTCTGGAGGACCTCTACACTGAGGCCCACAAGGCTATCCGGGAGGACCCCTTTAAGAAGTACGAGAGCGACGCTCCTAAGAAGAGCAAGGAGGAGTGGAAGAAGGAGTCGCTGAAGTACAAGAAGGCCAAGCTCACCCGCGAAGAGCGCCAGCAGCGGGTGCAGGCTCGGATTGCCGAGCTTCGGGAGGAGTAAAATGGGTATTTTTTGCGAGGAGATTGGTCTCATCGTCCGGGCTCATGACTGCTTGTTCTTTAGGAGTTCTCGTGCACATCCGGAGGGGCACTTGGGGGTAATGACCAGGGTTCATCAAAAGACCAATCACCTTCCGACTATGCACAGGCTGTCCAGATCCGTGGAGCCGCTCCGTGACGTATGACCGGGATACCGTACATACCATACAAGAGCCGCTGGAAAGCGCTTTGTGTACTCAGATCTTGCTGTGCATCAGCGGAATAGCCTGGCTGGTACATCCAGGCCAGTTCCGTGCGTGACCCTGCAGATGACAATTGGCCTGCCAACTCGCAAGAGAGCGAGCAGGCGTTTCCATGGCCGATCAACATGGCGCAGCACTGTCTCATACTGCAGTATGCTACCCATACTGGAATCCGTGGTGTGGGAAGGCCTTCCGGTGACCCAATTGCAATCCACCAAACGGGAGCTATTAATGGTGAGGTCATGCGGAGAATGCAAGCGTGCGAGCTTGCCGGATTTGGACAGCCTGTTAAGCATAGACCCAGGCTCCTCCAGCACCCTCCCCAAGCTGGAAAAATTGACAGGGAGGGGCCCAGCAGGAAATGCAGCCTCCCGCTTCCCGTAATTCATTCCCGGGCCAGAAGTGGTAGTTAGCGTCGTTGAACTCGGGCTTGGCTATTTCGAAACGCTGTGGTCTTGCCCGGGAAGCCTCGGAGACGGAGGCGTTGGGCGAGCATCGCCAGTCTCGAAGTTCCCCAACATGCGGTATTCCAAGGTTCGGTGCTAACAGAACACACCCCTTGCGGACCAAGTCCGGGATACCATGTTCTGCAGTTAGGCCCTGGCTCGCGCACCGAGTCAACGGTGGGCTGAAGAGCGCGCGGTGGGAGGCACTTTCCGTCTCTGGCCTGTTCTGGGATCGCAACTCTTGGCTGACCGAAAGTTCGCCGCCCTTCTCCATCGGCGCTCCAAGCCCGCCACCTGTTCGTGGCCGGTCATGCTGAGCGACGGGCGGTTTGCGGTGTCTGATCTGCAAGGCCGGACGCCGTGAGATAATTTGGATCTTGGCTTGCTGGGCCGGGCCCATCCACCCGAAGCGGATTTATTGTATCCTTATCACCCTCACGGCGCCCCTCCATTATATGATAATCATTAGCAGCCGGGTTTTTGGCTCTTAGTGAGCACCTCTGTCCAAGACGTCCGAGACGGGCCGCCACCAACGGCTTGCTCCGCTCCCAGCATCGCAGTGTCGTACCGTACAGTACATACCTACCTTCCTTTCAGCGGTGAACAAGCGACACAGCCCAGCCCAGCCGCGCCCTCTCTCGCAAATCGGCAGTCCTTTGCAGTAATTGATTCGGTGCCCGCGTAACATCGTCGCGGGGCCTATTGGGAATCACAAGCACGCGCAGCACTACACACTCTACATTACACACTACACACTACACATACCCGCGTAACAGCACCATTGCTTTGCACGGCGACGTTGCTTCCCGTCTCTCAAGGCCATGGCAGTCTTCCGCGTCAGCAGATGGCATCAGTGACAGAGCCGCACCAACAAAGGACTTATCAAAGGCTTTGAACTGCAGCACGCGCCGAGCTGTACTGGGTCTCGACGTCAACTTTATATCCCCGCTTCACCTGCGTCCCAAGGGGAGCAGTCCCCCCTTTTTGCGGTCGGCGTATCGTCCGAGTCGTTCGGCAACATCTACCGCCAGACCGGCACTCTTTGCGCATAACCCAACCGTTTTGCGATCAAGTACCGAGTCAAGATGGAGCACCTTCACAGCCTTGACGTGAGCTGGATGACCCACGGGAACCCCAAAGGTTCGCAGCCCCCAACCCAGTCAGCATCTGCACAAAGCTTGCGAGGCGATTACAGGAGGAACATCGGGGTGCAAAGTTCTGCAGGTGCCTAGCTAATGCAGCTTGACTGACCTCTCTAGACAAATTCGCGAGAAGTCCAACGGCCCGGCCGAGGTCGCTGTCGGGCTCTGGGCGCGACTCCCCAGTCTCGAACCAAACCCCGAATCCCCCCTCTCCGGCAACGGTCAATGGCAACCAAACAGAACAGGGGAACCTGCCCGGGTTAAATCGGTCGAATTCGGCGAGGTCAAGTTCCGACGAGAAAAGGCAACCGTCCACCGCGCAACGGCGGGGTTCTTGGTTCTCCAACATCTCGTCCAAGTTCAGCTCCGGAAGCGGCGCCGCGCAAAGTCCACCGCAAGCCAATAACGCCTCGCCAAAGCCCGCCGAGCTCTCGGTACCCAAGGCCAACCCGGCCAAGAACGCCGTCCTTCAGCATGCCTCCAAGCCCGAGGGCGAGGGACCCTACACGCCGGCTCCCCCCCGGTCTTCGCAAGCCGGCATCCTGCAAGTCTTTCGGAGATTGTCTTCATCCAACGGCAACTTGAGCCCCAACTTGAAGTCGCACAACCACGGGCTGGTGGCACGACGCGTGTTGAATGTCGATCACCACAGGGAACGCTGCGGCATCACTGGGCTAAACCAGGCCAAGCTTCGGAGGGTGGCCTTTTGCGTCGACGTGGAAATTGCGCCGATGCCCAGGTATGCGGATCAGCCCGAGGACAAGGAGAGGAAGGCGGACAGGGCAACCAGGGATCGCAAAAAGAAGATGAAGGAGAAGGGCGAAGGCGAGGCGCTGAAGCATCCCAAAGCGGTCGAGGCTCAGAAGGAGGCGGACGGCGAGATCAAGGCGACAGGCGAAGAAGTTCCCAAGGAGCCCCAAAAGGAAGGGAGCGGAACCGGAAATGACGCGAGTGCGAGCGTCGACAGCATCTCGTCCGAGAAGACCACGCCTGCCGACACCAAGAAGAAAGAGAAGAAGAAGAAGAGCGAGGAGGAGAGAAAAGCCCGGAAGGAAAAGAGACGGAGGCAGGCCGAGGCCAACGGCACCATTCCTATGGAGCTCTACTACGACAGCGACTCGTCATCTAGCGGCACTCCTCCCCAGCCCGGCACACCCAGGACCCAGACCACGCCCACCACAAACCCAGTGAGGATATACCGGCGGTGTTGCCAGCTCCGGGAGACCCCCATCCTTAGAAAAATTACCGAGCAGCTCATGGACCCGGCAAACTGCTCGGCCGAAGTGGGCATGGTGGAGAAGCTTGATCTTGGAGGGTACTGGATGCAGCTGACGGATCTCATCACGCTTGGCGACTACCTGGCTGTCGTCCCGGTAAGGCAAGTAATACTGGAGAACTGCGGCTTGACCGATGAAGGCCTCCGAGTGATCCTCGCTGGCTTGCTCGCCGCCAAGAAAACCAAAGGCAGGAAGCGTAGGCCGCTTACCGAGCCGGACGGCCTGGCGGAACAGGGCGGAGTGGTCGAGCGACTGGTCTTGAAGAACAATAAGATCGGACCCGAGGGTTGGAAGCACATCTGTCTATTCATCTACCTCTGCCGTACCCTGAAAAGCCTGGATCTGTCGGGAATACAGTTCCCGCGCCCAGCCATCCCAGCCGCGTCATCAAACGGCAGCCCTACAGCGACAGCGCGCCAACCGCAGGGGATCGCCCAACTGTTCTCCAAATCACTTAGTGAGAGGCTTGGAGGATCTACGCTCAGCCTCCTGAGCCTTGGCCAAACCGGCTTGAGTACGGAACAACTGGGTGCTATCATTGATGGCGTCATCAAATGCGGTATCAAGAGACTCGGCCTTGCCCACAACGACATCAACGCTGCAGGCCTCGGTCATGTTGCAAGGTTCCTGGCCAGTCCATTCTGTGAAGGCCTTGACCTGGGCGGCAACGATCTTCGAGACGGACTGGCTACCCTAGCTGGCGCTCTCGTCGTGGAGAACTGCCCGCTGTGGGCGCTGAGTCTGGCCGACTGCAACCTCACGCCGTCGTCCTTGTGCCAGCTGCTTCCAACACTGGTCAAGCTCGGTCACTTTCGGTTTCTCGATTTGTCGCATAACCACGAGCTGTTCAGCTCCAACCCGAGTGCCGTTGGCATGCTGCGAAGGTTTGTCGTTCTCGCCGCTCCTCTTATCCTTAGCTAACCCCCCGTTTTCTGTACAGATACCTGCCCAAGATGGCTTGCCTAAAACGTATCCACCTGGCAGACTGCGCTCTGAGCCCGGAGCAGGTCATTGCCCTTGCCGAGATCCTCCCCGAGATTACAGGCCTTGCCCACATCAGCTTCTCCGAGAACCCCCAGCTGGTCGAGCTGACGACGAACGCCAAGACGGAGGAGATGCAGGAAGAGGCGTGCGCGCTCTTCGCCTCGCTGCTGGCCGCCGCAAGGGTGTCGACCAGCCTGGTCGCCGTCGAGATCGAGGTGCCCAGCGAGCAGTCGAGCGACCTCGTCAAGGCCATGGCCAAGCAGACGGTCGCCTACTGTCTGCGCAACATGGAGATGGCGGCCGTGACGGCAGCGCAGGCGCAGGCCGAAGTGCTCGCCAAACCCGAGCCCCAGTATCCGGACGCGCTGCAGCGGCTTGTCGGCCACGACGTCACGCTGTCGTCCGATCTGGACTCCGATGTGGATGCCGCGCCCGATGACGACTATGTTATCGGTGGCACCGCGGTGGTCAGGGCGCTGGCCTGCTGCTTGAAGAACCGCGGCGACGAGTCGAGGCGGCAGTCGCAAGAGTTTATGGGGGACATGGAGAACGGCGTGTCGCAGCCTCGGCCTGCCATCCCCAGCGGCGGCAAGGCCAAGGAGACGTCCAAGCATCTGCTGCTGAGCGCCAGGAAGATCAGGTTGCGGCTGCAGCCAGCGATCAACAAGGCCAAGGCGGCGGCCAACGACACGCATGCTTACCGTATGTTTTATCCTCACCTCTCACCCTCTGCACTCCTCTTACTAACCACCAATTCCCGCCGTTCAGACCGGCTCATGTTCCTCGACAACACCCTGAACAACATCATCAAGCGCTTCGAAGACGAGTTCCCCGACACGCGCGTGTCGACGTCAGTCGACAGTGGCATCGACGTAGAATCGCTCGAGGACGCTCGAAAACGGAAGAAGATACCCAGCGACTCGGGCGACCTCGCCAACTCGACCACCTCGGCCCTCCTCAACTCGTCGGACAACGAAGACGCGCCGCAAGAAGAAGAGACGGCCATCAAGTCCCCCTCCCTCTCGCGCTCCAACTCGATGCTCTCGTTGTCCTCCAAGGCCCTCGCCGACGAGGAGGGCCGCGTCCTCCGCGCCGGGCACAAGTTCCGCGCGGGCATCGCCGATTCGAAACTCTACGCCCAACTCCTGACCTCGGCGGTCGAGATGGTGGGCGCGGACCCCAATCACATTCGTGTGCTGCACGAGCTGCTGGAGGAACTCAACGACGAGGAGCTGAACCGCGAGGTGGAGGAGAAAGGCGTCGTCGGGGTATTCAAGGAGAGGAAAGGGGAGATCTTTGCACGGCTGAGGGAGGCGGATCCGGTATATTGGGATCAGTTTGTCGAGAGCCAGGAGATGGCGAGGAAGAATGTTATGCCTACTGAGAGGGGAGGTGGTGGTTGTGAGAGGACAGCTGCGGCGGCCGGGGAGGTGGTGGTGGTCGAGGGGGAGGATTAGCAGGGGTGTTATCCTATCTGGAAGCCTGGATGGATGGGCTGAGGTGGTGAGTGGGAGATATGTAACACCTGCGGCTATTCTGTATGGAAACATTAGCGAGCTGAGTTGGGGAGGGGAGGAGTGCATTTTCTGGGCGGTAGCGACATATTCTACTTCTACCGCGAGTGAAGAGAAGTGGGCGTTGGGGTTCGATTTGGCCAGTTAGCTTTTACGTGCGTTTAGACGGAGAGCCCTTCGTTTGGGAGTCCTTGCAGAGGTTATGACAAGTTCAGTCGGTCCTCCCGGTTGGAGGACACGCGCCGAGTTGAAACACGTGTTAGGCGTCGGTAACATATACTAATTCAAGACTAGCTAGTGTAGAAGGACGTATCTCGACTTCTGCTGTTATTCATTGCCAACGTTTAAGGGGTCTCTACGAGTTATGCAATTCTGTACTCGGTTGCCACTCGCTCTGTTGCTTGCTGTCTCCACACCAAAGCAGCATGAACAGGACAAAATACTGAAGATTATTTACTGCCTCAGCTAGGAGTATAAACATCATGGCATAATAAGTCACAACTACCCGAAGCCAAACCGACACTGTTTCCGGTCCACTCTGAGCTACAGGGGCACGCGCTAGGATGTGATTTAGCTATACACCCCACAACGGGATGCTGCGAACGTTGCGTATGAAATCTCAGAAACTTGAACGCCCTTGCCATGTGTACAAGGATATCATAGTTAAGTAAAATTACAGCCAAAATTTCCTCTTCATCAACGCCATGTCCTTCAACAAGCACCCGCCGAGACTCCCTCATTATGCATCATGCACGCATAAACCCATAGCAAAACAACTCGTAGTTATACAGCGATGGAACCGGAAAAAGAAAAGGGAAGAAGGAGAAAGCACAGTACCACCAACTTTCCTCCCTCACTGCCCAGACGACCCGGTACTGCTCGCCGCACTGGCCGGCCTCGGCGGCAGCACGGGCAACATGACGCTGCTCCCATCCTGCCTCTGCATCGGCACCCCGCCCATAAGCACACTCTGGGGGATCCCGGGGACGGAGGGAACTTCGGGCGGCACCTCGTCATCGTCGTCGTCTTCCATGGCGCTACCACCATGGGCCCCGACAAGCTCCCTCAGGTCGGCCGTCTCGGCGGCCTCGGCAGCAGCCGCCGCCGCCGCAGCAAGCTGCTGCTCCGCGGCCAGCCTCTGCATCTCGTCGAGCCTCCGCTTCTCCGCCACATCCACCAGATCATCGTCGTCGCTCCAGTAGGGGTCGTCGTCGGGGAGGTGGGGCATGGCGAGGCGCTTCCAGAAGCGGAGCTCCTGGCGGACGGCGCGGGCGTCGACGCGGCGGTCCCAGCGGGCGGCGTCGTCGTCGTAGCGGGCGCGGAAGCGGCGCAGCATCTCGTTGGCGCGGCCGGCGTGCGCCTGCATCTCCCAGATCTGCTCGCGCAGCCGGCTGTTCTCGGCCCGCGCCTCGGCCAGCTGCGCCCGGTAGCTCCGGTGCCACGCCGCCACGTCGGCCACGTGCCGCGCCTTGTACTCGTGGAACTGCTTGAGCATCGTCGAGAGCACCGACGCGTACTGCGACAGGAGCGCCGCGTTGGCGTCGCGGCTGAACTTGGCCTTCTCGAGGGCCTCGGTGAGGATCGAGAGGAGCGTGTCGAGGTTGGGTTCTTGGGCTAATCAAGCGGGGAAAGGGGGGCGGGAGGGGTTGGTTATCTTAGTATTCTTTTTTTTGGGGAGGGGGGAGGGACGTATTGATGGTGACGAGGGAGAAAGTGGAGCAGTGAGAACGGCATACCCTTCACGTCGTCAGCGGCCGAATTGATCAGCTCTTCGTTCCCTAGCGATTGCGCCCTCGCTCGGCTGCGCACACGGCCCACGCCGGCGACGACTTCTTCCAGGGTCCGCTGGTTGTCGGCGAGCTGGCGGCTCAACTCCTCGACCATGCCGTAGATGTAGTTGAGCTCGGCTTGGTGGGCGGCCGGCGTGGGCAAGCCGACCATACCGGGCATGTTGCCGCCGTTGATGCCGTTCATGGCGAGGAGCTGCGGCTGCGGCGCCGGCGGCTGCTGTTGATACTGCTGCTGCTGTTGTTGTGACTGTTGCGGCTGTTGTTGTTGATGTTGCTGCTGCTGTTGCTGCTGCTGCTGTGGCGTCGGCTGTGGTGGTTGAGGGCGCGCGGCAGAAGACGAGTTCGTTGGGTACAGCAGCGGGTCGTGGAATGACGGAAAGTTCATGGTGTTACGGTTTTCTTGTTGGGGCTGCAACAAAAGACTCCGCACGCTAAACGCGCCAGGCTGCAGACAGGGGCCCTCCTGGTCAGCGGCTGTTGGACGTATCGCGCGCAGTCGCAAACCGGATTGGCGTTTCTTTCTTGCTTTGGTGATGGCCGATGCAGGATCTACACAGTAAGTTCAGCGTCTCTTTTTTCTTCTACTCTGCCTACGCATACTTCAGCCGCGCCCCCAAGGTTCCATTGGGTGGAATTGACGCGAGCTGCAATGTCGGGTGCAGATCTCTTCCACACAGCAGCGTTACTGTACGGTACCGTACAGCTTAAAGTGCAGCACTCACTGCTCGACTGCGAACATTGATTGGCCTAATGACTCCACTCCTACGGCACTCTCCCAATCCTCGCTCTTGGCTTCTTCGAGTACGCTGTTGAAGGCTGCTGGTGTTCAGTGCTTAGTTCAGTACAGTAAACAGCACTTCAGGTTGTATCCGGCAGCCGGAACCCGGAGTCATATACGGGTTAGGGTTGCCCCGGCGCTCTTGAATCCCTTGTTGCCAGAAGCGGCCCGAGCTTCTGCCGCCTCTCTCACATCTCGGTTCTATTGACAGCCGGACTCACCAATGGGATACAGACCGAGAACCCTTTAGGTATTCATTTCCTTATACCTTACCTTTCGAACCCGTCTTGGCTGTGCCTGGATCTCATCGAGCTTGGGAGGGGCTCCCGCAAACCCTCAACCGGTCCTTGCTGCAGTACCTTCCTTTCTTTCCCTTTGATACATTAGCAATGGAAGCTACGTCCTGCCCGTAGAAACCAACCCTTGCCGTCTCAACTCTCTCCACCGAAATTGCCACTGGAATCATTGGGCAACCATGTCGACGCCAACACCAGGAAAACACCCCCTGACGCAGCAGGGTAGGACACCGTCCCAGGCCCAACATGGCGCTGCCGCGACTCCCCCGGTCTCAACACCCTTCTCGGTAGCCCAGGCTGCCATATCGCCCCACGGGCCGCGATCCTCGCCCCAGCAAGTCAAAAAATCCCCCGCTACCGCGACCATGGGCGGCCACCCGTCCAGCGCGGCCGTGACTTTTGACACCCCCGCTATGGAGTCCGCCCTCGGCGCCTTGCATATCGGTCCCGGCCTAGACATGGGCCTCCGAGCCCTCGGAGCTCTGGGCAGGGCTTCTGAAGATGAGAGAGCGAAGCGGCTAGACGACGTCATTGGCGTCCTTAGTGTACGTTGACTCTAAAGCCTCGTTTTACTCCGCGCCATCTAACTCGCCCGAAGCGGAGCAAAGGCTTGGTGAGCGAGGCCGGTTTGGAGAGGTTGGCAAAGAAGCTGGAACTTGAGTTTATCTGGGAGACGTCCATGGGCAGCGACGAGAAGCGAACGCTCATTGTGGCCGGTTCAGCTCTTGAGCTGCTCATCGAGTTCTCCAACAACATCGTCCAGTCGGTATCTTTGAACTTTCCCGACTCAGCCGAAATCGTCAACAAGCATGCCAAATCGGCTGGCGAGATCTTGTTTAAAGACCTTCAGCTCGGCGAAAACCAGAGCCCATTGACAAAATCGCTCGAGAGTTTCGCGGCCAACTTCGAGCGGCTCGCCACGCTCGACAAGCTGAGCACTAATCCTGGGCTTAACCTGTACGAAGCGGTAGCCGGCGTCTACGAGAGTTTAAATCGCCTTCATTTGTGGGAACTACAGAAGGTTCGAGAAGACCCTTCACTGAGTGGCAAGAGCGACGCGTACCTCGAGAACCTCGTCATCTGCACGAAAAGCGGAAAACCAGCCATGAATGCCCGCGGCCGGCTGGGCATGAGCTTCGAATACTGGAAAGAGAGCAGGCTCTGGCCGTCTCCGAGCCCAGAGGTAGCTACTTGGGCGGCCGAACACAAGCGGACCTGGAGCATGCTCATCGATTGTACCGTCCCCCTTGTGGACGTAGGGGTCAGCCCGGTCCGCATCTCGGACAAGTGGATCGGCGTTGACGTCGAGAAACAACCTCACCCGGACGAGATGCACACGGGCGGCTCCATCATCGACTGGCTCGAGCCAGAGAGCACATTCATCCCTACGCCGGACCAGCTCAAAGGCGAGACAATGCAGAATGAGACGCCGCTCCTCGGGCCGCGTCTTCCCGAGGCCGTGTTCCGCGCCACCTTCGACCCTCCCGTCCACCTCCCCCTGAGTCTCTGGCAGCAGTTCCAGCAGCTGGGGTGCGGCGCGGGCGATGCCACATTTTCCGGTACTTCGTTTGACGGCCTCGTCATTCCCGCTCCGCCCGGCAAACCGTTTTACCCCGCCGATGCGAGAGTCGTCACTTGCGACAAGAAGACGTTGTTCGTTATGCCGGGTGAGTCGACGGTGTCGTTGAAGAGCCACGCCAACACCCTTCACGTCGACAAGGTCGTCTGGAGCAAGACCCTGACCGAAGTGACGTTTTCGCATCCACAACAACTGGTCAGCATGCTCCCGTACCTGCGGCAGTACGTGTTCCTGGCTACGTTACTAGAGAACAGCTTCAAGGAGCAGTCCGGCCCTCCCGCCCAGGCCAACGGGAAGAAGCCTGTAACCCAGAAGGCTACAAGGACAACCCAAGACGACTTTGACGTCTTCATGGCCCAGGCGGCCGAGGATACGGCGCGGGAGGGCTTGGACAATGAAGCGACCCTGAAGATCGACGTGGTCCTGTCGGGCCTCGATGTTCCCCGCCTGCAGGTGCACTTCCCGTTCCGGGACGGGGTCGCTAACATTGCACTGGAGATCCGGGAGAATGGCCATGTCCATGTCGAGAGCCAGAACGTGCTGGACGAGAGGAACATGATGAGGCCCGACGGAAGGCAGAGGCGCGTGGAGGACATCGGGGCAGTCTTGGAGAACTTTGAGGACCTGGGCAAGTGGGCCGAGTTTATCAGGACTAGATGGGCATGATGATTTGCACATGCTAAAACCCGTTATGGGATGACAATATCTGCTGTTTGGCAGAGCAGCCCCTTTCCTGATAGCGATATCCAATACCACTGTCCAAAACGACGGCTTTTTTTATTCCATTTTTTATTTTATTTTTTTCCTTAATGTGTTATGGTTAAACGGTATTGAATGAAGGAGAGAGACGTTGATTTTGCAATGTAATACTCTCCGTCGGCTGTTGTATTTATGCGCGATTCGTATTCATCGGTTTGTTTCCCTATGACAAGGCCGTGTCTCTAGGTAGAAGAGGAGGGGAATTGGAGTGGTTCTCCGACTTTGGAACGTTGGTATCAATAGAGTTGTTTGACCTCACTAGCATAATTTCAATCGACAAGACTGTTTAGCTGTCGGTTGTGAGCGACCCTTGATCTTGGAGTCTTCGGGCACATTCTCCCGTAGATCAGCCGTTCGTTAAACCACCGCATATGCTAGGGAATGTCGAGGCAGCTAAGATTGGCCAGCGGTAGGTAATGCTGTTAACACACAGCCGTCGAACGGTTGTCAGGCCGGGGACTAGGTGCCGTGGCAACTGTGGCGGTTGCTGGTTGCAGCCCGTTATCCGGTGATGGGGAGAGGAAGTTTTAGCGTAACGACGAACCTAGACGTCTGTAGCTATCTGTAGCCGAATCGAGTTAACCAAATTCATCTACGACGTGTAGTAGTTGAAAATCCCCAGCCATCCCTGTACAAGGTGGTCAATCTCAACAAGCCCCTATGTCTCGTCAATGGGGATGACCAGTGGTGTTTACGTCAGTAAGGCGCCCTGCCTTTACTCGCTGGAGTGTGAGAATTGGAAGGGTCGGAAAGCTTCATTCATGGGTGTTGTGCGAGGGACGAGGCTGGTTCATTACGTAGATCGATTATTCTGCTCAAGCTCTCCGAGTCCCCCATCGCTTGCCAGAATTTGAGCAGTGACGTCTGCTGTCTTCGTATTTCAGGTGACCTCGGTAACGTACCTTATCTATCGTTCCCCGGTCGTCGACGTCAATGTTGACGTAAACGTTCCAGAAGCTATCTTGACGTCTCTACCATTACTCCATTGTTTGCATGTTTTCGGTAATTTGAGGAAAGATACCAGATAGCAAGGGTCTCGATGGCATTAGCGAGGCTCAGCTTACCTTGATCAGCTGTACACCGGGGAGCGAACGCGTGAGCGTCAAAGTTGCACGGACATGACGCGCCCCATGCTCGTATTTTGCTCGGCATGGCTCGAGCGTGTGAAAGAAAACAAGCGGCGAACGAACTTGTGACTGATCACAACTAAGAGTGTTTCTTTTGCTAGCCTGTACCTCCCACTGCGGGGAAATGAAAACACTTCCTCACCTACTTTCTCGGGGAAGGTATGCAGGAGGTATGCAGGAGGTGTGCAGAACATGACGCACAGGTCCTCTATATGCATTGCAAAGAGCTTGATTATGCAATACAATGCCCGTTCAATGGAATATGCGTGTCTTCCGCACTACTGTCTTCCTCAGTTCATGGAAGCATTGCCGTCACCTTCGTGCTGCTTGGAAATAACAGCCAAGGAACCTAGATTCCCAGATCAGGACTTCGCGCCTCACCGGCGCAGCGACACCACGAACACGGGACCAGTAATCCTGATTGTGACCGTGACCTGATATCCACTGCCAAAACCGGGCGTGCCGATAAGATATGTAATACCGTGTGGGATGAGGAACCACTCGGCAGCAAGCCGGGCGAGCGTGTGCCACGCACAGACAAGCACCGATCGCGTTCCGCTGTCGTCCAGTTCGTCCCTTGGCTTTGGGGGGAAGAGGGCTTGCCCAGGCGTTGGGCGCATGACGCACGGCGCACAGGAGGGCAACTGCACTACACAGGAGGTTTGGGACAGGGGATTCTGGCC
Organism: Madurella fahalii; assembly: GCF_045866475.1. Taxonomy (NCBI): domain Eukaryota; kingdom Fungi; phylum Ascomycota; class Sordariomycetes; order Sordariales; genus Madurella; species Madurella fahalii. The sequence goes on along the minus strand of NW_027263972.1, from coordinate 8,745,940 downwards.
ACAAAGGGGAACGAGCTGGCGGGGAAGCGGCGAGACGGACTGGACAAAGTCAACAGGGAGCCTGCCAGGAGGAAAAAAAAAGAGAAAGGAAAGAAGCATGCTTGTGTGCCGATCTTTTTGCTCCGGCGTCCCTGTGGGCCGTGGTTGTTCAGGGTCTGGGGTCCAGGTGCGGTGTGTTGTGTGTGGCCGTGGGATGAGTGGTCGAACGCGTCCGAACCAGGCCGGGCCTTGGAGCGCCGGAGGAGGGGAAGAATTGGCTTTGGCCGGGGCTTGTCTAGTGTAAAGGAGGGGCGAGGGGAGAAGCCGCTGGGTGGAGCCCACTGGGGAGAGGGAAAAAGGGAAAGCGGGATGGAGCATGAAGCGGTAATTTTCTTTTTGGATTTTTGCATTGCGTGTATTTTCGAATTCTTGGTCCGATAATCACTTTGTTACTCGCCTGATTCGGGATGGTCGAGATGAAGGAGGATGATTCTCGCTCTGCTCGGTTTGTTTGTTTTGATCTCTTCCATTCGGATAAAAGTAAACAAAACAACTGGAAATAGAGGCAAATCGGAGGCAAACTGGAGCCTGCTATAGCACATGGTTCTTTCAGGGCATCATCAAGCACCGGCATTGAGAATGATGACAGTTGGCCCGTCTTTGTGGCAAGTTTCGTCTTTTGGCGAAGGTGGCGGTGGCAGTGGGCGCTCTGTGTGTACTGCTGCCGGTCATCAGAGGTGGTCAGCATCGGTCTTTTTTTAACTTCTGGGGGCACAACACACACTCTTGTAACCCCAAATCACTGTTTTTGGCATGTGACGGCGACGAGAGAGACGTTTCAAGTGGCAAGTAAGCCCGAACCTGCATTCTGATGAGTTCACTCCTCACTGGGGGAAGGACAAGCACACGAGTGATGCATTTCGCAATCTTGGTACATCAGCACCCAACGGCATTCCAACCCCCTTGGCATGGAAGTTGGTGCGGTGTGAATCTAGCCTGCCTTGCATATCCCCCACGCCACCAACGTCTTCCCCTGACCCCTGCGGTTTATTGGCTCGGGACGGAGCTCGAAGACAGACCCAGCACCATGGATGCTTTTGGCTACCATCGGGGAGGGGAAATTCACCGCTCAGAGCTGCAATGAACCCACTTCGAGAGAACGTCTTGGTTCGTCCGAAGCGGTGAGATATCCAGACGTAATAATGGGGATACAAGACCATTGTATGAGTGTTTGGGTTGCTGGCATAAACCGATACAGTTCGCTGCCCGACCAGCCACAGAAGACACGGCAGCGGCATTGCATCGCACCCTCCACTTTCCCGCCTTCCCACTTTCCCGCTTTCCCAGATTACGGTGCTGATGCATCCTCCGGGCGACTTCAACTATGAGCGCAGGCGCAGGCGCAAGACGGGTGCAGCCTCCAACCTTCCACACAACACGCCACCCTGGACAAGGCCGGGTGGGTACCACAAGACGCCAAGAAGCAGGCACGGCAGGGGCCCCCTTGCCACGGCGCGTCTTTGGACGCGTAAACGCGTGTAATCCAGCCAAGTAAACAACGGCCGTCCCATCTTTCTTGTGCGCTGTGCCACTTTGATCTGCCCTCCTTGAAGTCCCTTTTCTTGACTGCACACCGGGAGATCTCGCCAAACGCCGAATCTGTTGCCTCGTCCAAAGCTCCAGGCCATCAGCGATTCTGTCCCGACGTTGGCTACAACTTCTTTCCTGCGCCCGCCAGGTCAACCGTTCTTCAGCGCATGCCCGCTTCATCATTGCGTCAATCCCTGCTGATCGCGTCGCAAACCGGCACCCTGGTTATCGCACTTTTCCCCGCCTGTCGCAAACTGCCCGATATCCACATCCACCTTCACGCTCAAACTCCAAACACTGTCTTTTGGCGATAAGTGCATGGCAAAGGACAACTAAGCCAGGAGCGCTGGAGGACGATTTGTGGTTGGAGACTAGGCAGTTGCGACCGAATTGCAGGATGCCTGACCGACGCCTGATCTGACGTGTCCACGCGCCCTTCATCTGCTGTTGAATCGTCCCGTTCGAGACTCTAAGGCAAGAGCGAGCCCTCTTCTGCCTGCAACCCGTCTCGACCTTCCCTCACGCACTCTTCTCGTCTTCGAGCGTCGACTGGCTTCGCCTCTGGAGAAACACGCGACGAGATATACCTTGCCGACATCATCCCTGGGCCCCGGCCGCACGCTGCGCTTTGTTGTCGCATTAGCTGGTGTTTTGACCTTGCGCTTGCCTGCGCCGTTGCTCCGAGAGCTGCACTGTTGTTGACCTGTACTCGATATACAGCTGCTCGCGCCTCGGCTGGTCTGCGATCCATCTGCGACCGCCTGTTCTTGATCCTTCCGCGCGTCGAGCCGAGACCCGGAACTTGGTCGCAACTTTTATTATCGGTCGCCGTTAAAAGGCTGCGGCGTGACGAGAAGGGACCTTTGTTCGTCCGTAGCACTAGTAGAGGCTGCGAGTTCTGGTCGTGAGTTGGCGCGCTCTTAAAGTTGCGAAAGGGGACGACGATGCCATACTCGAACGGAAGCGGGGGCACACTCACACTGCCCTCGCCCACCCACGTTCACCACGTCGATGTTAGCTCCGCGGTCCGGTCGCTGCGGCGGTCTCTTTCTCGGTCACCATCTAAGTTCAGGCTGTCTGCGGCCGCCGCATCTCCCACGCCAGCCACTACTTCCATCTTCCGCCAGCCGCCAACGCCGTCGTCGACCGTGCAGTTCGACCGGCCCGTTTCCAACTCGATCCCCGCGACACCAGCGGCTCCGGCGGGTCCTACTTCACCCACTTCTTTTTCGGCACCCCAGTTTCCCACAGCTTCCGGTACTCCATTCGCCAGGCCGAGCATCAAGCTCTCCGTGCGCTCGACGAGGTCGAAGCCGCTGACCCGGCCACTGTCTCGTTCACGACTATCGCCAAAGAGCCCATTGAAGCGCGTCTTCGGCCCCGCGCCTGATGCTGGTAACCCGATTCCTCAATCCACCTCCGACCCCGAGGCCCGCGGCCAGGAAAACGCGACCTCCGTCGACTGCCCTATCGCGCTGAGCCCCACGTCGCGCCGCAACCTTGAGCGGCCGTCGCGCCACTCAGTGCATCTCGACATCTCGGGCTCTTCCAAGAACGGTGTTACCAAGTTCCTCGAAACCAATAACGACCCGTTTCCTGCAATTTCCGTCAGCCCGCTCAAGCGGAGCGACGCAACCATGAGTCTGGGCCAGACTAGCTTCGGTAGCCCGGTCGCAAAGCGCCGGAGTCTCCACGGCATCTCCAGTCTCGGAACCGACTCGACATCTTCCGACCAAAACCCTACGCCCACTCAGGCCTTCGACATCCACGAAGATGCGGACCGCGAATATCAACTGACCGGCTCCTGTCCCTCGCCGTTCAGGGACCAGCCTGCGTCTCCCATCCCGTCTGTCCTGCCCAAGCGGTCGTCGTCGTTGCGGAAGAGTACGTTGCAGCAGCGCCATGGCGACAGCCGATCCTCTCTGGGCCGTCGCGCTGGCGAGAAGCAGCTTGCGCAATTCGCCAGCGAGGCTGCCACGCCGAACCGGAACAGGCCTCGTTTGTCACTCGATCAGTATGTTCCGCCCGAGGAGCGTGGAAGCCCCTTCGTGCAGGCTTCCTTGGTAAACCCGACAGCCCATCCTGCGCCGCGCCCAACAAACCAGCCTCATCCGCTATCACGGTCCCTGACCCAGTCCTCGTCGGGATCGAGCCTGATGGACGACTCTCCGACTCATATCCCCGTCCATTTTGGTCAGAGACCGCGGGTTCCACCCATCTTCTCAAAGTCGCTTCCTCCTGGATCGCAGCGGCCCACGAACGATTCCGAGTCGGTAGCTACGCCCCAGTACAAGCAGGCCAAACCGTTACAGGCGGCCTTCATGTCGACGGGCTTGGTTTCCAAGATGAATCGCAACCCAGAATTCGGCGCACCGAAGCACCCCGGAACCAAGATTGCCGCTATGCCCGACACCCCCTGTAAGAAGCAGCCGTACAATTCCAACACGTACCCGCCCCAGCACGGCAGTGGCGGGCGGCGCTCTCGGATTTCTTTGGGGAGCCCTTCGACCCCTTTCAGCTCCGTGGCTGCTCCCATGGGTGGGGGAAACTCGTTTGGAACCCAGGATAAGTCCGGCAGTCTCTTCTTCCAACAGGTCCGTTCCAGCCATAACAGGAAGGCGAGTCTGCTGAGCCTGGATGGGGATGAACTCGCGGGGCCACACGACGATCTCCCCCCGACTCCGACCAAGAACTTGTTCTTCAAATCTGTGCAGGCTCAGGGCACTCAGACGCCCAGTGCATCGCGCGCTTTCGGCTCCTCTACCCCGGCCTTCGTCTTGGGTGCCGACTCTGATTGTAAGTTTGATACCCTACAGGGTGCGTCGAGCAACGATGAGTCGGGAGAAGTCGAGCGACCTGGTGGTGCTGCTGCCCGCCCCTCTACTCCTTTCTCGGGAAGCTCGCCGTGCCTGGGCTTTTCAATTCCTTCGCTGGCCGGGAGTCGCACCCAACCTGCGGCGTTTACCACTCCCGCGCCGACAAGAACCTCACCAGTCTTTGCCACGGTCAGCAATGTGGCCAATCACTACTCCAAGACTGACCCTGTCGCTCTAGCGAGCCCTCTAAACACGAGAATGGAGAACCCATCGCCTCACACTCCGCAGGACTCGGTCGACGAGTTGATGGCACCCCCCGACCCGAGTTCTTTGTCAATTTCCAATCTGCACGACGGCGGCAACGCCAAACCAATCCGTCCTCCCGCGACACCTACCACGTCGCAGACAAGACAGCTGCTCGCGAGCTTCGCCGAGCGCCGGCTGAGCATCACGCCGCAGAACGGACATGGCCCGGGCGATGTGGACGAGTCTCTGATGGACCGCTTCGACAGGGCAGAGATCATCGGCAAGGGCGAGTTCTCGCAGGTGTATCGTGTCGTCAAGTCGTCAACTCCTAGCACGTTCATGACGGCATTTTCGACGACCCCACGGACACCTTCGAGCCCAGATGCCGGCAAGGTGTATGCTGTGAAGAAGCTCCGGATCCCTTTCCATAGCGCCAAGGCGCGTGAGACGAAACTTCAGGAGGTGGCTATCTTGCAGACCCTGAGCCACTCTAGCAAGATCGTACAATTCATTGATAGCTGGGAGTACCACGGCCAGCTGTACATCCAGACGGAATACTGTGCTGAGGGCAGCCTCGACCGATTCCTTGGAGATGTTGGACAGACTGGCCGGCTGGATGATTTTAGAATCTGGAAGATACTCTTGGAGACAGCTCAGGTGAGTTGAAAATTGCTAGAGACTGCTGTGACGTTCGCTAACTTATGTTTTTGTAGGGATTGGCCGTAATCCACAATGCTGGCTTCATTCACCTGGACCTCAAGCCGGCCAACCTCTTCATCACCTTTGATGGCTACCTCAAAATTGGCGACTTTGGCATGGCGACCCGCTGGCCAGCCGCCAAGGGCATCGAGGGCGAGGGCGACCGTGAATACATCGGCCCAGAAATCCTACTCGGCCAGTACGACAAACCTGCCGACATATTTGCTCTTGGCCTGATTATCCTTGAGATTGCCTGCAACGTGTTCCTGCCCGATAACGGCCCGGTTTGGCAGGCGCTGCGGAGTGGTGACCTGAGCATCGTTCCCGCCCTCACCTGCGGCGAAGCGGGCGCGGTTGACCGTGATGCTAACGGTGTTCCCATTGATCACGAAGCTGCTATCTCCCGTACCTCGGGCGGCGCGGAAGTCGGGCTCGGCATTAACGAAGATCGTCGTAGCTCGTTCCCTTTTGAAGCGATGACGCACAACGCCAGCAATCTCTTTGGCACACAGAAGCGAATGGAGCTCCGGGACCCGCCGTCCTTCATGCTGGATCCCGAGGACCCGCACTCGCTAGACAACATTGTCAGGTGGATGATCCAGCCGGACCCTGCTGATCGCCCTACCGCCGATCAGCTGCTGGCCTCGGAACCCGTGTCTTGGATCTCGAGCCGCAGGGTTGCCGGCGCGACTGTCTACGAAGGCAACTGGGGCCCGCAGATCGGTCCATCAGTGGAGGAGCTTGTCGACACCGAGATGACCGATGTTTGAGCCGCCAGCTCGACATCCTCAGCGATCTTGGAGCATCAATCTCCGCTCTTGTGCGTCTATATGGCTCGAAATGCTGGATATGTCGCCACCTTTGGCGCGGCATGACCAGGAGCATATGTCTGTCTAAGTTGTATTGGTCGGCTATCGTGGCTGGATATCCGCCAAGGATGGGATATCGGGGTCATTTGGAATTCGTTGGGTGATAAGGGTATGGGTGGGGGTAAAAAGGCCGCGGTTCTGAATTTGAGCATTTTACGACGATTCGGATTCTGACATGACGGCATGCTCGGCTTGACGAGTCAACGGAACGATCCCCACGTCACCTGGATGAATACTGCATCTACTGGCAGTTTCGGGGTAATACTTTACGAAACGCTCCCTGGATTGAGGGCGCACTCTACTCTGGCGGCAGATGCCGGAGAACATGTCGACCTTCGAGCCCAACCTCGGAGCTTGGTGGCGACGGACATTCTTTTTCATTTCCCTTTGTCAAACGGCAATTTCCTTTGTCAAAAACGGCGGTTGACTCAAAATCTGGCCTTTCAGGATGGGCGAGGCGCAGATACCACACCTCGGCAGCGGGAGAGGTGGTAGACGTGTACTGGAAGCGGTTAATACTGGGGAAGGACGGCGTTAGCTGGCGGACGGGGTTTCTCGTCCGTTGCAGACGAGGCATTTTGGTCCAGTTTTACACGGATGGTCGGGTTATAGATGGCAGCGGTTTGCTTGCTTTCAGCATGACATGCATTATCTCTGTAGACTCGGCTGTTGTTCGCTAGCACTTGGGACATTTGTATTACATATGATATGAGAAGAGGGCGGCATCGATATTGCATCTATCATCATACTTCGCTCTTTTGTAGCCAGTAACCTCTAATTACGAACTCGGTTCAGATGTACTCTGTATAACCATTGCAATGGAATGTTCATCATCCAACCCCCTCTTGTCTCTAGATGATTGCGCACATGGCCTCTGGGATACGAAGGCAGAGATGAAGGTCATGACTTGGGAAAAGCAGAGCGAGGTAACTTTTCGCCTTTACGTTAATTACCTAGGCAATTAGAAGGGCTGGCCAATGCGGGGCAATTAAAGGCTACCTGCATACATACCATACCTACGTAGTAATAACGTTATCTGGTTCAACGCTAGCCCTTGTTTGCCAAGTGGTAATTGGGAGTCTGTGAGTCTCGAGAAACCGCACAACCGAAATGACAAGGCCTGTCTGGCCCACCTCGGCTGAGTGGTATGATATGCGCGCCGGAACATGTTTTGGTGATGGGCACTGCAGTGCATTCGATATCACGGCACTCATAAATAGCCCAACGCGGGATGCCGCGGATGAAGGCCGAGATGGAACCGGTTCTTGGTGGCGGGGTATGGAGACTCGGCCGGGGTTCGTTGCACATGCAAATTCCGATGCGTCCCCTGATTTGGATTTGGGGTAGTGACTTCACTCATCAACCACCGTTACAATTCCCATTGCGCATCTAACGGCTTCAATTCGGCATTCCCCGACTCTCACCCCACAGGCGTCTCACATCCCAACTGCGACGTATAGTGGTTGTTCACCTTGCATCAGTACCCGCGCGACCGTTCACCTGAGGCTTGTCCGACGTGGGGTTCCCACCTCGGTACACGCCCCTCCCTTGTTCCTTCACCAGCACACGAACTTTCAACTATTCAGCCATGGAATCCAAACCCAGCGATTCGGGAAAATCAACAAAGCAGGATGTAGATGAGGTGGCGCCGCCCGCAAAACCCGAACTGAGGAAGACGGCGACGGTGGAAGATGTGGATGATGTGCCGGACCCAGATGAGGACGATCTCGACGACCTGGATGGCAAGTTCTTGGGTGGCAGATGCGCAATGAGGCGTCGCAACTAACATGCGGCTCAGATATGCTGGATGAATTCTCAGCTGTTAAAATCGAGCCTAAAAAACCAGAGACGGCACCTTCAGCGGCCAAGCCACCTGCTACCAGCGCGAGTGAAGACCCAGTTCTGTCCGAGGATGAATTTGCAAAGCAGCTTCAGGCGGGCATGGCAGATTTACTGGGCGAGTTAGAGAGCTCGGTAAGTGGGAGCTTTCGGCATAGTAAATGACGCCACTAACCATACCAAAAGCCCGAGATGCAGGCGCAATTTGAGAGCATATTCAAGGAGTTGGGCGCGGCAGCATCAGCAAGCGCAGACCAGGCCTCGAAGGACCCAGCTCCTTCGGGGCCCGGGCCTAGCACTTCAGCAGGAGCTTCCGCCACCAATGCCGAGGCCTCATTCCAGGAGACCATCCGGCGCACGATGGAGCGCATGCAGGCGTCGGGGGACCAAGCGACAGCCGCGGCAGCTGCCGAGGGCTCAGACGACTTCATGGCGGAACTCCTCAGGCAGATGCAGAGCGGCGGTCTCGACGGTGGGGGCAGCGAGGAGGAGTTCTCTAAGATGCTCATGGGCATGATGGAGCAGCTCACCAACAAGGAGATCCTGTACGAGCCCATGAAGGAGCTTGACGAGAAGTTCCCCGAGTGGATCGAGAAGAACAAGGACACGGTGTCCAAGGACGACCTGAAGAGGTATCGGGAACAGCAGGCCCTAGTGAGGGAGATCGTGGCCAAATTCGAGGAGACGACGTACTCGGATTCGAACACAGCAGACCGCGAATACATCGTCGACCGGATGCAGAAGGTGAGTTGCGCATGACCTCCCAACCCAGTCGATCGGTCCCTAACCGCCCCGTCAGATGCAAGCCTCCGGGTCGCCGCCGTCAGACCTCGTAGGAGACATGCCCTCTGCGCAGGACGCGCTCAACATGCCGGACGATGCGTGCAATCCGCAATAGCTTGGGAGCAAAAACAGCCGCTCCGCATAATTAGCTAGGATCCCTTAGCCTCCTCATACATTGCCAACGAGTGATACCATAGAAATCTAGCAAGAACCCACCCCATAAACGCCAGTAATGATGGTGCCCCAGAACTCCGACCAGTGCGTAGTGATTATACACCGCCCAAAGATAAGCGTTTTTTTTTCCAGCCAGATTAGGACATTTCCACATCCTGCGAGTGATTCGACACACCTCCCCCCGGCAGCTGCCATTGCTGTTGCTGCTGCTGTGAAATGAGGTCCATAAACAGGCCATCATAGTCCTCATCATCCGAGAAGTGTGGCGAAGACGACATCTTACCGCGACCCTCCAGCACCGACACAAGCGCCTCCACCTCGGCTTCTTCGTGCTGTTCCATATCATCCACCATCAGCGCGTCCACGTCCATATCCGCGTCGCACCCCATCCCCCGCATCCGCTCGTCCTTCCCTTGCTCTTCTTCGAGCGCCTCCACCTCGTCAACAGACCAGAAAAAACACGCATCCGGGTCCCCGGCCAGCAGCCTCTCCCGTTCGCGGTTCAGCCGCCACCACTCGAGCTTGAGCATCTGTATCGGCCATGTCAGCAACCAGCAATCAACCAGCCGACCAACCAACCAACCAATCAATCCATTGACCGCGGTAATATATAGATGGGTAGAGAAAGGGAAAAGGAAGGGGAAGAAATAACAGAAGGAAAAAAAGAAAAAGCAAAAAAGAAAAAAAAATATTGAAAACAACGGACCTCATCCTCCCCGCCCCGCCGCTCCCACCTCTTCTCGTCAGCCCGGTGCCGCACGTTCTGGAGGAACAGGCGGCGCCGGCACTCCTGCGCGTCCTCGCGCCGTTTGAGCGCCGGGTTGGGACGCGGGTTGCGCGTGGCGAAGCGGAACTTGCTGCTGCTGCTGCTGCTGATGTTGTTGCTGTCGCTGTTGCTGCTGGGGAAGATTGGGGAGGATTGCGTCGTCCCGCGCTGGAAACGACACGGAGAGAGCGGGTAGTAGTGATATTGTTGTTGTTGCTGTTGTTCTTGTTGCTGGTATGGTGCTGGTGGCGAGGAGGCGGTTCGGATTGGCGAGGACGAGAGCGGCGAGGGGATTGCTGGGCGGTTGTGGTGGAACGAGAAGGCTGGCTTTGGTGTTCCTGGCGTTGGTGTTGGCGTCGGCGGGGTGGGTGGCATTATCGCGAACATCATGGGAGATGGGTCTGGATATCTTGTTAAGTGTGGATGGAGGAGAGCCAGAAGTTCGAGTTTACGAGGGCTATGCTGTGATCAGAGACTCTCCACAAGAGAATGGCTGGTGGGCGCGGCGATGCGGGTCAATTGGGGAGGACGCGACGAACCCGGACGCGGCGCGCTAATGGTAGCGCGGTCACGGCGCGCCGTGATTGTTTAATAGCGACATTTGGCGCACAGATCAGCTTGTAATTACGGGGCTGGCGTATCGTAATTTCGGGGAGCCACCACCATTTCACTACGGTAGCCCATGAGAAAGGGTTGCGCAAGATCTTGGCACTGCTGAGGGGCTACAGTGGGTGACGCCGTGTGCCTCAAGTAAACTAATGCTTCGTCTTGTCCGCGACGCCTGCCAGAGCAAGTCTTGTATGATTACATAACATTTCACTGTGCAATTCGAAAATTGTAACTCTCTGACCGCGGGGGAAGCACTGAGCCCCCAGACGCCGGGACCAACATCTCCCAATCGTAGATAGGTCCGCGATTCAGTCGGCCAAGGTCACCAGCGACGGAGATGTCCAAGGAAAGGAGAACAACACGCGGTAGCTGTTGTGACGCATCAAATCCAGTACAAGTAGTGAAGAAATGTTGATAGCAATGGCAATCGCAGGTTTAACTAGCCCCCATACAGTGGCTCCGTGTCTCTGTAAAACAGAGATTCCCATGCGATTCCCACTGGTGATCATATCTTCCGCTGTCGATTTTGCATGGTTGATACTCCGATGAGGCCAAGGGGAGGTAAAGATGTGGCCCGACACAGCGCCACAGCCTCGTCTTTCGACAAAGTCGAAAGCCAAATGAGGCTCTAGTCCTCCACTCAGGTTGAGAGGCTGACAGCCACGACACACATGGTTATTGGGCAGCAACCCGTTGCAGCCGTATGGCATTCAGCTGGCCCGCCGCTCCATTCTTCCCTCACGACTTCGCATTTTCTCGCACAGTTGCTAGTCTACTTCTGCACCGACAGGCTACGAGAGTTTTTTTCGATCCGCATCCCCTCACTTGCAACGCCCACAGCCCAGGCGGCGTCGCTGGAAGAAGGGCCATCCTTCGCGCCGTACTCTCAAGCCCATGCGACCTCGCCATCGCTCCCTCAGCTTTCCCAAACCTTCTTCACTAGCCCAGGAGTTGGCCCTCTTTGTATCTCAGAAGACGTACGATCCTCCATGTGAGATTAGCTGATACAACGACTCACGATCATCACAGGCGGCCGAGGCCTCTTCCCGCCGCCGTCCGCTCGTACCGCAACAAACCTGTTACTTAAAGAGCTTCGTAATGGATACTCTCAGCATCATCGCGTCCACAATCGCGATCCTCCAAGCCATCGCTTCGACATATAAGGCCATCCAACACCTCAGAGGCCTCCCGAAAGCTTTCGATGAAGTGAATCGGAGTCTCCCTCTCGTGGAAGACAGTCTGGTCGTGGCCCGTGATCGGATCCGCGACGTGGACCTAGATGAATCAACAAGAAGGGCCATCGAACCCGTCATCAGTAGCTGCCAAGAGAAGGCAAAGGCGCTGCTTGAGATCTTCCAGAGAGTGGATAAGGCCAAAAAGGATGCGAATGGTTCAGCTCTCGACACCTACCGCGCCCGTATGCTCCGCTTGGGCAAAGGTCACCGGGTAGAGAACCTGATGCAGGACATACTGCGAGGCTTGCAAGCATTAGCCATCAATCAGTCGCTCAGGGCGGCAACACACGCCCAGGTGGCCAGATTGGAGAGAGCCATCTCTGTGCTATCTCAGAGGAGAGACCGCGAGACTCGGAGAATAGCTATCCTCCAGGCACTCCATGCCTCGCCCTACCGAGACAGAAAGGACAGGAACCCAAAACGGGTTCCAGGGACTTGTGAGTGGTTCGTCAACCACGATCTTTTTCGGCAGTGGCGAGAAAGCAACTCTTCAAGCATGCTCTGGGTGTCCGCAGATCCCGGTTGCGGAAAGTCTGTCTTGGCAAAGTATCTGGTGGAGGAGAAGCTTCGGACTACCGAATCCAGAACAACCTGCTATTTCTTCTTCAAGGACGATTTTGAAGATCAGAAGAGCGCGAAAAGCGCCCTTTGCTGCATCTTACACCAACTCTTTACGCAAAGAGAGGTCCTTTTCTCCGACGAGATCCTTAAGGGGTTCGAGGCTCACGAATCGCATCTGACCGGCTCATTCGGCGATCTCTGGAATGTCCTTGTTACAGTATCAGAGGACAAGAATGCCGGCGAGATAGTCTGTATTCTCGACGCCTTCGACGAATGCGATCAAGAGCGGTCCAAGCTTGCCGAAGCTTTATGCGATTTTTATCGTACCAGGAATGCTTTCAACTTGAAGTTCCTCGTCACAAGTCGGCCCCATGGCACAATCCGACGGGATTTCCAGCCTCTCGATATACCAGGATTACCTGTTGTCCACTTGAGTGGGGAAAGTGACGACGAGATGCGCAAGATTGCCCAAGAGATCGATATCTATATAAACGCCAGGGTTCAGGACATCCGAGCCATTCTGAAACTCAGCCCCGGGGAGGAGAAGCAGCTCTTGGAAGGCCTTCTGGGTGTCGCGAACCGCACTTACCTATGGGCTCATCTCACTCTAGATTTAGTTCAGGGCGATATCAACATCGATAAAACCCGAATCCACCAGATCGTTTCCTGCCTTCCACCAACCGTCGATGATGCATATGAGAGGATCCTGAACAAGAGTAATGATCCCGAAAAGGCCAGGAAATTGTTGCATATTGTCGTCAGTGCAACACGGCCCTTGACCCTCGCAGAAATGGCTGTAGCGTTTACTCTCCAACAAATCCACAAGTCATATAAAGACCTGAATCTCTCACCGGAGGAGCGATTCGGCGAGTATGTGAGAGACCTCTGCGGGCTATTTGTTACCATCATCAGCTCGAAGATCTACCTCCTTCACCAGACCGCAAGAGAATTCTTAGTTCAGGATGGCGGTTCGAAAGAGCCTTCTTCGGAGCGTCACAACAGTCTGTTAAAGTGGAAATTCTCACTCCAGCCACAAGAGTCCCATCGCATTCTTTACCAGATCTGCGTCTGGCACCTACTCTTTACCGAGTTCGAGACGCACCCTCTAGACGAGAACAAGGATTTATCCCAATACCTTCACGATCACGTGTTCCTTGACTACTCAACCAAAAACTGGGCTCTCCATTTCCGAATGTCCGGTATCGACGGTCACGCAATCATAGATTCACTGCTGGCAATTTGCGATGCGAAGTCAAACCGTTGCTTGACTTGGTTCAGAATCTACTGGTCGACTACACAGATGGACTTTCCTCAGGAGTTCACAACCCTCATGATTGCGTCCTATTTCGGACTTGAGCCAGTCGTCAAGTTACTCTTCAAGGGAGTCAATGTCGATGTCAATTCCATAGACAGCACGCATTGTCGCTCGGCACTCTCTTGGGCTTCAGAAAGCGGATTTGATGGCATCGTGAAACTGTTGATCCAGGGCCCCAGATTTCGCTTCAGGCATCTCAAATCGTCGTTTTGGAAAAGCACAGTCAAACCACCGTTTTGGACCGATACAAATATCGACGTGGGAGATAGATACCGTCGAACACCGCTATCATACGCTGCTTGGAATGGTCACATAGCCGTTGTCAAGCGGCTTGTCAAGGCAGGAGCCCGCGTCGACTCAGAGGACGACATTGGGGGGACGCCAATATCCTATGCCCTTTGCAGTGGACATGAGGCTATAGCCAACCAACTAATGAAAGGAGCCCCGGCCGATTCAGTAGATTTGATTAGTCGGAGATTACTCTTCTCCGCTATCGCAAAGAGTCATAAGGCTGTTGTCGAACGGCTACTTGAGAAGGGCGTGAACACTGAGGTGGTTGATACGGATGGCTGGACACCACTCTATATCGCTGCTCGTAACGGAGACGAGGCCATTGTGCGGCTACTACTCGGGAAGGGTGCGAATACTGAGGTGGTTGATACGGATGGCTGGACACCACTCTATATCGCTGCTATGAAAGGAGACGAGGCCATTGTGCGGCTACTACTCGGGAAGGGTGCGAATACTGAGGTGGTTGATACGAATGACTGGACACCACTCTTTACCGTTACTCGTAACGGAGACGAGGCCATTGTGCGGCTACTACTCGAGAAGGGTGCGAATACTGAGGTGGTTGATACGAGTGGCCGGACACCACTCTATATCGCTGCTATGAAAGGAGCCGAGGCCATTGTGTGGTTGCTGCTCGAGAAGGGTGCGAATACTGAGGTGGTTGATACGAGTGGCCGGACACCACTCTGTATCGCTGCTTGTAACAGACACGAGGCTACGGTTCGGCTGCTACTCGAGAAGGGAGCAAATACTGAGGTAGTCGATAAGGATGGCCAGACACTACTATGCATTGCTGCTAGGAATAGATACGAGGTTATTCTACGACTGTTACTCGAGAACGGAGCGAATACCGAGGCGGTTAATAGGTACGGCCGGACACCACTACATTATGCCGCTTGGGATGGACACGAAGCTATTATACGACTGTTGCTCGAGAAGGGAGCAAATATCGAGGTGGTTAATATGCATGGCCAAACACCACTATATATTGCCGCTTGTAAAGGACACGAGGCTATTGTGCAACTGTTGCTCGAGAACGGAGCGAATATCGAGGCGGTTAATACGTATGGCCAAACACCACTACATATTGCCGCTTGGGATGGATACGAGACTATTGTGCAGCTGCTGCTTGAGAAGGGAGCGAATATCGAGCTACTTGATAGGTCTGGCCAGACACCACTAGGTATTGCTGCTAGGAACGGACATAGGGCTGTTGTGCGGCTGCTACAATCCTATGGTGCTCAACTTTCCCAGACGATGTCGGTTTGACTTCCACCACTCTGGCCACTACCGGCTCTAGATGCTGTTTATATAGCGTTATCTGTGGCAAATCGAGTCAGCTGGAAAACTGCATAGTTAGGTACTTGCATCTATTGAAGTCTGCGATATAAAAAACCCAGCGGGTTAGCAATCATTGTAGCATCATTTTGTCACGCAGTCTTGAGCATAATCGCCAAGGAACTACAGGATGTGGACATTGGGCAGAATGGTTCATCTGCAAACAGGCTCCATCACATAGCCGGTCGAGATCTACCCCCTTCATCCTGAGCCTCGATTTCTCTAGGTCGCCATGTAGCCACATAGAAACGAGGGGCCCCGAGAGACCAGTATATCATGATGAGGCGGGCTCCGCCGAAATTCTCAGTGGATGCATCGTGTCTTCGGTGTTGACATAGCAGTGTTTTGAGGTGAACTACCCAACGACGTATTGTGCTCTAAAAACTGGCGGCTGAGGGGCTAACAATGGGCAGGATGCTTGCCAGTTCCGACTCACAGGACGGCAAAAACCCCACTCACTCACATCAAGTCCAACCGGTTGCCTGCCCCTTCTGTCATGACCATATTGTCAACATTTTCTGTTCAGACTGATTGCTCAGACGCTTTCGGACTTTGCCAACACGGATGGCCCCGCCACCTGCAGTGAGTGCTCAGGTTGAAGCCGACGCATAGCAATTGACCATTTGTTCAGACACCAGCTCCTCGATTCCTCGCATCAAAACGACCAAGTACTCAGAACTCCCAAAGCCAAACTCCAAATCAGCAACATGCAAATGTGCCACACCAGTTTCATGTCACTCCACGATTTTCCTCTACCTCTGCTTCGAGGCCATCCTCAACCCAGACGAGAGCGGCCTTCACAGCTGCGGCCTTCACAACACCGGCCTTGGCTACCAAGCCCCGAGTTCCCAGGACTCGCTCTACTCAGGATATCATCGACAACAGCTCACCCGTCTCGGATCACAATAACTCACCATCTCGGTCACCCGATACCCACAACGCCCTCCCGGAGCCAATCGAGTTCGGTTCGCCCATCGCGCCTCAATCATCACCGTCAGAAGAGCTCGAAACCTCCCGCTCCTCCAAGCGTAGACGCATCTCAATAGCTTCATCCGCCCCCAACACCGAGACCAACCCAGAGCTAGCAGCGATAGCCAGCTCACAGGCCCAAGACTCAGACCTCAAGTCTCTCCCGGACGCCCTCTCATCAGACGGCGACGATCACATCGCGTCTTACCACTCCGAAGAATTAGGAGAAGACAACGAACTCGAAGAGCACGACAACCAACCCATCACCGTCTCCTCCTCCTTCTCCTCCTCCTCTTCCGCTTCCGCCAATTCACCCTTACCAACAATCGGAAGCGAGCTCCCCTCCCAACAGCCAGCTCTCTCGGACTTTGAACAAGCCCAGGCCACCGATATCACCGATGTTACCAAACCTAATACTATTAACAACAACATCAACAACAAACCAGCCTTCCACCCAGCCCCCCGTTTCAAACACCCGGGCCATACCCACCCCAACTCCCACCCCGACCACGAAGACAGTGGGGGCTACCTCCCGGATATCTTCTCCCCCCGGCGTCGCGGAGAAAAGTACCTCGCCGGCGGGCCCGCCGCTGAGCTGCGAGACTGGCTGGTGGAGGTGAAGAGTGGCGTAGATGGAGAAGACGGACAGCAGCTGAAGGCGCCTGTCTCCGGTTCCGCTGGTGGAGGGGCGAGGGTGGTGGTTGAGCAAGTCCGGCGTGGGATGCCGGGGATGACGATGGTTTCCGGGAGTGAGGTCAATGGCGATGATGATAATGGTGCTGGTGGTGATGGCGAGAAGAAGGGGGCGGGAGTGAGGGTGATCTTGGCCGGGGAGGGGATTGTCCAGGGGTTGGGTGGTGGTGCGGGTGCGAACCGGAGGAGGGTTGTCCCCGGCGCGGTGGTGGCTGTTGCGCCGCCTGCCTGGGAGGTTGAGCTTGATGGTGAGGGGAGGTGGGCGGTGGCCTATCGATGGGAGGTGTGCGAGTAAAACCGCCACCTTCAGACTTATTCTGTGTGCTCAACTCTGAAATATAACGTACTTTCGTGGAGTGGTTCCCTCATGGGCTGAAGAGGAGGTTTAGCTTAAGACGTTTCCTGAGACTTGGCTTCTACATCATTGCTCAAACAGCACCGCAATCAGATGGTTCCGTGGTAATATACATTAGATTATGACGACTCTATATCTCTATCGCTGTCATAAAATCATGCCAGGTGTCGGATATCAATGTACCTTCTCGTCATGAGACAAGCGCGTTGTCCTGGGCCGGGCCGCTGCGGAATCATTGACAGCATTCTCAGTTGGCGAATATCCTTACTTTCCCCTCTGCCCCATCCACGCTGCCCGTAGCAACAACGCAGCGAATCTGGAGGTTGCTTGCAGCACCCGCATCACCGGGTTTCTTTGGCGTACTCTGCTCACCATTAGTCAGAGCCGTGCCATTCGCGGGGCCATCTTTCACGACGCCCGGCGCCCATCTGACGCAGCTGACAAAGCCTTCGTAGACGCCGCTGAGCACCTGGACGCACTTAGCATCCTGGCTCAGATCCCAACACCGGAGCGTCCTGTCATCTGCGACCGAGATCAGGAACTTGCCGCCCGGGTGGAACACCAGGCCCCGTACCCAGTTGTCGTGCCCGGCCAAAACCTTGATGCAGTTGCCCCGGCCGTCCCAGAGCCTGATCTGCTTGTCCCGAGAGCCGGTGGCCATAAACTCGGCCAAGCTGCTGGCTGGCGGTGCCTTCTCTAGCCCGGCGAGGCGCGCCAGATAGGGGTATGACGCGGGAGGTGCGAATGCGCAGCACAGCTTGAGCTTGTATTAGCAAACTTAGGATTTAAGGGGCGGAAGATAGGGTAAAACCTGCATTAAAATTCTCATGTCCATACAGGGCCAGCTTGCATTCTGGATCCCGACCGGATATGTCCCACAGCCGAGCTGACTTGTCCGACCCGGTTGACAACAGATAACGCCCGTCAGACGAGGGGCATACAGCTCTCGGCCAGTCCGTGTGGCCCTCGATCGTCTTGACACAGAACCCGGTTGTAACATCCCACATCTTGAGCGTGTTATCCTTGCTGGCGCTGACGAGCAGATTCCCAGCTCCGGAGGTGCCCGAGGGAATGAAGCGCACCGAGCTGACGATGTGGTCGTGGCCGGGCAGTGTCCGGATGTTTTTGTAGCCGTCCGACGGGTCCCACAGCTTGATGGACATGTCTGAGCTGCACGAGGCGAGCAACGTGCTGCCGCGAGGGCCACCAAAATCGACGTCCAGCACTGCCTTGGTGTGGCCCTTGATAGTGCGTTCGAGTTCGCCCAGTTCCCAGTCCCATATCTTTATTGTGTAGTCTTCGGAGCCGGAGGCGAGAGAGCTGAAGACGGGGTGGAAGGCGACGCAGGTTACGGGCAGGCGGTGACCTTCGAGGACGTAGCGCGGCGGGGACTTGGGCAGCCAATTGACCGGGTCCTGGTTGCGGCGGGAGGATGGCGTACAATTCTCGAGCTCGGCCTGCAGCGTTGAATTCTTGGCCTCGAGATCCAGGATCTGCGATACTATCAGGGGCCTGCGAGAGTGAGGACGGTACACGGGGTTCACAGTTGCCTACCGACCTTTTTCTGCAGCCTTATGACACTCGTCCACTTTTTCTCCAGCAGCCCCTCGTATTTCTTAGCCTTGTCGGCGTCAAAGGCATCTTCGCCGAGTCCGAGCTCGGCCCGGAGGGCAGCAGCAGTGTTGGGCAGGTTCTGCGAGGCGAGATAGGCGATGATGGACTTGTGCCTGTCATGGTGAGCAAATCAGCTGCAGGTCGCGAGGAGAAAGCAGAACAAAAACACGAATGGATCTGCAGCCACCTACAGCTCTTCAGCTTGCCGGGTCGTCAGAATTTGCGCCATGCTGGCTGACATGATTCAGAGCATCGGCTCTGGCGTCCACCGGCCTGGACATGGCAGCGATTTATTGCATCTCTCAACCTTCCACCGCCCTGGCTTGGCTTGGCTGAGCTATGATGGATCCTGTCTGCACCCTGCATGCAGATTGGTGGGGCCGCGCAGGGGTAGCTCTCCGCTTGGCATTTTGTAAGTCGGGTTCACTCAGCTGCCATTCAAGCTAAGGTTCGATAATTCTCCGTTGGATCTTCGAGTCGAAGGAGTGGAAGTTGGGCAATTGTAACGGCATTCTTTTTCTTTCCTTCTATTTATTTTATTTATCCACCCCAGGATATGAAACGGTGATACCCGTGTGAGAGTTTCTTCAGAGCGGTGAGCCGTGGGCTGTGAGCTGTAAGATGGTGCTGGGTATGCTCACGAGGCCTGTCCTGCGGACCCGGCCCAGATCTGTACCGCGATTGGCCTCATATAGCACCGCTTCCAAGGCCTCTGACCCTTTGAGGATTCTATTCTGTGGCTCGGATGAGTTCAGCTGTTTCTCGCTGCGGGCGCTGCACGAAGAGCACAAACGAAATGCTGACCTGATCCGGTCAATTGACGTGGTTGTCAGGCCCAGCAAGCCAACAGGGCGAGGATACAGAGTCCTCAGAGAAGGTAACCTGCTCACTTAATATCGGCATTCACGATCTCTGACGGCGCCCTAGTTCCCCTCCGGACTCTTGCGGACGAACTCAGCCTCCCCATTCATGTGAGAGACACTTTTACAAGCTGGGATGTAAGTTGATACTCCCGACTCCTAAGATCACCTCATATACTAACACCCCCCAGATGCCCAAACCGGATGGCTCCCCGATCAACCTAATCATCGCCGTCTCCTTCGGCCTCTTCGTGCCTCCTCGCCTCCTCAACCTCTCTAAATACGGCGGCCTCAACGTCCACCCTTCCCTCCTCCCTGAGTGAGCGCTCCCCTCCCTGCAAACATCTCCTCTTCGACAGCACTCCTCCAGTCTAACCCTATCATGTTACCCTCAGCCTCCGCGGCCCGGCGCCACTCCACCACGCGCTCCTCAACAGCGACTCGCACACGGGCATATCCATCCAGACGCTCTCGCCACAAGCCTTCGACGCAGGCGCCATCCTCCTGCAGACCCCGCGGCCCGGCACCCCCATCCCGCCCAACTGCACGGTCGCCCAGCTCCACGACACGCTGGCGCCGCGGGGGGCAGAGATGCTCGTCGAGGTGCTCCGGCGCGGGCTACACGTTGCTCCCTACCCCGACCAATCCCCCTACCACCAGCACCATCGCCGAGATTCCGTAGGCGGCGAGCAGCTACGGCACGCCCCCAAGATTACCTCCGATGACAGGCAGGTCCGCTGGAGCGGCGCCACCGGCGCGCGAGACGTCGCCCTGCGCGGGAGGGTGCTCGGCCCGCTGTGGACACACGTCCTCGTGACCGACCGCCGTTCCGGGCCTGGTTCCAGTTCCGGGTCCGGGTCCGGGTCCGGGTCAGGGTCAGGGTCGAGAGGAGAGAAGACGGTTGAGAGACGGGCTATCCTGGAGGAGTTATCCGAGGCGGGGGCGGCGGGGGATGTACGACCAATTCAAGGAGCGACAGTAGGGGGTTTTGTAACTTGGGTGCAAATGCCTGGAAAGAAGGATGTGGATTTTGGAAAGGACGAAGTTAGGGTGCAGTATCATGCAGATGGCGATGCGGTTGTGGTGCGCATGCCTGATGGGTCCTTGCTGAGAATCGGGCGGATCAAGCTTGAGGGGTCGACCTCGAAGCCCGCGAGACAGGTACTTGCGAGTATCGGCTCCAAATGAGATACCAGAGGCAGTTTGTGGGGCATAGGAGACTCATTATGTACCCAGGATTGCATGTATATTCACACTCACGCGAATGCACCGAGACAAAGAAATTGCGTCAAATCGGACTGGGTGCCCGTGAATCATAAATTCGCAGTACTGTACAGGCGGTGTGCCAACCGCATCATAAAATGCTCTCGAAAGTATGAGCATGATCCTCCGAATCAGGTGTGGTAGTCAGATAGAAGGCAATTCCCATGCCAGATGTCCAGCCAGAAACGTCTTCCGCCAAGGACATGGATTCCCGCAATGCATTTCGCAGGTGACCGCCTCACTCGTGGAACTCGCCGTGCCCGCATCTACATGTTGTGCGGCTTGTCCTCGTCAATGCTGGCCCCGCTTGAGGAGCCCTCCGTCTTCTCATCCTGGTCCTCGGGCCCGTGGAGCGTCTCCTCGAACACGGGCTCAGGCTCGTTCACCTCAAACTTGGTCTTGAGGTTCTCGAGGCCCAATGACACGCCGCTGCTGTTGGAGCGGCGGCGGGCGTTGGTAAAGTTGAAGCCCTCGTCAACTACTTCGTCGCCGGCGTTGCCCCTGGAGAGTAGTGTGTTAGCGACGTGAAAGCGGCACAAGTAAGTGCGGATGCCGGGTGGCGAGAGCCAGAGAATGAATCTTACCAGTTTGCCCTGCCAGCACCATTTTTCTTGGTCTTTTTGGGGTCGGCATCAGCGAAGCCGTGCTTGCCAAAGTATTTCGGCACATGCTCCTGGGGAAGAGCCGTGCCGTCGGCCAGGCCGGCGTGGTCCTTGTCGTTGAACTTGTGGGAGCGAGTCACTGCGAACAAAGCGAGCACTTGGTTAGTAGACGATGGTGATGATGTCATATCGGAACCATTCCGTGGAACGCGAGACTTACTGTTGATGGTTTGTTATGGATGAAGGGTTGGAGGAGAGTGTGAACGAGGTTGCTTGGGTAGACTTGTTGGTAGAGGTCAGCGTCACACGAACGATGCGGGGTCGGTGGTGTTGGTAGGCTGGGGGGGTGAAGGAGGGGTTGAGCAGCTGGAGCTGGAGATGCCTACGTCTGATGTAGTTGATCGTTGATGTCACAGAGATGGCTCAGAGGTGAGAATCACTTCAGCCGGTGTCGTCGGTTGGATTCAGCAACCGCCTGGTTCCCGGTGATGGAATTGGGATGGAGAGAATCGATGGATGACGGATTCGTCGATGACTAATGTTGGTTCTGGTCATTGAAGGAAAGGGTGACGAGGCAGAGGATGGGAGCTCCCTGGCTTTTAAAGGCAGCATCGGCGAGCTCCCAAATGCCCAGAGCTACAGCTGGCCACTCACAACTCGAATTGATCAGGCGAGCAGCTCCAAAGGGAAAGAACAAGGGGGTCGGGGAGGGGTGCTGCAGTGTCCCGGCAGCTGTGGGGAGCAACGAGGCGTTGGGGGGAGTCGCGTGATCTGATGCAAGAGAGCATGAGACTGGGCTGACTTGCACAGAAGCAACTCACTTCGACCGTTCATTCCGTGATCTGCACCGCGAGACAAGGGATTAGCTCCCAAACCTGCAAACTCGGTCAACTATTCAATTTAGCCATAGTGAGATTTTCGTATCCTTTTTCCTTGTTAATTGATGGCTGTCCAGAACCAATTGTGCTGAAGCTGCGTCTTTGTGAGCTGCTGGCCTCGCCCGCTCCGCCAATTCGAACTGTGGAGGCGTCTGGATGCGTGACATCAGCTTCCCCACTGCATGTCTCAGGGACTCCTGGTCTCTCGGGTCGCCTGCACATTGCGGGGTATGGAGTACGGGCCTACTGTAGGTTACACTAGCGCCCATGCTCCCGCTGGCTAGCGCTGCTAGCGCTGTTTGACCGGCTCTGCATCAGCTGAAGTCTGCTCCCTGGTTTCTCTCAGGATCGAGCCCAGGAGATACCTCGGCCAGATGAACAGCAATAGACTCCATATGGAGGATTGAATGTGAAATGTTTCTGGGATACGCATAGAATTGATTGGAACTATAGGCTCGAGCCCGTGTCAGATACGATCGGGCAGCTAGCCCCACAGCTCGGTTCAAATTCTAGGGTCCATCACGCAACGTTCGGTGTGTTTCCATTCAGCTGCGCCCAGCTGTTCACTCCAAGGGTCCAGAACTCCGTAGAAAAACCAAGCCGGGCCGTAACCAAATGCAACTGCAATCAGGGTAGGGAGCATGGGCCCGATTATCCATTGGCAGGTTGTCAGAAGCGTTATTCGACAGTGTAAGTGACTGAGTGGCCATATTCCCTAGCCGTTGGCAGCCCACGCCCATCTTCTAACACATTCCTCCAATACCCCATGGTATACTGCCACGTATACTGTTCTGAATGTCTTGAATGTGTTACCTGCGGTGGTTAACCCTCCGCTGTTCGAAAAGTGGTGATGTACGCTCCCAAAAATGACATTCGCGGCATTGTCAACACCGAAGAAGCCCTTGCCCGCTCACCTATTGCTAGCACTTTCTCCTGTTGCTCACAGGACGCTCATTAGAAGATCTATTATAGAGGCCGGAGGACCGCGGCCCTGCAAGAGAAGTGTGTCCTTTCCAAACGATGCTCAAAGTGAACGGCTACGTCGCTCGAGCGCTGGAGAGCTGGAGATGAGAGCTTCTGCTGTTACTAAGCTTCGCCGGCTAGATTGATGCTTGACATCGAGTCTACTTTGGCTGTGAAAGGTAGAACGTACGACCTGAGTGCTATGGGAAATGTGTTCCCAAACTTCGCAATCCGCGCTTGCTGTGTATTGCGCAATCACATAGCTTTCAATTGCGCGGCGCGGCGTGGCAGTCCACCAGCAAAGCCGGCCGACATCGGATGGTGCGGCTATCCAACACTAACATAAAGAGAGGTTGTATCCCTAACCAGATTACTCGCCACTGCAAGTATTCCATTCCTGGAAAACTCGCACTGTCTAAATCAGACCAGCGATAAGCGTTTGTGGCGACGCTTGGTAATGCAAACCGCTGGGTCGCGGGGCTATCTCCGCTGCAAAAGTGAGCAACTCCACGGAAATTCTCACCATTATCAATCAGGCATGCATCAACCCCACCTCTTCCTCATATCTCGACCACGGCCAACATCACGCTTTCAAACCCCAAACCATCATCGCACCCCTGACCCTTTTCCTCTGCTCTCTCGATTCACCAATCGCACTTTTTCACCCGCCAACGGCGCAACCGCAAACATGTCCCCGGTCCTCCTAGACACCACTCCAGACTTCATTGACCCCGCCATGGCCGCCGCCCCTCCATCCACATCCACCACCACCACCGCCGCCACGCAACGAACCCTCCTCCTGGCGCCGCCCTCGCTCGCCTCGCGCGAGGACCGCCTCAGCACGCTATTCGCCACGTACCCGCGCGCGACCACCGACCTGCAGATGCTGGACCGGCTGGCCGCGGGGCTGGTGACGCTGCCCGCCGCGACGTACGACCTGGTGCTGGTGCTAACGGACCCGGACGGCGGGCGGCGGGCCGAGGCGGCGGCGCTGCTGGGCGACCGCGCCGTGTGGGCGCGGCTGGTGCCGGCGATGAAGGCCGGGGGGAGGCTGGCGAGCGAGGACGGGAGCGCTGGCCGGGAGCTGACCAAGGAGGCGGTGCTCGCCGGCCTGCTGCCGGCGGAGGGGGACGGGTTCACGAAGCCCGAGTATGCCGAGGAGGAGGTCGTCCCGTTGCGGTTTGGCAAGGGGAAGAAGAACGGGGTGAGCACCGCGAACGGGGTGCAGAATGGGCCGACGGTTGGGGCAAGGAGCTCGGCCGGCCCTGCCGTGGGCGCGGTTACGGTTAATATTGGGGGGAAGACGGAAGCCCTTGGGATGGTTCCGCCCGCTGCGACGAAGACGACGGCGGGGGTTGGATTCGTGGATTTCAGCGACGATTTGGACTTGGATGCCGAGGACGACGACGATGTTATTGATGAGGACACCCTCCTGACCGAGGAGGATCTGCGGCGGCCGATCCAGCAGCCCCCTGAGTGTCAGCCGCAGCCGGGGAAGAAGAGGCGGGCCTGCAAGGACTGGTATGCGTTCCCGCCCAGTTTCCCCTCGCAGTGGCCGGTTAGCTAACACTTTCACAGCACGTGTGGGCTGGCATCGAGGCTCGAGGCTGAAGACAAGGCGCGGCGTGAAAAAGCAGACAAAGACCTGGGCTCCATGAAGCTCAAGTCTGAGGACCTGAACGAGCTCGACTTTACCGTCCAGGGCAAGACTGGTTCTTGTGGCAGCTGTTACCTAGGCGACGCCTTTAGATGTTCTGACTGTCCCTACATCGGACTGCCTGCATTTGTATGTGCCTCGCTGATACATAAGCCTGATGGAAAGAGAAGAGCGCTAACACAATGCCATAGAAACCCGGCGAGGAGGTCAAGATCATGAACAACGCCGTCCAGCTTTAAGGCGGTGGCAGCCGATGCCCAACACGGCGGCATGGATCGATCCATGATACGATGGCAAGACGATTCGAGAGAGGAACGTTGAAGGACGGATCCCTGACTTGCTACTGCTAGAGAGAGTCTGGTGGTACGCGCATCTACCTTAGACAGCACATGTATTGTGTGATTGGGATATCGAGGAACCCGGAGCATCTGAAGGTGCTCTGATGCATTAGTAGATGCCGTGGGATAGACCCGGCGCGATAAATCATTCGCGTCAACAGACTCCATAAACTGGGGTGCTAATGACTGGACGAATGAACATCACATGTCAAAGCACAGTCTATCGCGAGCACCCAGTAACTGCGCCAACCGAGACAGGATATATCCACCCGAGTGACTTGTATTTCCAGCGGAACACTAGAAGAACCAACTCCGAAATACTCAAAAAGAATCCGCACCCACTTACGCCGAGTCCTTCTCCTTCACCAGCCGCCCATGTGTGTAATGTATATATGATGCATTTCTCGCCAATACACCCCAAAGCCGTTATACCCAACTTCGAGTCCACTCACGACGAACCTCCATTTGCTTTCTCGTTCTCGTTCTTGTTCTCCTTCCCCTCCTCCTCCTCGTCGTCGTCGCTTACCCCTCCCAGGCTGTACCTCGTATCCCGCTCCTCGTACGCCTCAGCCGCCGTTGCCGTCATGGGTGTTTGCACAGTCAAATCATCCAACTGGCTCTCGTCAAAGTCGCCCGCTTCCAGATCCCTCCGGTTCCTCTGACTCCTAAACATCGCCAGAGTCCTCCCCCGCTCGCTGTTTGACGAAGGCCCGCCCGCCCTTCCGACCGGACTCGCCTCTCCACCGCCGGGAAGGTTTTGGTACCCCTGCCTCCGCCTCCGATCGCGCCAGACGAAGAACAGCCACAGCGCGGCGGCCACCGCCACCACGATGAGCACGACGAAGCCGGAGCGGCGGTACGCCTCCCACTTGGCCTTGTCCAGCTTCTCCTTCTCGGCCTGCTGGTCGGCGGTGCCGTTGCCGGCAGCGCCGCCGACGGTGGTCTCGGGCCCCTTCTCGCCGTCCAGCCGGCTGTCGGTGGGACGCCCGCCAATGTTGGTGATGTCGACGCCCATGAAGCGGTCGAGCATGTCGCGCGAGCGGCGCGGGTGGTCAAAGGGCACCATGTGGCTGGAGTTGTAGAAGACGACGTACGTCAGGTTGCGCGCCTCCTGCCAGAAGCCGGCCGCCTCGCCCTCGAAGGTCCAGTCGCGGCGGGGCGCCCACGTCCCGGGGGAGAGCTCGAACCCGCGGCCGCCGTTCCAGGCCATGTTGCTGATGAGCGCTTCGGTGCCGAGGTGGTTGCAGATGAGGTCCTCGGCACCCGAGAAGAGCATGATGGGGATTTCGGCAAGGAGGTCCGGGAGGAGGTCAACCGAGGGCCGGGACTTGACCGGGTGGAACTTTTGGTGGACTTGGCCGTTACATTCCACCCAGCCAGTGGCTTTGTTGGGGCTGACGTGAAGGGCGTCAGTGACGTCTTTACGGCGGAGATACGGCGTAACGGTAGCGAGGTCTGGGGGCCAGTTCATGCCGCACGATGGATATGTGTCTTTGAGGCGGACGTCGTACATGTTGTAGCATTGAAGTTGGTTGTCGTTGCCGCGGGTGGCCGTGTATTGCAAAATGTCCTGGAGGATCTTTTCGCAGTCTTGATTGTCGACGACGCCCTCGCTGATGGCGAGCTGCTTCTGACAGATACGGTGCTGGACTTCGAGCTTGTTGGCGGCGTCGCTTCCCTTTTCCACCAGGCCCTTCTGGTAGGCGAATTGGAGGTAGGCGTCATACTGCTCGGGCGGCGAGATCCATCCGTTTCCGATAAGGAGGCCCATCAAGTTCCATTTGTGTTTCGTGGTGGCAAGCTTGTTCCGAGCCAGGATGTGCTTCGCGATGTAGGGAATGTGCTGGCCGGCGTAGGACTCTCCGGCGATGTAAATCTGGAAAAAGAGGAGTCAGAAGGCCCAAGGCACAAGGAAGGTATATACAAGGTTGCAACCTACATCGTCATGTTCGTACTCTGGGAACAGGGCGTACCACTTCTCCAAAAAGGTGATGAACTGGTCGGCCATCTCATCCAGCTCGCTCACGTAGGCGTTGGTGTCGGCGTAGCTGTAGCCGGTGCCCACGGGGTTGTCGACGAACAGGACATTTGCGAACTCGTTCCAGGCGCCTTCATTGTAGACGAGCGTGTCCTGGTCCTTCACTCGGTAGGGGCCAATCTCCATCAATGCGCCGTCCTCCGAGCTGCACCCCGGGCCGCCATTCAGCCAGATGACGGTCCGCTGCTTGTTGGCGATGTGCTTATTTTGGAAATGCCAAAAGAAGAGGTTGCCGTTGTGTTCGGGCGTAATCTCGATGTGCCTAGTGTCAGGAGCACCATGTCAGCTTCGGTTTCCATCCGGGTGGCTTGCAGCCTTTGAGAGGGCGACGCGTACCCAGCGTGCATCTTTACCAGAGGTCCCTCAGGTGCGCCCGGTAGCGAATGGACAAAATAGTCGCCGGCTGCACCGTCGGCGACGGCCAAGGTTGCCGTCCATGATAGAGCGAGCGCTGTAGCGATGGCAGGCAGGCGCATCCAGCCCGCAAGAGACGGACCAAGAAGGGCCATGATCGCCGTTTGCGCGGGTCGCAAGAGACGACCCGACAGCAGAATATTAAACGCGATCGAAATAGAGTGGCGGCAACTGCTGTCTACCTAGTTCGGCCGACCGCGATCATGGGAAGTGGTATAGGCGGGAATAGCGGGCGCGAAAAATCGAGGTTAGTAGTTAAGAAAGTGAATGCAAATGCAACGGACAGATATGTCCCTTCTGCGGGAGGACACAGGCGGCTGACGACTGCTAACGCTTGGCGTCCGCGGTTTAGCCTGGCTCGGTATGTCAGAGAGGAATCCTGCCACAGCAGTACTCAATTGGTTTCGTCAACGGGGCAGTTGGGAGCTTGCGGCTTTGGTCAGTCGTTCTTTTGATTCTTTTACCATGTGGTTTTGCTTGTCCAAGGCTAAGTAACTTGGGATGCTCGCCCGGCGCGCAATCAGAAGTCGAGCGTGTTTCACCGTGCTGGGCCCGTCCAACAAAGCTAAGCCGCGCCACACTCCCGAAATAGGAGTTGAATAGAAACACCCCAAATCCTTGAGACGCCGTCGCTTCTGCCTGGGGATGTAGCTCAATGCTTCGCCTGCGCCTTAGTTTGAAACATTACGGTAGGCCAACTCAGGTCTTGATAGGTACCGAGAGGAGGATGGACCGGCCGGCCGATTCTCCCGTGGCCTCGGCGGGTCGGAAGTGGGGTTCTGATCTGCCCGGCCCGTTCGCTAGGCGTTCTTGGCATCGGGCCCCAATTATTGACAGCAGGAAGCTAAAATTTGGTGATGGATGAGCCCTGTCTATATACACCACTCTCCTCGATAGAAAGGTCCTTTTGCTTCTGGCATTGCTGTCTTAGTGCCCGTCCAAGTCAAACCACCAAGACGGCCCCGTATCACAATGGCGTCTTCCACCAAAACGTACATTGTCGAGCATCTTGACCCTGAGCTCGGACCCTGGTCAGAGCTCGAATATCTTGCCATTGCTTCAGAGTCTCAAGCTGCCGGTGCCAAGTTTTGTCTCTCATCTCTTCCGCCGGAATTTAATGTTCCAGACCGCCTGAAGACGTTCCCTTCCTTCACGGCGGAGACCAAGGGTGTGGAGGAGCTGTACGCGAACGACAGGGCACGGGTTTGTCTGCTTGACCCGGCCGCTGCAAGCGACCTCTCCCCGGAGGATGGAGATAAGTTTGACGTGTTTCTATTCGGTGGTATTCTTGGTCAGTCACATACTTGCCTAGGAAACTCTGAACATCTACTGACAAGACCACAGGCGATGATCCTCCAAGAGGTAAACTTGACGGTAGCCCTTGAACAATTCCATCCTAACAGCAAGAGCAGACAGGACCTCTGAGCTGCGTAGGAAAGGGTTCGAAGGCCGGCGACTTGGCCCAGTGCAGATGACCACCGACACGGCAGTGAGAGTCACTCGTCTTGTCGTCCAGGGCAAAAGTACGTGGGTTTAGTTGGTCACCGTTTGTGGTTCAAGCTAACATGGCCCAGCTCCGCTGGACGAAATTCCCTACCTAGACTACCCGGAGCTCAAGTTCAATGAGCATGAGAGCACTGAGATGCCGTTCCGGTACGTCAAGGGCGAGGAGGGAAAGCCCGTCATGCCAGAGGTGAGTTCGTTTCTGGCACCTTCACATAGTTCGTTCACGGCTCATAAGACGGCGCAGGGTATGGTGGACCTAATCAAAAAGGACGCCGACAAGGCAATTGATGATTTATTTTGATCCACCCGCAGGGGGCGAAAAGCAATGCACTCTCTGGTTCATCTTTAGCATTGCACCGAGCGCGCTTGATCCTCGGTAACTTATTGTGTGATTTTATCCCCCTTTTAATCCCCGTCTCTGTTGAGCGGGGTCTTGCTGCTGGTGCTTATCTAATCGCAAAATCCCCGCGGCAGCAGCAGTCCAACACTCTCAGAGCTATTACCATCAGAAGCTCTTAGATATTCGCGAGTCCAGCAGCCAGGGAGTTTCATGCTCACGAAATCTGCATTAGCATCGACAGTATCCCTTCGAGTGACTTACGCTCATCATGGCTGGTTTACCTCCCCCATTAGAGATCCACCCGCCCCTGATCAACTCGGCAAACCCCTGGGCCACCACGCTCGACGATCTGAGAAGCCTCTACGCCAGCCGCTCCACAGGTGCAGTCACCACACGAACCTCTCTCATCAAAGGCTTTGACCACGACCCCGCAAAGCACCAATACATCTTCTTTGATCCATCCACTCACAATGCATCTCCAGAACCGGACCAGTCGCAAGCCGGCCTCGCCCAAAACGCAAGCCTCAACTCGCTTGGCTACAGCCCCCTCCCATTGGAAACCTACCTGAGCTTCATCAAGACGATCTCCGACGAACAAAAACACCATCACCACCCCCAGCAACAACAGCCCACCGAGTCCAGCCCCAACCCAAGGAAAGGCTTCATCATCTCGGTAACCGGCACCCCAGACGAAATAGCCGCCAGCTACAAGCTCATCGCGTCCGCCGCTCCGGACCTCCACTTACCCCTAGTAGCCATGGAAGTCAATCTGAGCTGCCCCAACATCCCCAACCACCCGCCACCGGCTTACTCCCGCGACGCCCTGATCACCTACCTCGAGCAGCTCCACCGAGTGTTTGCCACCGCCGGCCCGGGCCTGCCGCGGATCCCGGTCGGGCTGAAGACGCCGCCGTATACCCACGCGGGGGAGTACGAAGGGCTGATGGCGGCGCTGGAAAGGGCGGCGGAGGAGGAGCCGGGCGGGGTGTGTCCGGTTAGCTTTATCACCGCGACGAACACCCTCGGGTCGTGTCTGGTCTTTTCTGCGGAAGATGGGGAGGCTTCGTCGTCGGGGGCGCGCTTCGCGTTGCCTGGAGCTGGGATGGGGGGGATGGCGGGTGCGCCGCTGCACCCTCTGGCGCTGGGGAACGTGTGTACCCTTCGGCGGATGCTGGATGAGCGCCGTGACAAGTTGGGTCATGTTAAGGTTATCGGGGTGGGAGGGGTGTTGGACGCGGAGGGGTATCGCAGGATGAGGGCCGTGGGGGCGTATGCGGTGGGTATTGGGACGGGGCTGGGTTTGAAAGGGGTGGGCATCTTTGGGGAGATCGAAGCGGGTTTGGGAGGGCGGTGGTAGTGACTCGTCGTGGTCTGACTGCTCGGTTCGTACTCGGCTTGGGTGTTCCCGGAGAGGAGCGCGATGGGAGACGGACGACAAGAGTTCCGCACTCCTTGAGTTGCTTAGGCCACAGTCCTTTACGCCCGCTTGAATATGGGTCTCGCTGGCGTCCAGGAGTCCATCCCAAGTAAGGTATGCAGTTCGGATGACCTGCACGTGTGGCGCGAGGGAAGTTCTGATCACCCCGTTGCTTCAATCTCCTTTGGCTCCGTCGTCTCCATTCGTGGCGATATCTCAGGCCAATAGCTCCAATGACCGGGAATGACGGCGCTGGTAGCGAGCTGGAGGATGCCAAATTTTCCAGCAGTGGAAATGCTTCAAACTGAGATGGTGAAGGGGCTGATACCCTACCTACCTTTTTCAGCCAACAAGGGTAGCCTGGGGCTCAACACCAACATGCGAAACCATCTCCCTTCATGTTCGACATTGCTACCTTAAGCTAGTTATTCTTAGCTTGGGCGACCTCGGAGAATTCTACCTGACGCCAACGGGGACCGCCAATGCTAGGCAATCACGGGGATAACCGGGTAGGTCTTCCCAGTGTATCGTTCCCTTTAAGCGGCGGGATCGCCCCTGGTTTGACAGTTGCCCGCATCTGATGGAAATTTGGTCCTATTCAGCCTGAAATCAAGAAGGGAGATCCAGAAGGGCATATGGTGAAACGGTGAGCGACGTTACCGTTTCGCGGCTGGAACGGGCAAACGGTGGTGGTCTCCTGTGGTAAGATGATCACTCTGGATTCAGCGTATGGATGGAAAGTAGCAATCCCGCCCATAAACTGCTGACGGCAGGGTTGACGGAGGAATTCGAACGCGGATCCTACCAGTGATGTTGTCAGTTTGGGTCGGGGGTGCACCTGGGATGATGTTCTGGAGATGATCGCTGTGGAAGCAGGACAGATCTGCTTGAATTGCCCCCCGACCTCTCACTTCAGTGAGGGCCGCCTGCGTTCGGAGACCCTGCGGGGGCCCGCCTTACCCCTCTCAAAGCTCCAGGTGTGCTGGCTGTTCAGGCTCTGAGATGCCGCAGCCCAGTGTGCCTTTCCCTGTTGCTGCATGGATAAGCCGCCCCAGCGGCAGCCTTCCGAGACCTTTTGACGTTATTGGCGGACTTTTACAGGCAAATTCTCCAGGAATGGAGAAGTTGTGGGGATCCTGCGGGGAAGCCTGCTGGCGTCTCCGATCGCGTGCACCCCTGCTCTCCCTATTCCAGACCTTGCAAACGCTCGGCCTGGCCCGAAGAGAACAACTTCGATAGACGGATGGGCGGCATGGTGAGCTTTATTCTCGGCTGCTTTCCGGTATTATCGATCGGTGCACCACTCGCGGGCCTTGGGGCGAGATGGGCCCAGGTTGCTGGAATGCGACCTTGGTAGACAAGCGGCCTCGGAGCTGGCCATCTCGGCACATTTCAACGGCCTGAACCATCTCAGCTACACCGTAGACCGCGCTGGGGAACGTTTGACAGGTCGACTCCACTTACTATCGAGCCAGTCCCGCGCCGTTCCCGCCCCTTGTCAAACGTGCTGACGGAGAGTCCGTCGAGCATCCAGCAGCACTGCAGCCATCGCATCGTCCGGGTCGGCTGCATCTGTTCGAGCCGTCTGCGTAACGGTCAAACGAACATTCGGCGAAATTTCGATTTGCCTTGGCGTAGCTGCGAAAGACAATATCCACCATCTAGTGCCTTGCAGAGCGCTTCCTGCCTCCTGATTTCCGGGATCTGTTCTCCCAACACCATGACCCGGTGGTCCCCAATGTGGTGATATACCCGCTGTTTATCGCCGCATCCCTCTCGCTTGCCGGCTTGACCCGCTCCGTTTCGTGCTTCTTTTTCCGGTTGCGTGTCCCGGCTGTTTTGTGAGGCTCTGATGCCGGAACAGTTGAAGGTATTGGTGCAACCCGCCTGCTCCCAAAGTCGACCGCCTTTCTCAGCAATCCCGAACGCTCTCGGTCGATCGCATTATCGCTCAGTCGTTTAGGATACATCTGGCTTATACATTCCCTCAACCTGTCCTTGCCCGGGGCCTATGCTCCTGGAACCAAGCTGCCAAGACCGAATGAACAGAGCGACCAAAGAGAGAGCACGCCAGAAGCGCCGACGAAAGTCCCAAGATTGAGCCTCCCATCACTCACGGTGCCCATCTACGCGCAATCACGTCATAAGCTCCCAGGACGCAATCGTGGAGCTGGGACTTGCATGCCATTGGCCCTGACACAGAAGGCTCTTTGCCCCAACCACCGCTTGTGTCCGGCGAAGTTTCGTCCGCGGGATGCAAACAACCTCTCGAGCCGGGGGACCAAGGCCATGCACATTCGGCCTCGACGGCACCATTCTGCTTGTTCCTGGCCGGGTTTTGGAGACCAACGGCGTGGGTAGGAAACCAACCATCCACCGTGCCAGCTAGGATACGAGGCGACTGCTCGCCAGTTCGGGAGAACCCAAACACAAGCCTAGCTTGGGGTCGTCACTACGACTATTCGAATAGGATCGGTGATAGCCGCCATGGCGACGGTACAACATTTGGAGCCAATGCCGCCGCCGCCGCGGCCACAAAGCATGAATGGCAGCACGTTCACGAAGGAGGTCGATGTGGGCAGGACGACACCACCAGTTCCCCAAGAGACAACTTTTTGCAGCAGCCCGCGGCGAGGAGACACTAGGATTGTCGTCATCATGTATGGCCCTGGTCAGGAGAAGATTGTGTCTGTCTTTGCCGAGGTTCTGGGCAAACCGCTACGCTTGAAGAGATGCTTTGGAGACGTCAACCAGGAGGACCAGGACCTGGTCGTTGGGCTTTCGTCGGAGAGCGCGAAGGCTGATATCGCGGCGCGTGACAAGGCATCAGTCATAGCCATCAACTCTCACTGTACCACCTTGGGCATGCCCCCTGACGTCTATCTTTCGGCCCAGTGCGATTACGAATTTCTTTACACCGAGGCGCCTTTCTTCCGGAGGGATCTGGCGCGCTTCGTCTCCCACGTTTTGGGGCAGCTGTGCCATCACCAGTCCCTCATGGCGAAGCCGCGAACATATTTCATCTCGACGACCTTCCCAGATGTACACGCGGCACTTCCCAACATCGATATCCTCACCGTGGGCTCGGATGCCGTCGAGATCAGAGTCGACCTCCTAAAAGAACCGCTCCCCGGCGGTGGCCACTCCGCGATACCCAGTCTTAGCTACGTCGGCGAACAAGTCATGCTGCTCCGGCAGAGGACCGAGCTGCCCATCATATTCACGACGAGATGTACCAAGGAAAACGGCCGGTTTCCGATGGATAACCCCGATCTGTACTACGAGTATCTCTACCGGGCCATCCAGTGGGGTGTCGAGTATATCGACGTTGAACTCTGGCTCCCCGAGCCTATCAGGAGAAAGTTATATGAACAACGAGGCAACAGCCGTATCATGTCCGCCTTTCACGACTTCTCGGGAACCTTCAAATGGCCCTCGAAACGGGCCGAATCAATCTTTCTCGAATCGCGGCGCTACGCAGACATTGTGAAGATGATTGCCATTATCAATGATCACAACGAGAACTTTGAGCTGGAGTACTTCCGGTCCAAGATAAAAGCTGAGTATCCTGACGCACCGCCGCTGTCGGCCGTGAATATGGGCGAAACAGGACAATTTTCCCGGACGTTGAACAAGGTCTTCACGCCAATCACACATCCACTCTTACCCATCATCGCGGCTCCGGGGCAGATGAGTGCCGCAGAGATCAACCAGGCATTGGCTTCACTAGGGCAGCTGCCCAAGAAGAACATGTACGGAATCACCAGCCCGTCGATGCGCAGCGCGACGCCTCAAGCGCCGTTTTACGAGAAGTGCTTCAACGAGTTGGGTCTACCCCACCAGTTTGCCGTGGTGGAACGTCAATCAAAAGGGTCTGGCTGCATCGAAGCATGGTGCAATCAGAAAAGCTTTGGCGGCGCTTACCTTAAACCTGCCGTTTCCTTCACGAGTCTGTTGGCCAGCGGCGGCTTCTTCGCATCCCTCAACAACGGGGCTGGACCGATCCTCAGCGAGGCTGCCCGGCTCATCGGCATGGTGGACACGATAGTCGTGCGGCCGAGCTCCTCCAGCTATGCAGTATCAGCACCGGCATCGATCCCATCGAGCCCACCGCGCCACCCTAATGGAGACTCATTCGGCGCCTTTGCCCCGATGCAGTCTGGCCTCCCGCCTAATACGACTCTGGTTTTTGACAATGCGTCATGGAAGGGTATTCTCAGTACGTTGACCCGCGACCTTGCGCCCTCGGCATACTTTGGATGCGCCGCGGTAGTTCTCGCCTCATCGGCCGACGACGCAGCCAGTGCCCTCTTCGCTCTCAAGGCGCTGAAGGTCGGCAAAGTCTATACCGTTGGCTTCAAGACGCCGCCAGCGTTCGGGAAGGATCTTCTCATCGAACCCTTCACCAGCCTCGAGAGCATCCAGAGGGCATGGACGGTCGGCTCGAATGGCGCAGACGTGGGATCAGGGACGGGATCGCCTTTCGTGGTGGTAAGCGCCTTAGGACCCGAGAAGAGTGCACTTGTTACATTGCTGGTTCGGCTCTTTGGCTCACGGGGCACGACCAACTCTCGAAAAATATTTCTGGATCTGGCAGACCGTTCAGTTACGCACAAGGAAGACCCGCGCATCGCTGCCGAACAGAGCGGGTTTGCTGCGTACGGCGCTGCCGACGTCACGGCCTTCACGACGGTTGAGACACTCCGGCTTTTGGTTGGGCAAAACGTTCCGTACAGCTTTGTCCGGCTAGCCAGTGGCCGGGCGTTGTTCTGAACGGTCGGCATCGTCTCATGGTGGAGGAGCAAACCCCAGCAGGGCGGCGTCGGCACTGGTGATGGGAGGGGGTTCTGTGCTTCATCGGGGTCATCAGAGGTTAGCAGAACGCCCTCATCCAACAAGCTGGTTCGGTATCGTCTTGGGACAAACAGCCCTCTAACCCGGAACTACTGAGAGACAGGATGTGCATGGCGACGCCGACACGAGGTTGTGGGACAGTGCAGTGCTAGGACAGGGGCATCGGTGACGCCGGATGCAGGCCCGGCAACCCCAGCTGAGGAGTCCACAATAGGGGTGAGGCGGAATATCTGTTTGGGTCTGGCGGCTAGGGTATGGGGCGGCATATTGCATTTCTTCTTGCGCGTAGGTGGGATCATGTGTTTTTGGTTGGTTTTACGTTTGGGAGCGCGTGCAGAGTGTGGTGGTACCTAGATAC
Organism: Madurella fahalii; assembly: GCF_045866475.1. Lineage (NCBI taxonomy): Eukaryota > Fungi > Ascomycota > Sordariomycetes > Sordariales > Madurella > Madurella fahalii. The sequence goes on along the minus strand of NW_027263972.1, from coordinate 8,709,711 downwards.
CTAGATCCTGGGATGCATCGAAATAACGATCTGAAATGGGACCGGGTTCATTGCCCGGATTTCTGAATCAGCTGCATGCTCACCGCTCTGTTGACATCCTCGGTGGTGCCTGTCAATATCACCCTCCCAGCGGAGTATCGGCTATTCCTCCCGATGGGGAATGGCAGAGATGGCGAGCTGCAGACGGATGGGGATAGTGCCACGGCTTGTGCCACGAAGGCGGGAGCAAAGCCCGTTGGGAAATTGAGAAGCGTAGAAAACAGAGTGGGAGGCGGGATGCTGGGCAAATATCGAGAACTGGACTGCCGGGCGGTGACTCTGAGGTGTCTAGTAGGAAACCCGCATCTTTCCTCTTGTTCGAGAGAGAATCGCTCATTTGCGGCATGGCCCGGGATGTTATTCGCATGTACTGGGCGATTCATTGGTTATTACCAAGTAGATGTGTATGTGGTTTTCTTTTCTTTCTTTTCTTTTTTTTTTTCCTTTTTCTCGTCCACTCCGCCTTCTACCTATCACTTACCCTCCTCCTCCTCCTCAAGTCCTTGTTCCGAGCTTCGGCAGTGTAAATGTACCCCCTCAGGCGGGGCGATCTAATCCGGAGCCTGAAATGGTCGGTTTTTAAGGTACCGCTAAAAACGTCCCTCTTAGTTCAAAAACCCATCTCTGATCCTTACGCCTCTTCACGATGATGATGCCATTCCGGCAGTTGAGCGACGCCGTTCACTTTATATATATATACTTCTTCCTCTTTCTGTTCTTTATACGACGAGTCAGACTGCCCTCCAAGGAAACTGGAAACAGTTGTGAATTGTATAGTGGTCTTCAGCGTCGAGCTGCGAGGACTTCGGTTCAGACGAATGGGATCCGGGCCTCAGAGGGAAGCCTCTGCATAGCTAAGTATGTATGTATAGCATTGCACGGCCAAGAGCCGGCCAAAACCGCCCAGTTGGGTTAGCCTTGCGGGCGATGCACCACTCGTTCCTGAGGCAGGAGATCTCAATCCGCGCGACCGGCACCTGGCTAGCGGGAAGTGGAGGCGCCCGCCGTTGCATGCGCAGTAGTTCGATCGGAGGGTAGTGCACGTGTACATTGTGGAGAGGTTCGGAGACGATGAAGGTGGGCCTTAGGGGAGAATACTTGGTTTCATGTCTGTTTACTGGTCCCAGCGAGTCTCCAAGGTCACGCTGTCGACAAGGTCTAGGGACACATAATCTAGATTTGGCGGATGACGAAGGAGTCGTATCGAAAGATCATGGGTTCTCCCCGGATACGGGGGCAATGGCGAGGTAGGAAAGGGAGAACGCGTGGAAGAAGTGACCGCCAGTGCAATTGTCTTTTGGCCCTAATCGAATGTCATTTCACAAATTGGTCTGGCACTCACGCACCGTGTTTTATTTAGTATGTTATCGCGTCGAGACACGCATGTGAGAGCTGTTCAATCGTGTTGAAGTTGGTGACTTGAAGCTTGCTGCTGCTCACAGATGGAAGGCGATCATGTGGGCCTGATCGTCACTTCTCGGCTCTGCCGGGACAGGCCCCCGCGGAACCGAAAGTAAAGTATGCGGCTCTCGACCTCAGATGAAGCACCGGACGGAGATGTTTCGGTCCGATAGGTGCTACGGGACGGTGGGCAGCAAGTGGGGAGGAAGCGAGGTCAGGGAACAGGCGGTATGGGCGACCTTGGCGTTCGGCATCTGGAACTCCGTATGCAAGATACATCATTCTACTACGTTAGTATAGCATTAAAAGTGGTAGCAGCCCGTGAACTGCCAGATTCTCAACGGGAAACAAAACCTGGAAGAGGTTAGCACATGGCGAGACCAACAACAGACAGGGCCACACACACACGCGCACACACGCACACACACACACACTGCCCTCAATGACCCAGCCCATCGCCTCTCGCAACAGTGGAGCGTCAGTAGCGTTAATCCGGGTAGGCCAATGAGTTTATACATTACTGTTGTTAGAGTCCCTTATTTTGATAAACCCAGGACTACCTACCTTAACCGTTCCCCCCCCCCCCCCCCCCCCCCGCTGGTCAGACTCGCGAAGTTGCAGCCCGTACTGGGTCTAGTACGCCTGCCATATGGACTCGGTTCAAGCTCTGGATTGCCAGTACCGCTCGGCTCCAGATCCTCGGGAGTCAGCGACAGCATGGAAGCGATCGCATAGTGCTTGGTTGGTGTTTAATATGACAGCGCAGGCCTAAACTGGAGCGCTACGCCCCTGCCACCATCATCGAGACGAGGGGCATGGAGTGAGCGGACAGAGCAGTCAGAGGTGCCGGGAGGCTTCTACACCGAGATGCAAGGGTTAGCGGCGAAGAGCTGGAGTCGACCTCGGGCATCGATGGTCCGTAGTCGCCAAGGATCGTCAACCGGGAGTGGAGATTACAGGGGAGGGGGCCCCAAAGGTCGAGCTTTGCGGGGTGCAGGGAAGCAGCTGATGATTAGTGCGTAAGCGAGCGGCGGAGTCAACGCCCATTTGCAAGTTTCTGATTCCCGAGGAGGAACCTCGGCCGACACTCGGCCGTCAAGATAGCTGACGGCGTTGGAGATCTTGAGGTGAGGGGTGCATGGGTGCTGAAGTGCGAACCACGAGATCGATGTCGTCGACATAGAGGTTCATGTCGCACAGTCTGGTTCCGCATCTAGCCGGGACAGGATGTGAGGGCTGGCATAAAACCCGGGATACAGGCCTGATATTGAATGCTGCCGTGATGTAGCTGGCTTGATTGCTTGGACCATAAAGACGGTCCGTGCAAGACCAACGTCCTTGGAGACTGCAGGGATATGATTGGTGCGGCAAACAGTCCGTCGGTTGGATATTGCAACTTCGACTTGTCGCAGCAGGACTCGGCATGTATTGCCTCGCCCGCGAGTCTACATGTACAAACCGCCACCGATGGCACTTGCAAGCCAGAGCCTCAAAGGCCGGAGGGACGCTGGCCTGGGATGAATTCCCGGGTGGCCTCCGGGCTTTGGGATAAGCAAAAGACGACACTCCCGGATTGTCGTCTGTGGTTGAACCAGGGAGTGCCTAGTTTAAATAGCAGTGCAATTCGAGGACATGGTTGGGTAGTGATTCTTTGGAACCGGATATGATACCCAAATGTTTCTGTTGTGATATAACAAAGGGCAATCATCTCGCGTGGATGTTGTGTACTTTGTAGGCCAACAACGGAGACCCTCTCTGCAGCGTCCCTTGGCGTCTAACTGCTTGAAGTGGGCCCCGATGCCTGCGGGAGACAGGGGAGGGTCAGTCTTGGTTTGTTCGATGGATTGCCCAAAGAATCATGATCGCCTTGGGAAAGAGCATATAAACCCAATGCACGTGGTCATCAGCTTGGCAAGTCGGGTAAATCCACCATATCCTTGGATAACATGGCCATATCTAACTGCATTCCTCTGGATGTTGAAGACAACGAGACATGGAAGTGCTAGAAGCAGTGAAAGAAATAGATAAATAAATAGTAAAATTAGAGAGAGGGAAAAGCAGAAAGTGATGGTGAAAAATGAATGCGAAGAAGACAAGAAAAAAGAAAGGACGTAAGAAGAAGAAAGAGAGAAGAAGATAATGCAGTAATACTCTGTGTGAGCGAAGCGGAAACTCGTTGAATATAGTTAGACTGGGTCGGTCTATCAAATGATACGGTCGATTTATCCAAATGTCAGCTTGGGGGAAGATGTCTCCGGGCATTATACCATTTTCGTTTCCTGTCAAGGAAAACAAGGTAAACGAAGGCTCGGTTCATGGGGTCTGGCGCACGCCACAGCAGCTGCCCGTTCCCCACCCAGATCTCGGAGCTCCTTCCCTCGGCCCAGAACCCCACACTTCAGTAGCAGCAGCAGCAGCAGCAGCAGCAGCAGCAGCAGCAGCAGCAGCAGCAGCAGCAGCAGCAGCAGCAGCCACTTCCGCCGTCTCCCCGCACCATGGGTCGTCCATTCCCGTGCGATTGACGGGATTGCACCACTATAGGAAGGGTACATCGCGGGCGTGACGGATGCACCTCTTCTCTCGTTTAGCATGACAGCTTCACCTTGCCCTGAACCCTCAATATGGCTCGGTGAGTCCGCTGGAGGGGGCCCATTTGTCGTTTACACCCACCCAGCCCCCGTTTACCCTGTCCGTCGGAGGAGCTGCGACCACTGCAGTATGCCAATCTGGTGCATTTGAGCCCCGTCTCGATTGACGAGGTGGATAATGTCCCATGACCTGCCAGCCCCCGGCCTGGGATGAATGGAGAGTCTGCCGTTTAAATCCAGGACAGGGCCAGCACCAATTGCCCCAGAGGAGGCACCGCTGCCCCTTTCATACCCGGCTGCTTACCCGCATGCCGCGTCGCCTTTGGAGCTACCCGACATTCCTCTACTTCCTCCGCCAAACTGGCGGGGTTTGACCGCGTTCCACGGAGAAGTCGCCCCATCTCATCCTGTTTGACCAACCCCCGGCCTGGCCAGTTCCTTACGCGGCCCATGGTCGAACCCGGAGTCTCCATCTCGACTCACTGACACCCCCGGTCGTGTAACGCTGCCTGCGGGCCCTCCAGCGGGAGTTGGCGCTATCTGGTTTAAGCCGTTCACTCGCCGTCGCGAAACACCCGGCACTCAAAAGCGAACAGCCGAACACAGTCCTCTCAGAACTGCGTCTCAACAACTTGGTACTGTAGGTATCTAGATGCGCCTTCCGCCACGCCAGAGCGCCGCCGTAGCCCAACGTCGCGACCGGAAGCGGAACCAGCAAGCAGTCTTTCGCCTGCGTCGACAGCCCATGCGGTTACTACGGCTCTCGTCTGGCAAGGACTGCCTCCCCGCCGCATCTCAGAAGCATTCGCCGAGAGGAGCCATGCCCAAAAGGAAGCGGTGACTGCGGGAATTCACAGCTCTCTAGGGAAAGCCAGCACGCGAGTTACCACCCTTCCTGTCCTAGAGGCCTTCCGGGCAGCATGGCTCAGGCTTTTGAGCCCGGGGCCGTGGCAGCGCTGCCCAGGATGCATCCACCACCCATGTCTCGTCCGCAAGTTAGCATTGAGCGACTTCCAACGCGCCGCCCAAGTAACGAGCCGCGGGAGTCGATGAATTGCAAGTCATGCCGAAAACGCAAGGTACGTGAACCTTGCCGGCGACGCCGAAGAGCGCTGAGCCCTGCCATGTTGAAGCTGGGTAAGCTTACGCTAGGCTGGGGATATAGATCAAGTGCAACCGCCTCCGGCCCGCTTGCGAGGCGTGCCAGGTCTTTCAATGCCCGTGTATATATGGTAGGTTGATTACTTCGGATCAGCCTCTCCCCCAGTCTGTTCACACCCGGTCACAGATGCTGTCCCGAAGAAAAGGGGTCCAAAAACAGATGTCTTGGAAGCATTATTGAAGCGAGTTGATGGACTCGAGGCACGGTTGAAGGACAAGAAGGCGGAAGCAGACACGTCAATGTCCGATAGCGGGCTAGCCAATGCCCCCGAGGGATCCGCATCAACCCAGCCAGCATCAAGCTCCATTTCAGATGAGAAGCCGTACCGCGCTTCAGGGAGCATCGATCTTGGCCACGAAGCCGCTGACTCAGTCATGTTCTCCCCTCCTCAGCCCAGGTAAGAGCCTCGAGTTTCCGGTCTCGATTGTATCCTCTCTCGCCAGCCTAACAAACATGGTTTCTGGGGCCCAGCGAACCATCCCCTAAGGTCCACCCCGACACCCTGCTTGACGTTTACTTTACTCGCTTCCACGATAAACCCTTTCACATCTTCGACGAGTCCACCCTAAGGCAACGCCTCCAACTGAGCCAAGTGCCTGGTTACCTAGTCCACGCCATCTACGCAGTGGCAGCTAGGTAAGTGCAGATTCCATGCTCGAGGCGCCTGTCGTTGCTGACCCGGCAGATACACGCCTCATCCGAGCGGCTACCAATCCGCGGTAAAACTCAGCGAAGAATATGCTACACAAGCAAGGTTGGAAATAGACACGGATGAGCCATCTGTGGATGCGCTACAGGCCCTGGTGCTTCTTGTCACAGCATTTACCGCATCAGGGAAGGGCAAGAAAGCATACATGATGTTGAGTACGCCATCTGCCAATGCCCGTCCCGCAAGCTGGATAACTGACCTCTTCTCGCTAGCAAATGCTGTCGGAATGGTCATGGCTCTGGAGTTACACAGGGAGATGGATGCCAATGCTCGAGTCACCTCCATCGAACGGGAGACACGCCGAAGGCTATTTTGGAGTTGTTATCTGCTCGATCGATTCTTGGCTTGCGGTTCAAAGCGCCCTTCTCTCATCTCAGACAGGGCCATTCTCTTGCGGCTACCATGCTGGTTCCCCAACCCTGCTTCACTGCCCATCGAAGGGGAGTTTTTCCAGAGCTATACGAACCTTCAGCATTTGCAGGGCAGCGGGAAGAAGTCGCAGGGAAGTAGCGGGATGCTGGTTGACATCTGTCGCATCCTCGGGACGACGAACCAATATTTGGCGGCAGGCGGCGTCAAGGGTGATTCACACTTCCCATGGCACTCGCTGTCAAACCTCTCCAAAATCCGTCAGGATTTGGATGTTTGGGCTTCGGGGACAGAAGACGTCTTCTCTAGCCTTGAGTCATTGTTTGGTCAACCGGACTCTACGGTGCTTGTGCTGAGCAAGCTAGTCTACCACCTGATCCACTGTCTCATCTATCGCCCATTTCTCCCCATAGACCTTGCAGAGCTGGCCGGATCGGGGCAACACCAGTCGTGGCAGATTGAGGCCACAAACATGTGTTTCCTCCACGCAAACGCCATCGCTGAGCTCGTGGAACTCGGCAAGCAGACAGCATCCATCGAATGGCCCGCGTTCGTGGGCTATTGCATCTGTACAGCCGGCACGGTACATATCCACGGGGCACATTATAGCAGAATCGGAAGCGCTGCTGAGATGAATGTGTTCAGCTCTTCATCCGATTTCTTGTCAAGGGAGATGCAACAGTTGAGCGAACTGCGATATGCGTGGGCGAGCGTTCAGCATCAGCGCGAAACGCTTCAGGGCATCTATAACGCACACTCGGAGCTCGTAAAGAGTCTTGCCCACAGTCCAATGCGCTATTCGCCGGTATTCCACCTGGAAGATTTCTTTGACCGGTACTCGAACATTGGGGGCCCAGGAGGACAGACGTTCAGTTTCGACGCGGCGAATCTCAGCCTTTCTGATGTCGTTGTGGACTTTACAGCCGACTCGTACACAGGCCAAGGACTTTACGCCCCGCGTCTCAACAGCGCCGACCCCGGCCCATCTCGTCCGAATCTCAAGAGAAAGAATACCGCGCCCTCCGGCCGCTCGAGGGCGGAGCTCAAAAGCCTTCTCTCTCTCAACATGAACGCCCCTTCGACCCCCTCGTTGCCCACGCCGTCAAGCACCAGCCGTCCCCTATTCTCACCGGCCTCGTTACCGCCCCAGCCGTCACCGGGAATACTTCATACTCCCGCCGCTCTCACGTCACCTCATGGAACTCATCAACAGAACCGGCAAATAGGCATTCCTCATGGGCCAATGAACGGGGGCTCCGCCGCGGACGGGATTGGAGGCTTCTCGCTTCGTAGTAACTCCAACAATCACTCAAGCGATCTGTCTCATGGATTGTCCAGCATGAGCGGCCCATTCAACCCGTCCTTCAGCTTTGGCCAACTTCGTGGCTCGACACCCGTTCCCAGCGGAGCGTCGCAGAGCTTCGACCCAATGTTCGGCGGAATCCCAACAAATGCCTTCTCCAGCCCTGCGCCGTGGCATGGTGAGGAGAGCGGAAACAACAGAGGAGCCGGCGTGGCGGCGAGCCCAAAAGATACAAGTCCAAACGAGAGCACAGGCACGACTAGCGCAGAGGAGAAGGACCCGTTCCTTAGTCTGCTCGAACAGTTGGCTGAGAATGAGTCGGTTCTGGGTGCAGGGAACGAATTAGATTTCTTTCTTTCCGGAGCGCCTAATACGGGGTGATAAACAATCTAGGACGGATACATGATGACGATCGCAAGTTTTCGACGGCGACAGCCCTTGATGGTTTTATCGACTGACAATAGCGAGTTGATGTATTTGCAAGATACCCCTACGCGAACCATTGGGCGGCGAAAAGGAGGTCAATGATTTGGAGTTGAGGTTTGGTGTTCATGTTGGCGAACCTCTGGGAAGACAAATGATCGATATCTAGGTCCTTGTTATATCATTCGATAGGCGTATGGTTGTTTGGGGATTCGAATATGCTTGCAGCGGGAGGCAAGAGAGGATCATTATCACTGACCCAGGCCCAAGTCCCCCTGCTTCTCAGGATGGATCGGCCTCCGCTGGTTTCGTCTGCATGACTTGCCACAAAAACGATCCCTTGGTGCTCACCAACACCCTGATGCACCTTAGCAAGCCGAATCGTCGTTGTTGTCCCAGGAAGGTTTTACGAATGAACGCACCGGAAAACCTATGGTTGCGGAAAAGTGGACGGGCAGGGTCAGACTGTAACGTAATTGGTCAGGCGCGCAACTGAATCCGAGGAAGTCCGAGAATGGAAGATCAATACATTAGATTAATACATCGATCGGCAGAGCCAGCGTACCCGACACGGGAAGGCGATTGGCCATTCGACTCGGTGTTCCCATATGCATCCTCTGAGGCTGTGGTTGACGCAGTAAAACTAAATTTCCTCCAAACCCATCTCATCTCTTCTGAAAAGCCATCGTGTACACCATCTCAAAAGTTTCATCATGGCGTCAAAAAGACAGGAGTCGGATCCGGTCATTACATCGTTTCCGCTGGTGCCGCTCACGACGACTTTCACAGCAACCGACACCCGTTGCAGCGGCATCTACTTACCTTCAGGGTCGATGGTGTTTATGATCGGTGACCAGCCATCATGTTTGCCAGCTGGCTTTCCTACTGCCGCCACGGATTTCTACTATTCTCCAGGCATCGCGTGTCCAAGCGGGTATTGGACAGCGTGCCATGATACCACGGGCGTATCGTCGATTACGACCGTGACCTGGTATGTATTATCGGGCAACGCCTTGGGATATCGAGCCACCTCTGAGACGGTGTCTTCGCAATGACTCACTTACCGAGACCGTTTTGGAACATACTGACATCTGTGTTGGTTTAGTTGCCCCACTCACGGTGATATCTCGCTGTCCTGCGTCCCAGATCCCGAATCGCTCTCAGGGGTATGGGAGTCACTCCAATGCACATGGATTGCCCCGCAGACTGCGACCGTGATCCAGGTCACCGAGTCGGCAAACAATGACAGAACGTCGGTGGTGGCTAGGACTGTTAGCAGTCCAGGGGGCATCAACGCTTACGGCATACGAATGGTCCACCAGGCGACAGACCTCGCAGAACCGACGACGACGCAGCTCGAGACAACGACCCCGCCAGAGACGACGCCTTCCCCTGTAACTACACCCACCACTACGTCAGATCCCGTCTCTGGTCCTGGTCTTTCAACCGGCGCGACGGTGGCGATTGGCGTGGTAATACCCGTCGTGGTGTTGGCGGCATTGATAATAGGTATCGCTTGGTGGTGGCGGAGGAAAAGACGGCTTTCGAGTCCGGAATACGCACCGGCATACGTACCGGCGGCACCTGTGGCCTTGCCAACGGAGCCTCAGCCAGAGGTGCCGATAAAACCGTATCCCGGCGACATACAGCAATCTCATGAGCTACCATATTTCGGCTATCCACCGGCCGTGGAGATGCCAAATAACAGGGCGGCTGCCGAGTTGCCAGGGGAGTGGGGCCATGGACGTGGTACATACTAGCGGTTCAAGGAGAACGGAGGAGCATGAAGGAAAGGCATGGTGAGCACAGCGTCTGGTGAGTTATGGGACGGAGGGAAATACTACTTGGCAGCGGCAGGGACGAGAAGCTGTGGATTAGCCTACAGAGCGTTGCCATAATGCAGCGGGCGTTCTCCGGTTTTACAGTACACACAACCACAGCGCAGTAATCAGTGGACAGCGGCTCAAGGGCGATTCGACATTGCTAGCTAGGTACAGGGGCTCAACTTCTGAACCGGGTGCCGTTCCGCCGGGTCAAACAGATTCGGAGATGTCCGATTAGATCCTCATTGCGCCTCATTTCAACCCTCCGGGCGCCTTTCTGACCCGGCGGTGGCGGCTACACATCACCACGGTCCCAAATGTCCACGGATCCGGTCAGGCCACGGCTACGGCGCCAAGGCAACTCAGACGCCAAGCAGTCCCTTCTAGCCGGGCACCCGGGGCCCGCATCGACGCAATGCATGATTGGTCCACGACAGGATGGCGATGTCATCGCACCGCAGGGCTGGGAAGAGGGCGGCCGTGGTTGGTCTCCTACTCCCCTCCTAAGAAGATAGTACTGCTCGAGGCTTACTGCATGCCATCGGCAGGTAAGCGAAAATCCCGCGCACTGGTCCAGCGAGTTGATATCGCCCGTCTTCGTCCATTCAAAAAGCTTCGAGGTTACATTTTACCCACCACTGGAAATTAGCTGCTTACAGGCGGAATCCTTGAAGCGGTGAATTGACTTGGGGTTCATGAGGATCCGCCGGGAGCCCTGCGAACCGGGCTTCATCTTCTTCTCTTCTCTTCTCTTCTCGTCGTGACTGAGGGTTTTATTTTATTTTACTTTTTATTTTTTATTTTTATTTTTAGTTTTATTTATCTCTGCCCCATATGTTATACATATCGTCGAGAGAGCTCGAGAAGAACCGTTAGACCCCACACACCACCCAAGCCCCGTATTCAGGGGCATCCACTTTCTTGAGTCATGACGCTACGAGACGGCGTTCCTGGCGGTTTCATCTGACAGTAGATTGAGACGGACGGAAAGTATCGACATCAGACGGCCAATACAGCCTTGTGGTAATAAGCAGTTCACGGTCTCTGGTGTTGTTCGTCTCCCTCGACGTCGCTCCGCTGTGCATGTCTGCCCCGGGCTCGAGATGGCATTGGTCTGTCGACACAACAATCACCGGAACCCGAACTTGCAAACCTCTTGCCGCCAACTGTGTGCTTCAACGCGACGAAACATGGCGGCATGTTCAACATTCAACACCGTCTAGCTATAGGACCGAGTAACACCGTCGGACCGCCATCGCCGACCTCGGGGACTAGCGAAAGTCCCTACGCCCACCATGTCGTCCCCCGGAGCGCAGGATGTTGGCTTTCCAGACCGCGGGCCGGCGGTATTTGCCGTTGCGACAGCGACCCTGGCACTGTCTTCGCTGTTTGTAGCCGCTCGGATGGTTTCGAGAATGGGGATTCTCCGTAGGACGGGCTGGGACGACTACATCATGCTCTTGGCCTGGTTCCTTGCCGTTTTCTTGAGTCTGTCCATCGACTTTGGAGCCAAGCGGGGTCTGGGCCGACACGACAAGGACATCGACCCTGGCGACCGGGCCGGGCTGAGGATGTGCGAATATGTTTTTTCCATCCTCTATGTACGTTTGCGCCAGGTTTTGCTGTTTTGGCCGTCTGTCTGACTTGGCGATAGAATCCCGCGCTCATGGCAACCAAGACGTCCATCCTCGTCTTTTACCTCCGCCTGGCCAAGAACACGCAGAAGATTTTGCGCTTGGTTTCGTGGGCCGTCTTGGGAATTGTCAACGTTGCTGGTACCATCCTTACTTTTATGAACATCTTCCAATGCAAGCCTATCAGCGCGGCTTGGGACATCAACGTCGCCCCTATCCAGTGCATCCCACTTCTCACCGAGTTCATCTGCTCGGCCCCCGTGAACGTCACGACGGACCTTGCCATCTTGGCACTCCCCATACCGGTCCTCACGAGCATGCGGCTACCCCCCAGGCAGAAGACGATCCTGGTTATGACCTTTGCGCTGGGGATCTTTGTGACGATCGTCGACGTCGTTAGGATATACTACCTCCAGCAGGCGATCGAGTCTGCCCCGATAAGCGTCTCCTCGGATCGGATGGCAATGTTTGGCCAGAGCTCTGAATTTTCGTGGAACGCCTCTCTGTCGTTGATGTGGTCGGCAGTCGAGGTCAATGTGGGCATTATCTGCGCATGCATTCCGACGCTCAAGCCGCTCATCATCCGGATTCTCCCAGCCATGATCATCGACCCGGACGGCACGTGCAGGAGCAGCACCGGGGCTAGCCAATACCCAAGCGACCGGACGAAGCCGAGCGCCACCGATGACAGCCAGCCCGCTACTAACATGACGATCACGGCCGAGCCGCCGGCGTTACATGTCACCCCGCCAGACGGGAGGATGTCGGAGGAGATATCCATCCGGGACTTCTTGTCCGGCGCGCCCGTGAGCCGGCCTTCGACCGATCCGAGTATGAGACGGAACCCCTCCATGCTCATGCCGGGACATCGCGATTCCACGTCCGTCTACTTCGGTTTTGTCAACATGAAGCGGCCCAAAAGCATGTTAAAGACGTCGGCGCTCGAGTCGTTCAAATACTGCACCGTCGTCAGCATCCTCTTCTTCCTCTGGGGTTTCTCGTACGGCCTCCTCAACACCCTCAACAACGTTGTGGCCGACGTCGCCGACATGTCCGCCGCCCAGACACTGGGCCTCACGAGCATCTACTTTGGGGGCGGCTACTTCTTGGGGCCGCTCTTGGTGGGGGAGTGGCTGCTCCGCCACGACGAGCATCACCGCTCCCGGAAGAAAAAGGACGGCAGCGGCGTTCCATCCATCGGCGGCTTCAAAGCGACCTTCATCACAGGCCTACTAATCTACGGCATAGGAACTATCATGTTCTGGCCCAGCGCTGTTCTGGCAGCCTACGGCGGCTTCTTGGCGAGCACTTTCGTAGTCGGGTTCGGCCTCGCCGTCCTCGAAACAGCCGCCAACCCGTTTATCGCGCTGTGCGGACCGCCCGAGTACGCCGACGCACGTCTCCTCCTCGCGCAAGCCGTCCAAGCAGTAGGGAGCGTCCTCAGCGGGCTGCTAGCCACCAGTGTCTTCTTCGTCCGCCTCGACCGCTCCGACGCCACCCCGGTCGGCTCGACCACGCTCATCGACGTCCAATGGACCTACCTGGCCGTCACCCTCCTCTCGGTCCTGCTCGCCCTCTTCTTCTACTACATGCCGCTCCCCGAGGTGTCCGACGCCGAGCTCGTCACGCTAGCGTCGGCCCTCCCCGTCAACCCCAAACAAAAACTCCCCGCGGCCGGCGGAAAAGTCTCCCTCCGCACCTGGGCGATCCTGCTCGCCGTCCTCTCCCAGTGGACGTACGTCGCCGCGCAGGAAAACATGTCCCTCTTCTTCTCCCAGCTCCTCACCTCCTTCACTGGGCCCGGCCGGTCGCTCTCCTTATCCATCCCCTCCTACCTCCTCCTTTCGCACACCGCCTTTGCCATATCGCGCTTCCTCGCCGCGCTCATCGCCTACCTTTCCTCCTCCTCCTCCTCCTCCTCCTCCTCTTCTTCTTCTTCTTCTTCTTCTTCTTCTCGCCGTCCCAATTCCCTTTCCGCGTACATCCCCGCGCCGCGCACCCTCCTCCTCCTCTCCGTCTCCCTCTCCACCCTCTGCGCGCTCTTGGTCGTCGTCCTCCCCCTGGGACCGGGCGGCGGCAACGCAAACCCCAACCTGGCCGCCATCCCCGTCATCCTCTTCTTCTTCTGCGAGGGCCCCATCTGGCCGCTCGTCTTCAGCCTGGGCCTGCGCGGGCAGGGCGAGCGCACCAAGCGCGCCGCCGCGTGGTTGACCATGGGCGGGTCCGGGCCGGGGGCCTGGCCGTTTGTGGGGTACGCCATCATCCAGAACGGCGGGGGGGTGCGCCTGTCGTTTGTCGTGGTGGTGGCGTTGATGGTTGTGGCTGGGGGGTATCCGGTGTTCTTGGGCGGTGTGACGGCCGCGAGGGGCTTGGTGGATCCTGTTGTTGGCACTGCGGCTGCGGGGAACGGGGACGGCGGGAGGGAGGGTGATGTTGAGAGGGCTTCCGGGGCATGTGGTGGTGGTACTGGTGGTGGTGGTGGTGGTGCGGAACAGGGAGGGAGAAGCGGCGAGGGGATGCTGTTGGGGCTGGGGTCTAAGGGTAAACAGTCTCAGCGCGGATCGTGTCATGGGGAACAGGCGCAGGTGCAAGCGCAGGCGCATCGGGAGCCGTGGGAAAACCAGGAATTAGATACGTCCATTTTACAGCGTTGAAGTCGTCGAGCGGGTCGATCAGGTCTGGTGTTGGCGGTCCGTGGCAGATATCTGTCCATTGCAGTGGGAGAAAGGTGTTGTGGGCTTGGGTTTTTGTTTTTTGTTACTGGGATTGATAGATACCCTTCGGCGGGCGGATAGGCAAGCTTGCTTGAATAGAAATTCTTTTGATAACCTCCATGCATTTTTAAATCGCCAACTTCCTCACGGACTTTCCAAGTGGAATAAAACTACACAAAAAGCTCACTGGCTATTTCCCTCCATGGTCGATGGAGGTCATTAGCCAGCTACGAAAAACCCTTTCAGATTTTTACTACCGAAACCACCTTACCCTCACGCGGGCGGGGTCTCTCTCCCTCTGTGAGGAAGGCTGCTTCTGAAGCAATTTTTCTTTTTCTTTTTTTCTTTTTTTTTTTTTTTTTTTTTTTTTTTTTCTTAGGCTGCTTGACCCGGGGCTCGAACAGTGGTGTTCTAAACGAGCTCCGGGGACCTCCCAAGCGATCGTTGACCAATCGACCACTTGGGGGGTCGGTGGGAGGTCATGCGGAACTTCTATATCAAGGGCAGGTGAAGCACAGCGGTCCAGATGGCACACTGTGGAACGGGTCGCCAACATTTCGCCTCTTGGGGAACGGGCGGTTGCTAGGCAGTGAGGACATACCGGATGGAAGAGCATTTGTTGGCCTTCCATTACTCCCACATAACCACATATCGTCCTTTATACCATTTACTAGAATCTTCTACTGCTAGTGCGGTAAGTGTTTGGTGTTGTGGAAAACAGTGGTGGGAGTGGTGGAAGTGGTGGGACTGAAGGGCATATCGAGCGAGAGAGAGTATTATGGAGGGTGTCCAACAAGTAAACGGCACTCGCTCTGATCTGAATCATCACGTCTACCACCCTATTCTACATACAACATTTTCCTCGCAGTATACTACATGCCATAGAAATATCCAAGTTGTACACCCATGTTTTTGTCCCTCTCGACGCCTGACTGTTCGAATGTCTAGCCCACGATCCAGCACCACCAGGCTATGCTTCCATTCTCCCATCATGCTCAGCAATTGCCTCCTCAAACTCATCATCATCCTCCCTCTCATTTGCCGGCGCTGTCCACCCCGTCCCAGCCTGCAAAAGCACCACCAAAATACACACCGCAGTAGCCGACTTGTACAACACCTCCAGGGCACGCTCATATCCGAGCACAGCCACCTGTCTCTCCGGCCCGTTCAAAACCCCGTCTTGAAAAACCGCAGCCGGGCTGCCGATCAACACGCTAATCAGCTTCTCACGCGCCTTGTCGAGCCCCTCGCCACCATCGAGCCGTCTGAACCCTTCAGTGAGGGCATCCCGCAGGGTGCGCGTAAAGATGCCCCCGCCAATGGCCGTGCCGAAACTGCCGGCAAAGCCACGGAAGGTGGACAGCAACCCCGTTGTGATGAAGTGCATGTCGGGGTGCGACAAATGCAGCAGGTGGGCGAGGGTGTAATTAAGCGCCGCACCGGTGCACAGCCCGTTGAGGAAGACGACGGCAATGTAGAGGCCGGTTGAAGCAGCTGCGTTACTCACGAAAGCGAGAGCGAACAGAGTGACGGCGAAAAACAACAGTGTTAGCAGGGCAGGGAGCCAGAAAGATCCAGCGCGGCGGATGTGTATCGCTCCGACAATCAGACCGCCTAGGCCGAAGCCAAGGTTCGTGGGGATGAGGACCGAGCCGGCAATGGCCGGTGAGAGGCCGCGGACGGCGAGGACGAAGATGGGCGCGTAGAAGAGAACTGTCCAGCGGGAAGCCATAAAGCCGAGTTGGGAGATACAAGACAGCAAGACACCACGGGACTTGAGGACTGGGATGGGAATGACGGGGTCGCGGGCGAACGATTCGACAGTTAGGAATATGGCGAGGGTCACCAGGGAGAGCCCGATGGGCAGAGGCTGGATGGTGCCTGAAAGACCGTAGAGGAAGAGGACAATCGTCATGGTCTGAGTGTGTTAGTGTCAGCGTCTCTTGCTGAGCAATTGCCGACGTACCAGCGTGGCGGCACCCGCATAATCAACACCGGCGAGCTTCTGCAAGGTCGTCTTGTTCTTGAAATTCTCGTGGGTGGCCATTGTTGGGATACTAAGGCTGACGCCTAAGCCAGCGAGAGCGGCCATTGGAGCTTGAGCGCCGAAGAGGAGTCTCTGTGCACGGTTAGGCAAGGAGATGATTGTCGACTGGACTTGTACATACCCAGCCAAGCACAGGCAACAGGGCACCAAACACTACGGCACCTGCGGATACGCCAATTGTGAACCCCTGAGCACATTAGCTGCTGGGCGTCTCGAAGAGCGTGTAATGCAACATACCGCGTTAGTCAGCCCGATCCATAACCCTCTCCGCTTCTTGGATGTAAGTGAAATGACTAGGATCATGCACAGTGTCATGATGCCTCCGCTTCCGATCCCTAGCAAGACCCTACCGAGAATAAACACGGCAAAGGTGGGTGCCACGGCCGTAATGACGGCTCCCACGGAGAAACAAGTGGATGACAGGAGGACCATGGTGGCAGGTGAGAATATCATAGCCAGGCGGCCGGCAAGGGGCGCTACTGAAGACACGCTGATCATGTAGGCACTGGTGAACCACATGGCGGACTCGTAGGCATCCAAGTCGGCAGCGATGGTCGATTGAGTCGTCGAGATGCCGCTCATATTACTCGCTACATGAGATTAGTACTAGGGACAGAGCTGGGCATGCGAGGCCGCACACTGGGGGGCAACACCAACAAACCCACCTTGCAGGAAGATCAGCACCCACATGCTCAGGACGATGCATGTCGCCCTCTTCCAGCCGAGCGGCTGGCCAGAGGCGTCTGCGGGCTTCGGCCCGGCTCCCGGCGAGGCATCTCGGGCGGTTAAGGAGCTGGCGGTCTCGGAGTGGAGCAATGGCGTATCCTCTGCCGCAGTCGTCGAAGCTGCCGAACTGTCGGTGTCGCCCTGCCGGCGGCGCTCGATGTCGGCCATGGCTCAACGGCTTCCGAGAGCTCCGGTTGCGTGGAGAAGAGGAGGGATTGGGCGGACAATGCGATACAGGACAGTTGGAGAATACAGAAGATACAGCCAATGGACACTATAAACACAGTTTATCCGAGTAGTCACATTGTGCCGTGCTTTGGAAAGGAACGAGTGATGAGACAAGCATCGAAATCCAGGAACGTCATTTCCTGGGTTTGATTTGTAAGTGAGCCGGGTCCCTCGGCGTGTTCCTTCCGGGTCTGAGGCATCGGGTTCTTTGAACCACAAAACTCTCCGCGAACATTCAGAACTCGTGACCTGTGCCGATTCGAGGCACACCGTGCTCACTCGAGTTGCCATGATAAACAATGAAGACGCAGGATGAACCTTGGAGGTTGTTGCCCTCAACCCTAACCCTGGGATGCAGTACGAACCAGTCCCTGCCAAGAGGCCCAAGACATCTCTCCATCTCAACTCCACAGAGAATCTCCCCTCGATGATAGCTACTTTGCTCTTCTAGTATCGAGCTACTTTCTCAACATCTAGCCGTCTATCTGACGCGGTTACACATAACCTAACCGGATACCACCAAAGCCGCTCCCCCTTAACCGCCGCCCAACATGCCCCTAAAAGACTCATACATACTCCCCGCAGCTGCCGACATGCACGTGCATCTGCGCAACGCCCCGGGCCCTATCTCGGCTCTGGTGACGCCTACTATCCGCAAGGCCGGCATCGACACCGTCTTTGTCATGCCCAATCTAGCGCCCCGGCCCGTCGTGTCGGTTGCCGAGGCCCTTGAGTACAAGCGCCACTTGCAAGCCCTCGACCCCAGTGTGAACTATCTCATGTCCTTGTACTTGCACGAGAGCATCACTCCGGACGAGATTCGCAAGGCCAAGGAGGCGGGGATTGCCGGTGTCAAGGTGAGTGCTTGAGAAGGGTGCTCATGATCCAGTTAACCGACCTTCTCCAGGCCTACCCCCGTGGAGCCACCACCAACTCGCAGTGGGGCGTCGTCTCGTTTGAGCCCTTTCACGACGTGCTCAAAGCGATGGAGGACGAGGGGATCGTGCTGAACCTCCATGGTGAGGTGCCTAGCAGTGCTGCTGACGGTGTGACCGTCATGAACGCTGAGGCGAGATTCATCCCTGTGCTCAAGAGTCTCGTCGACAAGTATCCGGGGCTGAAGATTGTCCTCGAGCACTGCACCACTGCGGATGCCGTTGAGGCCGTGAGGTCGTGTGGCGACAATGTCGTCGGCACCATCGTAGGTGGCCCAAACCCCCTTGTATCTGAGGGTCGCGATGGTGCTGACCACAAAGACCGCTCATCACCTTTCCCTGCTAGTCGATGACTGGTCCGCTAACGTGGTACGTCCTGCCGTTCTTTCTTTTCCCAATCTCACGCTCATACTAACCGCCACCCAGCACCACTACTGCAAGCCATCGGCCAAGTCACCCGAGGACCGCCGCGCCCTCCTCAACGCCGTCGTCACCAGCAACGGCAAGTTCTTCCTCGGCACCGACAGCGCCCGTACGTCCCTGTCCCCTCTGTGCCCTTCTTATCCCACTCAAACTAAACACTAAATCCGTCTCAGCCCACGACATAACCGCCAAAAAGGGCAAAGGCAACACCGCCGCGGGCGTCTTCACCCAGCCCTACGCCTTAGGCTACGTACGACTTTCATTTTCCTTCACATTTTCCGAGCCCCTTAGACACGGCCGCTTTTTTATGCAGACCCCCAACTAACCCACTAATCTCAACTACTCAGGTCCTCACCGCCCTAGAAGAAGCCCTCCAGAGAGGGGACATTCCCGAAGCTTCCCTGGCCGACGGTAAGGATGAATCGGTCCTGCGTGGTTTCCTGTCCGAGTACGGGCGGAAGTTTTATGGCGTCGCGCCCGCGACACAGAAAATTCGTGTTACACGGGGTGCGGCGACGGTCGAGGAGTCGTTGAAGGATGAAGGGGTCGAGGTGGTACCGTTCCGTGCTGGGGAGCGGACTTGGGGTGTTGAGTGGCTTTAGCGCTGCGGGCGTTGTACATGGGCCGGTCGAGTGGCTAGGGGGCCTGGCTTGGGTTAGGGTTTTGGCGAAGAGAGGAATGGATTGGAAAAGGGACGAGGACAAAAAAAAAAAGAAGGGGGGGGGGGGGGGTGTTAGAGACGAACTGATGGAAGGATAAACTGGACGACGGACAAAAATAAAACAGGTTGCATGGGCATGGCGGGGAAACAAAAGCAATGAATATGAATGACCTATGATGCATTGGTTGACCATGGTCATTTGATACCTAAGGGGCCAGCAGATGATCAGAACTATGCTCACATCCTCTCCCCATGATAAGTGCAGCCAGCCTCCTGAACACCTCAACTACCTTGTATGGCGTAAGGCATCATAATCCCATAATCCTCAATCGGATGACGATAATTCGAAAATCATGGCCACACTATCATCCATAACCACCATCATGGTCGATACCAATACAACTCAAGACAAAACAACACCGCTACCCATCTTCGGAAGATATCCTCGCGCACTTCGCCGGTGTGCCAGGTGGCGTCGTCTGCCTCTTGTCCCCGACTCTCTATGCCCGGGACGTATTAGCTGCCGCCGCCGCTCCCTGCGCTTGCACTTGCGCCTGTGTTTGCCCCTGCCCCTGCCCCTGTCCCTGTTGCGACTGAGCTTGCTGCTGGACCTTCGCCTTCCTCCTCACCGGCTGATACACATCGTTAAAGTTCATCGAGACCCCCAGGAACCGCATATCCACATCCGGCTGGTAGGCCAGATCGCCCAGCAAGATCTGCAGCCGGGTTCGGAAGCTCGTGCCGAGCTGTCGGAGTCGTTCCTGCAGCGCCGGTAACTCGGAGTGAAGGCCTTCCTCGCCGGCGGCGCTACTGGCGAACGGATCATCACCACTGCCGCCGCCGCCGCCGCCGCCGCCGCCAAAATCCCCAGACAGCTTGTTATGTCCCTTGTGCCGCCGCATCAGCCCCACCGCGTCGGCCTCCTGGCGACGGGTAAAGTCCGACAGCGACCAGCTGTACAGCCCGTCGACACAGTCGCGGAAGAAGAGCATGGTCCGCAGCAGCTCGCCGAGCTGGACCATGTACGAGTTACGGTCCTCGGCCTCGGCGGGGTCGCGCCCGGACTCCTTCAGCGAGTCGTGATACTGCCTCCGCCGGGCGCCAAGGAGACCCTTGTGGGTGATAGAGGTGAGGTATTTGGTGTGGGCGGTGATGAGGTCGTCGAGGGTGCAGTCGTCCTTGCGGATGTTCTTTTGCAGCTCGGTCCAGCTGCTCTCGATCACCTCAAACAGGATGTAGTACTGCAGCTGGCCGACAAAGTGCACCATCTCGGCGAGCACGCCGCGGGTGCTCTTCCATAGCTGGAGGACCTTCTCGTCCGACGTCTGAAGCACGCCCCGCGAGCCCGTCATGCACTTGCGCCAGGTGGAGGCGAGGGCGAATTCGACGCGCTTGATGCGCCAGAGAAAGTTGAACACCTTGAGGTACTGTCTATTGCCCCACTCGGTGACCACCACGTCGACCGGGGCGTCGATCTTGTACTCGAGCGTGAAGCAGTCCCATCCCAGGTCGCCGTGGCTGAGCTGCAGCATGCGTGCGTCTAATCTCCTGAGGACTTCGTCGCTGTCGTACTGAGCGTTTGAGCCCCTGATGGCATGCTCCAGTTGGGCGGTCAGCGTGTGGCGGTACTGCGCGCCGGCCGGGCGGTCCAAGTTAGCCGCGAGGGACTCCATAAGAAGCGCGATAAAGTCGCCTTGGCCGAGGAGGATGTAGTTCTTCAGCGCTTGCAGGTGGTCAAATACGTGGAACCGAGTGCTCATGAGCTGCATCAGGCGTTGCATTGTCGTCTTGTACGCTTCGTCGATCCATTTCTCAAGAGTCGCCGTGTCGCCGTACCTGAGCTCCTTGGACGATGTCTTGCTATAGGCGTCAACCCATTGGCTATCACCACAGCTGTGGCGGATGAAGTTCAGTGACTTCCCGATCAAGAACACTTTCTGCGCGAAATCGGCCGTGATGATGCTCGGTACCATGGCCTCGACAAGCTCGTACTTGGAGTTCCACACGCTGGCGTGGCCTTTGGCCTTGCTTTTCTCCCGGTCTTCGTCGCTGAGGCTCTGCTCTCTCACGAAGAATTCCAGGTGCGGGTCTGACAACTCTCCGTCGTAGATCCAGCGTCGCAGGATGTCGTAGAACGGCCGTGTCACGTCTCCAAGTAGCCGCTCCGCAAACGCTGCGACGACCGGGTCTCCGTGGGAGATAGAAAAGCCGTGGATCATGCTAATCAGCTGTCCCCCCAGCTTGCTGTTGCTCTCCTCTGCGATCAGGGACATGAGCCGCAACCCCATGGTCGCCTCGCGGGTCCACACCACACAGCGCTTCAAGGTCACGCCAGCCTTGCCGATGCCGCCACGGGACGCGGATTCATTGACAGCAGAGAGTGCCCGTCGGATCTGCCCTTCGAGCGTGGCCACGAGAGTAAGATATGACCGGAGTTCATTGCTGATGGCGGCGCGCAGACTCTGGCCTAGTAGGCCCTTTGCGGGTGACTTGACAAAAGACGCAAGTCCTTTGTACAGTAGAGAAGGTTCGGCTAGATTATGTAAGAGGGATACTATGGGGGATGGTAGAGTAGACGGTAGCTTCAGGATCGTATCCTTGGTAAAGGGCAGCGTCGTGGAAGAGAGTCCTTGGAGGGTGAAGGGTAAATCTCTCAAAAGGCCCATTTCGGAAGGCTCAAACTCGCTGGCGTCGTCGGCTAGCAGTTGAGACTTCAACGAGACATCCCTTGCGGCCTTCTTGGGCGAACTCTCGGCTGTTTCTGAGGATGGTGTCTCGGCCAGGCTGCGCTTCTGCTTTCCAGTGGGCAGCTTCTTGAGACCCCCCGGGGCAAAAGCGTCGTTGAACACCTCTTCGTCTTGTGCCTGAACGGCTGATGATGCTCTGAGCGGTCTCTCTTTCTCGGCCGGCTTAGGCGGGCCTCGTTGAGGCGGCTGCTGTGGCTGCTGTGGCGGTTGTTGCGGTTGCTGCGGTTGCTGCGGTTGCTGCGGTTGCTGAGGCTGTCGTACAGGGCTCAAGGGCGGGGGCTCGTTCGGATCTGGCGAGTCGGAGAGCTGGTAGAGCAGATAAAGGATTGCCCACTTTTGGTTGAGGACGGGCAGCGAAAGAAGCCGTGTGTAGAGGTTTGAGAAGCGCAGCGCCTGGCTCGGATTGCTCTGGATGAGCCTCCTCTTGATGAGATCGGAAGCATGGTTTACGTCGGACGAGATTGCCGGAGAGTTAGGGCTGGAATAGGAGCGTCAGTGGCTGGTTCTGTTGTGCACATGTGGGGAGCGGTGCTCACCGCTCGAAAATGGACCGAACCAGCTCGAAGCAGGCATCATGTCTCTCCTGGGCTGCTTGTTCGTCGTCGTTTGGATCGCTGGGCACCAAGTGCGTGATCAGACTGTCGATGGCATTCGAGATTCGATTCCGCTGCGCCATGGCTGCATGGTGCCTAGATCTGACTGCTCGGGCCTGCCGTGAGGATTTCGGTTCTATCTGCGCTTTGCAAACGCTTATTGCATGATGTTGCCGAACTCTCTGGGGGCGCCTTGGGAGGGGCGACGCGACGCGACGGCGGCATCGAAGTGTAAAAGAGCGCCAAGAGAATGCCCTGCGGTCCAGGGACAGGCACAGGGCTGGATTCTCAGGGCGCCCCGGTACCTCGATGTTCACCTGACTTCAGTGTGCACACAGGTACCCCGCGGTACCCGCCCTGCAGTCAAGCTTCATTCAGGCGTTGCTAACGTTACCGCCCGCTGCCGCTGGGGGGGCTCCGCAAAATTCAACAACGGCCGAAACCCAAGACCGACCACCTCAGTTTATACGGCCGACGATAACATCATCCAGTTTGGCAGCGCCACCATGCCCGGTCCATCGATTTGAATCAAGAATGGTGATCGCATGAGCCCGGGCTATATTTTGATGCACAATTCAATGCGGGTCGGCATCGCGATTGTGCTGCATCCGCGCGCGACTGTCCCAACGCCTGACGTTCGCGCTCTCGCCGACCGCATCCCGCATCACCTGCCGTGCCCGCCCTCGGCCAATATCGCGAGTCCGCACCATGGTCGACATCAACCCCGCCGCCCTGAGCCGGCCATCCATCAGCCTCTCGACACCCATCCTCTCCAACAAGTCGATCAATGTGTCGGTGCCTTCAATACATAAAGCCCCCAAGACCAGCCAGCTTATACCCGCTCGTGTCGATCTCGAGCCCATCTACACCAAGCTGAAAGCCAGCATTGGCGCAGAACAATGGTCCACATACAAAGAATCCATAACCAACTTTCTAATCGGTACGTGCACGCCATGACAACCGTGCAATAGCCCAATTGGGCAGCAGTGCTAATGCTATTCCCAGGCCGTCTTAACCAGGCCGAGTTCAGCGAGCGCATCGAACCCATACTCGCGTCCTCGGATGGCTACAAGGAACACCTCCACAACCAGCTCATCGCGGCCATATACGGCAATGTCACGCGTGAGATGCCCGACCAGGGCCTTGCGCCCTGGGTCAGCGCCAATGACAAGCCGTCGACGACGGCCGGGAGCAAACCCGTATCGGGCGATGCGACCGAACGGAGGTTAAAGGGAGAAGTCATGCAGCTCCCGGCGCGGGATAGGAGGCGGATCAAGGACCTTGTCCACAACGACGTGAGTCGAGGGCGCATCGGGCTTCTGTTGTGCTCATGCTGATCTTTGACAGTTTGACCCGTACGAATCCATGGCCAGTCTGTTCACAGACCCTGGCCGGATGAAGCCCGCCAAGACGACCGAGGTACCGGCGAGTGCGGGCGGGCTGAGCCGAATGAGCATGTCCACCACCAACCCCTGCGCCGAGCATCTGGCTAACCTGCGCAACCAGACTTTGATCTTGAGATACGGAAGCGCTTCGCGCAACCATTGGCCGTGGAGTCGGGCGAGTTCCCCGACGTTAGCAACATCGAGGCGCGGATGCTGCCCTTCTGCTACGAGGCGGGCCTCGCATCCGGTCACGCACCGGATGCCGCGCAGTTCATGTCGATAGCGACCGAGACATTCGTCAAGGAGTTTATGACGTCTGTATTCAGCCGCACCAGAAGCAATGGGCCGGGGGATTCTGGCAACGCCGGTTTCGGCCCCAGCAGTAACTGGATCCAAACACACAGGTACCGGCGGCAGCTGCGGAGGGAAGAGGAAGCGTTCCAGCGAGGAGAGGTTACACGCGATAAGACCGGGCTGCTGCCCGTCGAAGCTAAAGCCGCCAGCGAGCGTGGCCCGCTGGGCATGGCAGATCTCCGGCTTGCGCTCGAGATGGGCGACTGCGGGTTGGCCAACTTCCCCGTAATCATCAAGTCGGTGATCTACGGCTACCGAGAAGGCGAGCTGGAGAACTGGGACGATTATACTTATGTGGACGGCCGAGAAAGAGTGGTCGAGGAGGACGAAGATGTGGCGATGGGCGGAGTAAATGGGACCGGGAAAGAAGCCGAGCCACTGCCCAACGGAGTCGACCACGGCGACCAGATGGACATTGACAGCGATATGTGGTGGGAAGGTGCCGACCCGGGAGATGGTGACTTTCTCAACGGGGTTCTGGACTCGTGCCTGGCGGTTGGCTGACACAGCAGGGGGATTTAACGAAGCGATTAATCTATTTCCGGGGGAGTTGTTTGGGGGCTCGGGGGACGGCGTTTATATCAACTGGGCGGCGGCGATTGGATTGTTTATACTGGGGCATTGCATCGGCACTGGCATTTCTTGGACGACTTTCGCTCGCAACGTGCCCTGTATACTTTGGGTGGACTCACAAAAGGGGGCGGCGGGCACATCTGGCGTCGAACTTGGGGACATGATTCTGCGTGGCTTGGAGAGAGGGCTTTTGTACTGTAATTTTACGAGCGATACCCGAGAAGCCCTCGTGAGGACGGAGCTTCATTACTGTTTCTCGTTGGATGCGCAGTTATATCCCAGCGTCTAGGCGGCCAGCGTACAATTTATGGGCATCTAGTATCAAACGGTGTGTGGGCGGTTCAGGTGCCACGGAACAGGGGCGTCGCGCGGTTGTGCCGCCAAGCCAACCTCAACTGTAAGGCTTGGTGGGGCTCTCCACGACTTACACCGACGCGAACGCGTTTGTCGGCGCGTCGTCTCCACTAATATCAATCATCACTCACCCCTGGCACCATACCAACCTCATCACTTAACCCCCGACCCCCCCATCCGCCCACCCTCTTCTAGACTTCTGAGGATAGGTTCTTAGGAGAGCACTAAATATAACAATTTCTAGATCAAAAGCCCTCAATTAGCAGCCGCAATGGCCTCAATACTTTCTTTGTCTCCAGCGCCGCGTCGTTCTCGCAGCGCGACGCCCACCCCGACGCGCATAACCACCCAGAACCCCTTTGCTGCCCTTTCGGACAGCAGCTCCGAAGATGACGAGATCCTCCGGCCACGCGGGAAAATTGCCTCTAGAATGCAAGTACGGGGTAACGTAGAGCAAGAATCAGAGTCCGAGGCCGACGACAACGCGGCCGTCGCGCGAAGCAGCTCACACGGGAGGAACGGTGGCGGTTCTCCCTCAGCCGCCGATCAAAATGACAGCGGCGACGAGGATGACGATGAAGTAGCCGTAACTCGTCCCAGGAAGGTCGTAGCCCGCCGCCAGCGCAGTTCGACGCCCGAGCCAATGCCACAGGAAGCAGCTTCTTCACCGGGTCTTTTCATCTCCCCGGAGAAGAACGCACCAGCATCTCCTGGGCTCTCTGTCTCGCCATCCAAACCTCGCTCGCCGTCTGCAGAGAATGCACAAACCAGCCCGGCCGCATTAACCAAGAATCCCCGGTTCCTCGCCCTCGTCGCCAAGAAACGCCAGGAGCGGTTGGCCAGGGAGGCTGAAGAAGCTCGCAAGAAAGCCGCGCGCCTAAAAGCAGCTGGCTACCATGATGATGACATCGTGGATGATGATGACGACGAAAATATCACAGACGATGAGGGCGGCCGGAAGCTCACACAAGAGGCGGGGGCAACGCGCCCAGCCCGCAAGGCTAGCAAGAAGGCTCTTGAGGAGATGAACCGCGAGACGCAGCGGTTAAGCCGGAGTCTGCAACTAGCTCATGAAGCAAAGGTCAAGAAAAAGATCACAAAGGCCACCTTGTTCGAACGCTTCAACTTCAAGCCCGAGGGGTCAGCGGCGTCAGCTGAGAAGCCCGCACCGGCAAGCTCGAGCCGTGCCCCGACGCCTGGGTCAGTCCACCAGAGTGATGCTGAGATGAAGGATGCCGAGACCCCACCCAGTTCGCTCCCGCCGGTTGGAAAAGATGCGATTGCCGCCGACAGTGTCCCGGTAGCGGCTGAGTCCGCGCCTGAGGAGGACGAGGATCTTGTCACCCTGGAAGAAGCGTTCGAAGCAGCCGCCGCTCGCAAGAGACTCGACAAGGGCAAGGGCAAGGGCAAAGCAACCGCAGCCGACCTTGACGACCCAAAGCAGTTCATAACGGATCTCCCACGCGTGAAGCGTAACCTCCGCGTCAAGCTCCCAACCCTACAAGCCAACACGGCCACTGTATCCTTCTCCCTAGACGACGATGACGACGATCTCCAAGTTCAGCGCGCCAACAAGAGCAAGATCGATGCCATCTTCGAGCGGGTGCCCCTCAAACAAGCCAAGGAGCCCCGGTCCCTCCAAATCCTCCGCAAGCTTGCGCACCTAGACGACCCTGACAAGAAGGCTTCCGCTCCTGCAGGCAAGCAAAAGAAGCAGCAGCAGCCGGCCATGACGGTCGGCGAGCTGCAGGCGAACCTCTTGCAACGCGCTCGGGCCCAGGCGAAGCTGGAGAGGGACAGACATCTGGAGATGCTCCGCGCCAAAGGCATCCACGTCCAGACGGCTGAGGAACGAGAGAAGGAAATGCAGCAGGTCGAAGATATCGTGGCAAAAGCGAGGAAAGAGGCCGAGGAGATCATGCGCAAGGAGCGCGAAGCGGCCAAGAAGGATCGCAAGGCGAGGAGGGAGGCTGGAGAGGATGATCCGTTGGCGTGGGATGATAGCGATGATGAGGAATATGAAGAGGGGAATGAGGAGCAAGAAGTTGCCGAGTTTGAGTTGTCTGGGTCTGAGGAGGAGGGTGAAGGCGAGGATGATGGAGAAGCTGACCCTGCTGACGGCATGTTCGATGAGGCTGCCGAGAGCACTGAGGAGTCCGAGGCCGACGACGCTGAGAAGCAAGCTAGCGACGGCGAGTCGGATGAAGATAAGCTGCCCAACCCAAAGCAAGCCCGACGTATGCCGAGGAAACAGGTCACTATCCTCTCTGACGATGAGGACGATGCGGAACCCCTTGTCAAAGCTACCCCCCGGCCAAAGGCGAACTACCCCAAATCGCCGTCAGTCAACAATGCCGATTCCCCCAGTGTCCCAACATCTGTCCTGCGGTCAGCCACCAAGACCTTCATTCCTGGCCTTCCCGTCGCCGGCCCTGCCGGCCTCGGCCTCACCCAGATCTTCGCCGGTACCATGGACGATAGCCAGATGGGAACCGGCCCTACAGACTCCCCGTCACAGCCGCGGCCCACCTTTGATGTGACCGCATTCCCGGGTTCGAACTTTTCGCAGACTGCTCAGGAGGCGGCAGAGGACATGATTCTCGACAGCCAGCCGTCGGCGAGACGGGAAACCCAGGATCCTGAGACCCAAGCCGTCCAACTTCACTTCTCGCAGTCTCAAATGCATGGTTTCGACACCTTCCTCGAAGAGAATCAGAATGCCACACAAATGTCAGAGCTTATCGAGCCGACACAGGACGGCGGCTTCCGGAATTTCTCGCCTCTTCGTCAGCGCTTCGTCGACGCCCCTATTTCGACTGTCGCAACGGTCCCGGCGGGCCAGAGCCAAGCCGTCGCAGACCAAAACGAGTCGCCCCTGGTGCGGAGGACCGGCAAATTGAGGCGCAGAGCTGATATCGTTCCCGCATCGCCCACACGCCGTGCTGCCCCCGATGGCGAGGGCGACGTGATAGAGGAGCTGGAGACAGACGAGTTCGGCTTCGGTACCGTTTCCAGCAACGCTTTCACCGCCATGAAGGAGGCCGCGCTAAAGGAGAAGAAACGAAAGGAGGCGTTCGACAAGAAGAAGAGCAAAGCCCGCGAGATGATCGAGGAGCAGGCCGAGGAGTCGGAGGACGAATATGCCGGACTTGGCGGCGCAGACGGCGAAGACAGCAGCGATGATGACGATCACTCGGTTAAGGAGATGATTGACGATGAGACGAAGAACAACGAAATTGACGAAAGGAAGCTGGCTGCATTCTACGCGTAAGTCTACCATTGCCCTCTTTTTTCTAATCCCCCAAACTAACAACCAACAGCGACCGCGAACGCGCCTCGGATGAGAAGGAAGTCGAAAAGCTCTTCCACGACATCACAACGGGTATGCTCCGCCGCAAACGTGCCGGCAACTGGGATGATCTCTCGGACTCCGACGACGGCGGCGAGGCGCGCCGCCGCATGAAGCGTCGGCAGTTTGCCAAGATGCAGCGCGCTCTATTCGCGGACGAGCGTATCAGCAAGGTGGCCGAGAACCCGCGCAATCAGGCGTTCCTCCGGACCATAGAGGACCGGGGCAGCGACGACGAGATGGACTTTATCTTTGCACCGCCGCCAGCCGTCGAACGCCAGGACTCGCAGTCATCTACTTCTGTTGCCGGCGGTGTTACGATCCCCGCCAGCCAGCTAATCCAGGCGACCACTCGCAACCCCCGGCGCACCATCAAAGAGGGCAAGAAGCCATCTAGCCTAGGCGAAATCCGCGAGTCGTTGTCCAATCTCCTCGAAGAGCCGCTCAACTCCTCTGTTATCCCCGCCACCGAGGCAACCTCCTCCAGCGAGGACGAGGACGAGGATGATATCCGTCCCCAATCATTACACAGCGGCAACAGTAGCAGCAGCAGCAGCAGCAATAAGGAAAACTGCAACCCGCGCCGAAACCACAATATCGTCGACCGCATCAACCTCAAACGCAATGTCTCCACCATGTCCTCAACCACCACCTCTGCCAACAAACTCGCCTTTGCTACCACCTCTACCAACAGCAGCAGCGGGACGTTCAAAGTCCCCGCCCTCCTCCGCCGCGCAACCACAAACTCCCTCCTCTCCACCTCTTCGTCCTCTTCAATGACCTCCAACACCTCGACGGCTCGAACTGAAGAGAACATGAAGATCAAGAAGACGGCCTGCAAACGCTCCGGCGTGAGCTACCTCGCGCGGGAGAATGAGCGGCGCGCAGCGGTGGCGGAGAAGGAGAGGCGTAGGGAGGAGAGGAAATGGCGCGGTGCGGAGGGGAGAGTGAAAGCTGTAGGGGGGTTATTTGGCAGTGGGAAGTTTGAGTAGATTTTCACGTTTTCATGGGATGTTTATCCGTTCTATGGTGTATCCGGAGTTGGGTTACCTGGCTCGTGATTGTTGGATGGGATGGGGGGCTACTTGGGGGGTTGGTTTGGGGGTTAGGGTATTAGACTGTCATGATCCAAGCGGGCTGTACGGAGGTATCCATTGTGGTTGAAACTAAGGTTTTTAATAAGACATGGTGCAAAGACGCCCATTTGTCTCAATCGTTTTGTTGGTTTAGTGTTTTCATTAGGTGACTAAGGTAGAGTAGAACACTGTAGAAAGAATTCATTTCCTAGTGTATATTAACGATTTACGATTCAAAGGTTACCTGCGGGTAGCCTTACTTTAGACCTGCGCTACGGAAGTACAAACATAGTAGACCCACTCTAAAAGTGGGACGGAACTTTTTTTGTGCAATCGCT
Source organism: Madurella fahalii (assembly GCF_045866475.1). Lineage (NCBI taxonomy): Eukaryota > Fungi > Ascomycota > Sordariomycetes > Sordariales > Madurella > Madurella fahalii. The sequence goes on along the minus strand of NW_027263972.1, from coordinate 8,679,757 downwards.
CCTGTCACAGCTCCCTCCCGCGACCAGCTCCGAACCACCCTCCTTCCCCACGTCCTCGGCGCCAGTTGATTCCCGCGACCAACGTGGAGACCCTAATCACCGTCTTATCGTAGGCGGCTTCATAGATAGCTCAATTCGATCGACACTCGGTAGCACAAGCACCATGTCGCTGTGCCAGAATCGTCTACAGGAGGAACGGTACGCCTGCTGCCTGTTGCCTGCTGCCCGCCACCACCAGCCTCTCTTCCTCTGATGCCCATGCTAACTTGACTGTCGCGCTCTAGGAAGCAGTGGCGGAAGGACCACCCCTTCGGCTTCTATGCCAAGCCTCAAAAGAACGCCCAGGGTGTGCTCGATCTGAAGGTCTGGGAATGTGGTATTCCCGGCAAGGAGAAGACAATCTGGGAAGGCGGCTTGTTTAAGCTCACCGTGACGTTTCCCGATGGTACGCCCAGCAGCCTAACAGAGAGGCGGTTCAGTGAACGTTAGCTAACTGCTCATCTGCCTGCGTAGAGTATCCAACGAAGCCCCCCAAGTGTAAGTTGGATCGACCCCCCTCAGTGCGCCTCTCGATCGGCACGGTCACACGACTAACATGCGGCTCTCCATGCAGGCAAATTCGTGCCCCCGCTCTTCCATCCCAATGTCTATCCATCTGGCACCGTCTGCCTCTCCATCCTGAACGAGGAGGAGGCATGGAAGCCGGCCATCACGATCAAGCAGATCCTTCTCGGCGTACAGGACCTCCTCAATGATCCCAACCCGGAGTCACCGGCACAGGCAGAAGCGTACAACATGTACAAGAGAGATCGCGCCCAGTATGAGAGACGGGTCAAGCAGATCGTGCGCGAGAATGCCGCGCCGTAGGAGCATCGTACGGCTCCGGAGCTCAATGTCTAGATGGCGGAACAGGAACTAGGAATCGGATTACGGAGTTTAGGGATACCAAATGGCGGTCGGTGGCACAGCATATGGAGTTTGACGGCACGATTCATTCGGATGATTTCCCACGGCGAGCTGCAGAATGATGGGTTTCTGGGTGGGGTTGGAACAGTTCGCAATGGGATGAACGGCTTATTCGACGGGGGTTGACGCGGCGGGCAGCTCCAGCGGATAACCTCGCAGCGTTGGCGCTTTTCGGAACATAAAATCAAATGGGATCTACCCCGTGACCTGCGCCTCTCAGTGCAGTGGTGCTGATGCGCACATTTTCCTCCAGGTTGTTCGACCCCCCCTGGCGGCAACCTCGAGGTTCATCGATTGGCGTGACCCCCACCACGAAAGCTGGGGGTAAGTGGGTTGACATTAGGAAGCTAGTGGACGGGGAGTTAGCGATGTCGTGCCGCGAATGATCAATTAGGTTCTCATGCACTCCTTGCAGCGTCGTTCCCACGCAAGTAGCACCTCACGTGGACTCAGGTCGCGGGCTGTCCGGCTGAGCGCGAGCCTCGCCCAGATCTCCTTATCAGCCCGGTTTAGGTAATGGACGGGGCGGAACCGAAAGCTCACTGATACACCAATCAGCGGTGGGCCCGACATCGGCTTGAAACGGTGACTTCGGGTACGCTCCGCTGGAGCTCTCTTTGCAACTCGGCGGGCCAACTAGGCCTATATTGATTGACAATTGTAAACTAGTCATGACTGGGGAGGCCTTGTTCTGTGACCTGGACCCTCTAAAATCCGCGGCAATCTAGGGGGGGCGAGACACGGAGCATATCGACTCGGCCGAATTTGGACTCACCACACAATTTTCCGAGACGTGTGACTCTTCTCTCTCTTTTTTCCCCTTACACACACATTCTTGCCCATCGCATCCCACTCGGCCGTCTGTGACATCCCGCTGTTGTCGACAGATACCCGCGCCTACGCCCAAATCCTCGTCTCGACGGCTGCAGCCAGTCGGGCCAGCCAGAGCTAAGTATAAAGACACCTCGTCTCTTCGCTGATCTTGGTGATAGGCTCCGCTCTCCAGCGCCGCAGCTCCCTCTCAGGTCCCATCGATACATTGCCTCCAAGAACGATCAACAGAACCGAGATACAAAATGTGTGGCATCTTCGCCTGTCACAGGTCAGTCGCCCCATATGTTACGCTGCCGCAGCTTTTGTTCCTGTCCGTGGGATGAAATGGAGGGGCAGCCATTGGTGCCCCGCTATCGCGACCTCTCTTATCAGTCTATCGCGCCAGACAATTTTGCAGCGCGCGGCTAACATCGCAAAAAACAGTCACCCGGACGTCGCCAAGTTCAAGCCAACTGCCCTCAAGCTCTCGAAGGCGTACGTGCCTCCAAATTGATCCCTGGATCTGAATTGGGACGGCCCAATTGACTCGCTTATCTGGCAGAATCCGACATAGGGGACCTGATTGGAGTACGTTGCCACTCCCCTGAGTCATACGAGATGGACATTTTTGTGTCGCTAACACTCTGAGCACAGGCGGCAGCGTCACTTCTCACAACACGAGTACGGATCCAATCCTGGGCCCCAAACCAATCCCTACAACACCGAAAGAACCATAAACTGACAACGTCGCAGTTCTGTGCCATGAACGGCTCAGCATCGTCGGCGTTGGTGGGTCTCACTCTGTGTATCTGGCCTCGAAGGCAACTTCTCACCCAAAAGCAGAGAGCGGAGCTCAGCCACTCACCAATGCCGATGAGAGCATTGTCCTCGCCGTCAATGGCGAGATCTACAACCACCGTCTTATCCGAAAGAGCTTGAAGCAGCCCTACCACTTCAAGACCACCTCGGACTGCGAGGTTATTATTCCTCTGGTAAGTGTGCGCGGGAGGGGAAGGGTTGCGGGTTTCGGTTCTAACCATTGGCTAGTACATGGAATACGGCCTCGATGCGCCAAAGTACCTCGACGGCATGTTCTCATTTGTCCTCTACGACAAGAAGTTGGACCGCACGATAGCCGCCCGCGACCCCATCGGCATCACGACCTTTTACCAGGGCTGGTCATCACAGCAGCCTGGCGCCGTCTACTTTGCCTCGGAGCTCAAGTGCTTGCACCCCGTCTGCGACAAGATCGAGTCCTTCCCGCCTGGACACATCTACGACAGCGCGACTGGCGAGCGGACCAGGTACTTCCAGCCGACATGGTGGGAGGGCTCACGGATCCCCGAGGCGCCCCTCGATCTGAAGCTCCTGCGTGAGACGCTCGAGAAGTCAGTTAGGAAACGCCTCATGGCTGAGGTTCCCTATGGTGTCCTACTCTCGGGTGGCCTCGATTCGAGCCTGGTCGCATCTATCGCCCAGCGGGAGACCCTAAGGTTGAAGAAGCTGGCTGAGGACGCCAACGGTACGGTCGATGAGCAGGGTGATCCGGACAAGGGCGAAGGATTGGTCGGCATCGACGATGAAAACAAGCTGTCGACCATGACTTTCCTCCCGCAGCTCAACTCGTTCTCGATTGGCCTGCCGGGATCACCCGACAACAAGGCGGCTCTGGAGGTTGCAAAGTTCCTTGGCACCAAGCATCACGTCATGACCTTCACTATTGACGATGGCCTCAACGCACTCTCAGATGTGATTTACCATCTCGAGACGTACGATGTGACCACCATCCGCGCCTCGACGCCCATGTACTTGCTCTCACGTAAGATCAAGGCGATGGGTATCAAGATGGTTCTCAGCGGTGAGGGTAGCGACGAGATCTTTGGCGGCTATCTGTACTTCCACGGAGCCCCTGACAAGGCTGCATTCCACGAAGAGTGCGTCCGCAGGGTGAAGAACTTGCACCTGGCCGATTGCCTTCGCGCCAACAAGTCGACTTCTGCCTGGGGTCTTGAGGCCCGCGTACCCTTCCTGGACAAGGAGGTGAGTGAAGCGAGAATGCGCAGTCATCGCCGAACTAACGGCTCCGATAGTTTCTCGAGCTCTCCATGAACATCGATCCCAAGGAGAAGATGATCACCAACGAGCGGATCGAGAAGTACATTCTCCGGAAGGCATTCGACACCTCGGACGAGCCTGGTGCCCAGCCCTACCTGCCCGAGAAGATTCTCTGGCGGCAAAAGGAGCAGTTCTCGGACGGCGTCGGCTACGGATGGATCGATGCTCTCAAAGACAACGCAGAACTGCAAGTCACTGACGAGATGATGAAGAACCCCAAGCCCGAATGGGGCGACGATATCCCCGACACCAAGGAGGCGTAGGTTGAGCTCAAGTCCCAGATTTCGTTTCGGGAAGCTGACTGGGTGATAGCTACTGGTACCGCCTGATGTTCGACGAGCACTTCCCGCCGTCTTGCGCCTCAACGGTCATGAGGTGGACTCCCAAGTGGTCGAAGCAGACCGACCCCAGTGGCCGGTAGGTTGATCCACGCACAGGTTTAAATTAAATAATTGCCTGAAGACTGACAATCGACTCCCAGGGCAATCGCGATCCACAAGGACAAATACGCCGATGCTTAACGCAGTTACCAGTGTCTGTACATACCAGCTTTGGGTGGTCCCACATACCATCTTAGGCGTTACAATGTGTTGGGATGTTACCGTATACTTAGCCGTCTTTGAATGGGAAAACAGGTGTTTTTGTTCGCTCGAAACATGTGATTTTATGTTACGGTCTCGCCTAACCTGAGCTTGATCTTGTGTATCCCCCTGTTGCCGCAATCATGGTGAGGGCCCGGTTGCAGCTGCGTGAGGTCCACCCGAACACATTTATCCCAACTAAGTGACTCATTGCTGCGGTGTGTTAGGAAGAACCGCAGCCGAGTTGCGGTGAATCCGCCGATATGCGGAAGAGCAACGGACCTCCTGCGGAGCGAGAGATTGGAATCCCGAAAAGGTGTCGTGGTTGAACCATCATGCATAACGAACACGCTGTAGCGACGAATCAAAGTGTTACACACGATGGGACGTCCCCCTTTCCCAAGTCCCTGGCTCGGGCCCTTTCATACGGACAAGTAAAACTGAAAGACAACCAGAATACTACCCGACGTAAACGCCGTGGTAGTCTCGGGAATCAAGGGCGTTACGAAGAGAGCTACTCTGGCTGCTATATCTATTTGTCGTTTCCGGCCGGGCAAGAAATAACAAGAGAGAACCTGAGAGACACAAAGACCGAAATGTATGGTGCGGGTTAGGGTTAAGTACGGGCCGCCGGCAACTGCCACGAAAGCACCCAGGCCCACGTGGTTTCAGAAATGGCCGACAGTTGAATGGCTCGGGAGCTGCTGCATTGACAAGCTTGCCGAAGCGCCAATCAGCTTTGCCTAGCAAATTTCTCGTAACATCGCTGGCCAATTCCGACCGTTTCCTTCTCAACAATTCCCCAAGAGTCGGGTAGCTTCACCACAGCCCATATCTCTCCGTTCGCACCCACATTCTCCTTTCCACCCATTTCTCTCGACACTCAAATCTCTACACACCAACAGCCAACATGTCTGTCCCGGCTTTCTCAGATATCGCCAAGGCGGCGAACGATGTACGTGCGATCCAGAGCTCGAGCCCGGCTTCGGTTTCGCGGAAGCGGCATTTGTCTGAGCCCGCGACTGAATCGCCAGCCACGTATCGCTAACTCTGCGCTTCCAGCTCCTCAACAAGGACTTCTACCACCTCTCCGCCGGCACCCTCGAGGTCAAGAGCAACACCCCCAACAATGTCGCCTTCAAGGTGACCGGCAAGAGCAGCCACGACAATGCCACCAGCGGCGCGGTACGTTTCAACGAGATCCACACGAGGATGTCTGGCACGGTAATGCTAACTGTCGGCTTCGACCATAGATTGAGGGCAAATACACCGACAAGCCCAATGGTGAATCTCCCTCTTTTCCACTGTTAAAATACGCGCAAATTGGCCCCCGGCGCATCGCAGCAATGCCGCAGCTCAAATGCCGAAAGGCCCTGGGCCCGGTTCGGGGACCGGAGTTCTACGGCGCTCCCGTTTAGTGGACGGCAGTGTTGCGCCCCGCTCGACCCGCACAGGTGCTAATGTGTTGGATGCGCGCAGGCTTGACGCTCACCCAGACCTGGAACACCGCCAACTCGCTCGAGACCAAGGTCGAGATGTCGGACAACCTGGCCAAGGGTCTCAAGGCCGAGGGTATCTTCAGCTTCCTCCCCGCCACCCAGGCCCGCGGCGCCAAGTTCAACCTGCACTTCAAGCAGCCCAACTTCCACGGCCGTGCGTTCTTTGACCTCCTCAAGGGCCCCACCGCCAGCATCGACGCCTTGGTCGGCCACGAGGGCTTCCTCGCTGGTGCTTCCGCCGGCTACGACGTCCAGAAGGCCAAGATCACCGGCTACAGCGCCGCCGTCGGCTACCAGGCCGCCACCTACAGCGCTGCCATCACGGCTACCGACAACCTGAGCGTCTTCGCCGCCAGCTACTACCACAAGGTCAACAGCCAGGTCGAGGCCGGCTCCAAGGCCACCTGGAACTCCAAGAGCGGCAACACCGTCGGTCTTGAGGTCGCTGCCAAGTACCGCCTGGACCCCGTCTCATTCGTCAAGGTGAGCTCTTCTGCACCTTTGCAAAGCTGCGGGGAGGGGAATTTAAATGCTGATTCATGGAAACAGGCCAAGATCAACGACCGTGGTGTCGCTGCCGTCGCCTACAACGTCCTCCTCCGCGAGGGCGTCACCCTCGGCGTTGGCGCCTCGTTCGATACCCAGAAGCTCGACCAGGCCACCCACAAGGTCGGCACCAGCTTCACCTTTGAGTCGTAAGATGGTGGCATTCCGGGGTGAGGCGTTGGATTCTGCGTTGATGTCTAGACCGGCGATTTGATAGTGATCGCGTTGAGGTGGACATGACACAGCGTCGGTGTATCAGTCCAGAGAGTTTGTGTTCAGGACATGTTGCACTGTACATTAGACTCCCGAGCACCTGCATTATGCTAATTCGTGCAATATGTGCCGTTTTCGGTTGTGAACCGTGGGTGATATAGCATGGGATTTGATTTGACTGATTATCGTACAATAATTACATTGTACAGGAACTCTCTTCAGAGCTCTCTGTCACTACCTTGCGCTACACCTCTTGATCAATCTCAAGAAGAAAACCGATGCCATAAAAGATAAACCAGCAAATTCCGATCCTTAATTATCGGGTATATCTCGTCACTTCGCCTTCTTTTCCCTCTCCTTGCCCTTCTCCTGTGCCGGCGTCGTACGCAGCCGATCAGAGACCGAGTTCACCACGATGGTCCCCGCCACCACAACAGCGAGTATGCCCGCGACCGCCCAGAACCCCGCCATCGCCCCGGGCTCCGGCTCGAGCCGCACCCCTTTCCTCTCGGCCATCCGTTCCGCCCGCCGCTCGTCCCCCCTCCGCTGCGCGCGCTCATGTGCCTCCCTGTCAAAGTGCGGCACGTCGTCGCGGTGTCCGTACGGATCCTGTCCCGGGCCCATGCCGCCCGCCCCAGCCCCAGCCCCAGCCCCCGTCCCTGCCGAACTCCCCGGATAAGGGTCCCCGGTAGGGTCGGCGTTGGGGTTGGGATTGGGATTGTTGGGGTGCGGCCCGGCGCCGCGGCTGCTGTCGGTCCCGTACCCGGCGCCCGCGGCGCCGTAGTAGCCGGTGCTCTCCTCGTGGGCGGCGCGGCGCTTGGCGCCGTGCGCGCCCCACCCGCCGCTGCGGAAGAAGCTGGGCGGCGGGCCCTGGAAGGTGCCGCGGCGGCGCGACGAGAGCCCCGACGCCGGCCGCCCCCCCGCCGGCCCCGTGCTGTGGTACGACCCCCGCGGGCCCTTGTGCACGTGCCCGTGCCCGTGGTGGAAGTGCGGGTTGCCGTGCAGCGGCCGGCGCATCACGTCGCGGTCGTAGCGGGCGCGCTTGTCGGCGTGGCCGAGGACGGCGTAGGCTTCCGAGATGCGCATGAAGCGGGAGGGGGAGGAGGGGTCGGATGGGTTGTGGTCTGGGTGGTGGCGTTTGGAGAGGAGGTAGAAGGATCTTTTGTTGTTGGTTGAATACGGGGTTAGTTAGGGATTAGCTCCAGGAGGGATTGGAGAGAGGGAAGAAGGAATCGTACTTTTTAATCTCCGCCGGGGAGGCGTCTGGGTTGACGTTTAGGGTTTCATAGTGGTTAGATGAGGGGTCGTCGGCGCGGAAGGCGCGCGGGGAGGTGTGGAAGAGGCGTTGGCAGAGAGCGGGTTTGGAGAGGCGAGAAGAGTACAGCAGCGCCGCACCGGTAAGGGTGTAACGGAGCGGCATGCCTCATCCCGAGAGCTGGCTACATGTCCTAGAGAAGTGGTGCTGATAGGGATAGCATTGACAAGGAAAAGCCAAAAGACTTGTCGGTGTCTCGAGGCCGTGGCCAGAGGTGGAAGTTGAGAATGGGCTCCACCGGAAGCAGAGCCGGTGACGAAATCGATGAGCGAGAATGCTCTCAAGTCGGAAGAATGTGGCGCGTGCTTTTACAGCCACTGCTTGCAGCGGATGCCCAGCTGTGGCACGTTACCCCGCGGACGCCACAACGCTGCCCCGCGAGTGCCTGATGCACCCTCGATAAAAAAAAGGCTGAGGCGGGGCCGCATAAACCAAACACAAGAGACAACTTGGCGGTTCAACCCTCCAGCTCCCTTTGCATCTCAATCTTCCAGTGCTTTCAGTGAAGTAAGCATGGCGGCTAAAGCTCCCACGGATGAGCTCAGCAACTTGAGCGGTAAGGTGGCAAAATCGACCCGGCACCAAGCAACCCATGTCTATTAAAGTGCTAACCACCGATAGTGGCCGACGCTGACGGCAGTAAGCCCAAGCCCACGTCATCGGCTGGGACCAACGGTAATCTCAATCACGATAGCGACGATTCCGAGGACGATGCCGAAGAAGCTACGGCTCCTGCCGCTGGAACGGGCGCTGCTAAGAAAAAGAAGAAGAGAAAGCCCAAGAAGAAGAAGAGCGCCAAGGAGCAGTCGGATCCTCCCCGTGTCTTGATCTCGCAGCTGTTCCCCAACAAGCAGTACCCTAAAGGCGAGGAAGTTGAGTATGTCAACGAGAACCGCTACCGCACTACTAGCGAGGAGAAGCGTCATCTCGACAACCTCAACAGTGATTTCCTGACCGACTACCGCCATGCCGCCGAGGCCCATCGCCAGACGCGCCAATGGGCGCAAAAGAACATCAAGCCCGGCCAGACGCTGACCGAGATTGCCAACGGCATTGAGGATTCTGTTCGCGCGCTTACCGGCCACCAGGGCCTCGAGGAAGGCGACGCCATGGTTGCCGGCATGGGCTTCCCCACGGGGCTGAGCATCAACCACTGCGCGGCCCACTACACACCCAACGCAGGCGACAAGATGGTCCTACAGCAGGACGACGTCATGAAAGTCGACATTGGCGTCCACGTGAACGGTAGGATTGTCGACAGCGCCTTCACTCTGGCCTTCAACCCCCGCTACGATCCCCTCCTCGAGGCCGTAAAGGCCGCCACCAATGAGGGCGTCAAGCAGGCGGGCATCGATGCTAGGCTGGGCGAGATTGGCGGGGCCATCCAGGAGGTCATGGAGAGCTACGAGGTTGAGATCAACGGCACGACCTTCCCAGTCAAGCCCATCCGCAACCTAAACGGCCACACCATCCTGCCGTACAGCATCCACGGAACCAAGAGCGTTCCGATTGTCAAGACCAACGACCAAACCAAGATGGAGGAGGGCGACGTCTTTGCTATCGAGACGTTTGGTAGTACCGGCAACGGCTACGTGCACGAGGAGGGCCAGGTGTCACACTACGCCAAGCGCCGCGATGCGCCCAAGGTCGACCTGCGTCTGTCCTCGGCCAAGTCGCTGTTAAATGTGATCAACAAGAACTTTGGCACATTGCCGTTTTGTAGACGATACCTGGACCGCCTGGGCCAGGAGAAGTACCTGCTCGGGGTAAGTTGCGGCGTAATATGAGTAGAGGCCGGCATTTTTGCTGATGATGCTGTAGCTGAACAACCTCGTCGCGAGTGGCATCGTCGAGGATTATCCGCCGTTGGTGGATAAGAAGGGCTCGTACACGGCCCAGTTTGAGCACGTGAGTAATCCCGGCATCGAACCAAATGAGCTGATGACTGACGAGTCCATAGACGATTCTGATCCGACCTACCGTGAAGGAGGTTATCAGTCGTGGGGAGGACTACTAAATAGTCTGTTACTGCTGGCAGTGTAGAGTTGTCATGCATGTCATGTCTTCAGTAGTTCTTCGTTCTGAGGAATAAGTTGGAACAAGCAATTGCATTCAAATTGTGGACGCCGATCCGGAGCACTGATGAGTGACACGATGGAGCCGAAGTGTGCCGGGCCCGGACCGACCAGCACAGTGCCCCCGGGCCAGCTTACAAACGGGCAGACTGTGATAAATTCCGAGCACGCCGGGCTATGTCCGCCCCCGATGACGATAACTTTCCGGAATGTTCTGTTATCTGTGACATTTTTAGTACCACCACTGCCGAACTAATCGTCATTTGCTCTTCCGGTGATGCACGGGCCCAAGCAGTAACGAGTAAGTGAAGCCAATGGCTATGGCAAATCCATGGATTATTGTACGCTGCGTTTCTCCAGCGTTCGGAATGTCCCCACAAGGTCGATTGCGTTCGAGGCCGCGCCTGGACGATCCGAAAATTTTCATCATAGCCCCACGCCGATTACCGCTTTAGGCTAGATTAGCGAGTTGGTCACGAACAAGGGTTCGCCACTCAAGTTCCGATAAGATTCCGCGCGTTAGAAATCCTAATTCTTTTCCATTGAAAAAGACGCAAAAGCCGGCCTCCGTCTGCTGGGTGTTGGGAACTGCTTCGCATGTGCCGCAGCGCTATCCACATTCACTTCCATCGCCCAGGAACAGCACTCAGCTTCCTGGACTAGTCTCGACAACGCGAAGGTCGATTGTCGAATCTCGCGCTGCTTCTATCACTTTCGCATTCAATTGCGCCAAAGAAAAATCTGGTCGCCGAATTCCTCCACCCCGTCTGCCGAAGTACGCGGCCGTTAACCGGAGACCCGGACGAGCGGCCAAATTTACCACCAGACCTCGATAAACACCCCCCCCCCCCCCCCCCCCCCCAAAAAAAGCCTAAAAAACCAACAAAAATGAAGGTCTTCTCGAACAGCGAGACATTCAACTACTCTTGGGAGGAGGTATCGACCGCCAACTGGCGGAAATACTGCCCATGGAATCAGAAATCGACGCACGTGGTCGCCGTCGACACGCTCAGCCGGACGGTCGACCCCGACACGGGTATCTTGCGGACAGAGCGGCTTATCACCTGCCGGCAAAGCGCTCCAGACTGGCTGAAGAGTCTGATGGGCGGTAGCATGGATGAGTCGCAGGTGCTGGAGACATCGTACGTCGACCCGCGCCAAAAGACGGTCACGATGGTGTCGGCCAACCTCACGTGGAGCAACCTCATCAACGTGCAGGAGACGGTCGTATACCGCCCCGTCAACGATCACCAGACGCGCTTCGAGCAGTCGGCCCAGATCACGGCTCTCTGCGGCGGCTGGCAGCGCATCAAGAACAGCATCGAGGACACCCTCGTCAAGCGTTTCCGTGAGAACGCCATCAAGGGCAAGGAAGGGTTCGAGGCGGTGCTGGCCATGAGCAGGAGAGCCTTTGCCGAAGAGCGCGAGCGCGAGCGCATGATGCTGATCCAGGCAGCCGGAAACATCCGGATGGCGGCGGCATAATGGCAAACCATCGCCGTTACCCCGACGGGCGTGCATCAGAACAGCAACGACACCATACCAATAATGAGGAGGCTCCGAATAAAGCAACAACAGCTTGCGCACCCGAGGCAACAAAGTAGGGGGGCGTAGCAGCACGACCAACCACGAAGCGGACACATCAAAGAAGCGGCCAGTTTTTTTGGAGCATTTCGGGCAGGGGCCCCACCTTGCATTTGGCCGGATACGGAAAAACGGTTCATCAAAACAGCATAGAGGCGGCGGTCTTTTGACGACAGCGGGGTGGAGCTAAAGGCGTCATGGTTGTTTTAGTTTTTTTCTACTATATTTTCTCCTGTACAAACAGCATGGCTTGCCTCAGCTGCTGAGGATTTGGTTTTCAACACGGAGTCTTGGGATAAATACCCCCTTTGTTGTGCAGTTGTGGGGGGAGCCCAGTCGTGTCTCTTCGACTCTGCCCCTCGCTCCTCGCGTCTATTAGAGGCAGGAAGCGATAGATTTGTTTGGGGCTTTACATACCGGAAAGAAGTAGACGCTGTTTCGGTGGGATTCCAGCCAAGAACAATGGATGATTAGAGCATAAAGAGGCTTGGAAATTTGGGTAATCACGAAGAGCAAGAATACACTCTACTCTCCAGTGCACACAAAACGCAACCATCATCCCATTGTGCCCGTGAATATGGTCCTGTACAAACACCTTCCACCCGTCCATGCCGGATCTAACCTTTTCAATAGTTCCGGTCTCGAGTAGTCTATCCGCCAACCAAGTACAATAACCGGAAAAGCACATTCCCCCCCCCCCCCCTTCTTCCCCCCAAAACCACCAAAACCTCCAATGAGTATTAAGATGTAGACGACGACTCAAGTCTCTCTAAACACCTCCTACGGTAATATCTCAACGAGCTCTTCGTCTCACCGTCCAGCCGCGCCTCGCCCGTCCCGCTGTCGTCAAACACTCCATCTATAAACGTCACTGCCTCGCGGTAGCGGCGGAAAAAGTACAACTCTTCTGCCGCGTGCAAGATCTCTTGTGCTGACGGTTTAGGCAAGGGTTCAGGGGACGGTAAGAGGGGGAGAGGGATTGTTTTGTGGATCTAGAGTTTGGAGCCGAGGGTTTGTGATGTTAGTCAGTACGCGGGGTAGCTAAATATGGGGGGAGGGTGTTGATGGTTTAAGGAAGCCGGGCAAGGGGTGATTTACGTCGCCGTTTTCGAGTTTGGGCCGGTAGGTTTGTTTGAGGGTTTGGAAGGCTTCTTCTGAGAGGGCGGTGCGCTCCGCGCGGCTGGGTTCGGCCTGAGGAGGCGTGCCGTTAGAGGCCGTCGTGGGATCGGCCGCTTCTTCAGGCTCCGAGTCGGAAAGGTCGAGGCAGAAGAGGAGAAGGGGATCGGTTGCCTCGCTGGGGTCCATGATTCGATTCGCGTCCTTCTGGAACGGCTTTGACTGGCTTTTAGAAAGAGATAGTATGCCGGCTTGGTTTAGTGAGTTTCCAAAGTTTTGATCGGGCGTAGGGAACAATGATGGGAATGAGATTTTCACAAGCAGAGTCCTTTGGTCGGTCGTGGTACTCTGCGGGGCGTGTGGGCATTGCCTTCTCTGAATCTAAGAATTATGCCGAAGAAGGAGTTGCGCAATCTCAGACAAGGTACCTAGTGACGAGTGTGAAGCGCCGTGGGTTGTGACATGACTTCGGCGTTCCACTGCGGAGACTGCCTAAGCTTGCCCCGGACGGTACCGGTCGACCTCCGCTCCGGCATTACCCCGATCTCCGCACTAGCCAACATATCTGCCATCTGCCATCGTCTACTGACCCTGCGCTCCTAGGAGAAATTAGTATAGATCGACAGCCTCATCTGAGTGAGTTTTTTGCAATATGCATTCGATCATCCAGAATCTGACAACTTGCTCAGTCGGTCGCTCCGGCTCAGTTTCAGGGGTTGCGGGACCCCGCCTCCGGGCTGACCAAGCTGCCATACATAACAGTGCGCAACCAGCTTCCGGCAACTAGTACTGTTGGAGCGGGGTTCCTGTCTAGATCTTAAATTTCTGGTGTCTCCATTTCTGCTGTTCAAGACCTTAACTTGAGCCCTCTTCCACCATGGACGAGCAAGTGAATCGGTTAGTTGATAAGGCCTGGAACACATTTCTCGAGACCCCTGAAAACGAGCGCCTCTGTGAGTTCGTCGTCTACGCTCTCTTACCTGAGATAAGGAGGCCTTCTATCAGCTACAATGTCTGCCATTTTGGAGCACGGCTAACCAACTTCCTCCAGTAATCGCCATAGGCGGCATCCCCGGCTCAGGTACGCTCCCTTTCTAACCCTCTCAAACTCCTGCTCACTCTTTTCGCTAGGAAAAACTACTCTCTCCAAGCGCCTCACGGCGGCTCTTAACGCCCGCCATGCCTCGCTCTTTCCAGATCGACCCACTATCGCCGCTTTTGTCCCCATGGATGGCTATCATTACACTCGCGCCCAGCTCGACGCCATGCCGGACCCGGCCACTTCCCACGCCCGCCGGGGAGCTGCATTCACCTTTGACGGAGAAAGGTTCTTGAGATTAGTACAACAGTTACGGGAGCCGCTGACTGACGAGACGACAACCATCTTTGCCCCATCTTTTGATCACGCCATCAAAGATCCGAAGGAGAACGACATTCCTGTGGAGAGGACCCATCGGATCGTAGTGCTGGAGGGAAATTGTGGGTTTGCCTTTCTTTGTTAATTCCGCCTTGACATTTCTATTCATCCTTGCTTTTCCTTGAGCCTACTTAGCAGAGACACATCCCTTTCCCACATTAAATTCCTGTATAGGTACAAGCATCACCGCCTTCCTCTTACATTATCTTCCATATTTCGCCTTCCTCCCCGTTTCTTGCTTATCCCTCTCAAATCCCCCCCCCCCCCCCCCCACAACAACATCATCATCACTCCCAGCTCCCCTGTTCCAGCGCAGCACAGAGTATAATCCCTACGACACCCACCATCTTTAGAAGAGAATTGACAACGAGGACAGACACCTTACTCTCCACTGCACCATGGTTCCTCGCCGCCGCCCTCTTCCATCTAAAAATCTTCATCAGCACCCCTCCATCAACCGCCCGCACCCGTCTCGCAGCTCGGCATCTCGCAGCTGGGTTAGCCTCCACTCCCGCCGAAGCCGACCGCCGCGCAGTCGAAAACGATCTCCCCAATGGCGAGGAAATTATCCGGCTTCGAATTCCCGATGTGGATGTGGTCATTGAGAGTTTGGAAGACAACTCCTGGTTGGATTGAAAGGAATTCATTTGTCTACTACTATTCTACGTGTTCGCCGTTGATTATATTACCTCTGCCAGCCGCCATATAAGTCCCCTTGTTTTGCCATAGACCTAGTCCTAACTTTGATCGAGGAAAAAAGGAGAAGAGCGAGGCACACGAAGAAGATCGGAGACACCAGTGATTCAAGTTAGGTATCTAGCTAAATATCACCCGATAGGGGGAGGTACATCATAAGAGGTTTCGGACTGGCTAAGATAATTGCTTTAGTATTATGCGCTCTTGGGAAGACGCTCTGGATATTTTAGCATGTGTGTTGATTGAATAATGCATATGGGGAAAATTTTTTCCCAACGTAATACATGCGTTGACATGGCATTATGAGACCTGAATGTTCCGGCATTGAGAGCAAATTATAAACGCGACGAGTGCGTTCACAGGCCCAGTTAGTGTAGCCTCAACTCTTCCCGATCACAAACTAATAATCGTGTGTGGACCGTGCACAGGAGAAAGCTTGGAGTAAACAACGGTGCACGGTCCATATCCCGTGCCCCTGAGGACAATAAGGACAGAAGGGACTCAGCAGTCAGTCATAATCCTTGAATTGGGACGACAGTTACTCCCGTCTTGTTGCTCAGAAGCACAGGCCATATCAAAGGGCTGCTTATGTTGTTGATCTCACATCCCTCATATTCACAAGCCGCCATGTGAAGGAAAACATTGCCAGAACCTGCCTGTCATGGGTAAATGAATCTGAGAAATGATGAGTGCAAGTAATGCCGGGCTTCCATTTACGTCGTAAACAGCATGACCATGGTTCTTTTGTTTCGTCACGGCCATGCACCTGAAGTTTGGCCTTGGTGTGATAGCTCAATAGACGTCTGTTATTCCAACTTAGATCTGATATACTCAAGCCACTGCAACTAGTGCAGACAGACATCTGGTTGTCGCTGTCAATGCCGCTGACTTTGTAATCCGGAGCGTTCTGCGCGGCAGCGCCAAGTGTACCCGCCTTTGCCGCCCTGAGTCCCAACCTCTCGTCAACGCGGGTCCCCGACTCCCGACTCCTCGGCTCACGACGACGAGCATTTCCGCTCTTTTTGAAAAGAAGGTTTGTGCACCGAGCCATTGCGGATCCGCCTGCAATGTATAAAGAGGCACAGGAAATTCTGCATCCACGGACTTCCCCTCTCACCACAACATCCAACAACAGCGTCGATCCTCTCGAGTCACCAAGAGGACCAGCGCATCGTCACTTTGATTTCCGCTTTCAACACCAGGTATTATCTCTACTCGACACTAGCTCAGCTTGCTGAGGGCCAGACTGCTTTTCAGCTTGGCCAACAGCGAGTGCCGGTGGCAGCAGTCGATCGCATCGATCGCACCTGAAGCATCTCCCAAGGTAAGCCGCAGTCAACCCCCCATCAAACCACGTTCTAGCACGATCTAACCTGCAGTCCAGCTAAAGAGCTATCTCTACTTTCGCCAATCGTTATCGGAAGGCTTCCTAGAGACGTCATTTTACTTGGTAAGTTTCTTACTGAAAACGGCAGTCGCGACTGGTTTGCAGCCTCCATCATCACCTCATTCTGCAGGTGGCTGCTGCTTCCCCTGCTACAAGTCCTTCACTCTCACCTGCAGCTCGCCGTCCACCTTAGGCTTCATTTCATTGGGGTTCCTTCGTCCTCCATCTGTCCATCCATCCCCCATTGAAGACCTTCCTTCGTCAATGCCTCTCCAGATCCTAACTAGTTCACCCAGCGGCTCGAACTCAGCCAACTTGAGAAATCGATTGTCCGCCTGTGCCAGAATCGTCACCATGGGCAGTCCTACCAACGTTGAATCCTCTGCCATGCAAGGCATGATGGTAGGTGCTGCATTAAGCCAGACTACATTTCGGCTGCTAATACCCATCAGGATGATCTCGGCATTGCGCGCTTAGACGAGCTTCCTCTGGATGAACGCAACAACAATCGCGACCGCCACCGCCGCAACCATGGTGGCGGTGTCGAGTTTCGTGGGCGTGAGCGCCGCGGCCGTGCTACATCCGTTGCGGTGGATGCAAGCCTCGGTAACTTGTGGAACAGTACGTTGATTGTTGACTGCTTGTGTGCCCAGTATTACTGACAGAGGTTGAAACATCCCAGACGCCATTGCATCTGGCGCCTTCGACGACGACGATGCCGCTGCAGTGAGAGGTCTGAGTGATTTGGGTGGTGGCAGACTCTACGACGCGACTCACCCTCAGCGGGGAGCACCCACGAGGAGAACCACCGCCATGAATCAGACCTTGGCAATCCTGGGTTACGGAGGCAAGAGGTTTGTTTCACTATCTAAGTCTCACCGCCACGAACCAATGCTGACTGTTCAGATCCAGACACGTGCCCGCGGCTACGCCTGCTCCCGCACCTTCCTTCTTTGCCTCTCGTCAAGCCAATCCGGGTAGAAGTTGGGCCTCCTATATTCAATCTCGAACTCCGCTAGCTATCTCGCACCGGCGACCTGTTAAACGCCAGTCACCGGCGCTGGCTTCAAGCCCCGTCCAGGCTTCCCCGGTATCTGCGCCAGTGCCGTCCGTGCAACTCGCCGAGCATGTCCAACCATCGACTCTTGGGCTTGAGAATGTCGTATTCACGGCTTCTGTCAAGTTTTTGAGCAGAGACATTAACCCCGCGCTGCCTGCCGTGGTATTTCTGTCCGCAGAGCCAGAGCCAAAGTTGGGATCATTCATTGTGCTCGTGTATAACAGAAAATTCTGCGAGTGGCCAATTTCGGCGTGGAATGACTACAGCACAGGAGCTGATCTTGTGCTCGGTGTCCGCTTCATGGACCAAGGTGGCACATCCCAGGGCTACGAGTTGTCCTTCAACAGCCAAGATGAGCTGATGAACTTCATGACTTCCATGCGCTCCCTGAAGGCAGGAGAATATATGGGAAGGGTTAACGCAGTTTCTCCTTCGGCAGTCAAGCCAGCGGACCCAAATATCGCCCCTGCGTCCGCTTCCGTCCCGGCCGCTGAGTCCCAGGCTACTGCTGCTGACCTCATGACTCCCGTCGTCGGCGGCGGCTCTGGCCCATCTCACGGTCCTCGCGAAGGTCCTGTCAAACCCTCTATTCCTTCAACCAAAGCTCCCATCGCTGAGGCCAGCTCTGCTACCCTCCTGGCCGCGGATTGGGATGCCACCGCGGCCACTCCAAGCACCAACTCCGACATGGTTGACGGCCTTATCCAAGAGGGTACACAGACAACTAAGGTTGACGGACTTGCTGAGGATCCTCTCATCGATCTTGATGCCGAGGATGACGTTGTTGTCCCTGATCGGGCCCCGTCCGAGGCCGCCGAACTGTTGTCTACGCTTGGCCCGTACGAGTACGAGAATGTTTCTATCAGTGGCGCGCCCGAAGCACAGCTGTCCCGCGAACTAATCATTACCACTGCTCGCAGCCTCTTGGGTGTTTTCCTCCTCCACAGCATGGGAGGAGATACCAGAAACGAGCTCGCTGAAACGGTGGATGGAATCAAATCAGGCATAATGGAATTCATGGTCCAACGCGCCACAGATATGGGCATGAGCCCTCAGAAACTGCATGAAATGCAAGACATGATCAACGACGTGTTCGATTCGATGCGTCCGCCATCGTTGGAGAGTTCCCGCACAGGTGGCAACAAACCTCGAATTCAATACACCATTGAGGAATTGCTGTCTCTGCGGCAAGAGGCCGCGGACCCTCCCGCATCGTTGGCTAACATCTTTCTGCCGCTGAGAACGCCCGGTGTGCCGCGCGGCGGATTCCGTGCGTCCCATGTACAACCTCAGCTCGAGAGGTCTGCGGGTGCGATGGACTGGGTTCTCGGTCACGCTGCGTCGCCCGTACCAGGAACCCAGAGCGGCCAGAGCAGCCCAGCTGCCGCGAGCGCCAAACCCGCGCAGAATTCCGGGCTCAAGACCTCTCGGTGGGCCGCGGAGGGGGAACAGGTAAAACAAGAGAACTCGTTCACGGGCCCAGCTTACGAGAGGCGGGGGGCCACGAGGAACCACGTGCAAGACCTTGCGGAGCTGGACCCTGAGGTGACGGTAACTTCCGGAGCTGAGGTCGTGATCAACCACTTCTTTCCGGATTCAAATCGCGACGAAGATCGGATTGGCCAGGCGGACTCTCATGCCGCCGCCCCTGACGGCGCTGCTGTGGCCGCTGATAACATCGAGACTTTGAGAATGAGAATGTCTCGCCTGTCAATCCGGTCAGACACGTCTCAGGGGTCTCGCCCGCCCCAGCGATCGGCTCTGAGTCTAGTTCAGGCCGCGTCTGAGACGGCGGCAAGATCATCAATCACGGGCTCGATACAGCCGCAGCCGACCCCGAGACTGCGGGGACTCGGCGCGTCCCGACATAGCGCTGGACCTGGCCCCGCCAGCTCTGGGAGGTTCAACTTCCACCTACCCCAGTAATGGGCATCTGCCTGTTTCTACTTTCCTTTTGGGAACATTTCCTCTTGCTCCGATTTCATTGGGCATTGCCACTACAGGGAGCTTGTTAGAGATTTTACGAGTCATGTATTTGGGAGACGAGGCTCTTGTTCGGTTGTTTTTTCTTCATTTATCTCGTTTGTTGGGCCGGCATCGCGGATCAGAAGCCCAAACGTCTGGATCACCGGCCACCCCGTTTGGGAGGCCGGCTATGAAACGTAACCATGCTTGGTGCAAGTCATTTCTACACGGCCGGTGGTCAAGAATCAGGAGCTTCCGCATAGGTATCGTAGCTTAGCGCGGAGTTTGGGGATTTGGTCAGTTCGCGGTTTATGACTTTAGCATCTGGATCACGGCCGGTCTCTTCGGAGCAGGTTGCTGGCCATATTTGACGGGAGCTATTCTCCCGGATTTGGTGTGAATAAGGCGGAGGTCTTGCGCAAACCTGCGCAAGGTTGGGAGATGTTAGATGTAGTGTAATAATAGACGTGTTTGAGTATAGGTGTTCTGTGGTGTGGCCTTGCGGGATGGAACTTGCCATTCACTCATTTATCAGACCATGTATGCTCGTAGAGCGAGGCGCTCGGGTGGGATGTGGTGATGGGTTGGTTTTCGGCTTCAGGTTTGACTGTAATGGCCGATCTACCTCAAGTTTCGCTCGTTCCAATAAAAAAAAAAAAAAAAAAAAAAAAAATAGCCCAACGGAGAATTGTGCCTCATCAGATTCAAGGTTCAAAGCTATCTTTGTTCTAACCAAGAGTAGATAAATTTGCGCGAGGCAATCCGCGAAATCTGCTGGATCTCCAACCTCGCCGTCGCTCGTTTGTACCGGCAAGCGACATCCAGATCAGAAAAGACCACGGGGACGGAATTCGTAATGATTTGTGCAACGTGGACAAAGACATAATCTTAAACGCCCTCCCCAACCGAGTTCATCAGCATCAATGTCTGGGGATCTCAGATGCAGACCTCTTATCATTCTTTTTTGGAGCTGGAGGCTTTTAATTCATCACATTAACCACACGCGAGAATCAGGTAGCTAGCAATTTGGGAGATGCAATTGATGCTGTGTTGTAAAATCCCCGCACGTAAAACGCCGTTTTAGAATGTGTCATTCCGTGTCCTCATCGTACATGTCCATCATCACCACCATCATCATCACCATCTCCGCCAATACCAGCATTCAACTGGAGATTCTTCACGCTGGTTAGATTTATCTCCGGGCATCCTTGGGCGTCTCCTCCAGCCCGTCTTTGCCCTGCCGGCCGATGCCGCTCATGTCGACCTCGCCCGACGCCTTGGTGGCAGGCTCGCGCAGCCCCGAGGTGACGCCGTCGCCCGTCGAGACGTTGCCTGTGGCTGCCGATGCGGATTCGCCCGTGCTGGCCGTCGTGCGGAGGTCGGCGGATTTCATGTCGGACGCGGCCGGCGGCTGCTCGGGGAGGGGCAGGTTCGCCTTGACCCGCTCGATCTGCTCGGCTTTGGACTCGGTGGGTGCCATTTTGGTTTGTTCTGAATGGGGAGTGGTGGTTCGTTGGTTTTGTTTTGTTATCATTGAAGATGGCAGGTTGGTTAAACTTACCGGTTGTGAATAAGTGGGTGGTGGTCGAGAAAGGTTTGGTTCGCTTTTCCTCGCGGCTCTGTTGGATGACTTGTGGTTTGGAAAATGGTGGTGGATTAGTGAAAGGTTCAGGCTCTCAATTGACTGACTAGAGGGTTAAATACGTCTCTAGAACCATCTCTGAGCACTCTTGGGAGGTGGGTGTCGATGGGTGTAAACGATGATGTCATTCAGTGATATCATTCAGCCCCACTGTCCCGCTCTTGGCAGGATGGGTCCGATCTGCCCCTGCAAGCCCCAACAGCCCCGAGATTTCATTAAACCTTGGCCCGCTCACAGCTCTGCTTCATCTATTGATCGCCCCAATGGTACATGTATGAAGCATAGGCGCATGATTGTGGGCCTGAGATCAACAACGATGTGTTGACGATTCAATTGTCAAGGCAACGTCTCATATGGTCATAGAATAATCAAGTACTCTAACTAGTAATTCCTCGATGCCAGCAAAACCTTGGTGATGCAGAGGAAGGGGCAGTCTCATCCGGAAGCAGTGGCTCAGTGCATGAAGTCGTCAACAAAACGCCTTTTCGTACTGTAAGAAGGGTTTCTATTTACCGTAGGTAATATAGAGCTTATATGACCTCTATTCGAGAATATTATGACGGGAAATTGAAAAAGAAACAAGCAAAAACTAAAGAGAGCTTCGATATTACCTACTACGTGTAATGAAATGCTCTCTTTGTCAATGCACTGCTATCATCACACTCGAGTTTGAGCTTTCCTAGTGCCTACAGCCAACGGCATAACCCGGGTAGTCTCCCATGCTTCTTCAGCGTTTCTTGAGCGTGCACGTGGTTGGCAGGCAAAGGCTAAGTTGCCTAAGGCTACGTACGATATGGATCCCCTTGCCAGCCGGCGCTCCTCTTAATTTGGTAGAAGTCTGCGCACAAGATTAGAAGTATTGGAGTGAATCTATGCGTGTTTGGTTCTCGTGAGAATCAAAACAAGATGAGGTAGTCTATATCGCTGCGGGATGGAGAGATGGCTTTTCAAACTAAGGTACCTGAGGGAAACTTAAAGCGGGTATCCGTGTCCTACGAACACACCGTAGCCACCCTCTCCAAGCTAGGCCAAAGGCGACGATGAATGGCCACAGGAAAAAAAGTGCGGAAATGGATCGCTGTGAGCCCAAACATGCCCAACTGTATAAGCTAATTAGAGTACGATCTAAAAAAACTTTCAGTGGGAGCTATCTGTGCTGCGTGTTACTCGTACTTTGGAATCGTCGGAAATGCCACATGTGCGAATCGGTTCAAGGCGATACTGCTGCCAACAAAATACGGATCCTGCCCGATAAGACTGCCAGGAAACCCAATGTCAAACGGAACGATGCTCTCCAGATGCTTGATCTGCTTGTCCGTCAACTTGATACTCAATCCGCAGATATTATCGTGCATGTCCTGGACCTTGCGCCCGCCCAGGATGGGAAACACGTTCGGAAACTTGGCCATGACATACGCCAGCGCCACTGCCGTGATAGATTCGATGCCATGCTCTTGAGCAACCTTGTACAAGGCCTCGCTCATCTTGACTTCATCCTCGGTCTGGTTCGGACTGGAGAGGGCAAAGGTGCGGAGATTCTCGCCCCTTGCCTTGCGTTCCTCGAGCGCCTTTTTGCTCTGCAGCTTTCCACTGCCGAGAACCCCCCACGGCGCGAGGGCCATCCCGAAAGTGCGGGCCATGGGAAGAATGTCACGCTCGAAATCGCGCCTCAGGACGTTCCAGTGGCCTTGGTAGATGCTGAACGGCGTCTTGCCCGCCTCGGCGGCGTACGTGTTGGCCGCGCTGACCACCCAGGCGGGGCAGTCGGAGGCGCCGAGGTACAGAACCTTCCCCTGCTCGACCAGGGCGTGCAGCGAGTCCATGAGCTCTTTGATCGACGAAGTGTAGTCCCACCAGTGGACGTACAGGAGGTCGATGTAGTCGGTTTGCAGCTTCTTGAAGGACTCACGAACGCTAATGTGAAGATTCTTTTTGTGGTTGCCCGAGTAGTTGGGAGTCTTCCCCGCGCCAATCTTGTACACTTGGAAGTCTTCCGTGAACTTGGTGGCAAGGACAATGCGGTCTCGATTGCCGCGGGATGCCATCCATTCACCAATCCAGGTTTCTGACTCTTCATTCTGATATGAATTTGCGGTATCGATGAAGTTACCACCCGCATCGACGAAGGCGTCTAACAATTTGAACGAATCTTCTTTGGTCATGGACCCCATGCTCTCGGAGAGAGCCTGGCCGATAGAGAGGCCGCCGAGGCAGAGCGGTGAAACTCTCACTGCTGCCGTAGAAGAGAGAACCCGGTATCGGCCGAGCTCGGTGGCCGGCTGAGGTGCTGGCGTGAAGAAAGACATCGTAGTGCTTGATGATGGATGGTAGTCCAAGCTGCTGGTGCTGAGTGAATGACTGAAGTTCCATACTCAGGTCGGCAGCCCATCTACCTCTTATACTCGTTGCGTTACTAATGGAGCTGCATCTACAACGAGCGCCGCGTCATCATCAGCACAAAGATACTGCTGTTCTGGTTAATGGACCCCAATCGACTTCCGGAATCCTCGAACATGATTGGTTCGGTCCGGACTATTGAGAGACTTGTTGGTGTTGAAAGGGGTTACTCAGATATGCTAAGCCCAATATGAATCAATGCATTACATTGGATTGGTAAGCTGCGAATCCTATGCCTCGTCAACGTCGGGGCCTATTCCGCAATTCCGTACGTGTGAGGGCGCAGAGAAGATGGTTGGAGCAAATTGGCTCGGCAACGGGAGGAACGACACATCCCGGCAACTTCAGGGGATCTCGATTTAGGTGTGAGATGTGTGGCGGTGTGGCGGTCTACTGTGGATTCCGTCTCATCTAGTCGAAGTGGTCCCATGTGAGTTCGTCGTGTTAGCCCAGTTGGCCGGAAGCTGACGTTCATCTGAAAGTACGCCTAGTCAACGCAAGTGATCCACAATGGCCGGAACTCAGTGTATACAGATCGCAAGATATCCTCTGTAAACCTTGTGTATGGTGCAGACGACATTAGAGGCACTCATGTTCATGAATTTGACACACGACGGCCGTCAAGGCGCAAAGAGCATAACCCTAACCCGGACGAAATGGTAACTCTAATTGAATGAGCCGATCGGGGCCCGGGGTCTCCCGACGCGCCACGCGCGACGGGACCACTTAAGAAAAAAAAAA
This sequence comes from Madurella fahalii, assembly GCF_045866475.1. Taxonomy (NCBI): domain Eukaryota; kingdom Fungi; phylum Ascomycota; class Sordariomycetes; order Sordariales; genus Madurella; species Madurella fahalii. Next base: position 8,655,629 of record NW_027263972.1, on the reverse strand, counting down.
AAAAAAATTACTTGTGTACGATGATGCCGGTTTACAATTTCGACAGGGGTTTTGCGGGTGCCGTTCAACGAACATACAGGCCGAGATTTATACACCGTTCCTGAAATGTTCGAACAAGGATCTCCAATGAGCTACCTCGACCGAGAAGGATGCTGAAACCGACTTTTACTTCCCTCGTCGCCAGGCCGCTCAACCGGGGTTGGACATGTGCCAGGTGTCGCAGCCAGCTTTCTAGACCGAACCTCTCCCGGCCACCAATTTCACGGCAGTATGCCGGCGCAGCGGGTCCGTCATCCGCCGCCCCGAAAACGAAGCCGCGGCGACGGACGGCAGTGTTCTTAGCGACCACCGGCGGAGCGGCGACCGCTCTGTTCCTATCAGCCGGGGACGACATCAAGAATGGCTATCAAGCGATCGAGAGGACGGGGCGGGTGGCCTCGGCGCTTGTTCTTTGCATCAATGACTACAGGACGATCCTCAAGCAGCGTGAGAGTATCGAAGACGCAGAGGAGAAGGAACTCGTCCTCAAGGCTTGCCACAAGCGATGCGCTGTGAGGACTCTAAGGGTGTTGGAAAAGAATGGCGGCATATTCATCAAGCTTGGACAACATCTAGTGCGTCCTTTTCTTGGAGGATAGAGATTGAGCTCAGCGCTAACCGGATGTTTGCAGAGTGCAATGAACTACCTTCTTCCGGCGGAATGGACGACAACCTTCATACCCCTGCAAGACAGGTGCCCCGTGTCCTCATTTGAATCGATCGAACAGATGTTCAAGGCAGACACGGGAGAAGAGTTATGGGATTACTTCTCCGAGTTCTCGCGCGAGCCCATCGGCGCCGCCTCTCTCGCACAGGTGCACTTGGCTACAATCAAGGAGACAGGGCAAAAGGTGGCCGTCAAGGTCCAGCATCCGGGCTTGAAACAATGGGCAAGGCTGGACATGTCGCTCACCAGCTTCACCTTCTCAACCCTCAAGCGTTTTTTTCCCGAGTACGACCTCGAGTGGCTATCGTCCGAGATTGAGGTCTCGCTACCGCAAGAGCTAAATTTCCAATGCGAGGCCGCGAATTCGGTTCGTACCAAGGACTACTTTTCTCGTATCCCCGAGCTACCGCTGGTCATTCCCGATGTCATCTGGGCCAAGAAGCGTATCCTGGTCATGGCCTGCGAAACGGGCCGTCGCCTCGATGACCTTGAGTATCTCGATTCGAACGGAATCGACCGCGACGAGGTATCTGCCACACTGGCCCGGATATTCAACGAGATGATCTTTGGAGAGGGTGCGCCGCTACATTGTGATCCCCACGGAGGCAACATTGCAATCCGCAAGAACGACTCACGGCGGGGAGCCAACTTTGACATCATTCTGTACGATCACGGCTTGTACCGGGACATTCCCCAGTCGTTACGGCGCTCGTACGCAAAGATGTGGCTTGCCGTGATCGACGGCGACATGGAGCGGATGAAGAAGTACGTGGGCGAAGTTGCGGGCGTTGGCGAGGATAAGTTCCAGCTGTTCGCCTCGGCCATCACAGGCCGGGATTTCAGCGTGGTGAGCTCGTCCATCATGAAGCCCAAGGACCCGAGCGAGCAGAAGACGATGAGCGGGGCGCTGCAGGAAGGTCTGCTCGTAGATCTGGTGCAGATGCTGGGCCAGGTGCCGCGCATCATCCTGCTGATCCTCAAGACGAACGACCTGACGCGGAGTCTGGACGAGAACCTGCAGACGCGGCAGGGGCCCGTGCGACAGTTCCTCATCCTGGCGCGGTACTGCATGCGGACTGTGTTCCACGAGCAGCTCGACGAGATCCGCCAGCGCGGGTCGCTGTTCTGGCCGCCGAACGCGCTCCGCGTGTTTGCTGCATGGCTGGGGCTAGTGAGGGTGCACCTGAAGCTGGAGGCGTTCGAACTGTGGATCGGCGTCAAGCGCGTGTGTGGCTATTAAATGGGGCGGATAGACTCGGGCGTCATAGCATAGAGAGATACCTCGGCATCGTCGGTTGAGCGAGCACTGTACATATCGCCGTTACTCTATCAGATCATGAGCACCTATCAGGTTTCGTGGTTCGAATAGCCGGTTTTTGCACGCAAGAACTGCAGAGACGCGCATTCCTTCTAGGCTTCCACACTTCACCAGCCGTGTAAGTGGTTTCACCGAGAACCGTCAATCTGGCCACTGGAACTGACACGCCGGAGAGTTGCAAGCTCCCAATCCGCAACCTTGCCGTTGTCCATTTTGACTTGACGTGGCTAAGCCTCAAATCTGGCGTCTTCGGTTGTCCTGATGTCCGAACTGAGGTACCATAATCCAGAAGCGGAGAATCCAGTATTGCGTTGGTCCCGCTGTCAGCACTGTTGGGACTGGCGCCAAGACCGGGTTTGCGCTCTTACACAGGCAGACGCGCCCATGACCGACTCAGCCACTCCGCTGTTTACACCCGTATCAGACTTATCCCATACTTCCCAACCGTTCATGCAACCGTTGCTTCCTGGCAACTTTGATCTCAGTCACGAGCCTAGAACCTCTCTATCCATCTTGGGAAATAAGAAAAATTTAAATAAACTAAGCACACAAAGAAGAAGAAAAACCACCGGAATGCTCGCCTCACTCAAAAACAAAACCGGCCGCCGCAAGCCCCCCGTCACCTCGATCCCACCAAACAGACCCATCAAAACCACCTACCGCTCCAACCCCGTCCCCATCCCGGACGCCTTCCTCACCGCTCCGGCCCCTGACTCCGTCCCCATCATCACAACCCCAATCGACTGGTCCTCGACCCCGATCCCGGAATACGACGGCGCCTACGCCGTCGTGCTCGACAACGTCCTCTCGCCAAGCGAGTGCGCCACCCTCATTGCGCTGGCCGAGGCCAGCGTGCCCCCGCAGGGCGAGCCCGGCGGGGAGCAGCGCAACGGGCCGGACGACTCGTGGGGGCCGGCGCTGGTGAATGTGGGCTCCGGGTTCGAGGTGCTCACGCCGGATTATAGGAACAGCGACAGGATTGTATGGGACTGCCAGGAGGTGGTGGATCGGATTTGGCAGCGGTGCCTGCAGGCTGAGGGCGAGGAGGGCGAGGCGATGAAGGAGAGGTTGAGGGTGGTGGAGGGGAAGGAGAGGGGTGTGACCGGGGGCGGGTGGAGGGAGGAAGGGGCGAGGTGGGAGTTTTTGAGGGTGAATGACCGGATGAGGTTCTTGAGATATGGAAAGGGGGGCTTTTTTAGGCGTGAGTTTCTCTCCTCTCTTGTTCCCTGGTTATCTTTGAGTGAGACTGGGGTGGGTGCTGACCGGGTCTGCTAGCGCATTGTGACTCGTCGTACGCCGACATCAACGATCCGTCGGGGATGACCAGGACTCTGTTCACGGTCCATGTGTACTTGAACGACTCCAAGGCCGAGGCCGAGGCCGGGCAGCGTGCCAAGTTGGTTGGCGGCGCGACGACGTTCTATTCCAATGACGAAAAGCGGAGGCTGGATGTCAATCCCAAGGCGGGACGAGTGCTCATCTTCCAGCACCACCGGCTCTTGCACTCGGGGGATGACGTGAAGGCCGGGGTCAAATACACCATGCGGACCGACATTCTGTACAAATATCTCATGGACGAGGAGCAGCTTTCGGAGACGGAGTCGCAGTCGGAGTCGGAGTCGGAGTAGGTACGCAAAGCTATCAGACGGGGGTGGAAATAGCTGTGAGAAGGTACATCACTGTTTCGACCGTTGGTACGGGCCAAACAAGCAGGAGCAAAGAAATACAACGCAACATTCTGGATGATGGTCCATATATTCCCTTGCAATCCCAGGGACCCGACACTCTGGTACCTGACCCCGGGAACGGCCCTCATTTGCCAAGCATCGAAGTGGGTCGTTCTCAACCCCCGCGTCCCGTCTCGTCTCACAACTCATTCCACCTCCCAATCTCACTCACCCACCTCACAGAAACAACAAAATTTTATCACCTAACCCTTTACATATGACCTCTCATACCAAATATTCTTATTGCTCAAAATGCCAATCCCCGATTTCACCTCCCCCGTCCTCTTCCCCTCCTTCTCCGCCCTCCCTCTGACCACCACCACCACTACCAATCCCCAAGACGATTCCCAGCCCGCCACGGACCCAGTCCCAGACCCGGTCCCCGACCCGGAAAGAGACTGGTACCTGCTCGCGCAAATCTCGCAGAACATGACGCTCACCAAGCCGACCCTCATCTGCGCCGACGCGTCCTCGCAGACCTTCGCGCTGGTCTTCGACACGCCGCACGACACGCTCGACCTCGCCGCCATGGGCCTGAAGCGGGGCTGCACGGCCGTGGTGCGGTGCGCGCGGCGGACCCCGCCCGACGAGGAAGGGAAGAAACAGGGATTCGTGCGGATTGAGAAGGGCCGCGAGGCGGCGGTGCGGGTGGTCCCAGGGCCTCTGGAGAGGGTGGTGGCTGTTGGGCGGCGGTTGAGGGGTGAGCAAGCAGGGGAGGAGCAAGCAGAGGAGGAAAAGGAGGATCGGGGGTGTGAGAGTTGTGGGAAGAGGGAGGGGCGGGATGGAGGGGCCCTGATGAGATGTACGGGGTGTGGGGAGGCGAGGTATTGTGGGAAGGTGAGTCTTATTGTTTTCCCCAATTGCTCTTCGGTTCTCGATAAATGTCGGATGTGGTTTTGCGGGGAAGGTGGGAGCTGACAGCTAGGTTGAATTGTGATGGTGGCAGGAGTGTCAGGTCAAGGGATGGAACGAGGGCGGGCACAAGGCGGATTGCAAGATCATCAAGGGGATTCGCGCCATTTGGCCGTGATCGGTTGAGACATGCTGCCTTAATCCGAACTATCGATACGATGCTCGGGATATCGACACGAGAGATGGCCGCCACTAGTAACGGACCACCACCACACACCGCCACTACTTCTAATGACTTACAATCACCCGGCGGTGGTCATGAGCATGAGAGAAGAAAGTTCAATACAAGATCGACGGCAAAAGAAATCAAACGCCAAAGACAAAATGCCACCTGGCCCCTAACCAGATATCAGCGCACCAAATACAGGAATACACCTACATCATCCCATTATACCCCCGTGCTTATCCACCCAAACGTTCCCACCGCCGAAAGCAGTATCACCACCGTGATAATCGCCGCCCCCGCCTTATCCCCCGTTGTCGGAGGCGCGAACTCGCCTTTGAAATTATCCGACCCGGAACCGGCATTCGGATCCCCCTGGCTGGTCCCGCCCGTGGTATTCGTCACGGGTGGCGGGACCTGGTCAATCAACAACGACGACACGGCCCCGAGGACATTCATCTGCTGCCCCACCCCATGACTCCCATCATAGGCCTTGGTGCTCCACTTGAAGCCGCAGGTCCGCCCGTTGGCCTCGCCCGTGCACGTCGAGACGGCAGCCTCGGTCGACGTTTTCAGGACCGGGAGGATTTTAGGGGCGGTAAAGGGCGCGACGCGTGTCGCTGTCGCGAGCCACCGGTGCAGGTATCCTTTGAAACTGAGCATGTCGGTGGTACACGACATATGCTCCTCGCAGGCGACTTCGTAGGCGATGTTGTCGGGGAAGAAGAAGCTGAGGGTTGCGTCGACTAAGCCCTCGAGCCGCTGTCTCCATACGTCGCTCCCGTTGGTCTGTTTGGTGCGTGTTTAGTCTGATGGCCGTGCTTGGGCCGAGGGCCGAGACTCACGTAGTTGTACATGTATGCGGCGCCCAAGAGGAAGACGCCATTGTTGTACGAGAATTGGGCGCGATTGATGTCGGAGCAATTGTGCTCGACGTGGCCGCCGTCGTAAATGTTGTACTTGTCGTCCATGAAACCGACTCCTCTCATCCAGTCCCATGTCTTCTCTGCCCAGTCGGCATACGTCTTGTTGCCGGTGTAACGAGCGAGTCTCGCGCCGAGGTTGAAGAAACAACCGTTTGCGATGCCTAGTCGCGGTCAGTGTTGTCGAGGCCCGGAAGAGACCGAATGACTCACTGTTCTTGTAGTTGTACCCGTTATTCGACCATGGGATCTGCCATCTCAGCCCGCCATTGCAAGCCGCATCGTGCCGCTCGGGGTCCGCCTGCGTGTGGAAGACGGCCTGGGCGAGGGCTAGCCATTGTGCTTGATCTTTCGGAGGGTTGGGGAAGTTGTTCTCGGCGGCCGTCATGGCCGACATACCCCAGAAGCCTTGGTCGTCGTTGCCCAGTGATGCCGTCACGTTCGGCGGCATGAAGTCTCGGTCGGGCCCGACCTGCCAGAGCATGGCCTGCATCACCACGTCGTTGTACGAATCGTCGCCCGTCAGTTTCCAGTAATCGATCAGCGTCCCCCATAGAGCCCCTGCCTCCCACCAGTAGTAATCACCCGCAGGGGGCGGGCCCGGGAGGATGCCCGGCGTCTGTCCTGTCTCGTTGCCGTGGTAGTATTGCATGAGATCCCAAGCAATGGTTGCTGCGGTCTCTTTGATATCGGCTAGCAGCCCGGTCAGTGCGAGTTGACTCGTGATCCAAAACGCGGCTCACCCGTTGTCGCGATGCTGTAGGCGGCATTGACAACGCGAGTCCCTAGTAGGGCGGCTGTTGCCAGCGACAGTAACGGAGTCATGTTAGGAAGATAAACGAGCGGTCAAAGTTGGTGCAAAAGAAGGAAAGAAGGAGGTCAGAATCTCGGAAAAAGCGCGATTAGCTGGCGACCATGAGCGAGAGTATGGAATTGCGTCTGGCCAATGCCAGGTTGGATGATATGGGGGTTGTGTTCCCGGATAGCAGTCGGGAAAGGGAAAACTTGGAACGGGAGGGCGCCTGAGTGCGGGTGCTGCGCGTCTATCTTCTCTCCGTAATACCCGGCGGGTGGTGTGCACGGGTGGGGTCAGGTACCAGACAACCGATTGATAAGAGACCCGGACGGGACAGGCACGGCAAGCCCCAGGTAGGCTTCAAGCAGGCACTACTTTGCTGATCGCTGGAGACAGCACTAGGATGAAGCCATTGCGGTGGAGGCAGTGCACGCGGTCTGATCTAACACCAGCCGGATCGTTTGGGGCATTATTACTCCCACACTTGGTGGTCTGATTATCTTGGGCAGCCGGGGCAGCCGGGGCAGCCCATGACGTGATGATTCAAGCTTTCGATGGACGGCCATGTGCTTGGCTTTTGAGCTCGTCTGGTGCGACTACACGTAGTGTAGGCCTTGTTGACGATCCTGGCACCCACTCACTGCCTTTCATCTTGGCGACCAGACAAGCATTGCCAAGCCAGCCATCCCGCCCGTGCCCCTGGTTCGCAGCTGTGGAGACAGGTGCAGGAGCAGCTGCAGGAAGGTTTCCATTGAAGAAAGGCAAAGACGAATGTCCTGGACATGTGTGGGATCAAAATGACTCGTCGAATAAAATGAGCGGCTTCAAGAACATAATTCTCTTGCTCAAGGAACCTCCCCTCGCTTTCGAGTTTCTACCATTTAACGATACGTGTACAGTACAGTTCCTTTAAGTATGTGCACGCCCGGCGAGGCAATCCAACCCGGTTTGTATTCGTCTGTGGGATTGTAGATACTGCGGTGATTACTGCTAACTAGTGTACGCACCGTATTGCGCGTTTAACTTGGGCGAATACGCGAATGTTCGCTGCAGCACCATCGAAAACGGTGCATCTTAGTCAAGGCACTGGTGTCATGCCAAGCGATCTCCAGGTCTCCTTGGCTGGAGATCAACCCCACCTGTGCAGACATGGGCCTCGATTACAGGGGACACTAACCCCGCGACCATGGACCGTGATGGCTCCAGCAGCCGTCAAGCAGAGGAAGTGCCATGGCAGCGTGCCAACTGTGTTGAGGAATCGGATGCAGGCCAGGTCCGTACAATGCATTGCGAACCAATAGGCGAGAACGAGCTGTCTTTTGGCCTTCATGCTTCACGGCGCACCAGCAGGGTGTTACAGCCGTAGGTATTTCGTCCCGATCGGCCAGGTCAGCGATGACCGTCCATCACATCATCGGGCCTTGGCGTCTTCACTCTCGCAACGGACCACTTGGGCGTTTAGGCTCAGTCAGCCTCAACCCGCTCGCTGCTCATCTCTGTTCTGTTCGGCCCGCATCTGATCGCCGGGCAAAGCTCTCCTGCCGCTGAGAAGCATGGCGTCGTGGGTTGGAATGCGAGCGACGGCGACACCGGCGCAGGTCGATGCCGTCGCGCGAGCAATCCGGAGCACCCCAATCATTGACAATCATGCCCACCCGCTCTTGAAGCCGGATGCTCTGGCCAAGCACCCCCTGTTGGCCATCACCACCGAAGCAACCGGCGACGCCATCCACTCAGCCACCACGTCTCTTCCCCACCTCCGCGGCGTTCGCCAGCTGGCCACCCGTCTGAACTGCGGCTTCACCTGGGAGTCGGTCGTGGCCGCCATTGAGGAGAAACGGCTCGAGTCGCTCGAGGATTGGATCGCCGAGTGCCTGTCTGGCATTGAGACCATTCTTGTCGACGATGGTTTGGACGACGAGGACGACGCTTATCCTTACTCGTGGCACGATGATTATACGCGCAGCAAGTGTAAGCGTATTGTGCGCATAGAGAAGGTCGCTGCCGACATCATCCGCCAGCTAGGAACCACAACCGATACCTCGACCCGGACGGGCACCGCCGCCTTTGACGATGTCTTTGACCAGTGGATTCGGGAATTTGACGGACACATCGTGGCCGCCATTGAAGATCCCGACGTGGCCGCCTTCAAGTCGGTTATATGCTACCGGACGGGACTTGATATCGCGAGCGAGGAAAATGAGGCCGCCGCCCGGGCAGCCTTCAGCGAGATCATGGCCAACTTTGCGCTCCTGGGCTTTGAAAGGCTACAGGTGAAAAGCCTGAACGATCTTGTGGTGCATCGCACTGCGAGGCTGATCCACAGCCTTTACAGAGAGAAGAAGCCGATCCAGTTCCACACTGGCCTGGGTGATAACGACCTTGCCCTCGCAAAAGCTTCTCCATCCCACCTACAGGAGTTCATCCGTGCCTACCCAGCCGTTCCCGTCGTGCTTCTGCACGCCGGATACCCCTTCACCCGCGAGGCGGGGTACTTGGCATCGGTTTACGAGAATGTCTACGCCGACATTGGCGAAGTGTTTCCCTGCGTTAGCCAGGATGGGCAAGAGCGGATTCTGCGTGAGATCCTAGAGCTCTGTCCTTGGTCTAAGATTATATGGAGCACCGATGGGCACTGGTTTGCCGAAACGTATCTGCTTGCTATCATGCAGATGCGGGAAGTGTTTGAGACAGTGGGTTGTCCCGTTCTCCATCATCACTGAAGACAGGCTTACCTCCTTGCAGGTGCTATGCGACTACGTCCGCAAAGGCCACATGGGCTGGAGGGCTGCCGTCGATCTTGTTCGAGACGTCCTCTTCAAGAACGCTAACAAGCTGTATCGTCTGGACCTGGACTTCTCGGAGCTCGAGGAGGAACCGGGAGCCCTCGCCGGCTCGTATCAAACCGACGCCGAGGTGCTTCGCGCATTCTTG